>NC_070612.1:9621875-10262812 GCF_027172205.1 Podarcis raffonei
ACAAAACTAGAACCCTAACAGTTGTACACTCATTTATCCATGTTGGAAAGCCTGCCAGAACAAAAATATACAGTGGTACCTCAGGTTAAGTACTTAATTCGTTCCGGAGGTCCGTTCTTAACCTGAAACTGTTCTTAACCTGAAGCACCACTTTAGCTAATGGGGCCTCCTGCTGCCGCCGCGCGATTTCTGTTCTCATCCTGAAGCAAAGTTCTTAACCTGAAGCACTATTTCTGGGTTAGTGGAGTGTGTAACCTGAAGCGTCTGTAACCTGAAGCATATGTAACCCGAGGTACCACTGTATTCAACTGTTCTTGGAAAGTGAAGATAATGGGCAGCTGTCATATCTCAACAGGGATATTGTTCCACAGAACCAACACTTTGTGTGTCTTGAATCTTCCAATATTCAGCTTAATTTGATGCCCAGTGAGTTCCGGTGTTAAGAAAGAGGGAGAAAAACTCCAGAACTTCCCATTCACCATCACTTTCTCTCTCTCTGAGTGTGTGGTTTATTATTATTATTCCTTTCCAAGTATTTTTGCAATATTCTGTCAACACGTCGAGGCCTCATATTTCACATTAATGGAACTGCTTTGCACTTACATCCAGTAAAATATAATTTATAGGTACAGGCTGGGAAAATAACAGGTTGACATGGGTGATTTCCATTTTCCCTTCGATAATTTTATGGCTCCAGTTTAGGACCTCTCGCATGTAGTGTTACATGTGCTTTCACTAACCTAGGTTAATTATGCCTGACCAAAGCAGTTTGAAAAGGGAAGAATTTGCCAGCTGAAAAACTGAGAAACGGGAAGGTTTCATGGAACAGGCAGGGGGGCAGGGAGAGGAGGAGGGAAAAAAACTGAGGTAGCCATTCACCAGCAGAAAATATGAAGGGGATGGCTGGCTCAGATGGCTTTCAGACAGGCAAAAATTTGGGTGCCAGATGTGGCCCAATCGCCTTCTCAATCTGGCCTGCAGACGGTCCAGGAATCAGCGTGTTTTAACATGAGTAGATTGTGTCCTTTTATTTAAAATGCATCTCTGGATTATTTGTGGGGCCTGCCTGGTGTTTTTACATGAGTAGAATGTGTGCTTTTATTTAAAATGCATCTCTGTGTTATTCGTGGGGCACAGGAATTCGTTCATTCCCCCCCCCAAAAAAAATATAGTCTGGCCCCCCGCATGGACGGTATACCGGCCCCCTGCTGGAAAAGGTTGCTGACCCCTGGCTTAGAGTGTCAGACTAGAATCTGAGAGACCAGGATTTGAATCCCTACTTGGCCCCCAACTCTCAGCCTAACCTACCTTGCTGAGTTGTTGAACCCTTCAGCGACACTCTGAGCTCTGTGGAAGAAAGGTGGGATATACATATAATAAACACATAAATAGCTTTTTCTTAAAATGAGCCTCCATATTCAAATAGCCTGTGTAACCAACGGAAACCAGCTCCCTGTCAATAATGCTGCATCATAACACAGCCCCATTTATTTACGTAATATATAAAATAAATAAATAAAAAATTGTCCAGTAGCACCTTAAAGACCAACTAAGCTTGTTCTTGGTATAAGCTTTCATGTGCATGCACACCTCTCCAGATACAGGTTTTTACATATTTCGACTGTGTCAGACCAACACGGCTACCTACCTGAATCTAGAACCATTTAATTACGGCAAGCTGATATTTCTTTCAGCCAGTCCCTCTGCTCCCAAGATTCATGCAATGTTTGCAGACCCTCCAAGTGCCCCTATTTTCTGGATTTACAGAAGCCATCCTGGTTTCTGATTTGAACCTGGAATGCCCCGCTTTTCCTTAGGACGCCCCTATTTTCATTGGAGAAATGTTTACAGAGTGGTGTGACCCCGAGCCAAGGAAATAAGTAACTATGCAACCTTTGGAAGATATCAGAAGGCATCCCTGTATAGGGATTTTTAAAAAATGTCAATGGGTGACATAGAAATAATAAAATTGTAATTCTTATCCTGAAATAGGACATCCCTATTTCCATTGAACAAATGTTGGCAAAGGAGCTCAGACCTGTGGTCTCGCTAAATGGCCCATGACTTTCCTCATGTTAAAACAACTATTTAAAACACTCAAAAACAATGAAAACCAACACTAAGCTAAAAACCAGATTCAACTATTGAAACATGCCAACATTCTGCGTATCTGGAAGGGTTGCTTAAACAAAAGTAATTTTAGCTGGTGCTAAAAAGAAAGAATATATTGAAGGCACAGTGTCTATTTATCGAAATACAAATATAGATACCACAAAGTATTATTGTGATTATGCTTATCCATATTACTAGTGCCCTGGAACAATAACATGGATCAAAATGGAAGACAGTGTGAAATATCAGGGATCTCTATAGTAAGAGGTAATTTGCCACCTTTAGAACATCTATGTTACAACGGAGAACGTATCCCCAAAACATAGCATTTTGAAACATCAATAGCCTAGTCTGAATTTCCACCTCATTAGTAACAGACCCCCGTCTCTCTCTCCCTTCCTCTTTCTGCAGTATCTTAGCCTCTTAAATATTCCAAGAGACTTCTCCTTATGCATCTTAAATAATAAAAGGGAGGCCAATCAGAATGGATTCGATAATACAATGTAATCAATGTCAGTAATTATGGCGGTAGGAAAATGCCATTGTTTAGAGTTTCTCATTTTGATGAATGGAATTTCCAGTACTTTGAACCTGGGACAAATCGTTTGCCCTTGCTGCATTTAAGCCATGTGCTTTTAAATAATGCAGAGATACCTCTTTAATATGATTATAACTATTTTAAAAAGAGAAATGAACACACATACCCGATAATATGCTACAGCTACATCACATGCGAACATGCACACACAGGATTTCTCCACTGAGTTTGATTTGATATATAAATCAATGTTTAATGCATTTTTCTTCCATTTTCAAAATCTTATGAGAGTTTTGTACTTCTTGTTATTTCAAATGGGCAACACAACATTATAGCCATAAATTCTCATTTATAAATGCCGCTGTATTCCAGCTGTGTATTGAGTTGACTCTATAAACTTACATTGGCTTTTATTTATCCTGGAATTATTGTTATTATTAGTAGTAGTGTTACTATTGTCATTATTGATTGCACTTATTTGTTGTTCTCTACCAAAAGAGAGAGAGAGAGAGTCTCAAAGCAACTTACAAATATCTAAAACAGCAAACAGCTTGTCAATCATTTCAAGCCAAATACATAGAATAAAAAACAACAGAACAAAGAAAAAATTCTAAAGGTGTTCATCCATCAACAGAAAAAAAATCCCACCCCATCCCACTAAAAAACATTCAGCATAAACTGGCCATAAATCATACCACAGTATGGTCTAAGTTGAAGACCAAAAGTTTGGGCAAACAGGAACATCTTATAGTTAAGATAATTAATAATTATAAGCTTGAACATTCGTATGGGATACTCAAGTGTTCCTAGATAGTTCGGTTGGTTGTAGGTTCGATCCCTGTATGGGACAGCTTCATATTCCTGCATTGCAGAGGGTTAATAATAATAATAATTTATTTATACCCCGCCCATCTGGCTGGGCTTCCCCAGCCACTCTGGGCGGCTTCCAACAAAATATTAAAATACCGTAATCCATCAAACATTAAAAGCTTCCCTAAACGGGGCTGCCTTCAGATGTCTTCTAAAAGTCTGGCAGTTGTTGTTCTCTTTGACATCTGGTGGGAGGGCGTTTCACAGGGCGGACACCACTACCGAGAAGGCCTTCTGCCTGGTTCCCTGTAACTTGGCTTCTCTGAATGAGGGAACTGCCAGAAGGCCCTTGGCGCTGGACCTCAGCGTCCAGGTAGAACGATGGGGGTGGAGACGCTCCTTCAGGTATACTGGGCCAAGGCTGTTTAGGGCTTTAAAGGTCAGCACCAACACTTGGAATTTTGCTTGGAAACATACTGGGAGCCAATGTAGGTCTTTCAAGACCGGTGGGTTGGACTAGATGATCCTCAAAATCCCTTCCAAGTCTACGATTCTATGAAAGCACTTCAGATGCATTAAGTAATTGTAATCCACCCTGCAAGGCAAATCAGTATTAATGTCCTCCCCGTGCAATTTTGCAGATAGGGGAACTGAAGCCGAGAGAGAGAGAGAGAGAGAGAGAGAGAGAGAGGTTTGCCTAAGGCCATGTAGTGAGTTCATGACAGAGGTGAGATTCAAGCCAGAGACTTTCTGATTTGTAGCTCCATCCTTTAGCCACTGTGTGACTCCAAGCGCAGGACCGCTAATGGAATAGCATCTCTGCAGGGTCTCGGGCACAGGGGTTTCTGATTACAGTGGTACCTTGGGTTACAGACGCTTCAGGTTACATACACTTCAGGTTATAGGCTCCACTAACCCAGAAATAGTACCTCGGGTTAAGAACTTTGCTTCAGGATGAGAACAGAAATCGTGCTCTGGTGGCTCAGTGGCAGCGGGAGTCCCCATTAGCTAAAGTGGTGCTTCAGGTTAAGAACAGTTTCAAGTTAAGAACAGACCTCCGGAACGAATTCAGTTCTTAACCCGAGGTACCACTGTACTTACTATACAATGTGTTCTTTTTTAGCTGGAGATGACAGCTCTTGTACGTGGGGCCCTCTGTACACAAAGGAGATGCTCTGCTGCAGAACGGTGGGACAAGGAGCACACTCTGAGCTCGACGGAGGTAAAATGGGAGGGGGGAAGCAATAAATAGCTCCCGACATGAAAGGGGAAGGAATGGGTTTCTGTGCAGTCAGTCTGAAACGGGACCCAAAATCCTCGGGTTTTTCCTCCTCCAAGGGAGCATTTCTAAAATGCTCTAACCTGAGCTCTTGAGCCAAAACCCAACTGTATAAACAAGTGCTCAAAGCTATCTCCCTTATCAGTCCTTGACGGCAATGAGTGGCCTTGCCAGTTCCAGTAGAGCAGGGATGACGCGTCTGGGTCTTATCTTACATCCTGACCACAAAGACCGCAAAGATGCATAGACCTTGTCAAGTCTGACAAGAGACCCGGGAACGGCGCCAGGAGTTGGTGACCTCCTGCCCCAAGATAAGAGTATAGGAACAGGAACAACCTTTTATGGTCAAGAGTACAGGAAGAGGAAAACCCTTTTATGGTTAAGAGTACCAGAGCAGGAACATATGTGATGTCAACCTGCGTGTATAAGCTGACATGGCTGGATTCCTGGGGAAGGGGGGAGAGGGTGCCTGGAGGATATATATACTGCATGAAATTTCTCATTTCTTTGGACTTGCTGTGAACTGACCACGCAAGTGCCTTCTGCTATCCGGAGAGCAGAATAAACTCTTTCTCTGAAGCAACCTCGGTGTCATTTGACTTCCTTTCTCCCTCCCGGGAGCAACGCAGACCCCACCAGTCGGTAAAGTCTAATCAGGCTATAGACATTCTTGTCACACTTTGGTGTGACCAACACACCTAGTGTGATCAGGATGGAGCTAAGCTTCGGAAGGAAGTTTGGTTCACAATGGGTAAGATAACTAGGGCAGGAAGATGGCTTTGCCTCTTAACCCTTGACTTTCTCCCACTCCGCTGGAATAAAAGAGAGCACCAATCGTGGTGACAACGTTCGTGGGATGCACTCACCCCGCAAGGCAGAGATGGAGAACTTGTGGACTACAACTTCCATCAACCCTGACCATTGACCATGGTACTTGGGGCTGATGGGAGCTGAAGTCCAACCACATCTGGAGGGCAACAGGCTCCTTATCCATGCAGTACAGTATATAGTCTGGTCCTCACGAGCTCCCTATATAGCGCAAGCCTTCCTCCATCCACGTCCCCAACCCACCATAATTACATGCGTTTCGCTAGCATATAGTGGTACTGAGTGGTATTTAGAGGCTTTGCTCTGTGTGATCTATAAATGTAGATCTCGTCTATGCAGAGATGTATCCTGCTTTAAATATTTTATCAGTTACTTAAGGTGGAAAACTGTCCAAGAGGACTATGGAGAAAGCACACGGTTGGGAGGTGCATATCTGCCTATATAATGGACCGCGTCATGACATCACTTTGCTGCTACTTACCAGGCTGGGATGCACTCTCTTTAATGGTAGATGTTTTCTTCTTTCTAAATGTAGTCACTCTTCTCTTAACAGTTCTTCTGGGTTTTCCTCCCATGGTGCTTAAGAAGAAGTGAAATGAAAGTGTGTCAATAAGGAGGTCACTACATTAATTCATGTACTTATTAGCATTCCCTGTTTGCTGGAGGTTGGGGGAGAAGAAAAAGAGCCACACATGATCTGATATACAGGGCAAGAGACAGCCATTGCACCAGTCTGGATGTGCTCTTCAAGAAGGGTCATAGCGAAGGTCCCAGGTCTCCAGGGTGGGAATATCCCTCATCTGAAACCCTAGACAGCTGCTGAGAGTCAGTGTAGACCAGGGTTTCTCAAATTTGGATCTGCAGCTGCTTGTGGACTACAATTCCCATCATCCCTGATCACTGGCCCTGCTGGCTAGGGATGATGGGAGTTGTAGTCCGACAACAGCTGGAGACTCAAGTTTGGGAAACCCTGGTGTAGACATTGCTGAGCTAGATGTAGCAATGGTCTGATGTGGCATAAGGCAGACTCCTATATTCCTATGACTTAGACTGCAATCCTAATCCTGCTTACCTGAGAGTAAACCCCTTTGAGTTCAATAGGTCTTACTTTTGACATTCCAGGGAACTCTGGAGGTTGTAGTTCTCCCTTTCCTGTGGCAGAGTTGGGCTCACCCAACTGGTTAGCAGTTAGGTTCCAACACTGTAGATCACTTTCAGAAAATATATAGCAAAAATTAAATCAACACAACCCCCTAGTTGACCCTTTGGGTCCCTTCCAACTCTACAGGTCTTTGATTCTATGATTTTTAGTTGGCGTCACAATATGTGAATCAAAAACGTAGCTCTTCATCAGCATTCAGAGTTCTCCACACTTTGCAGTGCTGTTCTCCAGCCAACTAATGTGCTACAAATAGGCATATACTAAGGACTGGTCATGTTGATTGGATGCCTGATTATCGTCTTCCAAAACAACTACTCTATTCCGAACTTAAAAATGGAAAGTGCAATGCTGGTGGTCAACAAAAGAGGCTTAAAGACTCTCTCAAGGCAAATCTTTTTAAAAAATGTAGTATAAACACTGACAACTGGGAAACACTGGCCTGTGAGCACTCCAGTTGGAGAACAGCCTTTACCAAAGGTGTTATGGGCTTTAGAATCATAGAGTTGGAATAGACCACAAGGGCCATCAAGTCCAACCCCCTGCCAAGCAGGAAACACCATCAGAGCACTCCTGACATATGGTTGTCAAGCCTCTGCTTAAAGACCTCCAAAGAAGGAGACTCCACCACACTCCTTGGCAGCAAATTCCACTGTCGAACAGCTCTTACTGTCAGGAAGTTCTTCCTAATGTTTAGGTGGAATCTTCTTTCTTGTAGTTTGGATCCATTGCTCCGTGTCCGCTTCTCCGGAGCAGCAGAAAACAACCTTTCTCCCTCCTCTATATGACATCCTTTTATATATTTGAACATGGCTATCATATCACCCCTTAACCTCCTCTTCTCCAGGCTAAACACGCCCAGCTCCCTTAGCCGTTCCTCATAAGGCATCGTTTCCAGGCCTTTGACCATTTTGGTTGCCCTCCTCTGGACGCGTTCCAGTTTGTCAGCGTCCTTCTTGAACTGTGGTGCCCAGAACTGGACACAGTACTCCAGGTGAGGTCTGACCAGAGCAGAATACAGAATAAATAGGTTAGACCGTTAAGATAAATTATAGAACAAAAATTGAGAAAGATGGAAAGAATTTGCTGAAACAATTAATTGAACTAGAATACAAAAAGGGAGGTGTGAGGAGGTCGATGAAACAAATAAATGAAAGATAAAGATATGGAATATTGGATGTGTGTTTTAGTGGTTTTTTTTTGTTATATTGTTGTATTGTTTTTTATGTTTTTCTTTTTATGTATTGCAATGTATGTCTTGTTAAATTTTTTGTTGTTTTCTTTTTTTCTTTCTTCTGTAATTGTTAAACTTTTAATAAATATCATTTAAAAAAAATACAGTGGCACTATTACTTCCCTTGATCTAGATGCTATACTCCTATTGATGCAGCCCAGAATTGCATTGGCTTTTTTAGCTGCCGCGTCACACTGTTGGCTCATGTCAAGTTTGTGGTCAACCAAGACTCCTAGATCCTTTTCACATGTACTGCTCTCAATCCAGGTGTCACCCATCTTGTATTTGTGCCTCTCATTTTTTTTTGCCCAAGTGCAATACTTTACATTTCTCCCTGTTAAAGTTCATCTTGTTTGTTTTGGCCCAGTTCTCTAATCTGTCAAGGTCGTTTTGAAGTGTGATCCTGTCCTCTGGGGTGTTAGCCACCCCTCCCAGTCTGGTGTCATCTGCAAATTTGATCAGGATGCCCTTGAGTCCATCATCCAAGTCGTTGATAAAGATGTTGAATAAGACCGGGCCCAAGACAGAACCCTGTGGCACCCCACTAGTAACTCTTCTTCTAACTGAGTTCGAGTGTCTTTGAAGACACTCGAACTCAGGACAAAAGGGAGAAACGTGCTAAGAGGAAGGCACGCTTGGCAAACCTTCAACATGATCAACTCCTGCCCGAAAACCTATGTCCCCACTGTGGAAGGATGTGTGGATCCAGAATTGGCCTCCACAGTCACTTACAGACACAGCATTAAGACCGTGTTCATGGAAGACAGTCTTACTCGGCTACGAGTGATCGCCAAAGAAGAAGAAGAAGAAAATATGCATAATGTGTATATTAGTGAAATTAAGCAAAAAGATTGCAATGTGTTAGGGGAAAGTGCTTGCAAAGACGTGTCTTCTGCGAAATTGCATACAAAAACCTCTATGTTAAGAAAAACTGTCGCTGCAGCACTGAAGAATTTTCTTGAGGTCTTTTAGAAATGAATAAATCACAAACTGGTGTGGAAAGCTGGAAAACTGAATTTGAGGCTGGGGAAAAAACGGGAAACCAACGATTTGCCCATCTTTCAGCAAATGTGAGTTGTTCTGCCAGAAAATGTATCTCAGGATGTGCTTCTCAGACTCATTCTACCCCCCCAACCCCAAAGTAAATAAAATAATCTGTCAAATAAACCAGTGGTTTGACGGCTGCTTTGCTGTTTCTTAATTTTATTTCGGACCAACATATAAGTAAATAGATATAGGATAAAGACAAAAAAAAAAAAAAAGAAAAAAGGAAAAGCGGAGGGAGGAGGGGGGAGAGTTTGGGCCAGCTTGGAGTCTCATTGGATATCCCCCAAGGGGGAAAACGACTTGGAGAGAACTTAATTCAAAAAATCCTTTAGGCCACACGGCAGCCTAGTAAAGACTCAGACAGCGAAGAAGAAGAGAAAAGACATCAATAAATAATCAAGGGCCTTAGACTTTTAAATGGGAATCTGAGCATTTCAACGGAAAGGTAAATTGAATCTTTTCCCCCCACTACGTCCGATTGCAGGTGCTCATGCATGGGCAAGGCTATAAAACTTTCCTCATTGTAAATGTTGCCTGACCTTTCGACAGACAGTTTTACATGGAAATAGAAAAGTCCTCGCTTAAAACTGCTGAGATTCGCCTCGGGCAAACTTCAGCTTCCAACTTTGTAAAGGTTTCTCTTTCCTTTCTTTCCTCTCCCCAATTTCCTCTCTGTCCATTTGCCGAGGGATACGGACTTGCCGATCAGAAGGTCAGTGGTTCGAATCCCCGTGACGGGGCGAGCTCCCGTTGCTCGGTCCCTGATCTAGCCAACCTAGCAGTTTGAAAGCATGTCAAAGTGCAAGTAGATAAATAGGTACCGCTCCGGCGGGAAAGTAAACAGTGTTACCTTCCCACCACAGCGGTACCTATTTATCTGCTTGCACTGGCGTGCTTTTGAACTGCTAGGTTGGCAGGAGCTGGGACAGAACAACAGGAGCTCACCACCGTCACGGGGATTCGAACCACGACCTTCGGATCAGCAAGCCCTAGAGGCTCAGTGGTTTAGACCACAATGCCACCCACGTCTCTGCCATTGGTAGATCTAGCCTTGTACTATACTATAATATATGGGACGCGGGTGGCGCTGTGGGTTAAACCACAGAGTCTAGGACTTGCCGATCAGAAGGTCGGCGGTTCGAATCCCCACGATGGGGCAAGCTCCCATTGCTCCCAGCTCCTGCCAACCTAGCAGTTCGAAAGTATGTTGAAGTGCAAGTAGATAAATAGGTACCGCTCCGGCGGGAAGGTAAACGGAGTTTCCGTGTGCTGCTCTGGTTCGCCAGAAGCGGCTTAGTCATGCTGGCCACATGACCCGGAAGCTGTACGCCGGCTCCCTCGGCCAATAAAGTGACATGAGCGCCACAACCCCAGAGTCGGCCGCGACTGGGCCTAATGGTCAGGGGTCCCTTTACCTTTACCTTTACCTTTACCAGAATCCTACTTAAACATTCCCAACCGCTTTCTGCCCTAAATGGCTTCCTGGGTCAATTGGCCCAGGTGGGCAGCTAGTGGGAAACTCAGGCTCTGCCATAAATACCTGGCATTTTGAAAAGCAGGTCAATGGGTCTTAAGGCGATTTTCGTTCTAATCCTTTTATAGCAAGCTGGTTTGTGATCCTGAACCTTTGTTGAGTTTCAGGGTTAAAATTTGATCTCATTTTAGAAAGGACTCATCAGGCTGGTTTTCTTTCTTTCCTGTGTTCTTGATCTTCAGTGAGACGTCCAATTTCATCAGCTGTTTTATTTCTTATTTATCTCACAAGATTTCTGTACTGCTCAATTGCCACAGAACCTCAAAATGGTTTACAGGAATGAATAAAGCAATACAATTACCTGTAAAAACAATTAAAGAAAGTGATTTAATTTTTTTTAAAGAAAATTAATTAAAATCAATGATAAGGTAGAAACCAGATTATAACACATGTCAACATTTTGCATTTTGTCTGGATATCGGAAGTGGCCAGCAGGACTTCACTCAGAACAAATACTAAACCTAAGACAGGGTGCGATTAGGGATCACCAAACCTTACAATTTCCATTACTCTCAGTTTCTCATTTTTATAACCTTCAGTTCATCTCATTTCCACAGCAGTTTGTGATTTTAAAAAGTCCTTAGGAAAATTCATCAGCATTGAATCTCTTCAAATATATACATTTATACATAATTTTGCCTGATATACACATTTTTACAGAGCAATTTTGCATAAAATAATGCACTTTGTATGTTACTTCCACTAATATTTGCAGATGGGTGGGGTATTAATAATAATAATAATAATAATAATAATAATAATAATAATGAGTAATAAGTTTATTATTTGTTCTCCGCTCATATGACTGGGTTGTCCCAACCACTCTCGGTGGCTTCCAACATATATAAAAACATAATAAACCATTATTATTATTATTATTATTATTATTATTATTATTATTCACACTTTATACTAGTTTATGCATTTTTCTTCACACTGCTTGGCTGGAGAAGCATACTGCAAAATTCAGAAAAATGCAAATTTCAAAGGGTGGCTGTGTCTTGCTTTATTTATGCAAACTGAACCAATTTTCTTCCCCATTCCTAGTTGGAATTTTATTTTTACTTTACTACACTTGATAAACAACAGGAACCTTGGCCTGGCAGAATTTGGGCAGCCAGTGTCAGTTTTGAGTACCAGAGTTGAGTAGTTCACTGTTTAAATCCTTAATGGTACTGCACTTAACGTTTGCTGATTTCACCTTTGACAAAGCTGAGCAAATGGAAGGGGTGGAATTCTCACCTTGAAAAAGCATGTCTGTAGTGTTTGGAGTGGTTTAGTTCCTGGGACAGCTTCTCACCACCATTCTTGGGCCTGGACAGAAGCTCAAGCTGCTACAAACTGTTGAAGCCAGCCCATTAATGGTGACAGACTGTTGTTGTTTACTCGTTTAGTCGTGTCCAACTCTTCCTGACCCCATGGACCAGAGCACGCCAGGCACTCTTGTCTTCCACTGCCTCCTGCAGTTTGGTCAAACTCATGCTGGTCGCTTCGAGAACACTGTCCAACCATCTCGTCCTCTGTCGTTCCCTTCTCCTTGTGCCCTCCATCTTTCCCAACATCAGGGTCTTTTCCAGGGAATCTTCTCTTCTCATGAGGTGGCCAAAGTATTGGAGCCTCAGCTTCAAGATCTGTCCTTCCAGGGAGCACTCAGGGCTGATTTCCTTAAGAATGGAGAGGTTTGATCTTCTTGCAGTCCATGGGACTCTCAAGAGTCTCCTCCAACTAACTCCAGCACTCAAAAGCTGGCACTGGTTGCCCATATGCCACTCGACGAAGTTCAAGATTATTGCATTAATTTTGAGAGGTTTGCATACCGATGAAGGTGATGATGGATGAGATGAAGCTGTGTGAGAGGCAGGGAAGGGAAGAAATCCCAGGGTGGGAGGCTGGGAGAAGAAAAGGGAGCTCCCAGGTGAGAACTGGGAGGGTTCACCTTTTTCTGTGCGGGATAAGGGTTGAGATCTACATGGGATAGAGAACATTTTCTGTGTATCCCACACAGAAAAAGGTGAACCCTTCCATCTTTCACCTGGGAGTTTCCTTTCCTTTTCAGAGAGCCAGTGTGGTATAGTGGTTAAGAGTGGTAGACTTGTAATCTGGTGAACCGGGTTGGCGTCTCTGCTCCTCCACATGCAGCTGCTGGGTGACCTTGGGCTAGTCACACTTCTCTGAAGTCTCTCAGCCCCACTCACCTCACAGAGTGTTTGTTGTGGGGGAGGAAGGGACAGGAGATTGTTAGCCGCTTTGAGACTCCTTAGGGTAGTGATAAAGCGGGATATCAAATCCAAACACCTCCTCCTCCTCCTCCTCCTCTTCTTCTTCTTCTTCTTCTTCTTCTTCTTCTTCTTCTTCTTCTCACACATTGTCCTTAAAAGATCTCTTCCTTTTCTCTTTTTGTTTAGATTAGTTTGTTTTTATTATATTGTATTATGAAAGGTCTTAATAAAATCTTATTTAAATAAAAATAATAATCTTGCATTAATTTGCAAGATCCTTAACAGCTTGGGTTCAGGACACTTCAGAGACTGACTGGTCTCTTCTGTCCCTTCTGAGGTCTTCGGGGGAGTTGTTGTCAGTAGTTCCCCATGGTTTCTGTCACTTATCAAAGACATTATTATTATTATTATTATTATTATTATTATTATTATTATTACAGTATTTTTAATTTGCCATCATAAGGATGATTCACTATCCTTAGCCTCATTTGCCCAAACTGTCATTTAATCCAAACGGCCCACATGACTTTGAGTATCTGTCTCCAATATCAGGACCAATGTACCGCTGTGGCATCATTGGCCAAAAAAAGAGCAAAAAGCAAGGATTTGCTATAGCCATTTGAAGGAAATGGCAAGTATGGGCAAGAGCAAAAAGAGGAAAAAGAATATAGCAGGGGAAAAGAAGACGCTCAAGTTTGCAACGAGAGTCAAACATTCTCTATCTCACCAAAACAAGCATGACAGGTTTCACATCCAACCTCTGGATATTTACTAATATTGACTCATTTTAAAGCATCTGTGTGATCAGCCCTTCATCCTTGAGGTTTCTTCCAACTCTACAATTCTAGGGTCCCAGAGTAGAAATGTATAGGGCTGTATGCAACTAAGCACCACTTGGTATACGAAAGGACTTTAGCCATGCCAATTCTGTTGCGCAGCGAAGTCAAAATGCAGAGTCTTCACAGTAAATGAATAAAATTTTACTGAGGCAAAAACATACTTCTTTACAAACACATAATGTAGGACAGCAAAGTAAAACAGAAGAAGATTAGACTAGGCCAGAGAAGCACACTGAGTTCATTGTATTTATCCCTTCCTGGCTCTGTGTGTCTTCCTGTAAAAGATACAGTATTTGTACAAGGAATGAGTCATCTAGAGCAGGCACAGGCAAACTCAGCCCTCCAGATGTTTTGGGACTACAACTGCCATCATCCCTGACCACTGGTCCTGTTAGCTAGGGATGATGGGAGTTGTAGTCCCAAAGCATCTGGAGGGCTGAGTTTACCTATGTCTGATCTAGAGGGTGAGTCAGCTAGCTGAATGAATTTGCACTTTTCAGCATTTTTCAACACTTTCTACACTTTACTGCTTCTGCTCTCAAAGACCTTTGTCCCATGACAAATTCATGCCAGCAGTTCTACTGGGAGTATGATTAAGATCAGAGACCATTCATAATTTCAGAGAGCCAATGAAATATACTCAAAGTCGAGAGTGGATTTCATGCTCTTTATTCAGCTCATAGTGGTGAGGAGGAATGAAAGTCCCCCCAAAGTATCTGCTTTATATACATTATTTACACAGTGGGCTGCACGTGATTGGCTAATTCCGGAATTCTCCTGTAGGCCAATCAGGTTGTGGATTCACTTCCATCTGGAGCTGGATTGGGTTGCTTCTGCAGACCAATCATACTGCTGCATTGTTCTAGGACCAATCAGACTGCTGCATTCTGAATCCTATTGTTCTAGGACCAATCAAACTGCTGCATTCTGGATCCTATTGTTCTAGGACCAATCAGACTGCTGCATTTTGGATCCTATTCAACTCAGTACATAACATCCAACTTCAAATTAAAGCTAGAAACAGCATTAAAGGACAAAATACAGATGGAAAGGTTGCGGCAGCCAAAACATACGAATCCCCAATCTGATCTCCCTTCCCCAAAGGTCTAGGCAAAGAGGCGTGTCTTCACCTGCAATTGAAATCAAAGCGTTTAAAGTATTAGCTACTCTAAGAGGTGCAGTGTTCATAGCCAGCGCTTCTGTTTATCACCCATGGCATCCTTGTGGTCGTGATAATGCGGCCGAGTGCCAAAAGGAATTCAAATATCCTAGGTTTACTCTCCTGTATCTTTACGTGTCTACTGAATAAGCAATGCCAGCGCTCCTATTCCCTTACCGACAACAATATTTGGCCGTGTGGGAAGGGGGCTTTATTTGGAGACCAATCTAAATCCGTCTTCCTGAAACCGAAACTATTTACCTCTTGGCCACAGAGGACAAGTGTCCTCTATGGATGCTGAGATACAGCTAATGCACTCCACCAAATGCAAAGGAGAGAGGGAAGCTAATTTCGACCCTCGGTCTCCTTGCCTGGTGGGAGCTCAAAGGAATGTTCCAAAATATATGCAACCGTGTGACTAATGCACAACCGAAGGACTCGAGATGGAACAACTTTATTCATTGTTATTGTTCTCTGTTGCTCTGTGTTTTGTATTTTTTAAAAAAGGGCCCCCTTTTTTATTAGAGAGCGTTTGTTTTTCTCACTTTTTTTCTTTTTTGAAATGGGGTTTGGCGAAAATGAAATTTCAGAGGTGTGTGCCTTGGCATTGATTTTTCCATTTGTAATAACACGCAATCGCATATCTTGTTTTATATCAAGAGGATAAAAATGTCCCTAACACAGTGATCTCCATTCTGGGGTAATGGATAAAACCTGTTTATGAGATGTCATTTATTCCACAATAGACAGTAAATAAAAGCCATTTCAAGCTTCGGTTAAATCAAAGCTTGTTCGGGATTTCAGCAGATTTGCAAATTACCTTTGGGACTGTTCCACTTGTTTTCTCACATGCTATTGACTAGTCTTGTTTTGCTACAAAGGCATCTCTTTCTCCCCCCCCCCCTTTGATTCTTCGGATGCTGGATTGATTTGGAGAGAAACCTGTATAAAGGATATGCCCAAGGATGTGTTGCCTAACCTATTCTTCTTTGTCGTCTTAAGAGAGATAAATGAAAGTATATTTAGGGAGGAAGTAACACAAAACACGGGTGGCGCTAGGGACACGGGTGGCGCTGTGGGTTAAACCACAGAGCCTAGGACTTGCCGATCAGAAGGTCGGCGGTTCGAATCCCTGCGACAGGGTGAGCTCCCGTTGCTCGGTCCCTGCTCCTGCCAACCTAGCAGTTCGAAAGCACATCAAAGTGCAAGTAGATAAATAGGTACCACTCTGGGGGGAAGGTAAATGGCATTTCCGTGCGCTGCTCTGGTTCGCCAGAAGTGGCTTAGTCATGCTGGCCACATGACCCGGAAGCTGTACGCTGGCTCCCTCAGCCAATAAAGCGAGATGAGCACCGCAACCCCACAGTTGGCCACGACTAGACCTAATGGCCAGGGGTCCCTTTACCTTTACTTAACACAAAACCACTTCCAGTTCTAAAAACCCAGCAAAACTCTGAGCACACAGAATTAGGATCTTGTTTCAGGTTTCCTGTTTCAAGTTCTCCCATACAGAACAAAATGAATGTCACATCTGCACCAGGCTTTTAAAACACATTTCTACCACTTTAGCAGTCATGGCTTCCCCCAGAGAAGCTTTAAATCATGGGTAGGCAAACTAAGGCCCGGGGGCTGGATCCGGCCGATTCACCTTCTAAATCCAGACCGCAGATGGTCCGGGAATCAGCATGTTTTTACATGAATAGAATGTGTCCTTTTATTTATAATGCATCTCTGGGTTATTTGTGGGGCATAGGAATTTGTCTTCCAGCTACTAAAGGAGTAGCAGAAGTGTTAACCAGTTACAGCAGGCATGAGCAAACTCCAGCCCTCCAGATGTTTGGGACTACCATTCCCATCATCCCTGACCACTGGTCCTGTTAGCTAGGGATGATGGGAATTGTAGTCCCAAACAGGGCCGGAGTTTGCCTATGCCTGAGTTACAGCAAAAACAGCGGAGAGACTTGCAACACGTGAAAGGATACCGGCAGCACAAGCTTTTGTGGACTCGAGAAAACAGATCTTTGAGGCTCAGAAGAAAAGGAGGAAAGCTTTGCTGGATCCTGGCCAAAGGCCCATCCAGTCCAGCATCCTGCTTTTGCGGTGGCCAACCAGATAACTATGGAAAGCCAGCAAGCAATTCTGGTCTTCACATCTGTGATTCTCAGCACCTGGTATTCAGAGGCATTCTGCCTCCAACAAGGTAGGCAGAACATAGCCATTGATGGCTAGAAGCCTCTGATGACCCTGCCCTCTCCATCCATTTGTCTAATCCTATTTTTTTCAAGCCACCCCGAAAAAAAAACTTCTGCAACAATACAATGGTTAATCGTTAAGGTGTCACGAGACTCAGAACTCCTTTTGAAGACCGGCAGCAAACCATTCAACTTGACGTGCCGAGGGAATACTGAATTTGTGGCTCTAATTTCTTTACAGTGGTGCCTGCGAGTCTCGTTACAGTTAAACCTGTGTCAGCATTTTCATTAGAAACTGAGTTTTGATTTATCACCCTGGCTGTAAAAATTTGCTCCTGGCTGAAACTTGGCGTAAGGTCTTAGAGTAAGGGAAAACATTTGCTTTCTGTTTTTCTCTTTCTTTCTTTCTCTTCTATTTTTTGTTCGTTTAAAATGCTGGCTTGAAAGAACTCCTACTAGCCTCTGACCTGATCCAGAAGGTTTCTCCTTATGTCTAGATTTTGAATGGTTTTTCTTCTAGATTTTTCTTCTAGATTTAAATCTGATGGCCTCTCAATTTCATTTTATCTCTGTCGCTTCCCCAGAATGTACTGTATATACTTCAGTAGAAGCATAGTGTCCAGATCAAGGGAAGTAATAGTACTGCTGTCTGTTCCAGCTAGGTCAGACCACATCTGGAGAACCCTGTCCAGTTCTGGTTGCCACAATTTAAGAAGGATATTGGCAAGCTGGAACATGTGCAGAGGATGGAGACCAAGATGATCAAGATGGTCTGGAAGACAAGCCTCATGAGGAATGGTTGAGGGAGTTTGGTATGTTTAGACTGAGAGGAGATACGACAGCCATCTTCAAATATCTCAAGGGCTGTCCCATGGAAGACGGAGCAAGATTGTTTCCTCCTGCTCCAGAGGGTAGGACTTGGACCAAGGGCTTCACATTACAAGAAAGGAGATTCCAAATAAACATCAGGAAGAACTTTCTGGCAGTAAGATGATGAAGATAATAATAATAATAATAATAATAATAATAATAATAATAATAATAATAATAATAATTATTATTATTTATGCAGGACGCGGGTGGCGCTGTCCCACCTTCATGCTAACTTTATTTTTTATACTCTAAGGGAGGTGTGGTCTTATGAACATAAGATCCAAATAGCCTCAGGTCCTTGTATACCCCAGGCGCAAAGGTAAAGGTTAATGGGTCCCCTGACCATTAGGTCCAGTCGTGACCGACTCTGGGGTTGCAGCACTCATCTCGCTTTATTGGCCGAGGGAGCCGGCATACAGCTTCTGGATCATGTGGCCAGCATGACTAAGCCGCTTCTGGCGAACCAGAGCAGCGCACGGAAACGCCGTTTACCTTCCCGTCAGAGCGGTACCTATTTATCTACTTGCACTTTGACGTGCTTTCGAACTGCTAGGTTGGCAGGAGCAGGGACCGAGCAACGGGAGCTCACCCTGTCGCGGGGCTTCGAACCACCGACCTTCTGATCGGCAAGTCCTAGGCTCTATGGTTTAGACCATAGCGCCACCCGCGTCCCTACCCCAGACGCATACCAACCAAAGAATCATACTAGACCAACCTCCTGCAATGCAGGAATATACAGCTGTTCCTTATGAGCAGGCACTCCCAAACTTGGCCTACCAGATGTTTGGGGACTACAATTCCCATCATCCCTGACCACTGGGCCTGTTAGCTAGGGATGATGGGAGTTGTAGTCCCAAAACATCTGGAGGGCTGAGTTTGGGGGTGTCTGCTTATGAGGATTGAACCTGCAACCTTGGCATTATCTGAACCATTCTGTAACCCACTGAGCTATCCAGCTCAGTGACCATCTGCTTCCACACAAGGGTTGAGTAACAGCGACGGACAAAGGCCGCATCCTGCCCACTGCCTTACCTCCATTCTCCTTGGTGCTTTAAATTGCACCCCATGCTCCTCATTTTAGACATGGCTGGAGCACACCCATGCTTAAAGAATTGTGTTGGGTTTCTTGCCTGGGGAACTGCTTGTGGCCATCATTCAAAAGACCATTTCTGTGGCGATCATACAAGGTCGCCGGACATTTCACCGTCTATTGATCCCTGTGCCACCACTTTATTTCTCACTGCCACCACCCAGGCCCTACCTGGTAAAATACTGAGTCCAGTCATGGTTAAATTGGAACATAAACATCTGTTTATTTATTGCAGTTTAACATGCGTGTGGTTTCATAAATGGTATCAGTCAATTACAATATTGGGGTGCCTATCCAGACCTATGGGACATGGGTGGCGCTGTGGGTTAAACCACAGAGCCTAGGGCTTGCCAATCAGAAGGTCGGCGGTTTGAATCCCCGCGACGGAGTGAGCTCCCATTGCTCGGTCCCTGCTCCTGCCCATCTAGCAGTTCGAAAGCACGTCAAAGTGCAATAACAGTACCGCTCCAGTGGGAAGGTAAACAGCGTTTCCGTGCACTGCTCTGGTTCACCAGAAGCAGCTTAGTCATGCTGGCCACATGACTCGGAAGCCGTAAGCCGGCTCCCTCGGCCAATAAAGCGAGATGAGCGCCGCAACCCCAGAGTCGGCCACGACTGGATTTAATGGTCAGGGGTCCCTTTACCTTTATCCAGACCTATAACTTCCGCTACCTGCTCTCACTCACTAAACCACCTCTCAGATATTTACTTGTCTACCTAGCCCCTAACTGTTCCTGACTCAGCTTATTTCGCTAGACTAACTCAACCTACCCACAGACTCTCTCCCAATTCACTCCCACTCCAACCAACCACCCAACTTCCAACGAACTCCCCCCTTCACCCCTCCCAGAGCTGGTTTTATAGTCCCTCTGACTCCACCCCCCTGGGTTTTGATTGGGTAACCTGTTTAACTATTTCACCTCCAGCACTCTCATATGTTAACGTCACATACCCCCCAATATATATATATATATATATTAATCACCTTGGATGTGTTTACCTCTTAAAGAGTTGTGCTAGATTTTCTTTTTTATATATATAATAATTTTTTATTAATTTCCAATACAAATATACATATAATACCATATCAGAGTTTATCACAAATTTTCTCTATTAGACTTCCTTCAGCTTCTCTGCCAATCATCCATAGTTGATTTTTAATTACGCATTTCCTAAATTTGATATTGCCTTTTAATATACCCTCCCAATCTTTTTTCTTTTTTACAATACTTCTCAAACTTTCACAGAGCTTCTTGAAGTCCCACAAGCGTTGTTTGCACATCACATATACTTTTCAGATATTCTACAAATTTCTCCCAGTCCTCGATGAACTTATGGTCTCGTTGGTATCTAATCTTCCCAGTCAGTTTATCCAGTTCTGCATAGTCCATCATTTTCATTCTCCATTCTTCAAGCATTGGTAATTCCTCTTGTTTCCATTTTTGGGCCATTAATATTCTCGCTGCCGTTACTGCATATTGGAAAAGTTTACAATCCTTTCTATCTATTAGAGTTGTGCTAGATTTTCAAGACATGGGGGTTAGCACAATAAGAGAGGGGCTTTAGGGAGAAATCCCCACCCCCTAGTCTAGCCCACAAAATCCAGCCAGCGGCAGGAGAAGAAGCCCTTGCGAGAATCAAGCGGCAGGCGGAGAAATGTGCATTCGAGTTAAAGAGTAGGAGTCGTTTAACGCTCCCAAAGTGTCATTAGCGGTAACCTGTCACATAAAACGAGGTGTCAGATTTCCATTTTCATCTGAACTTCAGGTGTTTAGTAACCCAGAAGCTTTATTTAAGGACTGACCTTTGACCGGGGCTGTCACTCCAATTGCGAGTTGTTGATAGCCACTGGGAATCGATGGACAACATGAAGGTCACTTCCGAGAAAAAACGGTGGCTATCAACGTGTCAGTTCCAATGAAGGATTATAACCAAGCGGCAGAAAAGCAAATCTGGGGGTTGCCAGCACTTCGCTTTCCTCCTGGGCTGAATCTCCGTCTCCTTGCTCTCTCATTAACTATTTGGGAGGGAGACAAATAGATATAAACTGGTATTAAATAACATGCATTTCCAAAGACAAACTGAATTTTCTGCTCCAGGGGGGATATCCAGTGGGCTCCATTTAGAATCCTAATGCTCTGCTGTCCCAGATATGTGGAAGAGACAAGGTTTATTTCTTTACTTAAAGCAAAAGATGTCGGAATAATTTTGCAAGGGAGGTGGTAGTAACAAGCCTAGTATTGGGGAGATAAAGGGTGCAACTAAATGGATGTCAGTTGTGGGATCTGTGCTCCTCATGCCTGCAAGGTTTAGATTTTGTTTCGTTTTCTTGCAGAACCCACCCAAAATAGTCGACATCAAGATGTCAGCTAATTTTGCACCCATCTAATCCAGACTTTGACATTCTGGTGTTGTCAACTACCCATTTGTGGTATCTCAGTGACTCATTTGCAACATTGAGCCCCACCCGTCCAATCTGGAAGCACCATTGAGTTGTATCCCATGCTGGTCTTTTTCTTTTCTACTCAGAGGAGACCCGTTGATAATAATCAGTAATGATCAACAATCAGTAATAACAGGGTCCAATCCTATGGATCAGGGAAAACTTGGGCAAAAAAGTGTCAACTAAGTTTTACTTACAGAGTAGACCCACTGAAATTAATAGACATGACTAACTTGGGCCCATTCATTTCAATGGGTCCAATATTGGTTGCATCCCATTTTTAACTGAGACCTGCAAGCCCTTTTAATTTTTTTAAATTTAATTTTACCTAGAAGTTGAATGCCATGCAAGGTTTAATCAATGTTGTCTTTCACTTAAAGGGCCTGAATGAGATACAATGTTAACAATTTTGAGCGGAGCGGAGCCAAAATTTATCAGAAATAATTTTCAGATAAATTTCTGGCATTTCTCTCTCTGCCTCCCTCTCCCCCCCTTCCCCCCCTTTCCTCCAAACTGTTGGAGAATTCTTCCTCTCTCAGAGCACAGAATCATAGAGATACCAAGGGTCATCTAGTGCAATTCTCTGCAACGCTGAAAACACAGCTAAAGAACCCCTGACAGATGACCTTCCAAGGGAGTGAACTCAGTAACATACTGACAAATTCAGGTTGTGCAATGATAGTTGAGCAGTCTCATGCAACACATCTGCTTTCCAAAAAGATAGGGCTTTTGCTATAAGGAAAGTGGCAAGAAAATGAACGGGAAGTAATGGGCTGCTTGCTTTGACACAGTGTCATCTAACCTCCCTGAAAACAAATCAGAATGAATTCTCATTAAAGGGGCTAAATGATTGAAACCCTGAACTCAACACTGCGACATTTTGTGATAGGTCCTGCTTGTTATTTCATAACCCCAATTGCAGAATTTTGCAGCGGTAAATTGTGCTAATTAAGATTGGGATGCCAAATAGTTTTAATTTACATGCACATGCGCACACACACCTCCCTATCTATAATGGCATTTAATCAGAAGGCATTGCAAACAAGGTTTTTCTTTCTTTCTTTTTTAAGGGAGTGTTTTATCCCCAGATTCAAAATTCTTTGCAGCCGTGGAACCAAATGGGAGGCCTCACCTTGAGGCCTTGAGTTCATCTATACTAGTATTCCACTATGTAAACAGAGGCTACAGGGAATTAGTTTCATTTGAAATTAATTCAAGAGAAGAGGGATTGTGTTACATGTTGCCCAACTCATCAGTGGCTGGGCCCATAGTGTGAATTCACCCAAGAGGAGAGTCCCAGCTGAGTAACTCTTTAGAACATATCGGGCATCTGGTCGTATCCATGACATAAACTATATGAAATTGGAACCTTGAGTGATCAAAGGCACAGCTCGGCCAATGAGAGCGAAAGGTGGCCTTAATTCAACATTAATATTTCTCTGCTCATATTTGGGTTCAGGAACTGGATGAGTGAATCAGGCTGCCTGCCTTGTAAATGTTTGCCGAGTGTGGAATGATGACATATTGCAAGTGTGTTTTTTTAGCATTATACGGATCCATTGATTCATTATTGTTTGGTTGTAAACTTTGTGAGATAGATGATAGAAAGATAGAAAGATAGAAAGATAGAAAGGGTGGTACCTCTGGTTATGAACTTAATTCGTTCCGGAGGTCCATTCTTAACCTGAAACCGTTCTTAACCTGAGGTACCACTTTAGCTAATAGGGCCTCCTGCTGCGGGATTTCTGTTCTCATCCTGGGACAAAGTTCTTAACCCGAGGTACTACTTCCAGGTTAGTGGAGTCTGTAACCCGAAATGTTTGTAACTCAAGGTACCACTGTAGATAGAAAGAAAGAATTTCAGTATGTCACCTTGGGTGGCTTTGCAAAAAGATTAACAACAGCAGCAATATTATTATTGTGGGTGTCATTCAATGTTATACTATGATTAACATCTTCTCAATACAAGCATTGCAGCTTACCAGATGAAACAATCTCCCCTCTCCTCCATCTGCGTGCTGTTCTGGGGGTTCTCCTGACCTCCCCCAAGCCAATGGGGGGGACACCAGGGCAGTATGGGGAGAAGAGAGGAAGGGAAAGTCTTGCTGTATAAGTGGAAGTCCTTACCCAAGGCTTGCACTGATGGAACACTTTAGGTGAATGTGTTTAAAAAGCCCTAAACACAACTGCTTTTCCCAAGAGAAAACAATCTGTTGATAGGGATTAGGAGGAAAGGAGCTTCACCACTCAAAATCGCTCCCCCCCCAACCAAAGCATTGGAGAGGCAAAAACCTGTTCAGAACCAGAGCAGAAGAGGAACAGCTTAGAGGTGAGACTGTTGAGATGGGGTCCAGTGCTTCTCTGCTGCAGAGCCTTCCCCCAAATTTGCCTTTCTCTAGGAAAATCAGATGCTGGGCTTCTGTCGTGTGTCTCCCTGATTCTGCCAATTCCTCCCCAGTCTCAGCCACTGTCGAGATTTAGATTGTGAGCTCCTTGGGGGAAAGAAAGCTGTCTTTTCAGGATTGTTGTTGCTGTTTAGTCGTTTAGTCGTGTCCGACTCTTCGTGACCCCATGGACCAGAGCACGCCAGGCCCTCCTGTCTTCCACTGCCTCCCGCAGTTTGGTCAAACTCATGCTGGTAGCTTCGAGAACACTGTCCAACCATCTCGTCCTCTGTCGTCCCCTTCTCCTTGTGCCCTCCATCTTTCCCAACATCAGGGTCTTTTCCAGGGAGTCTTCTCTTCTCATGAGGTGACCAAAGTATTGGAGCCTCAGCTTCAGGATCTGTCCTTCCAGTGAACACTCAGGGCTGATTTCCTTCAGAATGGATAGGTTTGATCTTCTTGCAGTCCATGGGACTCTCAAGAGTCTCCTCCAGCACCATAATTCAAAAGCATCAATTCTTTGGCGATCAGCCTTCTTCATGGTCCAGCTCTCACTTCCATACATCACTACTGGTAAAACCATAGCTTTAACTATACGGGCCTTTGTTGGCAAAGTGATGTCTCTGCTTTTTAAGATGCTGTCTAGGTTTGCCATCGCTTTTCTCCCAAGAAGCAGGCATCTTTTCAGGATTGGAACTATCTAAACCAACCCTTTGCCAACCTGGTGCTTTTTGAGATGTTTTGACTGCGGGTCCCATCAGCTGGAGTCGATGGAAGTTTTAGTCCAAAGCAATTTGGGTCCTAACGATTGTTCCAGAATACAAGGACCTGGTGGAATCTATTGCCTATCTTCACTCCCTGCCCAACAGCCCCCTAGGCCACTTCTCATGGGTCCCCAAAACACCAACCACCTGAAGCAGATTTTCAAGGGGGAAAGGGTCTGCTGGGGGAATGGGATGTAGGTGGTAAATGCTGCTCCTCTTCAGCTGGTGGGTAGGATTCCAGTGGAATATTAGCTAGGATCTAAGCCAGAGTGTAGGGATGCGGGTGGGGCTGTGGGTTAAACCACAGAGCCTAGGACTTGCCAATCAGAAGGTTGGCGGTTCGAATCCCCGCAACGGGGTGAGCTCCTGTTGCTCGGTCCCTGCTCCTGCCAACCTAGCAGTTCAAAAGCACGTCAAAGTGCTAGTAGATAAATAGGTACCACTCCAGCGGGAAGGTATATGGCGTTTCCGTGTGCTGCTCTGGTTTGCCAGAAGCGGCTTAGTCATGCTGGCCACATGACCAGCTGTATGCCGGCTCCCTCAGCCAATAAAGCAAGAGGAGCGCCGCAACCCCAGAGTCGGCCACGACTGGACCTAATGGTCAGGGGTCCCTTTACCTTTTAAGCTAGAGTATAGAAACAACATCTCTTTCCCTATCACTACAGTGGTTGGATACACAGAGTAGATGATAACGAGGATAATCTTTAATCAATTGGCAATAACAACAACCTTTAATCAACTCCAAAAATAGGCATTTTCCACCATTGCTCCTGAAATGTGGAATATCCTTCTACCGTACACGAGGCATCTTCTATCCATCTCGTAACGCCATTATATTTTGGGATGGCATCCTATTATTAATGAATTCCAGATTTTATCTTTTATAATACCGTTTTCCTGGTTTTTATGCAGCACCTCTGTTTTTATCCCACTGTTTTTATATTTTGTCTTTGTATACCGTGCAGCGTTCTTTTATACAAAAAAAATTAAGGGATTTAGAATTTTTTTTAAAAAATCAATCAATCAATGGGCAATTAAATATAACATTTCAAGAGGGACACCCATGTTAATCTCTTGCAGCGAAAACATGAAGGAATCTAACAAATGCATTATGGTGTAAGTGTTTCATGGACTCAGGGCCAGCAGTGTAGAAAAAAAAATCTTAGTTGGCAGGCATATAAAGGAGAAGGCTGTAAGGTGGGAGGTGAGTGGCAATGAAGTGCAAACATTACAGTCAGTGATTTTAAAAAGCTTGCATGTACATTGAATAGAATTGCAAATATAAAACGTGATTTGCTTTTCCCCTGTTGCTTAGTCTGGGTCCAAATTCACACCACACATTTAAAGCACTGTGATAGCACTCTGTACACTCATTGCTTGCCCCCAATGAATCCTGGGAGCTGTAGTTTATTAAGGGTGCTGAGCTTTGTTCGGAGACTCCTCTGCCCCTCACAGAGCTGTGCTTCTCAGGTTGGTTCAACAGTCAATCCCTCTTCCCAGAGAACTTTGGGAACCGTAGCTCCATGAGGGGAATAGGAGGGGTGTCCAGCAGCTCTCGTCACCCTGAAAGAACTATAGCTCCCAGGAATCTTTGGCGGAAGCCATGAGTGCTTAAAGCGGCAGGGTGCGAATGTGACCTGAGACGGCCTCGACAGCAACGAGGAATTATCCGGCTTATTGGCATAAATGATGCCTGAGCGCCACGACAGCAGTGGCAGTGGCGAGAAAGCATGGCTGCCTATTCTCTGTTTGTGGCAGCGGAGATCTCCGAGCCCGGGCCTGGAAGCAGCCCGAGCTTCTGTGCAATAAAGCAGCAGTGAGAAAAGCTCAGAGTAATTAAGTGGCTGACGCGCAGAAGAAACCGTTACAAAGAATTGACTAAATTGCCCATTCATTAGTAGCACGGCATGGAAGGAGAATTACAAGTAGACAATAGAGCCAGCGGTAATTCAATCTAACCTTGTACTTACAGAAAACAATGAGATAATGAACAGAAAAATTACCAGGCACATATTGCATTTTGTGAAGGGGAGGAAGGAGGGAGGGAAGGGAGAGCGCTAATGTGGGGTGGGGGAGAGAGAATTGGGGGCAGGGCGTGGTAGGGGAGGGAGAGGGAGCCCTGGCACATGCGATGCTAATAGCAACACTCAAGCTGAGCAAACATTTCTCCAACACAATCATTGCGCTCCGTCGAAGGGCCTCTGGGGAGCAGAGGCGAGGCTAGATCGTGAGCAAAAAAATGTAATTTATAAGGCGTCTGCGGACTGGAATGTATCATCGGATCCGCTTGCTGACGCTCAATTGATATGTAGTTGATTTCAAACAACACCCCCCGGGCGCCCACAGGGAACATTTTTTAGATTTTACGCTTGGATATATCTGTTTAACTCGCCATTTACCAAAACGACGGCTGATGACAGCACAAACAAGTCACTCTGGTGAAGAGAGAGAGAGACGGGAAGAAAATGCGCGCAACACACAAATAAATCCCCCGAGTCTCTGAACTCTACTGGGTACATGTAGAAATGGAAGATAGAGATATCTATGAAACACAGGTATATTTATTTAAAGACATCAAAACATAAGACAAGGCCTGCCAGATTGGACCAAGGCTTAGACCAGCATCTTCCATTTATTTAAAAACGCCTCTCGTTTATTGAAAACATGTCTCCCTCACCTTTTCAAAACTTCAAATGGGATTGGCACCAAATATTAAAAACCAAAACAGTGGTGTTGTTGTTTTTTAAAAAGGCACTGGTAAAAATAATGTAAAAGAGCAACATTTTGTTGATTAATTGATCAGAATATTTGATCAACTGAAAACATTTTGTTTTGTTTTATAAATTTTTATTGGAAATTTTATTTACAACATAACATAACGCCCCCCAATACAGAAATCCACCCTCATTAAACATGAACATAACATACAATAAGCATAACATGCAACAATACAAACAACCAAATAAAAGACTTCCTTTATCTGGCCTCCTCATTTACTTCTTATAAAATGTTTCCTTTATGAGTAATTATTAAGATTTTTTCTAATTATAACTTAAATATCCACAAAGTCTCCTGCAGACATTAATCGAAACAAGTCCAGGTATGTATTTTAGGGCACTGTTTTGTGAAGGATTCTCTGCATTTTCCCCATGCTTTTTGAAACTCTTGTCTAGTGTGATCTCTAATTGCCTCTGTTAATCTAGCCAGTTCAATATACTCTAACAGTTTGTCTTGTCATTCCTTTTTTGATGGCACAGTTTCTTTTTTCCGGTTTTTCTTCTTTTTTATTATTTTTTCTTCAAAGTTATAACAAAACATATTTTCCAAAAACATATCCTTATTCCCCCCCATTTTTCCTCCCCCCACCCCCCACAGAACCCATCCCCCCACCCCACCCCCCCGACTTCCCTCAGTTCCAGTCTTTGGTTTCTCCAATAATGCTATTTTCTGCATGTTACAGAGTTGTATAGATCCTCCAACTGTTTAGCTAATGATTATCAGTAAAAAATTGTGGATGTTTATTCAAAACCTGCCAAGGAGTCCAGTTCACTTTGTTGCGTCTTCAAATACTTTGTGAAAGGTTCCCATTCATCCTTAAAGTCACAGTTATCCTTGTCCGGTAGCTTATGTGTCAATTTTGCCAGTTCTGCATAATCCATCAATTTTTCTTGCCATGATTCTTTAGTTGGGATTTCTTCAGTCTTCCATCCTTGTGCTACCAGAACTCTCGCGGCCGTTGTCGCATGCATGAAGATGTTTTTCAACTTTTTTGGCAGGTCTTTCCCTACAATCCCCAACAAAAATGCCTCGGGTTTTTTAACAAATGTTAAATGGAACATTTTCTTCAGTTCATTGTATATCATTTCCCAAATTTTTAAAATTACTTTACAATCCCACCACATATGATAAAATGTTCCCTCCTTTTCCTTACACTTCCAACATATGTTTGAGCTAGTTTTGTACATCGTTTTTTCCAGTTTTTCAACATTTTGTTGATTAATTGATCAGAAAATTTGATCAACTGAAAACATTTTGTTAGGAGATGAATTGGATGGAGAACGTTTTGCCAGGCTGAAAGAAAGGGTGCTTCCGATTCAACGGACAGCTGGTTGGAAAGGCGTTGGATTGTTTTTACATGGAAAGACTGGAGACAACAGCATAAATCAAGCAATGTTATAAAAGAGGTGTCAGAGAGAAGGGGCGATGCCTCTTCAAAGATGGCTCCTGAGAGATACAGGGGCTTCATCTGAAAACAAAGTATGGTTTTCAAATCTGTGACCATCTCGCTGCAATGTTTCCTAGAGTGGCAGGATGGCAGAGAGGTCAGCGCCAATCTGGTGCCCCCTACTGGTGCCCCTGCGCAGACCCAAGCTCACAGTTGCCTTGACTCATCCTTGCACTGTTCAGGTAGGATGAATCTACACTATCACCCAGCCACTCCTGAGTGTTTCACAGATGAAAATAAGGATGTTGTTTTACTTGAATGCATGGAGCCAGCAGATGACTCTGGAATCCAAATGTCATGCACAGCAGTGAAAACAGAGGTGCTATTGTGCATAAATGGGTGGAGCTATTATTATTATTATTATTTATTATTATTACAGTGGTACCTCGGGTTACAGACGTTTCAGGTTACAGACTCCGCTAACCCAGAAATAATACCTCGGGTGAAGAAATTTGCTTCAGGATGAGAACAGAAATTGTGCAGCAGCAGGAGGCCCCATTAGCTAAAGTAGTACCTCAGGTTTCAGGTTGAGAATGGACCTCCAGAATGAATTAAGTTCTTAGCCTAAGGTACCACTGTATTAACATTCTATACCACCCTTCATCCAAAGATCACAGGGCGGTTTACAATAGAAAAACACAAAAATACATACAAAAACCACACAGTTTAAGAGGCCATAGATTTGTTTAATCAGTCAAAGTCTTGGGAGAATAGGAATGTTTTTGCCTGGCTCCTAAAGATATGTAACGAAGGTCCCAGGCAAACCTCCCTGCAGGGAGCATTCGGCAAGCAGGGAGCCACTGCAGAAAAGGCCAGCACTCGTGTTCCCACCCTCTGGACTTCTTGTGAAGGAGGCACACATAAAGGGCCTCTGATCATGATAGTAGGGTCCAGGTCACTTCATATGAGGAGAGACAGTCTTTATAGCTCAAAACCAGCACTTTGAATTGGGCCCGGAAACTCAGCTCATAGTGGTGAGGAGGAATGGAAGTGCCCCCAGAATGTCTGCTTTATATACTGTATTTTTTGCTCTATAAGACTCACTTTTTCCCTCCTAAAAAGTAAGGGGAAATGTGTGTGCGTCTTACGGAGCGAATGCAGGCTGCACAGCTATCCCAGAAGCCAGAACAGCAAGAGGGATCGCTGCTTTCACTGCGCAGCGATCCCTCTTGCTGTTCTGGCTTCTGAGATTCAGAATTATTTTTTTCTTGTTTTCCTCCTCCAAAAACTAGGTGCATCTTGTGGTCTGGTGCGTCTTATAGAGCAAAAAATACAGTAATTGGCAGCCAGTGCAGTCAAGTCAGGATGCTCAAACCGTCTTGTCCTGGTGGACAACCTGGCCCTTGAATTCTACACCAGCTAAAGTTTCTAAACCATATAAGGCATGTTTCTGCCTATCTCTACGTCTGTTCAAGAGTGAGCCGGCAGTAAATCACACCATTCAAAGTTGGAGTTAACTCTTTATTGGCAAAAATACAATCTTCACAGACTTGGCTGAGTGTCAGGCCTAATGAGCGCAGCAGCTCATCTCCAGCATGTCTTACCCATGAATCAGTTGCTGAGACTGAAATTCCCACAGTCATCTAAGTCTCCCCCCCTCCAGGGCTTTCCCCAAGCAATTGGAGAGTGCGCCTGTGTGCAGCCTGCTGCTGCTCTGCCCATTTCAGCCCTATTCTGGTTCTGGGAGGCAAGGCAGGAAGGGAGCTGGTCGCAGCAGTAGGGGGAGACACCTGTGACTCTTCACTAGCCAGACTCATCTCTGCCTCGTGGCATTCCTCCTCTCCAGTTTCAGCTTCTGCCTCTGATTCTGGACTTCTCTCTGGCACAGACTCTCCCTGCTCACAAAGCCCTGTTACCTCTTCAGCTTCTGACGCCTCCTCTTCCCTGTCTTCCCCCTCTTCTCCCTCTGACCACCCATTGTTGTCCCACCACCAATGCCAGGGCCCTGAGCCTTCTTCCCTTGGGGTTCCCCAGCTGGTTCCTCCCACCATTCCTCTGCATCCAACCAGTCCATGAAAACATCTCTGTCAGAAGCTGTTGCGCTCTCTCTCTGCGTATGTATGTCCAAATGAAGAGCAAATAGCCTGTGTAAATTCGCATTAACTAATATTGCCTCTTTTATATTTCTGTACAGTGGTACCTCGGGTTACAGACGCTTCAGGTTACAGATGCTTCAGGTTACAGACTCCGCTAACCCAGAAATAGTGCTTCAGGTTAAGAACTTTGCTTCAGGATGAGAACAGAAATCGCGCGGCGGCAGCCGGAGGCCCCATTAGCTAAAGTGGTACCTCAGGTTAAGAACAGTTTCAGGTTAAGAACGGACCTCCAGAACGAATTAAGTTCTTAACCCGAGGTATCACTGTACTGGCAGTTCAAGCAACAAACCTTCTTTCCTTTTCTTTAACTTTCTGTCTGCCATTTTGTGTAAATAAATATCTCAGTCATTTCAGATACCATGCTCCTTGTTAAGCTCTCCAAGCTGTGATTTGCTATCCGAAAAAAGAAACGAAAGAAGGAACATGTAATTCCTTTGCAAAAAAAAAAAAAGGAGATGATAGATAGATTGATGATAGATAGATGATAGATATAGATGATAGATAGATAGATAGATAGATGATAGACAGATGATAGATAGATGATTCCTGATTTCCCTGTCCCCGTATTAAGAAACAGCACCTAGGGATGGAATACATACTTAAGAGTTGAAATATGGTGATTCCATAGACTGTTAGTATTTCAGCACAAAAGGTTTTCTGATTCACAGGCTAGCGAGTGATTGCGTGGGATCTGAAGGATTGCCGCTAAAGCTGCATCAAATGGTTTGGAATGAACATTACATGTGGCACATATTGCTATGTAACTTAATAAGCTTGACATGAGCTTTGCATGGGTGGGAACAGGGAGCCAAGCAATAGTGGGATTAAGAATGCAGCTTCAGGTTAGGGGTGCTTTGCTCTGCTCACCCCCCCCCCCCCCGCAAAGTTATTTAGTTGCAAATCACATTCCTCGTTCGTTGTACGTGTCCCTGTACACTCTGTTCTATAGTTGCCATTTCCAGGAAAGAGTTTAAAGGCTCTTTAATTCAAGTCCAGAACTAAAAGGAAGAGCTGGGATGTCGTTGACACCCCAGCCAACACATTCTGCATCTGCACTGCAAATTAAACCTGGTTTGTGCCAGTTTAACAATCCTGTCCAACCCCACCCACGGAATTATGTGAAGATACTGAGCAATTTGTCTGATATATCTAACACCTTCTTGAAACTGCAACCACCCCACATGCTGCTATAGACCCATAGCAGGCAAATATATATACAGTGGTACCTCGGGTTAAGTACTTAATTCGTTCTGGAGGTCCGTTCTTAACCTGAAACTGTTCTTAACCTGAAGCACCACTTTGGCTAATGGGGCCTCCTGCTGCTGCCGCGCCGACGGAACACAATTTCTGTTCTCATCATGAAGCAAAGTTCTTAACCCGAGGTACTATTTCTGGGTTAGCGGAGTCTGTAACCTGAAGCGTATGTAACCTGAAGCGTATGTAACCCGAGGTACTACTATATATGTATATGTGTGTGTGTGTGTGTGTGTATACGTACAAGTACACAGCAATTCTTAAAGGATTTGCTCCTGCTGGGGGTGGAAGTATTTTTTAAACCAAACTTAGCCACCTTGTTGTGCAATCCTAGAGTTATATAGAATTTTTCTTAAATGCCTTATACAGTGGTACCTCGGGTTAAGAACTTAATTCATTCTGGAGGTCCATTCTTAACCTGTAACTGTTCTTAACCTGAGGTACCACTTTAGCTAATGGGGCCTCCCGCTGCCTCTACCGCGCGATTTCTGTTCTCATCCGGAAGCAAAGTTCTTAACCCGAGGTACTATTTCTGGGTTAGCGGAGTCTGTAACCTGAAGCATCTGTAACCTGAAGCATCTGTAACCCGAGGTACCACTGTATTCAATAGTATCTGAAAGCATGTACAAAATAGAAAGAAAATCATTATGCAGCTTTACCCTAATTTTTGACACCTGGGGTGAGGGAAGGAGGACTTCTATGTTTAAGACTCATCTTGTTTCTGTGGTTGTAAGTTGTTTCAAACTGGCTTTAGCATTGTGTTTTCATTGTTGTAATGTCACCCTGGGACATTGGGGCGAAGGGCAGGTTACTAATGTCATTCCCTCTACCATATGGGAAGCATTGTCCGTTAGTGAGCACATAGAAGAACGAAGCATTGGGTGAGCTGGCTGGATCAGGCCAATGGCCCACCTAGCCCCAGCAACCTGTTCTCTTGGTGGCCAACCAGATGCCTGTGGAAATCCAGCAAGCAGGATCCGAGCACAAGAACATTCTGTATAACTGTATACCTAGAGGAGCTTCTCCACCCGCATCGTTCGTTCATAGACATCTTGCAGTTGGGAGGAAAGAGAGGGGAAAGAGAGCAGGGAGACAGATGGGGGGTATTGTCCTTTCGTTCCATTGCCTATTGTAGTGTAGGGGTTTGTGTCAGCGTCACATGGGCAGGTCCTTTGTTTACATATTTAGTTACTTATTTCTATTGATATTGCAAGAGATTAGGGGGTCTGGAGCTTGCTTGGTTGCGTTCGGTTGTTGAGTCAAGTTAGCCATATTGAGTCATATGCTGTTGGAGGGAGATAGGTCATAGTCCTGTTGTGCTGTGTATGTGATAAAGGGGAACCACACTGGGATGAAGGTGGCTGCCTCCTTTGCTTGTTCCCATGCTAGTTTAAGTTTGATGCCTAACTTCTCTAGTAAGGTGGTTCCCCATACATTTTGGTACCAGTGGTCTATGTTCACCCCTGATAGGTCTTTCCAGTGTCTAGTGGCGATATTTCTAGCGGCTGAGAGGAAACAGCTTATGAGTTCCTTACTCATGTGTGTGTGTAATTGTTGTCCTGGAAGGACAAGGATGGGGGTGGGGGTATCGGTCTGCCCCGGGTGCCATCCCAGGGGGTGACATTGAGGCCACCTCCACCCACCCCTCAGGCCACTCGGTGCACATGCCCTGGGACATGTGCCGCTCACTACACACCCCCCCCGATGAACACTATGCCTCCCGCGGGCCGTGGGCCTGTCACGGCTAAAAATTGGCCGCTGTTTCTTTAATGCTAAAAGAACTAAGTCAGCATGAGTCAGCGGCGTACAATGACTCATGCACCCTTTCACCTAATTGTACCTGTATATATAGAGTGGTCAATGTTAGTGTTGGGTGTGGGTGGGTTAGTTGGTTGGTTGGTGAAAGCTGGTAGTGTTGATGTGTTTACAGTTGGTCGTTTTGCAGATAAAGACTTTAAAGAATAAAAGCAGAAAATACTCTGCAAGGACACTCTTCTCATGGACTCTTTTATGCCAACAAGGGTCCGAGGACCAGGCTGAGGAGACAAAGGAATTCATAACCTTTTCATTTTCTAAGACTGACAGGGCCATGCCCCCTGGGACATGCGGCATGCCCCCGGGATGCGCGCCAGCCACACACCCCGGATGTACACCACTCCCGGTGCTGGAGCAAATAGCTTTGCCACCACCTGGAAGATACTGAAAAGGGCTATCGTATTTTGCGCTCTATAAGATGCACATTTTCCCCTCCAAAAATTAAGGGGAAATGTGTGTGCGTCTTATGGAGCAAATGCAGGCTCCTTGGCTTCAGCGATAGCAACGCGAAGCCTCTGAAGTGCAGTGGGAGCACTCCCGCTGCGCTTTGGAGGCTTCGCGTTGCTTTCGCTGAAGCCTGGAGAGTGAGAGGGGTCGCTCTCCAGGCTCCAGGATTCAAAGATAGCCGCCCGAAGCCTCCATTTCTCCTGCCACTTCACTGAAGGGGTGCTGCGCAGAGAGGGGGAGATATTTTTTTCTTGTTCTCCTCCTCTAAAACAAGGTGCGCCCTATGGTCGGGTGCGTCCTATAGAGCGAAAAATCTGGTAGTTCTGGAGTTTTGACATTCCTGGCCTAAACGCAGCTGCGACCACGGGCCTACACAGAGCTTCTCCGTTGACCCTGATCTTGAGTCAGATGCTAAAATGGCTTCAACTCTGCTTTCCTCCGCTAAGGAAGTTAAATGGGCAGGCCCCTCTCTGTCAGCTATGCTCTTGCCAGCCTCACGCAAGCCATTCTCACCGTGGCAAAGTGCCTGTTCCTTCCCTCAAGGAACGCACTGCTCCTTTCACAAGGCAGGGTAAAGACCCTCCAGGGTTCTTCGGGAACATCAATATGTTTTGTATTTAATGTGCTGGCTCGGTTACAGCAAATTAAAGAGAGCGGGCCTGCTAGAAGATAATGCAGCATGCCGGCTCCCTACTCCCTAGTCAAGTGGTACGCGCTGAAAATGAGACTCCAGTGTGAGGAAACAGCCTCGCTTTATGTCCCCCCGCAGTACCAGAAGAGGCATTAGGCAAAGCCCTGAGCCTTAATGGTACGCATCAGGAAAACATCTGAGCTTGGGCCTTCAATCACAAACGCTGCAGGATTTAAAAATGAATAAACTTCACATTGTGATTCTCTTATTTATCCTTTATGCAAATTTTCCCTAGGAGGACACATTATGTACGCTGCGTGGTGCGGCAGAGGCCCACATTAAGCTACGAGGGAGGCTCCGAGACGCTGTGAAAAAAATACCGTGGGCCCCATCCACGGGGTTCGCCTATCAGTGTCGGGGAAAGAAAGAAAGAAAGAAAGAAAGAAAGAAAGAAAGAAAGAAAGAAAGAAAGTTGTGATCCAGTTATTAAAGCATCAACAGGGAAAGAAGGAAGGAACTCTCGTTCAGTTTCAGGGAATATGGTCCATTAAACAGAGCCACAACCTGCAAGCAACAGAGGAGTTAAGGCAGGCAGGTCATTTCCCAGTTATCTTCCCATTGCCCTACATTTGCCTTCAAAACCTCAAAGGGCAAGTCCTCTTGCTAGGCCCACTGAGCTCAGAAACGGTCACTGCTTCTAGCTCTATATCCCCAGGTTTCCTCTGGAAGAGGGGCAGTCCGCAGCTATCCTTAGTGTGTGATGCTGTTCTGTTGGGCTAGACTAGGTTGGACTTGAAAGCAGCTCCTGTTTGGGATCAGACTCCAGCATCTACTGCTCTAATTCGACTAGGTTTTGCTCATGCCAGAACTGGATTCTTGGTCTCCAGCTACCCAGCCCCGATACAAGCAAAGTGGTTTGTCCAATAGTGCTGTAGGACGCTCTGAAGAAGAAGAAGAAGAAGTGTTTGGATTTGATATCCCGCTTTATCACTACCCTAAGGAGTCTCAAAGTGGCTATCAATCTCCTTTCCCTTCCTCCCCCCCCCCATAAACACTCTGTGAGGTGAGTGAGGCTGAGAGACTTTAGAGAAGTGTGACTAGCCCAAGGTCACCCAGCAGCTGCATGTGGAGGAGCGGTGACGCAAACCCGGTTCACCAGATTACGAGTCTACCGCTCTTAACCACTACACCACACTGGCTCACCACACTCTGACGTTCTCACAGAATCATAGAACTGTTGAAAGAAGCCCAAGGGGTTTTCTAACCCAGCGCCCCACAGTTCTTGTGGTTTAGCAATCAAGCCCTTTGCCCAGGGAACTCTGGGAATTGTAGCTCTTTGAGTGGGGTAAGGGTGTCTCCTAACATCTCTCAGCACCTTTAACAAAGTACAGCTCCCAGAATTCTTTGGGGGGGGGGAGCCATGGTTGTTTAAAGCAGAATCATGGTGCTTTAAATGCATTTTGCGAACGTGGTCCCAGAATCCTTTGCAGTGTTAGGGGTTCCATGGCAGATGTGCGCAAGGGCTCGCATCTGCAAGTGAGTCAATTTTGGACAAGCTAGAAAGCTGCAAGGCCACAGAAAAAGCAATTGTGAGTCTATTTCAGCCACTACCACAGAACTCCTCAGTGGAGCAGGCAGTTTTTATAATTAGCCCCCCTGTCAATTTTCTTTTTTCTATTGTTAGCACAGCAAAATGAATGAAAGGGCAACCTAATAGAAGGAAGGGAGCTGCATCGTGTTCCTGACCAAGAGTCTCTCTCTCCCTACTTGCCTTCCTCCTGCCCGTCGCAAAGGTTCATTATTAATATGTGGTCTCCTTGAACACACATTTACAGGAGTGCCAAGATCGCAAAGTAGCATCTGGCCCTCTCACAAGCGGGGAGGGGGGGGGGAGAGAAGAGAGGTGAATGGTAATTCAGGGACGTAGCTACCATGTTAACCACTCAAAGCAACAACAACAACAAAAGATAGAAGGAGATTTGTTAAGCAGTGCTTTGTGGGCAGACAACCAGGCGGGTTCATAAATGCTTAATCACAAATCCGTCTTTTTAAAAATTGCAACAGGTCAAGCCGTGAGCCCTCTGGACTCCAGATCACAATTGCTGATGGGAGCTGTAGTCCCGAACATCTAGAAGCCTGCACGTTCCCCACCCTAGTCTACTGGTCTGGCTCAGTATAAAGCAGGCATAGGCAAACTCTGGCCGTCCAGATGTTTGGGACTACAATTCCCACCATCCCTGACCACTGGTCCTGTTAGCTAGGGATGATGGGAATTGTAGTCCCAAACATCTGGAGGGCCAGAGTTTGCCTATGCCTGGCATAAAGCTACTTCCTATGTTACACTTCTCCCCCAGGTCAATAGCCAATCAGAGGAGGGAAGATTTCTTTCTAATTCCAAATAGGGCAATCGAGCCATTATAAGATGGAGGCTGCTTTTGGCAGTATGGTGCTGCAGCAGGTCCTTCTGCCTTAGTACCCTCCATCCCTCCCTAGTTGGGTATGCTGTGGTACATCCCAACCCCATAGCCCAGTGACACCCTCCTGAAATAGTACAGTTGGTACCTACCTGAATGGTAGATATAGGAGGCTTTGCTGGGCTATCGAGACCTCACCCTAGTGGGCGTTGCAATGGTTTGTCTCCAGATGCTTACGTATTTCCCTGTAGCCACCATCATTCACAAGTTATCGGGACATGAGATTTCTATTATTATTTTTACTTCCCTGTGTGGTGTTGACTCCGATGAGCTTGGCGAGTCCGTAAAACTGATCGGAAGCCAATCACATCCCTGAAGCGTTTTTCATCCTGCCTCATCACCTGGGCGGAGCAAAACTTGAACACAATGACCCACACCTGTCCACAGGGTAAATGTTTCCTTAGGGAACGAAAGTGAGGAGGAATTAAAGAACCTTTTAATGAGGGTGAAAGAGGAGAGCGCAAAATATGGTTTGAAGCTCAACATCAAAAAAAGAAGATCATGGCCACTGGTCCCATCACCTCCTGGCAAATAGAAGGGGAAGAAATGGAGGCAGTGAGAGGTTTTACTTTCTTGGGCTCCATGAACTCTACAGATGGAGACAGCAGCCACGAAATTAAAAGACGCCTGCTTCTTGGGAGAAAAGCAATGACAAACCTAGACAGCATTTTAAAAAGCAGAGACAACACCTTGCTGACAAAGGTCCGTATAGTTAAAGCTATGGTTTTCCCAGTAGTAATATATGGAAGTGAGAGCTGGACCATAAAGAAGGCTGATCACCAAAGAATTGATGCTTTTGAATTATGGTGCTGGAGGAGACTCTTGAGAGTCCCATGGAATGCAAGAAGATCAAACCGATCCATTCTGAAGGAAATCAGCCCTGAGTGCTCACTGGAAGGACAGATCCTGAAGCTGAGGCTCCAATATTTTGGCCACCTCATGAGAAGAGAAGACTCCCTGGAAAAGACACTGATGTTGGGAAAGATGGAGGGCACAAGGAGAAGGGGACGACAGAGGACGAGATGGTTGGATAGTGTTCTCAAAGCTACCAGCATGAGTTTGACCAAACTGCGGGAGGCAGTGGAAGACAGGAGTGCGTGGTGTGCTCTGGTCCATGGGGTCACGAAGAGTCGGACACGACTAAACGACTAAACAACAACACTTGCCATTCATCATCCTATTTCTAGAGTCCCACCTACAGGACTAACACATCACAGAAAAGCTTGGCACTCTAGGCTTCTCACTGACATGCTCTCTCTCTGTGTGTATGTGTTCTCCCCCCCCCCCTTGGCGAGCATTCAAAAGTGCAGACACCGGCACCCCTCCGCCTGAAATGGCGTAAGTACAGGGGCAGCTTTCCCGCCAGGTTCTTCCAGAGGTAGAAACTCTCCCTGGTGTTGATCGTATAAAGGTAAAGAAAGGAAAACCAGCTAGCAGCAATTGGGAAGATTTACAATCCTGCCGGCGCTCTGGGCACCTCATAAAAGAGAATGCACAACCGTCAACTTCAGCAGTGCTAGCTGGAAACCAGGCTGCCAAGAAGAAGCATATGTCTAGGCAGAAAGCGGCGGGCTGCCTTTGCAGAGACGGTCAGTATAGCTCAACCGGTGCTCTCCTGCCAGTGGTTATTACTGGAGTTTGGTCAGTGAGAAATTCGCTGCAGAACACCCCAGCTGGGATCACCCCAGGTAAACCCAAGAACCGTTCTGCTTCAGGGTCCTGGCAGCAGCACTTAGACTGGTGCAAAGTGGTCGGTATCCTGTTCCTACCTGCAATCCCTTGGCTTACCTTTCCCCAGGTTGTTGAGTTCACCTTGGCTTCTGGCAACAATGTCTTACCTGCACAGGAGGGTCCATTGATCGTGTTAAGACATAGGATGCAGCCACCCCTCTGCACTACAGACAATCCTGTTTTCTGGTGCACCTCCCCACCAAATCATTATCCTCCTTTGGCTTTAGGAGATTTTTCAGGTGCCAGACATGAGACCAGTCTTGCAATTGGGGATATCTTGCAATTGGGGATATCTTCCATCAATGCTTTTGAGTGGTACTCTTCATCTGACCACTGTATCACACTTTATAAATACAGTGATACCTTGGATTACATACGCTTCAGGTTACAGACGCTTCAGGTTATAGACTCCGCTAACCCAGAAATAGTACCTAGGGTTAAGAACTTTGCTTCAGGATGAGAACTGAAATCGCGCGGCGGCGGCAGCGGGAGGCCCCATTAGCTAAAGTGGTACCTCAAGTTAAGAACAGTTTCAGGTTAAGAATGGACGTCCGGAACGAATTAAGTTCTTAACCAGAGGTACCACTGTAAGGCATGCAAAAAAATAATAATTATGAAATTATGTGTTATTGAGGGTTGTTTCACTTATAGAGGTGCACTACAGCTGTAATCCTATTACGGATGTGGCGAATTTGTCCTGTTCACGTTTTATTAGCAGGGAGAACCTGCTAATTCTCCCTTTCCAAACCAAAATGTGTCCCAAAGTGCAGCTGTCTTTTGAAATTTGCATTGCTCCAAATTTTGTGATGTGAAAGTTCTCTGACTAAAAAAATGCGTACCCCCCAAAAAATGTGAATATGGGGGGAGGTTGCACACAAATTTGCATGTGTTAGTGGAAACAATGTAGGGAAATGATTATATTAGGGAAAATTGCACACAAAACTGCATGTATTAGGAGCTCCGTGCATCAAACGGCATACAAACTTCCATGCAAACCTTTTTAAAAAATATGGAAACTGATTCAGAAATGGGATGAACTGATCTTAAACCAGGAAAATGAGAAACTGAGAAAAACTGAAATTGACAGATTCTTCCATTTGGAAAAATCCTATATACACTTACTTTCTCTCCCTGGAGAGTCTCGCTTAGCATCAGGTTATGTTTTTCTAGTTCCAGACAAATGCCTTTTTATTTGTTCAGACCTTTTCACCTGACTAAATCTCTGTTAGATCTGTTTCAGCTATTAATCTTTTACTTTGTTTTAATCCTGCCTTTTAAAATAAGGACGTGTTTTAGATTTTTCTCTGTTCTGTTTCTTGTCAGTTTCAGTGCTTGTGTCATTTATTTATTCGTTGTTGTAAGTTGCTTTGAGTTACTTTGGCAAGAACCCACAAGCCTCCCTCACTGGTCACTGATGGCCCTGTTGAAGACATGAGCTTCAGGTCAGACTGGTGAATCCTCAAGGTTATACTTTGTCCTTTCCAGGCTAGGTCCCTGACCCACATTATTTTAGCTTCAGTACAGCCATTACAGTGGAGATGTACTAGGAGAAGCTTGTAATGTCTTTGTAGCGCAGAGCTTTCCCAACTTTTCATACTGGTGACAAACTTTTTAGACTTGCATCATTTTGCAACACTAATTCAGTTTTACTAGCAAACTGGAGGTTAAATTAACCCCTTTCCAGCCCCGGGAGGAACACAGGGAACGTTCGCATGACACACCTACACACTGCAGCCAACACACCACTAATTTTTTTTATTTTATTATTATCATTATTATTATCATTAATCATTTATACCCCGCCCACCTGGCTGGGCCTCCCCAGCCATTCTGGGCAGCTCCCAACCAAATGTCAAAAACATAAGACATCATTAAACATTAAAAACTTCCCTAAACAGGCCTTCAGATGTCTTTTAAAAGTAAGATAGTTGCTTATTTCCTTGACATCTGCTGGGAGGGCGTTCCACAGGGTGGGTGCCACTACCGAGAAGGCCCTCTGCCTGGTTCCCTGTAACTTGGCTTCTCGCAGTGAGGGAACCGCCAGAAGGCCCTGGGAGCTGGACCTCAGTGTCTGGGCAGAACGTGATGCGATACACAGTTTGGAAAGCTCTGCTGTAGTATCTCAAACTGTATTGGCTCCAGCTTTTGGGAAGTCCTTGGGCACCTCCTGAGTAGCCCCACTAAATTTCTTTGGCTGCTCCCATTGGCTCCCCATGTTCCTTTCGGTCCCATCAGAGCCACAGCCCAGAGGAAGAAGACAATGGAACCTGGTGCTTTTCATCCTCGTCCTTCTCACTGCTTGCACACTGCAAGATGGCAAGTGAATAGACAGAAATGGCAGTGTTGGGTCAGGGAGCAGGACAACGCTGACTCCTTGTGCCGGTTGTGGTCCAAAAGCATCCTCAGAATAAGCACAAAGTGTCTGAGGCCAAAGGCACCTGGCACCGAATAAGTGGATTTGGCAGAATTTTATATGTTAAAAATATTGGGCATAATCCAGCCGAAGTTAAGTACTTTCAACCTGCATTGATTTCAGTGGGGGAGCCGAACACATGTTTAAGTTTCTTAGTAAAATCAATAGGCCTTAAAAGTGTTTAACTCTGGCCGAGCCTTCCTCCCACTCAATCCCAGTTTTCTTCTGCTTCCAGCCCACTCAATCCCAGTTTTCAAATGTGCACATGGAGCTCATGGAACACAATAGCAATTGCTATTTAAATTATAGGAATCATTCTGAAATTGTCATCTGTAAACATTAAACTATGCAAGTTTTATGCAAATCTGTGCCCTCATGTGCCCCACATTCAGCAACCCATAACTCACCGCCCTGCAATCCACAAATACCTAAACTGAGCGGTTGGTAAAATTATGGGATGCATTTGTCCTAAGTGAACCAGTGTGGGCTCGGTGGGTGAAACAGGGAGGATGGAATGAAAATTTCTTTGTTTTATACAGTATTAGAAAGCAAGACAAGTTCAGGCAGTGTGGAATCTATTTCCTTTGTTACCGTGTTCACTTTTGGTGTGTTCCTTTTTTCCTTTAAAAACAAGTGAGCGGAGAACTGAGTAAGAATCCATCCATCCTGTTTGATCACCTCTAGTGTTGAAGTCCAGTCAAGCCCTGTAAACTGCCTGGTTGGGGAATACAGTGGTACCTCTGGTTGCGAACGGGATCTGTTCTGGAGGCCCGTTCGCAACATGAAAAGAGCGCAACCAGCAGTGGCGTGCCTGTGCACGCGCGGGTTGCGATTCGCCGCTTCTGTGCATGCGTGTGACGTCATTTTGCGCTTCTGCACATGCCCGAGCGGCAAAACCAAGAAGTAATCCTTTCCAGTACTTCCGGGTCGCCGCGGGACGTAACCTGAAAGAACGTAACATGAAGCGGACGTAACATGAGCTATGACTGTAATACAACAGCCACATGCTTTGAGCTTCCTTCAGGAAGAGCAGAATGTAAGTGAAATTACTTTTAATAATAACAATGACCAGTGCCGCCACTCTCTGAGTATCTTGCTAGTTGGCAATATCTTCAGCAAAAGCTTTGCAGCCAAGCAATTGGCACCTATGAAAGAAAGAGCAGAGTTACGGATGGTCAAAAAGTAAGGCAGGGGAAAGTAATGCACTTACTTGCAAGCAGGGATGGGACTCAGTTTAGTTTCATATTTAAAGGTGGACTTACTCAATTCACACATTCCAAAACAATACACCAACCGTCAATCTTCCAAATTCGCACTTCTCTGAATTTTGCAATGCACCTCTCTGGACAGTTAATGTGTACCCAAAAAATCCATGTATTGGGGTAAAATGTGCATAGAAATGCATATATTTGTGAAAACGATGCACACAAATGCATTTGAGTAGGGGGAAATGCAAAAAAGTGTTTATTGGGAGAAATTTGCACTAAAATGCTGCTGAATTTTCAAGCAGATTGTGGGGTGTGTTTTTTTTAAAAAAGAACAATAAAAATAAATTACAAACTGATTTTTGAAATTTAGAATACCACACTTAATGACCGGGTTGGGTGGGAATGAGAAACTGGGTGAAACCAAAACTGACAAATTCTTCCATTCCTACTTGCGAGTAAGAGTGCAAGTTTGGACCTAAGACCCTCTGCACCAACCTAGTTTCATAATTTGCTGTACAGTGGTACCTCTGGTTACGTACTTAATTCATTCCAGAGGTCCGTTCTTAACCTGAAAGTGTTCTTAACCTGAAGCACCGCTTCAGCTAATGGGGCCTCCTGCTGCCGCTGCATCGCCGGAGCACGATTTCTGTTCTCATCCTGAAGCAAAGTTCTTAACCCAAGGTACTATTTCTGGGTTAGCGGAGTCTGTAACCTGGAGCATATGTAACCTGAAGTGTATGTAACCCAAGGTATCACTGTATTCCAAGCTGAACCAGCCTTGTACCAGAATGAGCCATTGCTGCTGTTGTAGGACTCTGAGGGTGGGGTGGCCTGGTGTGTCCTAGCACTTCAAATCAAAGGGCTCCCTGCTCTGCCTCTTTCACCAAGAAATGTGTCCTGCGGACCCTTGGCGCACAGAACATAAGGCATTTATTTCCTGCATTGTTAGAAACTACCGCCGCCTCCCAATCACACCGACACAAAGGAGTTCACTCCACAGCACATTTTGCCCCTGAGCAAACACGCTTCCCCATTCAAGAAATGATCTCCTACTGTTTCCCATAAGAGCGCGAGGCAGCCTGGAGAAATAGAATAAAGCTGCGTTAAACACAACAGCCCCATTCCAACAATTGAAACAAACGAGGGTGCGTGGCTGCTGAGCCGCGCTGCCTCTCGAAAGGGTATGTTAATGCCTGCATTAGGCATTAATTCTGCTTTTCGTCACCCCTCCTACTTCCCCCTCCCATTCTCGCCAGGGCATTATGTGCTCCACGAAGCATCTATTTCGTCTTACCATTGCAATGTTTTGCTACCGTTGGGGCTATTGTCGTCGAGAGGGGCCTTTGCATACTCTTCAGCATGTCATCTGTCACTGGTCATGGTACATTCGAGACACTGCGGATGCTTTGACAAGTCGTCCAGAGAAGCTAGTCCATCACGTCTGGCTAATGGTCGGTGGTGTAATAAGACACCAAGTTGGAAGGCTGGAGCCCACTCGGCAGGTCCAATTTCTTAGGCTATTTACATTCAGTTTCCCCCACCGCCGTGAAAAGAAATCTAAGCAAAATGATAATAATAATGTTCCAAATTTAGGGTGATAGTTCTTTAGAGACTTACACTATGTATCATACTTTTAAAGCACGCACACCCCACCCCCACTCCGAAGTGTGTAGTTAACCCCCCCAGAGAGCTACAATTCCCAGCACCCCTAAACAAGCTAAAGTTCTCGTGTTTCTTTTTTTGTGTGTGTTTTAAATATATGGTGTGTATCATGAGCTGCAGATGGGCTGCATCAATAGGAGTATAGCATCTAGATCAAGGGAAGTAATAGTGCCACTGTATTCTGCTCTGGTCAGACCTCACCTGGAGTACTGTGTCCAGTTCTGGGCACCACAGTTCAAGAAGGACACTGACAAACTGGAACGTGTCCAGAGGAGGGCAACCAAAATGGTCAAAGGCCTGGAAACCATGCCTTATGAGGAACGGCTAAGGGAGCTGGGCATGTTTAGCCTGGAGAAGAGGAGGTTAAGGGGTGATATGATAGCCATGTTCAAATATATAAAAGGATGTCACATAGAGGAGGGAGAAAGGTTGTTTTCTGCTGCTCCAGAGAAGCGGACACGGAGCAATGGTTCCAAGCTACAAGAAAGAAGATTCCACCTAAACATTAGGAAGAACTTCCTGACAGTAAGAGCTGTTCGACAGTGGAATTTGCTGCCAAGGAGTGTGGTGGAGTCTCCTTCTTTGGAGGTCTTTAAGCAGAGGCTTGACAACCATATGTCAGGAGTGCTCTGATGGTGTTTCCTGCTTGGCAGGGGGTTGGACTCGATGGCCCTTGTGGCCTATTCCAACTCTATGATTCTATGATTCTATGATTCTATGAGGATCGGGACAGCCACCATTTCTGATGGTTCATAACTTGCTTTTCTGCCTTGCTCCACTCTGGATTCTGGTCAAGTAGAGGCTCTCCAGGCTTTGAGGGAGCTTCGAAAATTTGTTTGAACAGTGACAAAAGCTTTGCAGAGAACCAGGAGATTCCAACTCAACGTCAGGAAGAACTTACTGATGGTAAGAGCTGTTTTACAGTGGAACAAGCTCCCTCAGGAGGTTGTGGACTCCCCTTCCTTGGAGGTTTCTAAGCAGAGGTTGGATGGCCATCTGTCATGGATGCTTTAGTTGAGATTCCTGCATTGCAGGGGGTTGGACTAGATGACCCACAGGGTCCCTTCCAATTCTATGATTCTACATGTGCTGGGCCTGGGGGTAACCCAAGTAACACGGTCGAGGCCCAGTCCCAAATCCAAGGGTTCTGTAAGGAGTCAGTCCGACAGGGGCAAAGCAGGACACAAGGTAGGAAACCAGGCAAGGACAGGTACAGGATCACAGGCAGGTTCTGGCAAACAGCAACATTGCTCCCGCAACCTGGGGCAGAGTCCAGCAGCCTTTTATGTCTGTCAGGGTAACAGCCGGTCCTGATCCCCCGGTGACTCACCTCCCTGTCTTGCCCGAAGGCGAGCACTCCTCCTGCGAGTACTCAGGTCTCTCCTTCTCTCAGACCTTAGTCTCTGCAGCTCGAGAGATGTCGGTGGGTTACTAGACCCAGGGGCCGCCTCAGCCTCTCCTGACCCAACTGGTAGTGGAGCAGCTGTAAGTGATGGCCCAGCTGAAGGCAACGAGGTAATCCCCACATCTGGAGCCAGGGCAGGCTCAGGCCCCTGACTCGGCCCAGCAGGTGCTTGTTGCAGGGGAACCTGTGCAGACTGGGGCTCTTCAGAATCAGGCCCCATACTAGGTTCAGCTGCTGCCTGGGGCAAAGGATCCAGTGCAGACTGAGACTCCTCTGGCTCCGAGTCTGAGTCCAAGTCCCAGGCCATCACACTACATTTGCTTTGGGAGGGAAGAAACCCTTGCTTACACCAATGGGAGATTTTCTTCCCAATGCAAAGGCATCTTCTGCACAGGGATTTTCCTTAGGCCATCAGCAAAAGGGTAGATTTCCTTCCTTATGCCCTACTGCAGTCCTCATAATTATCTCTCTCACACACATTTGATGCAACCTGCAATTTTTAGAAGCCTTCACATTAATTGCAAAGGTGCACAGACCAGAGACAACCAACAACTTAACATCCCCAAACAAGGGTTTTAGCCATGCAGTTGTTTGGAATGGGGCTGATAAGAGTTGCCGTCAAAAACATCTGGAGGGCACGAGGTTGAGGAAAGCTCGTGTGATAAAAAATACAAAATCTCTGTTAGCTTCAGTGAAATGAGATTGGCAAGAGGCTTCCTGGTCTGTGAATAATAGTCTTGAACATGGTGTGAGAGGTTCCTGTGGTCAAAGCTCGCAAAATTGAGGCACAGAAGGAGAGGACACAGCCATTGATGGTGACAGGGAGGAGTGACAGCTTCATGGTGCAGAGCATCCTCTACACTCAGAAGAATCCAGGCTCAGTCCTTCGCATGTGAAGTTAAAAGATCTCAGGGAGCAATGCTAGGATAGGCCTGTGCCCAAGATCCTGGATGAAGAAGAAGAAGAAGAAGAAGAAGAAGAAGAAGAAGAAGAAGAAGAAGAAGAAGAAGAGTAGTAGTAGTAGTAGTAGTAGTAGTAGTAGTAGTAGTAGTTTGGATTTGATATCCCGCTTTATCACTACCCTAAGGAGTCTCAAAGCGGCTAACATTCTGCTTTCCTTTCCTTCCCCACAACAAACACTCTGTGAGGTGAGTGGGGCTGAGAGACTTCAGAGAAGTGTGACTGGCCCAAAGTCACCCAGCAGCTGCATGTGGAGGAGCGGGGAAGCGAACCTGGTTCACCAGATTACGAGACTACTGCTCTTAACCACTGCACCACACTGGCTCCCTACTGGCTCCACTGGAGAGTTATCAAAGTAGACAATGCCAAGAGAGATGGACCTACAGCTGGAACCAGGGTAGGACAGTTTCATATGTTCTTGTTATCAGGTTAAACCAGCTGAGGTTCATGACATACATCTGGGCTGAAAATAATAATAATATAATAATAATAATTTATTATTTATACCCCGCCCATCTGGCTGGGCTTCCACAGCCACTCTGGGCAGCTTCCAACAAAATATTAAAATACCGTAATGCATCAAACATTAAAAGCTTCCCTAAACAGGGCTGCCTTCAGATGTCTTCTAAAAGTCTGGTAGTTGTTGTTCTCTTTGACATCTGGTGGGAGGGCGTTCCACAGGGCGGGTGCCACTACCGAGAAGGCCCTCTGCCTGGTTCCCTGTAACTTGGCTTCTCGCAGTGAGGGAACTGCCACAAGGGCCTCGGCGCTGGACCTCAGTGTCCAGGTAGAACGATGGGGGTGGAGACACTCCTGCAGCACTCCAAATACTGTTGGATTACAGACTCCCATCGTCTTTGCTGGCTGGGGCTGCTGGGAGCTGGAGTGCAGCAACATCTAGAAAGCATCAGGTTCCCGGTCCTTCACTTCCACCATCTCAGGCTGCCTAGCATTATATGTGGCTTTTAGCAAAGATGATCCCCAATGGAATGTGAGTGTTATGCATAAAATCCCAGTTTATGGTCTCTCTCTGTGTGTGTGTGCCTGTGTGTGTGTGTTGCGTGATATATAAAATCTCAGCTTGGCACCAAAGGGCACCAAATGATATTTTCCTTTCTCAGTGTGTTCTCGATTCCCATTGATACTAATGGGACTTGCATGCCAGTATCAAGGGGAGAAAAGACCCCTAAGGTCTCACAAAATATGCAGATGACTGGTTTTTAATGAATGCAAAATGTAAAACAAAGGAAGTATCGCCGCTGAGTGGCTCATGCATAATAAAAAAATCCACTGGTTTTTTTTTTAGAAAAAAAGAAGGAACACATTAACAACAAAAAAATCTCATGGCTTCAACTGTCCTTAATACGTAACGGGCAATTGAGAACAGCAGGCTGCCCAGAACCCACATCATCAAATCGCAAATACATTTTGGAAAGACGCGGCCATCAAGATTCTCATCTGCTGCCCCACCAGGTTATGGGGAAATATCCAAGCTTTCCCATGTATATTCTGCTCTGTATGTTGGAATAGGCAAAAGGGACATAGTCCTGTAAGCATGCTCCTTCATTCAGCAAAATGGCTCCATCTTCCTAGTTTTTCTCTCTGGGAGTTTTTGGGAGAGCCTTATTTGTCTTGTGGAGCTACAAGTCCCAGAATGGTGTAACAGAGTGCGTTTTTTCTAATCGACTGGGGGGACTAGGCTAGTTGCCTAAATGTTCTCAGTAAATTAGAGTTTTAAAGTATTAAAGCCTGGCTCCTCTTTCCCAAAGCCCGGGAGGTTTCTGTTTGGCTTAGGGGGGGGGCGTGATGCTCTGACAGGGTCCAAGAGCCCTCCTGCCACCTGGGAAGGAGGCAAGAGGCCTCCGACATCCTGTCAGAGGCCAGGCATCTTCTCATCTGCCCGGCTTTGGGAGGGAGGCACGATACTCTCACGCACGACATCACTCCCTTCCCAATCGTCCTTGCGAGCTGGTGCCTCTGACCCTAACTGTTCCCCTATGAAAAATTTCACCACATGTCACTGGTTAGGATGTGGCCTTCACTTCATGGAATTTGGTTTCATGCCCTCTCCTGCTAGCCGCTCCCAGCTTTGGTCCATGTGACATGCCTACAGCTCCGCAGCAGAATGGGTGCATTGCATGTAGAAAGGCAGTATCCGTGCCTGGCTCCTCAAATTAAAGAGTTTGGAACAAGACGCACACATCTGCTACACCACTGTTTCTCAACCTGTGGGTCCCCAGATGTTGTTGGACTACAACTCCCATCATTCCCAGCCAGCATGACCAGTGGTCAGGGATGATGGGAGTTGTAGTCCAACAAGATCCGGGGACCCACAGGTTGAGAACCGCTGTGCTACACTTTCCCTAAACGTACGCAATTTTGTACGTTTTGATTCGTCAGAGAACCACATCGCTAAATTCGGAGAGGTGTGAATTTCGAAGGATGGTTGCAGTTCGTCTGTTTCTTTGAGAAGTGAAAATCAGAGAGGTTTGAATATGAAATGGGCCAAATTCCTTCCATCCCTGACTTAACAAAACAAAAAGGGTACATGAAGCCATGTGCGTGTCGGTGGTTACATTAAAAACATCCGTTATGAGCCACAGCTCAGAGTTGCATCTCCCCGCCCCCACCCTCACTAAAAAGCAGGCTCTTACTTCTAAAATGAAAAATGGGGGGGGGGGGGAGAGGCAACAGGATGGAAGATGCAATCCCCACCAGGCTGCCGAGGAAAAGCTGAAAAGCACGCCATAAATGACATTAGTGTGCTAGCAGGGACATGTGTGACAATAACTTTTAAAATAAATGAGCTGCTGCAGAATAAAGTACCTTGCCGCAAAATGTACATGGGGGAGATGGAAAGTAAATTAAAAAAAGAAAAGAAAAACAGCAACGGATTACGGCAACATCTGTATATTAACACCATCAGAAACTAAAACAGGCTCGTGCTAACATTACAGGATGCAACGATATGACAATGCTGTAATCCAGTTGAGATCTTGCGTCGTTAAGGGGATGGTGTTGTTGTTGTTTAGTCGTTTAGTCATGTCCGACTCTTCGTGACCCCATGGACCAGAGCACGCCAGGCACTCCTGTCTTCCACTGCCTCCCGCAGTTTGGTCAAACTCATGCTGGTAGCTTCGAGAACACTGTCCAACCATCTCATCCTCTGTTGTCCCCTTCTCCTTGTGCCCTCCATCTTTCCCAACATCAGGGTCTTTTCCAGGGAGTCTTCTCTTCTCATGAGGTGGCCAAAGTCTTGGAGCGTCAGCTTCAGGATCTGTCCTTCCAGGGAGCACTCAGGGCTGATTTCCTTCAGAATGGATAGGTCTGATCTTCTTGCAGTCCATGGAACTCTCAAGAGTCTCCTCCAGCACCATGATTCAAAAGCATCAAAGGGATGGTAGAGAACAAAAATCTGGTTCTTTTCCTCAGAGATGCCCTTCTGAGACTGGCTGTGTCACTGCTTATCTGGATGGCACTGCAGGGGGTGAGGTCTGGGACGTGTGACTGCTGTGGCTGGAGTACTGCTGCCCTTCTGTCACTGCTGTCACACAGACACACCGCGTCCACCTTTCCCTCAGGTAAGCATCAGTGTGGCAAGGGAAGCTCAATGGTGGCACCCGATCATGTACGTCAATAGTACGGTGAAGCTGCTGTTCAAATCCTGACTCAGCTATAAAGCACACTGGGTGGACCTTGGGTTATGTCTCTGCTTTTTAAGATGCTGTCTAGGTTTGTCATTGCTTTTCTCCCAAGAAGCAGGCATCTTTTAATTTTGTGACTACTGTCACCATCTGCAGTCATCATGGAGCCCAAGAAAGTAAAATCTCTCACTGCCTCCATTTCATCCCCTTCTAAGTTTTTTTTAAAGATACTGTTTTCTTGTTTATGTTTTGGTTTACCGGAGATTTTAAATATCAAACAGCTTAGAAATACTTTAAGATAAATAAGTGCATTAACATATGTGAGTTTTATGCAAACCATCCTGGTCCTCACTTTTGGCAATGCATTTTCTCTTTTTTGGGGGGTGACACATAACTGGCCACCTTACTTGCAGCTGCTTTTAAAAAGAAAGAAAGGAGGAGATCCTTATAGCTGAATTCCCCACATCAAGTCCCACTGCTCCATCCACTGAAGTGATAAAGATGGAACGTAAGGGAAGAGATGGCCTGATAAGCATATTGGGACCAACCGTTTATTGGGCAACTGGGATTCAGCAAAGTTGCCCTTTCTCGCTCTTCCTTCATCTCCATCAAATATTACACATGCAATATGGGACTGGAGGCAGAGCTGAATTTCCTCCCCATCCATAAATGGACATTTCCTGGCAATTGCTCCATCTTTTCTCAGTGGTCTACCACTCCAGTTAGAAACAATTTTTATTAAAAAAAACTGTCCTAAAAATAAGTGAAAATCTTTCATCCCTCCCCACCCTCCCTTTCTCTAATTGCTCCCCTTTCTAAGCCCTCGATTTGGAAGGGGATCGCAAAGTTTCCTCTGCCGGAGCGTTGGGTATACATGATTCAATTAACCTTGCAGGTAGCTGTGGAAGTTGGTAATGCAGGAGATCCTTTTGTTAATTGGCAGCCTGACACAGGCAATTAAGCTTGATCAGATGAAGAGGGCGTCAGGGACATCGTTAGCATACGGTACTGAAGGCTTTGTGGTGTGTAAAAGTTGTTTAATTTCTGACGAGGAAGGAAGGGCGGAGGGAGAAGGGGGGCTGGAAGGCGGGGCAAGAGAGGCCTTCTTCCATTGCCAGCATTATGGTTGCCAGTGCTAAACGTTTCTCCTGTATCTGGGCTCTGCTTTGGTCTCTTTTTTAATAGCAGAGGTCGTGCCCTGTTTTTGGGAATCCCTGGGGATTTCCCGCTTGACCATGCTGACCATTGGGTGCAGATTCTGGCTAGGGCCACAGAGCAATCCTTTGTAGAAAGTTTCCTCAAAGGTGTTTTGGGGGTTTCTTTGTTTGCGTGGCAAGTTCCCGCCTTCCCCCTCAGAAATAAAGACACAAGAATTCGAGTTAATGGGTCAAATTAGGCCACAACTTTATTGATTACAGGAATTGAGCGGTATTGGCTTAGGCATTGGTCCTAACAACTAACCGGATTCAGCCTGCATGCTTGAAGGCCAGTGAGGGTTAACCACCAGTAGGGGGAGTCCTGCTGATGCACATCAACTAGGACCTCCCCCGGGGTCACCGCACAGGGGCTTGCCGAGGGCCCACACCTCCATAGGTTTAGGAAAAGGCCACGCCCCCTGGAATCCTTTACCGGACTACCCTTGATTTGGGGGAAGGCGATGGTGCTACCTCCCGCCCTCATCTGCATAACAATACAACAGTACCCCTACCAATGCCTAACCGCCAATACTGTGGAGTTGTGACGGTTTGCTACGAGGTAGGCAAAAACCAAGCGGTTGGTGCCAATCTGCCAGTTGGAAAAATTCTTACCAGGCCCCTCAACGGCGACCAACCGAAGTCCATAGCAACGTCAGAAAGCCTAGCCTAACGGGTCGGAGGGGAGGGAAAACCAGGTCAGCTGCAGCGCGGGAAAGAGGGAAACCCTCAGCCGCGCCAGACCTAAGTAGGCGAGGCCACGCCGCCTGAGCCAGCCGATTGTATGACACGTCCAAGGATTCCCTGGCATCGCAGGGGCTGAAGCCAGCCCCCATGAGTGTGGGGAGGGGCGTGAAGCCCGCAACCCCACCTCCTCCCTAGTTCGGAAGTGGCTTTGTTGCTGTGCTTGTTCCTTTGGCCAAGGAACCAGGTGCAAGCTTTGCATGACGCTCCAGCACAATGCAAAGGATTCGGGGGAATGGAAGAGGGATGAAGACTGTATGAATACAGTCATACCTCTGGTTGAAATTGCTTCAGGTTGAGCGTTTTCGGGTTGCGCTCCGTGGCCACCCGGAAGTAACGGACCGTGTTACTTCCGGGTTTCGCATCTCGCACATGCGCAGAAGTGGTGAATCGCGACCTGTGCATGCGCAGACGTGGGGTGTGTTCTGCTCTGGATGCGAACGGGCCTCTGGAACGGATCCCGTTTGCATCCAGAGGTACCACTGTACTGAAATGAGCTGCTCTCTGATCTGCACCTCCTAGATTAATATGTGTATTGGAACACGTTGATCTTTTGGATGTTACACTTGGATTTTTACGATGCATTTCTTGGCTTAAGCATGAGAGGGCATAGGAGGAGCCTCCTGGATTGGGCCATCGGCCTACCTGGTCCAGCATCCTGTTCTCACAGTGAGCAACCAGAGAGTAGGAAGCAGGGAAAGAATATCGAGACTCAAGCAGGCCAGAAGAATTGGCTAGCCAAATAGACTGGAGCCATTGCCTCTCTGCCCCCTAGTGGGGTAGCTATTAAAGGTAAAGGTAAAGGGATCCCTGACCATTAGGTCCAGTCGTGGCCGACTCTGGGGTTGCGGCGCTCATCTCGCTTTATTGGCCGAGGAAGCCGGTGTACAGCTTCCGGGTCATGTGGCCAGCATGACTAAGCTGCTTCTGGTGAACCAGAGCAGCGCACGGAAATGGCATTTACCTTCCCGCTGGAGCGGTACCTATTTATCTATTTGTACTTTGATGTGCTTTCAAACTGCTAGGTTGGCAGGAGCAGGGACCGAGCAACAGGAGCTCACCCCGTCACGGGGATTCGAACCGCCAACCTTTTGGTCGGCAAGTCCTAGGCTCTGTAGTTTAACCCACAGCACCACCCACGCCCCAACTTTGAGTAGGTACCAGTATAAATAGAGGGTTGTTGTTGTTTTTAAAAAAATTGCTATTACTGTCCCTGGAAAATAGGGACAGTAAAATTATTGTCCCTGGAAAATAGGGACAGGAAAAAATACTGTCCCTGGAAAACAGGGACAGGAAAATTATTGCTATTATTACTGTCCCTGGACAGCTTGGCGCCCTGTGCAGGGGAACTGCCTGCACCTGCCTAACTGTGATGCTGACGAGAGATTCCATCGATGGAAGGCAGAATGAAACATGTCTGCTCTCAGTTCAGTTCCACCAGGCTTTCTTTGCTCCTGGGAGCTCATTTTCTTGCGAGCTGGTAATGGAAGTGAGATGTGAATTGCTCCTGCCTTTGTACACTTTCGGTGGCTTTAAAAGGAATTGCTTTATAATGTTTTATGCTATTTTGCAGGGTTGTAGCCTCATGGTAAGCTGCTTTGACCACCATGTGAGGGGAAATGTGTTGTAAATTTAAATACATACCCTTTGACCTGCTCTGGGAGATCCAGCTGGTGCACAAATTTGCAGCTATACTGTTGATGGGGACAGACTATTGCCAGCATTTAACACGACTGCTTAGAAGCTCACACTGGCTGCCCATGTGCTACCAGGCCAGGTTCAAAGTTCTTGTATTACTTTACAACACCCTTAGCAACTTGGGTCCAGGATATCTTAGAGTCTGCCTGACTCCTTATATTCCTGTCCAAGCACTGAGGACTTTAGGGTGTAAGTGTGTGTCTGTTGCTAGTTCCCCCATGGCTCAGATGCACACTTCCTTCGATTACAGTGGTACCTCTAGCTACAAACTGAATTCGTTCCCGAGGTCCATTCTTAACCTGAAACTGTTCTTAACTAGAGGCGTGCTTCTGCTAATGGGGCCTCTTGCTGCCACTGCGCCGCCAGCAAACGATTTCTGTTCTCATCCTGGGGCAAAGTTCTCAACTCGAGGTAACTCTTCCAGGTTAGTGGAGTTTGTAAACTGAGGCGTTTGTAACTCAAGGTACCACTGTACTAAGACCCAAGATGGGTTTATCAAAAACCAGTAATGCCAGATGAATCTCATTTCTTTTTCTTTTTTGTTAGCTACAAGCTTGGTGGATCAGGGGAATGCTGTCGACATAGCGCTTCTTGATTTCAGTAAGGCTTTCGGTAAAGTCCCCATGCTATTCTTGTGAAGAAGCTGGTAAATGTGGGTTGAACGAGGTAGCTGTTAGGTGGTTGACTGACCAAAACCAAAGAGTTCCCACTAACAGTTCCTCATCATCCTGGAGGAAAAGTGACAAGTGGGGTGAAGAAGAAGAAGAGTTTGGATTTGATATCCTGCTTTATCACTACCCGAAGGAGTCTCAAAGCGGCTCACAATCTCCTTTCTCTTCCCCACAACAAACACTCTGTGAGGTGAGTGGGGCTGAGAGACTTCAGAGAAGTGTGACTGGCCCAAGGGCACCCAGCAGCTGCATGTGGAGGAGCGGGGAAGCGAACCCGGTTCACCAGATTACTACCGCCCTTAACCACCACACTACACTGGCTCTCACACTGGTGCTGCATGGTTCTGTCCTGGGCCCATTGTTGTTCAACATCTTTATAAACAACTTGGACGAAGGAATTGAGGGGATGCTCATCAAATTTGCAGGAATGAGACAAAACTGGGAGGGGTAGCCAATGATGCTGAAGACAGAATCAAGGTTAAAGATTACCAATGGATACAAGTTACATGAAAAGAGATTCCGAATCAACATCAGGAAAAAACCTCTGACAGTAAGAGTTGTTCAACAGTGGAACAGACCCCAACAAGAGGCGGTGGACTCTCTTTCCTTGGAGGTTGTTAAGCAGAGGTTGGGTGGCCATCTCTGTCATTTATGATTTAGTTGAGATTCCTGCATTGCAGGGGGTTGGACGAGATGGTCCCTTGCAGCTCTACAATTCTATAATTCTATGATATCAGCCAGGAGCTATGCATTCAAAATGATGAGCCCCTCGTAGCTGAGATTAGACAGGTCCCTATCCCCATTCAACTTTGGGCACCTGGTAAAGACTTTTTCATTTCAGCAGGCATCTTAAGTGAGCTTTCTGATTTTATAGTTTTTAACTGCTTTCTCTCTCTCGGTTGTATTTGTTCAGCTTATTGCACACCACTTAGAGACTACTGTAGTTAAGCAGTATATAAAACTGTTGAAATGAATGATGAGTTAATAAATTGAAACATATCCCTGACTTCTAAATGTCATCCCCAGAGTCCAGTCTTTCACACAGCTTTAATAATAATAATAATAATAATAATAATAATAATAATAATAATAATAATAATTTTTTATTATTATTATTATTATTATTATTATTATTATTATTATTATTATTACCCCGCCCATCTGACTGGGTTTCCCCAGCCACTCTGGATGGCTCCAAACAGAATATTAAAAACACAATAAAACATCAAATATTAAAAGCTTCCCTAAACAGGGCTGCCTTTAGATGTCTTCTAAAAGTCAGATAGTTGTTTATGTTCCTTCAGCAAAGAGCTTTTTAGTTTACCCTGATTTTTGAACCTTTTAACTGCTGTGATGTTTTTTATGATGCCGTGATACCTGCTGTTTTATCTGTAGTTATGCATTGCTCCACTAGAAATACAGAGTGTGGGGTGACTCATCAGCGTGGAAAATAAATAGATACCCAAATCCTACAGCAAAGCCACATTGATCAGGTTCAGATGTAGTGTGCTGTACCAGAGTTTTGGACTTCTGCACCCAGCCCCCCTCCAACATAGCCTTGGGGAAGAGATTTGGAAGCTGTCAATTCTGTTTCAGAGTAACCACGGTTATTTGTTATGTCTAAACCCAGAACCATGGTTATTCTTAACTACGGCTTCAGGGAACAGCCTGGATCATAAACCATGGTTTGAAGCTTGCTTGTTTCCTTAAAAGATATGTAAGGCTAACCACAGTTCCCCTGGGTTCATGTACAATGAGTAACTGCAGTTAGTAAAAACTGAAAGCAAAAGTTTCCAGTCTTATGACTATATAAGAAGGGAGCAGGCGGGGAGCTTGTGTGTTCAAGGATCATTCCCATTTGTTGTTGTTTAGTCATTTAGTCGTGTCCGACTCTTCGTGACCCCATGGACCAGAGCACGCCAGGCACTCCTGTCTTCCACTGCCTCCCACAGTTTGGTCAAACTCATGCTGGTAGCTTCGAGAACACTTTCCAACCATCTCGTCCTCTGTCGTCCCCTTCTCCTTGTGCCCTCAATCTTTCCCAACATCAGGGTCTTTACCAGGGAGTCTTCTCTTCTCATGAGGTGGCCAAAGTATTGGAGCCTCAGCTTCAGGATCTGTCCTTCCAGTGAGCACTCAGGGCTGATTTTCTTCTATTCTAAAACATAAAGGTAAAGGTAAAGGGACCCCTGACCATTAGGTCCAGTCTTGACTGACTCAGGGGTTGTGGCGCTCATCTCGCTTTATTGGCTGAGGGAGCCGGCGTACAGCTTCCGGGTCATGTGGCCAGCATGACTAAGCCACTTCTGGCGAACCAGAGCAGCACACGGAAATGCCGTTTACCTTCCTGCCAGAGCGGTACCTATTTATCTACTTGCACTTTGATGTGCTTTCGAACTGCTAGGTTGGCAGGAGCAGGGACCGAGCAACGGGAGCTCACCCCGTCGCGGGGATTCGAACCGCCGACCTTCTGACCGGCAAGTCCTAGGCTCTGTTGTTTAACCCACAGCGTCACCCACGTCCCTTTTATGCTAAAACATAGTTTATCATTATTTCATGTCAGAGAATTCTGGCAGAAACAGACATTGGCAATGTTCGTGTATTCATCCCATGTCTAAAAATGGAAATCAATTCAGCGAAGAAACCGTCGCTTCTTGGAAGGCCTGATACAAACTTAAGTTACCCTTGAAGTCAATGTGCATGCAAATTGACCGCACCAATCTGAAAAGGGACATTTCAGTAAGCTTTCCACCAGTTCAGGACTACTCCACCCACATCTCTCTCTCTTTTCTCTTCTCTCTCCTCTCTCTCTCCCTCTTAACCATGAACTCCCCCCTCCCCGCCACAGATGCTGAATCCTTCTCTGCCATCCCTCTTCCTTTGTATGGCTAAACGGACGGCAATCATCCCGGAGGTTTGCCCTTAGCTGACACCGTCTCTGCGTTTGCAAACAGAAACAGACACTGCCGCCCCTTTAACAAACTCCTGTAAGCTGATCTATTATCAGCGATGGGGGCTTGCTGGATAGCCGGCAGGCACATTAATTAATTTCTATGCATATCATTGCCAGGATCGCTTACCGATCCAGGGAGCAAGATCAGAGATGTCACACCATAAATTGAGTCAGAGACTTCACCTTCCCATGTTCGGTGTGCAATTTTGCACGGCGCTTGACAAAGTAGCTACTGGGAGGGAAGAAAAGGCCACAGCTCCCCAAGGTGATGGACGGGAGGAATTGGCCCAATAAATTGTTCCCAGTAAAAAGCAATGCTTTCCTCATTAAAAGGCAGTGAATTCTCTATTGCTTTTCATTAGTTTTGGCCTTGCTAGACACGAGGTTTAATTGGCAGTGTGTTTACAGGAGGCCAACCCCAGAGGTGAAGGAGACACAAAGACCAAAAGAGATTCTTATTTATTAAGGAGAGGTGACAGGCAGCTGCTTAATAAGTTTTTTGTTTTGCAGGACCCAGAGAGAAGTTGCGGTGTTAGAAAAGGCGTACGGAACTGAGTAACCTCTTCTTCGCCACTGGATCCTTAAGCATGCTCTTAGGAGTACCTCCAAAGCAGGGGTCTCCAAAGTTTTTCGAAGCCTAATAAACTGGGTCCAAGAAAAGACCCATTTCCCAGAAGAAAAACTGACAATGCTCTAACTTCCTCCACTCCACAAAAACCCCTATTATTATTATTATTATTATTATTATTATTATTATTATTATTCCACCTTTTCCCCAGACTGAGTCTCAAGGCACAAACTGAAACACAGATAAAAAACAAAAAAGATACTTATAAAATCTAATCATTAAACTCTAGCAGAATTAAAACAATATAAAAAGATTTGTCAAAGTACAGATAAGAAAAATAATAAAATCAGCACAGCACTGGTTTTTTTTAAAAAAACCTAGATAAAACATCTGCATGCGCGCACACGCACACACACAAATAACACGGAGGTCAAAAAAGAGGAACCAGCACCCGTCAGGGAAGTTCAAACCTACTGTCCTGTCCTGTTGGGGATGCAAATTGTCCCCTCCCTGGCCATCATATCAATCAGTTAATGAGTGATAAACCCACTCCTCCATGGACTTGCATGGGTCCTCTGAGTAATCATAGAACAGAAGAGTTGGAAGGGACCCGAGGAGCATCTAGTCCAACCCCCTACAATGCAGGAATCTCAGCTGAAGCATCCATGACAGAGATACATGGGAAGTGGGCAGTGTGCAGGCAGTATGCATTTTCATGCAAGAGAGGACTGGCTATGCTTACTTTTGGCCATGCACACTTCCAGCTTGTGACCGCATTGTGTTATTTTCATTGATCACAGTTTAGTAATTATTAGTTGTAGAGCACAATGTACATCAGGAGGCTTCATTGGGTCAGAACTGAGTCTACACTTCCAGGTAAAGGTAAAGGGACCCTTGACCATTAGGTCCAGTCGTGGACGACTCTGGGGCTGTGGTGCTCATCTCACTTTATTGGCCGAGGGAGCCGGTGTACAGCTTCCGGGTCATGGCGAACCAGAGCAGCACATGGAAACGCCGTTTACCTTCCCGCCGGAAGGTTTATCTACTTGCACTTTGACGTGCTTTCGAACTGCTAGGTTGGCAGGAGCAGGGACTGAGCAACGGGAGTTCACCCCGTTGCAGGGATTCGAACCGCCGACCTTCTGATCGGCAAGTCCTAGGCTCTGTGGCTTAACCCACAGCACCACCCGCGTCCCTTCCAGAGTTAACACTAAATACATTACGCCTGGTGAATGAGCTACCATAGCTGCTAGAGGGCCGTGAAAATTTGTGTCCCAGGCTTTTTAGACTTGTCTACCCATGTACCATCCAAAGCCAATGTGCATTGGTTGCCAGATGTGGAGTATATTGGCATTATTTACTGCTCTCCTACCCCACTAGGATGGAGGGGAGCTTGTTGCAGCAGGAGGGGGAGACCCCCCACCTCTCTTCACCAGCCAGACTCATCTCTGCCTCTTGGCCTCCCTCCTTTCCTGCCTCTCCTATGATTCTGGACTTCTCTCTGACACAGAGTCTCCCTGCTCACTTAACCCTGTTACCTCTTCAGCTTCTGACACCTCCTCTTCCCAGGCTTCTCCCTCTGGCCACTCATTGTTGTCCCACCACCAATGCTGTCTTGTCCTGGTGGACAACCTGGCCCTTGAATTCTACACCAGCTAAAGTTTCTAAACCGTATAAGGCATATTTCTGCCTATCTCTACATCTGTCCAAGAGTGAGCCGGCAGTAAATCACACCCTTCAAAGTTGGAGTTAACTCTTTATTGGCAAAAACACAATCTTCACAGACTTGGCTGAGTGTCAGGCCTAATGAGCGCAGCAGCTCATCTCCAGTATGTCTCACCCATGAGTCAGTTGCCGAGACTGAAATTCCCACAGTCATCTAAGTCCCCTCCTCTCCAGGGCTTTCCCCAGGCAACTGGAGAGTGCGCCTGTGTGCAGCCTGCTGCTGCTCTGCCCATTTCAGCCCTATTCTGGTTCTGGGAGGCAAGGCAGGAAGGGAGCTGGTCGTGGCAGGAGGGGGAGACACCTATGACTCTTCACTAGCCAGACTCATCTCTGCCTCTTGGCCTTCCTCCTCTCCAGTTTGAGCTTCTGCCTCTGATTCTGGGCTTCTCTCTGGCACAGACTCTCCCTGCTCACTTAACCCTGTTGCCTCTTCATTTTCTGACACCTCTTCTTCCCAGTCTTCTCCCTCTGATCACCCATTGTTGTCCCACCACCAATGCCTGGGCTCTGAGCCCTCTTCCCTTGGGGTTCCCCAGCTGGTGCCTCCCACCATTCCCCTTCGTCCAGCCAGTCTGTGACAACAGATCCCATTTCCCTAAAATTCATGACCTTAGAGGTCTCACTGGCTTCAAATCCCCCTCGCTGAAATCATGGAGGCAAATGTGCAGAAGCCCATCACTCCAAGTTCTAGGAACCAGACCACGCTGCGTTGGAGGTGAGTAAATTGCAGAGCCATCCACAGAGCTATTACAGACAGCACGGCAAATAAAACCCCCCCATATTTATTTTAACTTCTAATTAAGGAAATACTTAAGAGTAAATTGCCCCTCTTCAGCCTGGAACTCCAAGGCTTGTTGTGCTTACAAGATATACCGGCAAATTGGGAGCCTTAAAATTAAGCAGCATGGAGTGTCCATTAATTAATTGGACTTTATATCTGTTGTTTATTTAATGCAACTTGGAAACTACTTGGAGGAAAGGAGGGAATGAGCAGAGTTGTGTGGAAATGAGCTGGGCTGCTCCCAAGAACAGAGAAGGACATACGTACAGGGTCAAACAAACAAGTCTTTCTGGGCTGAGAATCTGAAGCCAGGGCAACTTTCATTTCATTTGTTTAAATATGTTTTTCTTGCCTACTATCTCATATCACAAAACACCGGGGCGGTCTTACGATGCAAAAACATAAAGCACTGTTAAAACAGTGGTCATTAAATATAATCAAAATGTGTCCATATTATTGGCACTTTTGCACTAGTAAGGGAACCCCTGGCCATTAGGTCCAGTCGTGGCCGACTCTAGGGTTGCGGCGCACATCTCACTTTATTGGCTGAGGGAGCCGGCGTACAGCTTCCGGGTCATGTGGCCAGCATGACTAAGCCACTTCTGGCAAACCAGAGCAGCGCACGGAAACGACGTTTACCTTCCCACTGGAGCGGTACCTATTTATCTACTTGCACTTTGATGTGCTTTCGAACTGCGAGGTTGGCAGGAGCAGGGACCGAGCAACGGGAGCTCACCCCGTCACGGGGATTCGAACCGCTGACCTTCTGATTGGCAAGTCCTAGGCTCTGTGGTTTAACCCACAGCGCCACCCGCGTCCCTTTTGCACTAGGGTGCAACAAAAGCATGACACACATACCCCTCCGGTATCTGGGGTGTAAAAAGCTACAGGACGTCTGTAGGGGGAAAACGGTGCATGCAATGATTGGGCGTTAAGCAGCTCGCCTGCCCCCAAAATGTTTGTAGCCACAAAAGATGCTGAAAGCAGCATCACGTATAACAGCCCCGATAATCCTCACAAACACAAGTAATCCTGAATGCACAATAAAGAGGCTGTTTGACTCCTGGAGGGAGCCTGTATCTCATCAACGGGCATCGAGTATCTGCAGAATGTAGCAAGAGAAGCAGCCTTAGCAATCCTCCTTTTCGCCCCTTCCCACTAGGCTATCCCCACTGCCGCCTTTTAGAGACCCTGTAAACAAACATGTTGCTCATGATTGAACATGTCTGCCTGCGCTTGCCGTTTGAGGCGGCCCCCTACTTAATGGCGAAGAGGTCTTCTGATTCATCCGCCACAAGTGGAAAGGTTGCAATTTAGCAAGCCACTCCACATCTAGGAAGTTTGTGGTGTTAAACGGCTGCGCTAAATTCTCTTAGGCAGCTGGGTGCTCAAGTGTTTGAGGGGGTGGTGGCGGAGAGATTTTAACAGCAGCTGGAGCACATTGCTATCTTTCCCCCATCTGCTACGATCAAGGTGAGCCAGAAAGCTTGGTGATTGCACTCACTTGTAGCACTCAGGCTCTGCTCAGATATGCTCTTAGGTATATTCAAGTACAGAGGGACACGGATGGTGCTGTGGGTTAAGCCACAGAGCCTAGGACTTGCCGATCAGAAGGTCGGCGGTTCGAATCCCTGTGACAGGGTGAGCTCCCGTTGCTCGGTCCCTGCTCCTGCCAACCTAGCAGTTCGAAAGCACATCAAAGTGCAAGTAGATAAATAGGTACCACTCTGGCGGGAAAGTAAACAGCGTTTCCGTGCACTGATCTGGTTCGCCAGAAGTGGCTTAGTCATGCTGGCCACATGACCCAGAAGCTGTACGCCAGCACCCTCGGCCAATAAAGCGAGATGAGCACCACAACCCCAGAGTCGGCCACGACTGGACCTAATGGTCAGGGGTCCCTTTACCTTTATATTCAAGTACAGGCAGGGAAGAAATTCAGTTTTCATTTATAGGCAAAACCTCCCAAATTTGCACTTTCAGAAACAGCACATGAACTGACAACACAGCTACCTGCTTTGAATTTTCCAGTGTGGTTCTCCAGTCAAGGAACGTGCACAAAAATGCAAGGCATATATTACTGAAAAGGGCGTACAAAGTGCCTTACATTAGGGAAAGCTTATTTGCTAAAATGTGTATGTTAGGTTGTAAATAAAGAAGTGGATATTATGATAAATTTGCACTAAATGCTGCTAAAGTTTCATGGGGCGGTGACCAGAAGAGGAATAACCACTGAGAGGAGCACACAAAGCGGGGGAAACACCATGGTGCATCTGCAGAAGCACAACCAGATACCTTCATCTGCCCTAACTGTAACAAAACATGTCTCTCCCGTATTGGTGTCTACAGCCACAGCAGGCACTGAAAGCTTCCAATGATTTGACTTCACCCCCAATGGCACACTCTTCCATTGACTCCAGAGACAGATGGATGCCAACCTCAAGGAATTCCTGGGACGCCTCATTTAAGAAACTGCAAGGATTTATCCATTTGTATTTATTTATTTTGAAACTAAAAGTTGTTGTTGTCATTTATTTAGTGCCCTTCATCCTAGGATCACAGGGCAGCTTACAATATAAAAACACAAAAATACATAACATAGTAACAAACAAAAACAATACACACACACACACAGTTTTAAAAGGCCGTAGATTGTTTAATTAGACAAAGACCTGGTTACAGAGAAACACCTAAAGATATGTTATGAAGATGCCAGACGAGTCTCTCTGAGGAGGGCATTCCACAAGTCGGGAGCCACCACAGAAAAGGCCTGCCCTCACGTTGCTGCCCCCTGGACCTCTCATGAAGGAGGTACACAAAAAGGACCCACAGGATGATCGCAGAGTTTGGGTCAGTTCATATAGGGAGAGGCGCTCCTTGAGGTTTTTCAGTCCTGAGCCATTAAATTTCGACTGTAAGCTCCTTGGAGTGAGGACCAGCACTCTCGTACTTTGTAAAGAACTCCACACATTGATGGTGCTGTTAAATGCTGGGTGCAAACGCTGCAAATATATCCTCAGCCCTGAGTAACATTGTTCAACCTTCAGGAAGATGAGACAATTCATATCATAGTGATGGGTGTCTAAGACTGCGGAGTGTTCACAGAGGCATTATTAAAATAAGCCAGCATGTTAAGCAGTGATTAATTAAAAAAAAAATACACATCTCTTCATGGAGTATGATCTCAGAAAATATGGCGGTGGTGAGGAATCCCTCTGTTCTTGTAAACTCTTTTCCTTATGGCTGTTCTGAGGACTGAAGGGAAGTGAAACAGCAGCCAATCCCTCTGTAAAGAGAGAATCAAAATCACTAATAGGGGAGAACTGTGCATATTCCACAACACGATGCCCTGGTTGCAAAAAGAAATCACACAAAGAGCCTGACCTGAGAGATACAACTTTGGTTAAATGCTTTCTTGTTTCTTAAAAGCATATGGTCCTCACTGGCATGAAGAAAATGTTGGAAATGTGTGACGGGCTGTAATAACAACAACAACAACAACAACAACAACAACAACAACAACAACAACAACTTATTATTTGTACCCCGCCCATCTGGCTTGGTTTCCCCAGTCACTCTGGGCAGCTTCCAACAAAGATTAAAAATACCGTATTTTTTGCTCTATAAGACTCACTTTTTCCCTCCTAAAAAGTAAGGGGAAATGTGTGTGCGTCTTATGGAGCGAATGCAGGCTGCGCAGCTATCCCAGAAGCCAGAACAGCAAGAGGGATCACTGCTTTCACTATGCAGTGATTCCTCTTGTTGTTCTGGCTTCTGAGATTCAGAATATTTTTTTTCTTGTTTTCCTCTTCCAAAAACTAGGTGTGTCTTATGGTCTGGTGCATCTTATAGAGCGAAAAATACGGTACATTAAAATGTCACACATTAAAAACTTCCCTAAACAGGGCTGCCTTCAGATGTCTTCTAAATGTCAGGTAGTTGTTGTTCTCTTTGACATCTGGTGGGAGGGCGTTCCACAGGGCGGGTGCCACTACTGAGAAGGCCCTCTGCCTGGTTCCCTGTAACTTGGCTTCTCGTAGTGAGGGAACCGCCAGAAGGCCCTCAGTGCTGGACCTCATCGTCCAGGCTGAATGATGGGGGTGGAGACACTCCTTCAGGTATACTGGGCCGAAACCATTTAGGGCTTTAAAGCTCAGCACCAACACTTTGAATTGTGCTCAGAAACGTACTGTTCCGGAAACAGAAGCTGTATTCTGTATCACCATTGTTGTCCCCCAGCACCATTCATTATGATGTTTAAATCATTCCAGATCAAAACACTCTTCTGTGGAGTTACTATCCACCAGGACACTGTGGATGCCACAGTTCTGCTGGCATATAGGAAAAGCACCGAATGCATGAGGAATCCAGTGCCCTGAGAATCTGAGTTTTGCCCAGTCGTGTCTTCCCCTGATCAGAACCACTGGCAGTCATCTTTGAGAATTCCTGGAGAACAGGCGAAGTCCCGGCAGACTGGAGGAGGGCAAATGTTGTCCCTATTTTCAAAAAGGGGAAAAGAGAGGACCCAAATAATTACCGCCCAGTCAGTCTGACATCAATACCAGGGAAGATTCTGGAGCAGATCATTAAGCAAACAGTCTGTGAGCACCTAGAAAGGAATCCTGTGATCACCAATAGTCAGCATGGATTTCTGAAAAATAAGTCATGTCAGACTAACCTGATCTCGTTTTTTGACAGAATTACAAGCCTGGTAGATGAAGGGAACGCAGTGGATGTAGCCTACCTTGATTTCAGCAAGGCATTTGACAAGGTGCCCCATGATATTCTTGTAACGAAGCTGGTAAAATGCGGTCTTGACTATGCTACCACTCAGTGGATTTGTAACTGGCTGACTGACCGAACCCAAAGGGTGCTCATCAATGGTTCCTCTTCATCCTGGAGAAGAGTGACTAGTGGGGCGCCACAGGGTTCTGTCTTGGGCCCGGTCTTATTCAACATCTTTATCAACGACTTGGATGATGGACTCAAGGGCATCCTGATCAAATTTGCAGATGACACCAAACTGGGAGGGGTGGCTAACACCCCAGAGGACAGGATCACACTTCAAAACGACCTTGACAGATTAGAGAACTGGGCCAAAACAAACAGGATGAATTTTAAGAGGGAGAAATGTAAAGTATTGCACTTGGGCAAAAAAAATGAGAGGCACAAATACAAGATGGGTGACACCCGGCTTGAGAGCAGTACATGTGAAAAGGATCTAGGAGTCTTGGTTGACCACAAACTTGACATGAGCCAACAGTGTGACGCGGCAGCTAAAAAAGCCAATGCAATTCTGGGCTGCATCAATAGGAGTATAGCATCTAGATCAAGGGAAGTAATAGTGCCACTGTATTCTGCTCTGGTCAGACCTCACCTGGAGTACTGTGTCCAGTTCTGGGCACCACAGTTCAAGAAGGACACTGACAAACTGGAACCTGTCCAGAGGAGGGCAACCAAAATGGTCAAAGGCTTGGAAACGATGCCTTATGAGCAACAGCTAAGGGAGCTGGGCATGTTTAGCCTGGAGAAGAGGAGGTTAAGGGGTGATATGATAGCCATGTTCAAATATATAAAAGGATGTCACATAGAGGAGGGAGAAAGGTTGTTTTCTGCTGCTCCAGAGAAGCGGACACGGAGCAATGGTTCCAAACTACAAGAAAGAAGATTCCACCTAAACATTAGGAAGAACTTCCTGACAGTAAGAGCTGTTCGACAGTGGAATTTGCTGCCAAGGAGTGTGGTGGAGTCTCCTTCTTTGGAGGTCTTTAAGCGGAGGCTTGACAACCATATGTCAGGAGTGCTCTGATGGTGTTTCCTGCTTGGCAGGGGGTTGGACTCGATGGCCCTTGTGGTCTCTTCCAACTCTATGATTCTATGATTCTATGATATTGAAGGGTAGTCCGATAAAGGATTCCGGGGGGCATTGCCCTGTCCGAAGCCTAAGGAGGTGAGGGCCTAAGGCACGCCCCCGAGCGGTGACCCCCGGGGAGTTCCTAGTTGATGTGCATCAGCAGGACTCCCCCTATGGGTGGTTAACCCTTCAAGCGGATGGGCTGAAGCCGGATCTAGTTGGTTAGGACCAATGCCTAAGCCAATACCGCTCTTCACCTGTAACCAATAATGGCCTTTTTTAGCCCATTAACCTTAATAATTGTGTCATGTGTCATTATTTCCAACTGGGGGGGGGGGACTCACCACGAAATGCACACCTCTGCTTCCAAGGGCACTAACAGAAGTCAGGATACTTGGGCAGTTGCCAGGGCTCCAGCTTCCTGGGTGGCTGACATCTGCCCTGGAGCTCTTTTGCCAGCCTTCCAACAATCACCTGGCATATTGGAGCTGTCATTCACATTCCCCACTTGCCCAGGAGTGATGCTGTGTCTGATGTACTTCATTTCCCCCCCCCCAAAAAAAAATTTTTTCATTTTATAACAAAACTAAACAACACAAACAGAAAAACAGACAATCCAAACAAATCCTTGTCTTATCCTTATTTTTTCTAAACATTGTTAGGTGAGCTTCCCCGAGTTCCCCCCACCTGATTTTCATTTTACCTCATCTTTAGCAGTTTACATATATCATAATTTTTAACCGTTTTTTTAATCACACTTACTTTTACCATAAAAATCTCAACATTTTATCCCTTAGAAGTAATACTATTTTAAAATGCACTATCTTCTACTTCTAACCCGATAGCCTGTATCCACTTCCAAAGCTATTCTGAGATTTAAATATTAACATATTTTTTTCAAATATTCTTTAAACTCCCAGTCAGTTCAGCAAGTTCCATCATCTTCATCTGCTGTTGTCTGATGCACTTCAGGTGATGTTGGGAATCGCTCATGTGAGAAGAAGAAGAAGAAGAAGAAGAAGAAGAAGAAGAAGAAGAAGAAGAAGAAGAAGAAGAAGAGTAGTGGTAGTAGTAGTAGTAGTAGTAGTAGTAGTAGTAGTAGTAGTAGTTTGGATTTGATATCCCGCTTTATCACTACCCGAAGGAGTCTCATAGTGGCTAACATTCTCCTTTCCCTTCCTCCCCCACAACAAACACTCTGTGAGGTGAGTGAGGCTGAGAGACTTCAGAGAAGTGTGACTAGCCCAAGGTCACCCAGCAGCTGCATGTGGAAGAACGGAGAAGCGAACCCGGTTCACCAGATTACGAGTCCACCGCTCTTAAGCACTACACCACGCTGCAAAACAAGAAAAAAACATGCAGCTTCTTACTTTGCATGACATATACAGCTCAGTGAATACAGCTCTCCTTGGTTACAAAATCTGGATTACCTGGCTACTGAATTTAGACTTTGGGGGGTTTATTTTTAAGCACCACACACACACACACACACACACACACACACACACATTTCCCCAATATCTACTTGCCTTTGCCATCCTATGCTCTTCTTCTGAGTGCATGTAATAAAGGTTTAAAGCTCTGGCCACATAAACCATCTTCTAGATACTTTTCCTGCAGTACAAACCATTCCCACCCTGCTCCGAAACAACAACAAAAGCCATCAACAATCCTTTTTGGCAGTCTCTATTCCCTCGGCTTCTTCCATTAAGGTTAATGGGAGTTTGCACTCCTGTTCTCTTCAGCCCAAAAGCCAGAAGAGGAACTTTTACTGCATCGATGCTTTCTTTTTACAGGGTGAAGCATCGCCTTTGGAAATGCAAAGCCATTTGGTCCCTTCTTAAAGGAAGTGAGTGATATCTTTCGCTGAAAAAGGAAGAGCCTGGGCTCTGCTTCCTAGAATAGCATTCCCTTCAGTGCTGGCTCAAGTTTTTGCCTTTAGACAGACGCGAGTGGCGCTGTAGGTTAAACCACAGAGCCTAGGACTTGCCAATCAGAAGGTTGGTGGTTCAAATCCCCGCGACAGGGTGAGCTCCCATTGCTCGGTCCCTGCTCCTGCCAACCTAGCAGTTCGAAAGCACATCAAAGTGCAAGTAGCTGAATAGGTACCGCTCCGGTGAGAACGTAAACGGTGTTTCCATGCGCTGCTCTGGTTCGCCAGAGGCGGCTTAGTCATGCTGGCCACATGACCTGGAAGCTGTACACCTGCTCCCTCGGCCAGTAAAGCGAGATGAGCGCCGCAACCCCAGAGTCATCCGTGACTGGACCTAATGGTCAGGGGTCCCTTTACCTTTACATTTTTACTGAAGTTAACAATTGGGGTGTTAGGGGAGGGGTAGTACCTCTAGTGGGGGGATACGTTGTGCTTCTGGGGTAGTTTGTTCACCTTTGGTCCCTACCCTGCACTCAGCTCTCATCTGTGGCTCTAGAACAGCAGTTCTCAACCTGTGGGTCCCCAGATGTTGTTGGACTACAACTCCCACCATCCCTGAGCTCTGGCCTTGCTAGCTAGGGGTGATGGGAGTTGTAGTTCAACAACATCTGGGGACCCACAGGTTGAGAAACGCTGCTCTAGAACATGGGTAGGCAAACTAAGGCCCAGGGGCTGGATCTGGCCCAATCGCCTTCTCAATCCAGCCCACGGTCAGTCCGGGAATCAGTGTGTTTTTACATGAGTGGAATGTGTCCTTCTATTTAAAATGCATCCCTGAGTTATATGTTGGGCATAGGAATTCATTCATATTTCCCCACCCCGAAAAAACATAGTCCAGCCCCCCACAAGGTCTGAGGGACAGTGGACCGGCCCCCTGCTGAAAAAGTTTGCTGGCCCCTGCTCTAGAAGCTGTCAGCATGTGACCACAGCCACACCCTGGGAATGGCTCTGACTGGCCAGCTAAACCAAGTGAACGTAGCCAATGGGTGTCAAACCCTCAGTGAATTGGGGACTTCCTATGGCCCCAGTGGATTGTGCCGGCAAAACCAATACAGTGGTACCTCGGATTAAGTACTTAGTTCGTTCCGGAGGTCCATTCTTAACCTGAAACTGTTCTTAACCTGAAGCACCACTTTAGCTAATGGGGCCTCCTGCTGCCGCCACGCTGCCAGAGCACAATTTCTGTTCTCACACTGAAGCAAAGTTTTACTATTTCTTTTTTTTTTTTAAGGAATATTTATTAAGTTTTCCAATTTTTTAAACAAACAAACAAACAAAACAAATAGAAACATTAAACACAGGCATAAAATTCATAAACCATACTTTTAAATAACAAATTTCTCAGACCTCCTCATACTTCTCCTTCTTGTATCCCAATTAAGATTATTTGTTCAGCAAATCCTTCATTTAAAGCATTACAGCTTATAACATTACCTTATTTTTCAAACCCTTTCTTTTCCCCATCTATGTTCTTATATATTATTGCAGCTAGAAACCTCTCAATTTCAATCCAACACCATCTAACTTTCTTAAATTTTACAATGTTTCTGTAAATAGTCCTTAAATTTTTTCCAATCTTCTTCAGCCAACTCTTCTCCCTGGTCACGGATTCTGCTCGTCAATTCTGCCAGTCCCATACAGTCGATCATTTTCATCTGCCATTCTTCCCGGGTGGGTAGATCTTGTGTCTTCCAGTACTTTGCAATAAGTATTCTTGCTGCTGTTGTAGCATACATAAAAAAAGTTCTGTCCTTCTTTGGCACCACTTGGCCGACCATGCCCAAGAGAAAGGCCTCTGGTTTCTTCAAGAAGGTATATTTAAATACCTTTTTCAATGCATTATATATCATTTCCAAGAAAGCCTTAATCTTTGGGCACGTCCACCAAAGGTGAAAGAATGTACCTTCAGTCTCTTTACATTTCCAACATTTATTATCGGGCAAATGATAGATTTTTGCAAGCTTGACTGGGGTCATGTACCACCTGTATATCATTTTCATAATATTCTCTCTTAAGGCATTGCATGCCGTGAATTTAATCCCGGTGGTCCACAACTGTTCCCAGTCAGCAAACATAATATTATGTCCAACGTCTTGTGCCCATTTAATCATTACAGATTTAACCGTCTCATCCTGAGTATTCCATTTCAGCAGCAAGTTATACATTTTTGACAAGGTCTTAGTTTTGGATTCTAGCAATTCTGTTTCCAATTTTGATTTTTCCACCTGGAAACCAACTTTCTTGTCCAAATTATAAACCTCCATTATTTGGTAATAATGAAGCCAATCTCGCACTTTATCTTTCAATTTCTCAAAACTCTGCAATTTCAATCTGTCCCCTTCTAGTTCCAAGATTTCCCAATATTTTGGCCATTTAGCCTCCATGTTAAGTTTTCTCTGAGCCTTAGCCTCCATTGGTGACAACCACCTTGGAGTTTTATTTTCCAGTAAATCTTTATATCTAGTCCAAACATTAAACAGTGCTCTCCTGACAATATGATTTTTAAAAGCTTTGTGTGCTTTCACCTTGTCGTACCACAAATATGCATGCCACCCAAAAACATTGTTGAAACCTTCAAGATCCAAAATGTCTGTGTTCTCAAGAAGCAGCCAGTCTTTCAACCAGCAAAATGCTGCTGATTCATAGTAAAGTTTCAGGTCTGGCAGGGCAAATCCACCTCTTTCCTTTGCATCAGTTAATATCTTAAATTTTATTCTAGGCTTCTTGCCCTGCCAGACAAATTTAGAAATGTCTTTCTGCCACTTCTTGAAACAATCCATTTTGTCCAAAATTTGCAAAGTTTGAAACAAAAACAACATCTTAGGCAATACATTCATCTTTATAGCTGCAATTCGACCCAACAAGGAAAGCTTCAAATTTGACCAAATTTCTAAATCTCTTTTCACTTCAGCCCAACATTTTTCATAATTGTCTTTGAACAAATTCCCATTTTTAGCTGTCATATTAATCCCCAAATATTTCACTTTCTTAACCACAGTCAGGCCTGTTTCATTTTGGAACTTTTCTCTCTCTATTGGTGTTAAATTTTTCTCAAGTACTTTGGTTTTTAACTTGTTCAGTTTAAATCCTGCCACCTGACCAAATTCTTGAATTAGTTCTAAAACTCTTTTAGTACTAGATTCTGGCTCCTGTAGTGTCAAGACTAAATCATCTGCAAACGCTCTTAATTTAAACTGTTTGGCTCCGACCTGTATACCTTTAACCATCCGGTCCCTTCTAATCATGTTCAGCAAGACCTCCAGGACCGAAATAAAAAGCAGAGGGGAGATTGGGCATCCCTGTCGTGTCCCTTTTTCTATCTTAAACTGTTCTGTAACCACATTATTTACAATTAGTTTAGCCGTTTGTTCTGAATATATTGCACCAATACCATTCTCAAAACCATGGCCTACCCCCATACCCTGTAGGTTCTTCTTCATAAAGCTCCAAGAAATGTTGTCAAAGTTTTACTATTTCTGGGTTAGCAGAGTCTGTAACCTGAAGCGTCTATAACCTGAAGCGTCTATAACCTGAACCTCGGTAACCCGAGGTACCACTGTAGTGGGTCGAACAGTCAAGAAGGTGGTTTCTTCTCGTGCTGTAGAGGGGAGTGAAGGGCAGATGGGGCTTGTCAACCTGGGAAGGTAACCCATCCAGGAGAAGGAGAACTCTGATCCTAAACCTTGCCTTATAGGATTTTCAGGAGAAGAAAAGGCTGAGGAGCAAAGCCTACACAAATCTGGATCGGAGTCCCTAAGGTGGTTAGATGGGGCCTTGTATACCTCCTTCTGGCAACTCCTGCGGCTAAGCCGGTGCCAAATGTCTTGCTCTCTTTTCCTTTGAAGCCACATCAGTCTTGTTGTCTGGGCAGCCCAGGACCTCCATTGTAAAGGGAATTGGGGGTTGCTCGTGCGTAAAGGGTGCTGCAGCTCTAGGCAACGTTGCCTGGCTAAACCTTTCCCTGGCTGGACAACCCTTTCTCCATGGCTGTGTCAGTCGCTGGCAGAATCCGTCAGTGGGCGTTTTCTGAACTTCTTCCAACATAAAAATTCTTTGACCCCAAGTCTCCTCCTAGCCTCTCTGCGTGGAAGTCTCCTGCGCAGAGTGGGCATGCCCAACGGAGGTCCTGGGCTCTCCCCGCTGCTCTCTGTGGAAGAGTCTCGGAGCCCTCTCTCCGCAGTCTCCCCTTGCTTCCTGGTGTCCCTCCTATTTCCTTCCTCAAAGGAAGTCTGCTCTCTCTCCCTGCTGGTCCCTTCTCCTGCATCGTTAGGGAGCCTTACCTCCACTCTAGGCTCCGATGGCAGTTCCCTGGCATCCATACACCCTGCCCAGGCTGGCGTCCCGGAGAAGTCATGTTTGGTTTGACTTCACCACCAGAGGTGCACTCCATTGTCTCTTGAGACACTGTGAGTGGGGCCCACAGCACAATGTTCTCCTGTTCAGTCTTCCATCCCTCCCCATGGCTACTGAGCATGCTCAGGCTGAATGGGAGGAGGTGGGGTCAGGGCAGCAGATCCTGCAGAGGTGCAGCGAGAGCCCTCTTCCAGAGCTGTGTGCCCTGAGCAGCACGGGATCCATTAATGACAGAAATAATTTATTTCTCCCGGTGCTCAAGCCTCTTTCTCACAGGACACAAAGACGCATCGGCCCACAGTTTGGGAATGACTCCTTTAATCTACAGATGGAATAAGGAGAGTCCGGGTAGCTTGTGGATGATATGACACTGTGGCAAATTCATTTCAGAGCCTGCTTTTTCATCAAGAAGCTGAAATCACTTTCTGCCTGTCCATTTCTAAATCTGGCTAAAAGAACGGGAGTTTGGGGGTAAGGGGGAGAGGGAGAATGTTAACATAACAATTGCTGGAGAAGAGGCCTGTTGCCACATTAATGAATCTTCTTCCAGCATCCTCTGAAAAGGGCTGTTTAACCCTTCTGATACCACTCTCCCTTTTTAATTCCTTTGGAACCTGTGTGTGTGTGTGCGTGTGCGTGCGTGTGTGTGTGTGTGTGTAGACTGTTGTGATGGAAAACAAGGCACATGCATGGTTCACGGGACTGCAGAATTGAGAGCTATTAAATACTAAAAAGACAAGGTGAGAAACAATTTGCAAAAATCTCCTCTTTTTATAGACTGCAGCTATTGAGAAAAATTGAGTGAATTCCCCAGCTGCCCAGGCGGCAGTCTCTTTCAAGATTCCATCAATTTTTTACGGTACAATCAATATTTATGAATCCCCAAAGAAAACCGACAAAGAGAAACATTACAAAATGTTGGCGTTTTGTTTTGTTTTTTAAACCGTGCCGTCGCAGAGATGTAACACAAGGACCTAAATAACTTTTAAAATCATCTCGCTGACAATCAAAGAACCCAACATAACCAATATGCTTTAATGCCCGTGGTTATATTAGCATTACTCAGAAGGAATAAAGAACAAGGAGGGTGGAGGGTTACCCAAAATGAACATTTGCAATGGAGGTTGGGGGGGAGAGAATTGTCTCTGCTATAGAACATATTTTGCAACTCCTAAGTATTCTGTAATTTACTGCTTCAAAAGTCAAAGGAAATGCCATATTGAAGGGCATTTCCCCCCCAACTAATGTGCTAATGCATTAAGAAGATTCGCCATCATGCAAGCAATGGATTCCTTCTTCTCTCCCCCCTCCACCAGTCAGCTGGAAAACAGAAAGATTTCTATAAAAACTAAGCAAACAAATCTACATTCCTTTAATGGCTACTTTAGGTTTAATATCCAAACTTATTTAAATAACTCTGAACCCTCCTGCTGAGAAATATTGAAACTAATGGATTCCTGTGTGTGCAATCTCCATTTAAATGTAGAGTTTAATTTCCCTCTGGGCTAAACCTGTGTAAAACTTGACTTGAAATGTCCCTCTGTAAAAAAAACACAATGTTTAGGGGGAGATGCCTTTGATTTTATTTAAAATTTATTTTGTACATTACAAGCAAACGGCAAACTCTCAGATGAACTACCCAAATTGCACTTGTATAAGAGCCAACTTTAGAATTGTCAATGGAGGTGGCGAAGAATTTGGGAGAGGCGGGGGGTTTGTTGTACAGTAGATGGGACTAATCCGGCTGCCTTGACAACAGTAGTGTAAAACTGAGATCGTGCAAGCTTAGTTAGGGAGTCGCTGCAGAAGAAGAGCAGAAACAAACAAAAAATCTGTTCTGCCTATTATCCCAGAGATTGGCTGAGATAGCAGATCCAGTTGCCATTGCATCTGGGCCTGGAGGGGAGGGAGGTAAGTTGAGGTTGAAACAGAGTAGGGAAATTAAAGCATTAAGTAAGGAGAGAGCGGGTGGCGCTGTGGGTTAAACCACAGAGCCTGGGACTTGCCAATCAGAAGGTCGGCGGTTCGAATCCCCGCAACGGGGTGAGCTTCTGTTGCTCGATCCCTGCTCCTGCCAACCTAGCAGTTCGAAAGCACGTCAAAGTGCAAGTAGATAAATAGGTACCACTCCGGCGGGAAGGTAAAGGGTGTTTCCGTGCGCTGCTCTGGTTCGCCAGAAGCGGCTTAGTCATGCTGGCCACATGACCCGGAAGCTGTACGTCGGCTTCCTCGGCCAATAAAGCGAGATGAGTGCTGCAACCCCAGCGTCGGCCACGACTGGACCTAATGGTCAGGGGTCCCTTTACCTTTAAGGAGAGAGCAAAGGAGAAAGAACTGAGTGGGGCCCAAAGCCCCAGAAGACACTGAAGAATTAGGCTGAAGACAGAGGTAATTTTTAAGAGCAGTGCGGGCAAGCATCCTGGTGGTGTACCTCCTTGTCTTAGGTGAACTCTGAAAAATTAGTTCAACTGGTTCGGTTGAAACTTAGAGAAGGCTGTCTGTGGACAGCACCCATTGACCAGCATCTGGGACGTCACTGACACACCCTCCTCCCTGTCCACCTCAATCCCCAGAGCAGCTTTACAAAAAAGACTGATGTTTGCAGTCAGCCAAAGGATGAGCTTGTGTCTGACTTGTTGATACAAGGCAAGATGCAAAGGTGAGACCATACTATGGCTGATCCCCATTTGTGCAATGCTCTCCCCCAGGAAGTCCTGCTTGGCACCTTCATTACATATCTTTAGGCACCAGGCAACAATGTTCCTCTTCAACCAAACCTTTGGCTAATTAATATTATACAGCCTATTAAATGTGTTTGTGGGAGTTATTATTATTTTGTTGTTTTCATTTTATCTATTTGTGCTTTTACCTTTTATTTTTATTTTGTGAACCGCCCTGAGATCTTGTGACGAAGGGCTGTATAATAGATCAAATAAATAAAAATAAAATGTTACATCGGACTTCATAGTCACATTCAGTGCCAGATTTACGTATAAGCTAAACAAGCTATAGTTTAGGCCCCACTCTCTTGGGGGGGCCCAAAAAATTAAATGGGGAAAACTGGGTGTACATTTCCAAAATATAAGATAAAAAACAAATAAAACAAAACCTACCTACAGCAAGTGTTTTGTGTTGTGTAGGCTCCTGTGATGTAAGTAATGGGCCCTGCCTGCTAGCCTGCTCCCTAAAATATCACTGGTTGGCTCATTTTTATATATAGGGTGCCTACATTCTGCATAGACTACTTGCATGGCAACATGGGCAAATGGCTTTAGATACCTATTAGGTCCATAAATTACCATCTAGCTTATATTCAACACAAAAAACAGCGAGAATTTGTTGTTGACAAAGGACAGCTGGACATATAAAGGGCCCCATGACCTTCAGTAGCTTAGGGCCTCATCAAACCTAAATCCAGCCCTGGTCACACTGGCCTGGTTCTCCTGCAATGCTAAGCCAAACTATGGCTTAGCAAGATCGGACAGGTGTGTTGGTCTGCAGGGAGGGAAACTGCAACCACCTTGTTCCTCGTCGCACTCTTGCCATGCCACTTGGAAATAAGTTATGGTTTGGCTTAGCATTATGTCGACATGCAAGCTTGTGGTTTGTCTCACTTCAGAACAAACTGTGAGCTGTGACCAAGGTTTGTTCTTGTCTTACCACTAGTGGTTTGTTTGGGGGCGTGATGCTAAGCTAAACCAGGGCTTAGCACCCAGTAGCACAGTCAAAGTTTGACTTAGCGCTATGTGCGAACAAGGCACTGTGTGAAACCAGTACCCCGTCTAAGCCAGAATAATTCATTCTGATTGGCAGTGATTCTCCAAGACCCAGAGCATGTGGTCTTGCCAGCCCTGAGATACTTTAAGTGGCAGGAATGGAACTGCCGACCTTTTCTAAGCAAGGAGTCAGCTCCACCTCTGAGCCACGTTTTCTTCCCAGTTAAGTCCCCCACCCCTTAGCAAAGGCAGAATAGGGCAAGGAAAAAGCAGAAGACAGTACAAATCCAGCCTATCAGCAGCCTGCTTCCTGTTACAGTCTGGTCGAACTACAGTGCCAAAAGAGCAGTCATTTTACAAAGTCCTTCTAGGACTAAACTATATATATCAGTTGATCACATTTACACACCTCCCTGCGATATAGAAAACAAGCACGCCAATAAGAGGGCTAAACGTGAACCTCTTCTACATCCTAATTTTCTACGTGCAGGAAATTGTGTACATAGGGGGGCATTTAATAACAAATAAAGCACATCATTCAGCCCATCCACAGTCACAGTCCAGGAAGGACTATACCATGGTATTCAGCACACCATTTTGACTCTACCATGCGGTACCATCAACCTGACAATTGTGAAACTTAACCCATACCTTGGGAATGCAATGTGCTGGCTGGGTGTGGGTGGGTGTTTTGAACAGTTTCCTGCTGTTCATTTGTGGTTTGCACGAGACAATTGTGGAAATTGTAGAAGGTCAACAACAACAACAGCAAAATGCCTGAATTTGATCCAGCAGCAAGAAACACATTTAGAATGATACAAAGAAGTCTAGCGATGTGTGGAAGGGGTGTTCTAAGGTCCCTCTTTTGTGCCGGAAAATAGCCACTAGGACTGATTCTCCAACAGTCAAGGTCACCAAATTCAACATGCAAGGAAGTACATAGCCATCACGATATATTAGCATCTTTTCCTGACATCCAGCTAGCCTTGCATAATAATAACTGGCAGATCTGGATTGGGGATGGACATTTAAAAGACCCATGCAGCCAATCCAATAGGACATGGATGGCCATTTCAAGATAGACATGTGTGGCCTTCTGTTTCCTTGGACTTCTCTTTTGCTAGGTCAGGTGTGCAGGTCACCCAAGATTTCCACATGAGCATGAGGTAGGGCAGGACGTATAGTTGGGGCCATGAAGCTCACTGGGTGATCTTCAGGCAGTCATCACCTGCCGTCCTAACCTACCTTTCCACAAGGGCCGAAATTGATGCTGAAATCCGGCATCGCCTGAACTCTGCAAGTGCAGCTTTCTGCTGATTGAAGTGCAGAGTGTTTGAGGACCAGGACATTCTCAGGGAAACCAAATGCTTGTTTACAAAGCTATTGTACTACCAACCTTACTGTATGCTTGTGAAACATGGAGCACTTATAAACGCCATCTCCAACTCCTCGAAAGATTCCATCAACAGTGTCGCCGAAAAAAATTCACACATCACTTGGGAAGACATGTGAACTATTACCAGTGTACTAGAAGAAGCAAAGATCACCAGCGTCGAAGCAATGATTCTCCAACATCAACTTTGTTGGACTGGTCATGTTGTGCAGATGCCTGATTGTCGTCTTCCAAAGCAACTACTCTACTCCAAACTTAAAAATGGAAAGCGTAATGCTGGTGGTCAACAAAAGAGGTTTAAAGACTGTCTCAAGGCAAATCTAAAAAATGTAGTATAAACACTAACCATTGGGAAACCCTGGCCTGCTAGCACTCCAATTGGAGAACAGCCTTTACCAAAGGTATCATAGACTTTGAAGACACTCGAACTCAGGACGCAAGGGAGAAACGTGCTAAGAGGAAGGCACACTTGGCAAATCCACACCGTGATCAATTCCCACCCGGAAACCAATGTCCCCACTGTGGAAGGACGTGTGGATCCAGAATTGGCCTCCACAGTCACTTACGGACTCATTGTTAAAACCGTGTTTATGGAAGACAATCTTACTCAGCTACGAGTTATCACAGAAGAAGAAGAAGAAGAAGAAGAAGAAGAAGAAGAAGAAGAAGAAGAAGAAGAAGAAGAAGAAGAAGAAATAGGAGTGGGCAAAACCACACAAGCTGCTCCCAGCTCCTTGGAGGAGAAGTGGGATAGTGATGCAACACATTTCATTTCAAAATAAAACTCCATGCTGAATGTAATAAATAAGCGCTGTTTGCTCAGGAACAATCTCCCACGGTTTATTTTCAAGTATCCATATGGGGGAGGGGTAAAGAAAGCAAATCCCTGTCACTAGAAAAGTCCTACACCACAATTAATTGTCAAAGATGATGCTCTCCTTTAGATACATTTGGAACATTGGCTAGCACCGTACAGATGTGGAAGACCGCGATCTATTTGTAGATTTGTTTCGATGGAGGTTTATTTGTTTCAGTTTAATCAGTTGAGCCAGAATGCCGGCTCTTTATACGTCTGGTTTAAGTGTTTCTCCCTAGCGGAGAGCACTCCCCCTTCGCAACAGCATTTACCAAGGTATCACGGGCAATTCAGCCTCTTTTTTTTCTTACCTAGATATCCCATTCAAGGGAATCTCTGTAGACCAGGCTGTGCTGGATCTATTTCTATATTTAATGACACATTTCATCATCAGGGAATACTTTATTGAACCATCTCTGCTGAAATTGCACTTTTCCACAGCGTCAAGCCACAAAAGAACTATATGTTCTTAAGAGGGGGAGAGGGTTGGGAAAGAAAGTGTAAAAATGCCTATTAAGGGGAGTGGGGGGGCTGAGGACAATCAGGTGTTGGCCTAGATATGAGTTAGGAGGCAAACCTATATACCCAGACCAGATTGCCTTGGTGGCTCACATGTACCTGCTCTGAAAACAAAACAAAACAAAATTAATTTAAAAACCCCTGCATTTAGAAATCTAGCATCTCAGGGAGAATAGTCAGGTGAAAAGCCTTCTCCCTAGCATCTAGTTTTCTAAATGCAGGCTTGTTTATTTATATATTATATGAGATAACAGCAAATCAAGGGCTTTTTTTGTTGATAGAAAAAAAAATGAGTAAGGGCCAACATAATAATCAGCATACTCCTCATTTTCCCCCTGTATTTTTATTTTTCTCCTTATGTAGAACTTATATTAATTGGTTGTTAATGCTTGTTTTTCTCTTTGCGTGTGGGCTTATTTGTGTTGTTCAACAACAAAAAAGTTTTGAAAAGTTTGTGTGTGGTGCACAGGGAGATTTTTTTCTGCACAAGGAAGTTTTTAATGTTTTGCGCTTTGCTGTGGTTGATATTTTAATATGTTGGAAGCTGCCCAGAGCGGCTGAGGCAACCCAGCCAGATGGGCTGCATATAAATAATAAATTATTATTATTAAAGATCCAGAGAAAACAAAAGAGGGTCCTTCTTCACACAGCACATAGCTTAACTAAGTGACTTGCTCCCAAAGGAGGCAGTCATGGCCACCAACTTTCAAAGAGGATTAGACACAGTGGCAGGGCCGGCCCAAGACATTTTGGCCCCTGAAGCGAACCACAAAATGGTGCCCCCAACCCTACCAGGGAAGAAGAGTTGGGTGAAGATCTGTATCAGGAACAAGAAGGGAATAAAGATCTATATCAGGGTCTGCTGGCCTTATGGATCTTGCTGCCCGAGGAGGTCACCTCCCCTTGCCTCATGGGTGGGCCAGTCCTGCGTATTCATGGAGAACCGGGCTATCAATGATCAATGGCCTTGATGATGGCTCTGTACTACCTTCCCTGTTGGACAAAGCATGCCTCTGAACCATAGCTGTCAACTCTTCCCTTTTCTTGTGAGGAATCCTATTCGGAATAAGGGAATTTCCCTTAAAAAAGGGGAAACGTTGACAGCTATGCTCTGAACACCTGTTGTAAGGAATTGCAAGTGGGGAGAATGGTACTATGCAGCCTAGGACCCATGTACCTATGGGACCGCCTCTCTTGGTATGCCCCGCGGAGGACCTTAAGGTCCACAAATGACAACATTTTGGAGGTCCCAAGTCACAAGGTGGTTAGATTGGTCTCAACTAGGGCCAGGGCCTTTTCAGTACTGGCCCCGACTTGGTGGAACGCTCTGTCACAAGAGACTAGGGCACTGCGGGACTCGACATCTTTCCGCAGGGCCTGCAAGACAGAGCTGGCCTTTGGTTTGGACTCAGTTATGTTTCCCTCCCCTTATGGTTTTGATCTATGGACTACTTTTAAAATGAGGCTGCATTTTAAATTGCATTTTAACCTGTATTTTAAATTTGTTTGTTGTTGTTGTTGTTGTTGTTGTTGTTGTTGTTGTTGTTGTTCTTATTATTATTATTATTATTATTATTATTATTATTATTATTATTATGTTTTTGCTGTCATTTTAATAGTTTTAGCCACCCTGAGTCCGGCTTTGGCTGGGGAGGGTGGGGCATAAATAAAAATTATTATTATTATTATTATTATTATTATTTGTCAGAGGCTCAGGAGCAGAAGAGCAGGGGAGAGAGCAGATAGAGAGCGGAGGAGAGGAATCAGAGGGGAGCGTAGGGGAATATGACAGTGGACCGAGAGATTCCATGAGCTTCTCCAGCGAATCAGAAGATTCCCAGGAGGGGGCGCCTATGGTAAGGGCGAGGCGAGTCCCAGGGGGGACGATCCATAAACAAGGAACCAGAGGGGAGTCCCAAAGGAGTAGCGGAGGAGTAGGGCCAGTTCCCCCACCAGAGCACAGTGGGGGGGAAGAGTCACGTGAGTCAGGACCAGCTTCTCCTCCATCGGGGAGTGGGGAGACGGAGGGAAGGCCAGGTCCAGCTAGCCTCCCCGAAAGGGGGAGCAGTGGCACAAGTGTAACGGTCAGAAGGAAAGTGGGAGGCTGCGCGCGCGCGCCAAGTTCAAATGTGGAGGAGCGCGGGACAGCAGAAAACCCGGATTGGGAGCCAGGTCCTAAAGCCCGAAAGAGGGGGGGGCGAAGAGCAAACACGTCAGTTAGAACGACTCCCTTCCTACCCAGAGAGACAGAGCGCGCTCAGTCCACGCCTCCTCTGATGAGGGGAGAGGAGCCAATGGAAATCGGAGGTGCAAGGGCTCAGACAGCAAGCAGAGCCCAAACACCAGGAGCAGTCAAGGCGAAGGCTCCTAGAGGGAGCAGGAAGTGTTACATCTGCGACAGTGCACTGCACATGGCCAAAGAGTGTCCCCAGAGGCTCCAGAACCACACTGCAGCCTCAGCAACTGTTAAAGGAGCAATTCAGCAGGGAGTAGAGCAGCAGGGAAACGGCGACGCCTGGTTGGAGATGGAGGCACTGGGGCTCAACCAGGCGAGTCAGTGAAGCAGTCCCCAGAGATTTTGCAGCCCACAGACCCCCTCCCACCCAAACCAGTGGTGCAACTCACTGCATCGCTCCAGCTGCCCGATGGGCTCACCCTGGAGGTCCCTATTACCATTGACTCTGGTAGCAACACAGACTTTGTAGGGTTGGACTTCGTCAAGCAGCATCGCATAGCACTCCTGCCAGCCACGACGCCCCTAAATGTTGTCACGGTAGATGGCAGGAAGATACTGGGAGGAGAGGTGGTACAGCAGACACCGCCTCTGGTGATGCAAATTGGGAACCACCGCGAAGTCATCAGTTTCAACGTCACCCACCTGTCGGACACGCCCATAGTGTTGGGCATGAGTTGGCTGGATAGGCACAGCCCGGCATTAGCGTGGTACCAGCGGCAATTGACCTTCTGCTCTTCCCTACTGCGCAGCGCACTGCATCCAGACCTGCCAGGAAGAGGAGGGGCAAGAGGATGCACCGCAGCTACACCTAGGCATGGTGCAAGCGGTGCCCAACAAGTACAAGGCCTTTTTGGAAGTCTTCTGCGAGAAGGAAGCAGACAAGCTGCCTCCCCACAGACCCTACGACTGCAAGATTGACCTCCTGCCAGGGGCGACGCTGCCGACTGGGAGACTGTACTCCATGTCTGAAGACGAAATGCAAGAACTCAGGGAGTTCATAGATCGCAATTTGAAGCGGGGATTCATCCGGGAATCCAAAGCAGTGGGGGGCAGTCCCGTGTTTTTCGTGAAGAAGAGAGACACGCCCGAACGGAGGCTCATAGTGGATTATAGAATCATCAATTCCAGGACAAAGCCCACAGCATTCCCCATGCCCAAAATTGACGACCTGCTCGCGACGGTGAGGAAGGGACGGATCTTCACCAAGTTGGATCTACGAGGGGCCTACAACCTTATACGCATGCGGGAGGGCGACGAGTGGAAGACAGCCATGTTTACGCCTTTAGGAACCTATGAATACAGAGTCATGCCGTTTGGTCTCCAAAATGGCTCCCATTGTTTCCAAGCTTTCATGCACCACGTGCTAGCAGGACTCCTCTACAAGAAGTGCGTCTGCTTCTTAGATGATATCCTGATCTTTTCGGACTCGCAGGAGGCGCACGAGGAGGACGTCAAGGAGGTCCTGCAGAGACTACGGGAGCACAGACTTTGCGCCAAACTGGAGAAGTGCCAGTTCGACACGACAGAGGTGGATTTCCTGGGCTACAAGCTGTCCGACAAGGGACTTGCCATGGACAGCGCCAAGGTCCGCTCAGTGTTGGACTGGAAGAGCCCGCGCAACCGGAAGGAGGTCCAGAAGTTCGTCGGTTTCGCCAACTTTTATCGCAAGTTCATCAAGGGGTTCGCGAAGGAGACGGCGGCCATCACGGACACCCTCAGCTCCAAGAAGAAGAAGTTCACCTGGACGGACCAGGCGGAGCAGTCCTTTCGGAGGCTCAAGCGTCTCTTCGCGTCTGAAGAACAGCTGCTACACGTAAACCCCAGCAAACCGATGAGGGTTGAAACGGACGCCTCGGACAGAGCGGTGGGGGTGGTCCTGTTGCAGCAAGATCCGCAAGGGGACTGGAGACCGTGCGCATTCTACTCCAGGAAGCTCAGCACGTCGGAGCAGAACTACACCATCTGGGACAGGGAGTTGCTGGCCATTCATGCAGCCTTCAAGGCGTGGCGGCACTTCCTCGTCGGAGCCAGACACACAGTGCAGGTTCGCACGGACCACAAGAACCTGGAGTACTGGCGCACGGCGAAGTTCCTGAACCAGAGACACATCCGCTGGGCGGAGTTCTTTGCAGATTTCGATTTCCGGATAGAATACATCCCGGGAGACAACAATGTCATGGCGGATGCGCTATCCAGGAAGCCGCAGTATCTCGAGGAAGCGGCACCGGCAGCGGCCAAACACATTTTCGCACCAGAGGTGTGGGCGTGCGCTTCAGCAGCAGTGGACCTGGACGCAGTCCGTCGCGCGTTACAGGCGGATTCGTTTGCGCAATCCAAGATGGAGGAGGTGCGAAGCGGCACAGCGAGGGATGACGAGTTCCAGATACGCGACGGACTACTCCTCCGCAAAGGGGCTCTCTACGTACCGGGAGACGACCTTCGCGCGAGAGTCTTGCAGCAGCTGCACGACGCGCCCAGCGCTGGGCACTTCGGCAAGGACAAGACGGCGGAATTAGTCACCAGGGACTTTTGGTGGCCCAAGGTGCGGGGAGAAGTTGCGGATTACGTTTCCAGGTGTGACACCTGCCAAAGGGCCAAGCCAGTACACAGGAAGCCGGCGGGTCTGCTGGAACCGCTGCAGACGCCGCTCGAACCATGGGAGAAAGTGGCCCTGGACTTTGTTACAGATCTGCCCAGTTCGCGCGGCAAAACAGCGGTACTCGTGGTCGTAGACCTCTTCACCAAGATGGCGCATTTCATTCCGTGCGCGAAGGTGGCCACAGCGGAACAGACCGCCAAGCTGTTCATAGACCACGTTTTCAAAGCTCACGGCCTGCCGCGGTCCATCCTGTCCGACCGGGGCCGCCAATTCATCTCGAACTTCTGGCAGAAGCTGCTGGGCATCCTGAACGTCAAGATCAACTTAGCGTCGGCACGACACCCGCAGACCAACGGACAAGCGGAGAGGGTCAACGCCATCATGCAGCAGTACCTGCGATGCTACGCCAATCAACAGCCCTCGACCTGGGTGGACTACCTACCGCTAGCCGAGTTTGCCTACAACAACACGAAGCACGGGTCTACAGGGGTGACACCGTTCTTCGCCAACAATGGGCGCCACCCCAGAACCTTCCCAGGGTTGGAGACCGAGGCAGAGGGGGAGCCACGGGGGGCAGAGCACTTAGCCGCAGAGTTACAGGAGGTCCATGAGCAACTCCGAAGGCACTTGGAACTCGCGAAACACGCCTACAAGATGCAGGCAGACAGGCACAGGAGGGTTGGGGAAGACATACAGGTAGGGGACTGGGTCTGGTTAGCAGCTCAGGCAGTGCCGGCCAGAACGCTAGCTAAGAGGAAGCTAGGACACAAGCAGCTGGGACCTTACCAGGTCGCGGCACAAATCAATCCAGTGGCCTACCGGTTGACACTCCCGGAGGGCTCCAGAATGCACCCAGTCTTTCACAGGTCAGTGCTCACGCCTTACAAGGCGCCCCACAGGTTTCAGGCGCCAGGGACCGCACCAGCTCCACGTAGCCCATCGCCAACAGGGGAGGGACCACAGAGGGCGACGCCACTCAACGAGGTCACAGAGATTTTGGACTCCAGATGGGGGGAAGAGGGAGTTGAATATCTCCTCGCCAGGGAGGGTACTCCGGCCAGCGCCAACGAGTGGGTGCCGTGCTACGCCGTGGAGGAGCACTATCTCAAAGACGAGTTCCATTCGATCTTCCCACACAGACCCATGCCGGCGGAGTATTTCGACGACTGGCTTTTCACACCCACACTGTCAGCCAGCACGTTCCAAGGTTTCTCCTCAGATGAGGAGCCGACGCCGGGGATGAGCTCCCCGGAGGGGTCGTTCTCGGGGTTTGCCACGGACCGCTCCTATTGGTGGGACACTCAACCAGAAGTGGGGTGGAGCAGGGAACTGCTGAGGGGGCCCTTGCACACAGACTCACCCGAGGGACCGGGTGGAGAAGTGGACATGGACGTGTGGGGGGAGGATCTTGGTTTTGAGCACGACAGCAGAGAAATGGAAGCAGAGGAAGTCGACGTCGACGAACCCATCGTGGGGGGGCCTGATCCCGCTGGCCGGTTGCACACCAGGGGGAGAGAACGGAAGCCAGCACTCACACCCCCAGCGCTGGAGCACCTGGAACCCACACCCGAAGAGGGGGAGGGGGGAAGGGGGGGCTTCGAGGGGGGGATGGATGTCAGAGGCTCAGGAGCAGAAGAGCAGGGGAGAGAGCAGATAGAGAACGGAGGAGAGGAATCAGAGGGGAGCGTAGGGGAATATGACAGTGGACCGAGAGATTCCATGAGCTTCTCCAGCGAATCAGAAGATTCCCAGGAGGGGGCGCCTATGGTAAGGGCGAGGCGAATCCCAGAGGGGACGATCCATAAACAAGGAACCAGAGGGGAGTCCCAAAGGAGTAGCGGAGGAGTAGGGCCAGTTCCCCCACCAGAGCACAGTGGGGGGGAAGAGTCACGTGAGTCAGGACCAGCTTCTCCTCCATCGGGGAGTGGGGAGACGGAGGGAAGGCCAGGTCCAGCTAGCCTCCCCGAAAGGGGGAGCAGTGACACAAGTGTAACGGTCAGAAGGAAAGTGGGAGGCTGCGCGCGCGCGCCAAGTTCAAATGTGGAGGAGCGCGGGGCAGCAGAAAACCCGGATTGGGAGCCAGGTCCTAAAGCCCGAAAGAGGGGGGGGGAGGAGTCGGGAGAATCAGCGTCAGAAGAATCTCGGAGGGCTGAGACTCCGACTAGCAGAAGGACCCAGAGAAAGAAGGAACAGAGGAAGAGGTGGAGTAAGGCTAGAATCTTAAGCTGGTGTCAGGGGGGAGGAGATTCAGATGGGACTTCTACGGTCTGATGGATAGATGTAGCGTTGCGCGCTGCGCGTCTGGGAATGAGACTGAACTTCAATAAAGACTTTTTAACTTGAGCAAGAAGCAGCGTTGGTCTTGTGTGAGCTGGGACCTTGGGCAGCGCTGACATTATTATTATTATTATTATTATTATTATTATTATTATTATTATTATTATTACTGAACTCAGGACCTGCTTGCGAGGTTCCCAGCGACTTCTGGGTGGCCTCTGTGCCGGACCAGAGGAGTCTTTGGCCTGATCCAACAGGACTTATCTTGTGTCCTTAGGATTTCGAAATCATTTCCTCCCTCTCTCATGAGAGGAGGAGCCACTCAAGGAAAATGGCCGGCAGGTTCCACACAGACAAAACACAATCTCCCACAATGAATGGTTAACATACAGAACTCCCTACCTTGCGACATGGAGGAGCCACGAATATAGGTGGTTTTCTATAAAGCTAGGCCTCATAAATGGAGGATGGTTCTATCAATGGTTGTCAGCCATGGGAGCAAAACAGAATCTCTGCATTCAATGATACCCCTCTGAATATGAGGAAGGGCCATTGCTTAGGGATAGAGCAACTCCCTTAAAGGTAAAGGGACCCCTGACCATTAGGTCCAGTCGTGGCCGACTCTGGGGTTGCGACGCTTATCTCGCTTTACTGGCCAAGGGAGCCGGCGTACAGCTTCCAGGTCATGTGGCCAGCATGACTAAGCCGCTTCTGGTGAACCAAAGCAGCGCATGGAAACGCCGTTTACCTTCCCGCCGGAGCGGTACCTATTTATCTACTTGCACTTTGATGTGCTTTCGAACTGCTAGGTTGGCAGGAGCAGGGACCGAGCAACGGAATCTCACCCCGTCGTGGGGATTCAAACCGCCGACCTTCTGATTGGCAAGCCCAAGAGGCTCAGTGGTTTAACCCACAGCGCCACCCGTGTCCCAGAGCATCTCCCTTACTTGGTGCTTAATCCCCAGCATCTTCAGGTAGGGCTAGCAGAGACTCCCTCCTGAAACAATGGAATCCCATTGCCAGTGAATGCAGATGTTGCACTATATCAGGCTTCCTCAAACTCGGCCCTCCAGATGTTTTGAGACTACAGTTCCCATCATCCCTTAGCACCTTAGCACTTTGGAAGCTGTTCAATCAAAGTTTCCAAGGCAGATTTTTTTCTGTACCGCCATGCGTCCCAAACGCATCATTGAGACTGGAGGCAAGTCTCCCTTCAGTAGAAGTACGGACTTGGCAAAGAAGTCTTAACTTCTGGCTCCGCCTAAACTCAAATCCCCCCGGTTTACTATCCCTAGTACTTCAAGGCTCCCATAAAAGTGCCTGGCTTAAAACCGTCTATCAAAAACTTCACTCTTGTGGCCTATCTCCACAACACCTACTCACTATGGGCCCCACTAAAGCAAACAGTCTAATTGGTCAACGTCTAAATTATATCGAGCATCAGAACAAGCTGGCCACTATAAGGAAATTCTGCCCTTGGTATGTTCAGTTTCCACCTCTCCATTTTGATTCTCTGGCCCCATATCTGCACAAACTTATTATCCCAAAATACAGTCGTACTTTTACACTTGCAAGACTGGGATGTTTTGCCATCTGCAGTACTTGAGGGTCGATTCCAAAAGATCCCGTCTGAGAAACGTCTTTGCCCCGGTGGAGATGGTAGCACTGAAACAGCGGCCCACGTCCTCCTGTCCTGTACTCTCTACAAAGACCTGAGGAATGAGATTGTCACCCCACTTGCACTAACCATCCCAGGGCGCTCAACCGCTGCCACAATGTCCTTTCTTCTATCAGATCAAAATGAGGAGATAACAGCAAAGGTTGCTAGGTTCATAGCAGGGGCAATCAGAATAAGGGCCATTAACTGACGGCTGATTCAGGACTTTAAATTGTGCTTTTATATCAAATTTCCTTTTCTGCGTATACTGTAATGTTGCTATAGCCATTGGCTAATGCGAATAAAGTTTTATCTCTCTCCCATCATCCCTGACCACTGGCCCTGCTAGCTAGGGATCATGGGAGTTGTAGGCCAAAAACATCTGGAGGGCCGAGTTTGAGGAAGGCTACGCTAGATAGTTAAAGCTATGGTTTTCCCAATAGTGATGTATGGAAGTGAGAGCTAGACCATAAAGAAGGCTGATCGCCAAAGAATTGATGCTTTTGGATTATGGTGCTAGAGGAGACTCTTGAGAGTCCCATGGACTGCAAGAAGATCAAACCTATCCATTCTGAAGGAAATCAGCCCTGATTGCTCACTGGAAGGACAGATCATGAAGCTGAGGCTCCAATACTTTGGCCACCTCATGAGAAGAGAAGACTCCCTGGAAAAGACCCTGATGTTGGGAAAGATGGAGGGCACAAGGAGAAGGGGACAACAGAGGATGAGATAGTTGGACAGTGTTCTCGAAGCTACGAACATGAGTTTGACCAAACTGCAGGAGGCAGTGGAAGACAGGAGTGCCTGGCATGCTCTGGTCCACGGGGTCACAAAGAGTCGGACATGACTAAACGACTAAACAACAACAACAACAACACACTAGATGAACCAGTGGTTCAACTCAGAACAAAGCAGCTTGCTATCTTCCTACGAAGGAGAAACGAGAGGGAATGGCCCCTTAGTCTGGTTTCCAGAGCTACGTGGCTGTCTACTGTTGGACTAAGTGGAACATGGTCTTCTCCACCAAAACAATTGTTACGTTCTTTGTTCCTCCTGAGGAACTGGGGATGGAGGCGGATTACGTCCACCAAATGCCACTACAGCAAACCATTGACAACCAGCCCCACCAAGCTCTGATTTACCTTAATGACTTGGCCTGATACTATGCAGCCTTCTAATCTTTCGATCTGTTTTATCAACAGCAACACCCACAAAAAGTCCAAACAAAGCGAAACAATCAGTGCCCCCAATTTGTGGTTTTGTTTGACTGCGAGTAATATTCATGTCTGCATGAGGATGGCATGTAATTAACATGTCATAATCAAAATGACTAAGTTTGACACATTATAATCACTGCATGGAGATTATAGCATAGCCACGGGCAATCCAAACAGCCTATCTTAATATCATTTGCATAATGAAAGCATGGTGTCAGTAATAGCTTTTCTCCCTCTCTCTCCTCTTGTTATCATAATTTCACCCAGGGCTGCAAAGGGCTTTCTGGTACTGTCAGATGGTGCATGTAGAAAGCTACTGTGGCTTGAAGATTTTAGTCTAGATCAGGACTGGACGGACACCAGCCTTGCATCCTCTATTGCTGTCGCGGCTGTTCTGCAAAGGCCGTCCAGGACATTTGAAATGTACAAAGCCAGAGTCCACACTCACAAACTCTTAATGGTTATGACATCACACCATCCGAAGCATAGGGTCTTGCTTAAGAACATCGGAAGCCTCTTGCTGGATTAAATCAATGTCTAGGGTGGAGGTCTCCAACATGTCACCCTTGGGAGCCACAGTCCTGGCAGACGCACAAACACCAAGGCTCCCTAATGCTTCTATGTTGCTTTTTAAAATCAAGCATTTGGGACTGTTTGTGGACTGCCAGTTTTGGATTGTTGCTGCTTATTTGTCTGTGTTTTACTTGTTTGGACAAGGCCTATGTGCTTTGCCTGTTTTGGGTAGGTCTGAGCATTGTCAGTTTTCCTTCTCTGAAATGGGTATTTTGCGGTGCCCACGATGGATTGTTCTACAGTCATACCTCAGGTTACAGACGCTTCGGGTTGCGCGATTTCAGGTTGCGCACCGCGCCAAACCTGGAAGTACCAGAACAAGTTACTTCCAGGTTTTGGGCACGACTAAACGACTAAACAACAACTGTGTTGTGGCTTTGCTGTTGTTAAAGCTGCATAAACAACAGTTTTTATTTATGATGTTTTAAGAAGACAGAATGCAAGCCTCCCATTAATGCATTTGGTACTTGTGAGGGGTTTTCCTCCCTTCTGAAGGGAGTTGGGTCACCACGTTCCCCCCCTCCACCACCACCACCACCAGAATACAATTTCCTGACCTACTTTACTTGAAATACTGGTTTCTTCCACCGCTTCTTTCGCGCCTCGGTTTGCATCTGATTCTATTACATTAGCACACAGTAATCCTCCAGCAATCGTACGGCATTAGGAATTATAAGGTTATCTTATGGCAAAAGAAAATGTAGCAGTCGCTGCTGTAAGGCAATCCTATATGATTCCCCAAAATGCTGAAGCAAACACTTGTGAAGACAGCCTCCTGTGCAAGGCAGTAGATTCACATAAACCATTCAGTGCTTTGTCTCCAAAATCATGTTATTAGAAACAACCTGAAATGAATTGGGAAAATGAGAAGCTGCCTTATGCTGAGCCAGACCCTTGGTCTATCTACCTCAGTATTGTCAGCACAGGCTGGCAGCAGCTTTCCAGGGCATCAGGCAAGGCCCTTTCCCAGCACTACCTGGAGATGTCAGAATTTGAACTCGGGACTTGTACCTTGGTTTTCGAACAGCTTAGTTCTCGAACGTTTTGTCTCCAGAATGCCGCAAACCCGGAAGTGACTGTTCTGGTTTGCAAACTATTTTTGGAACCCGAACATCCGAGGGGGCTTCTGCAGCTTCCAATTGGTCGTATCAAATGGGATTCTCTGTGTTAAGTTGTGTGCGAACATATCAGACGATACAGCGATTCTTCAGACAGCTCTTGTTTATTCACAGGCCAGAACAGAACTGAACTGAAGGGTTCAGCCAGCCTGCTTATATAGAGCTCCACTACAAAGCAACAGTAACAACTTTCTGTAACTATCCAATCACTGAACGTCACTTTCAATTCCTTATTTGCATATGTGGACCTGAGTGAAAACTATCTACAGTATCCCCCTGCTGGGCCAGGGTGAGAACTTCAGTACATAACACTCTGCCTATTCTATTATCCATTGAATATTCTGTATCTGTCTCTGGTATCTTGTCTGCTGATATTCGATACCTGACTCACAAAAAGTGTTCAATATCAGACAGAATTTGATTGGTGACACGCAGTTTGAAGGATCTGATAGGTTCCATTCATATTTGAAATAATTTCATTTTTTGTTGTTGTTTAGTCGTTTAGTCGTGTCCGACTCTTCGTGACCCCATGGACCAGAGAACGCCAGGCACCTCTGTCCTCCACTGCCTCCCGCAGTTTGGTCAAACTCATGCTGGTAACCTCGAAAACACTATCCAACCATCTTGTCGTCTGTCGCCCCCTTCTCCTTGTGCCCTCCATCTTTCCCAACATCAGGGTCTTCTCCAGGGAGTCTTCTCTTCTCATGAGGTGGCCAAAGTCTTGGAGCCTCAGCTTCAGGATCTGTCCTTCCAGTGAGCACTCAGGGCTGATTTCCTTAAGAATGGATAGGTTTGATCTTCTTGCAGTCCATGGGACTCTCAAGAGTCTCCTCCAGCACCATAATTCATATGCAAAGATATTTTCTACAATCTGACGCAGGACGTCTGTCGAAATTAGAAACCTGCAAGGCACTCTTAATTCTAATTTTCTGCCTTAACAACTGAATGGCAAAAAATTAACATTGACAAATTTCCATACTTGTAAATATTTATTGAAATTCACTTTCATTGACTATCTTACATCCTAACATTAGGATATTTTATATTAGACAGTGAACTGATATTTGTTAAATGATGTGCAAAAGCATTTTGTGGTTGAAGACTACAAAACAGTTAGTAAGATTCCACATTTGACACTTTCCAGCAGGGAAAAAAAAAAGACCCAGCAGCGAATAGCATGAGCATTTTAAACTGGGGGTAAAAATGTTGCATTAAAAAGTCAAAACTGAAATTGCTATTCAGAGTCAAAATCTGGCTAGCAAAACTGTAAATATTGGGCAGCTTTTGCAACCCAGCCAGATGGGAGGGGTATTATTATTACATAATTATCACCATTATTAGTATTCCTACCCTGTCTTGTTTCAAGAATGGAATAAGAATGGCAACTATTTTTAAATAAGATTTTTTAAAATCAGAAGATTTAAAATAAATAGGCAGAGTTCAGCTGGACATTCCATGTGGGACTTAATCACAGGCCTGCCTTTCCAATGCATTCTTATCACCAACTTGCTCCACTCATAAAGTCCCATTCTTAAATCAGGCTGAAAAGCAAAATCTCCCCGCTCACTCCCAGAATCCTAATAGTTTGTGTGTTTTCTGAATCGCCTGCTTTATGTTTAGCAAATATGCCCCCTGGGAGCTGATTAAAGGTTTATGAGAACCAAGAAAATCTGATAGGATTTGGGTTGAATCCATCCAGTTTTAAGTTTTCCTACCCATAAGCTTTTAAGTACTTTCAAACCATTATTTCTGCCTTTGATGCAAGCAGGGGCTTCTTTTTCCCACTTCCACCCGCTTCCCAGCGCAAAATGCGATGAATAAAAAGCAAATGCTAAGTCCCAGGGCAGATATTTTTAAAAATGATTATCAGATTTGGATAAGATATATTTTTCCCCCTTTAGAAAAACAAACAAACAAGGCTTTTACGTGGTCCCCACATAAACACATCAGTTCAGAAAAGCTCTTTAGATTGTCATATTATTATGGCTTTCGATGGAGCCCATCGCCTTCAACCAAACACTAGGCTGGATTACTGCAGGCGTTATATGTGGGGCTGCCTCTGAAGACGGTTTGGAAACTTCAGCTGGTGCAGAACTTGGCAGCCAAGTTGCTCGTGGTTTGTCAATGAAGTTAACTCTTTATTCAAAGAAACAAGACAGTTCAGCAACCTCTGCCAGCAGGTCTTGCCCCAATGAGGCAGTTGCAGCGGCTGAAGGTCCACACCTTCCCACTGTTCTCCAAGGCTCCTCTTTCCCCAGCAACCTAAGGCTCCACCATCTTTGTTAAGTTGCGGGTGAACATATCAGACGACACTGCGATTCTTCAGACAGCTCTTGTTTATTCACAGGCCAGAACAGAACTGAACTGAAGGGTTCAGCCAACCTGCTTATATAGAGCTCAACTACAAAGCAACAGTAACAACTTTCTGTAACTATCCAATCACTGAACGTCACTTTCAATTCCTTATTTGCATATGTGGACCTGAGTGAAAACTATCTACATTATCCCCCTGCTGGCCCAGGGTGAGAACTTGTACTGACATAACAATCTTGTCTCTCGTTGCTCTACTCTTCATTTCTCTGCAGGTTTTGGGAGACCAGAGGGGAGGGGAGCTGGTCGCAGAAGGACAGGGAGCGTCCATGGATGTCTGGCACCAGAGGAATCAACCCCCATGGCAGGTGGCCAGGAACGGATAAGACAAGGAATAGTTCTTACCATCTGCTTTTTATTCAATATTTACAGAGAGAGGCTTGTGAAGCAGTACCTTGGAATAATGGTGTTGTCTTTGTTGAGAATTCCATTCCTCCTGAGCTGCAGATATGTGGGATTGTTACATGTCACATGTCTGTTTACATTCCAGCACTGATTACCGGAGTCTTGTGAGAGGAAAGGGAGATTTGCCATTTCCGCTCTGTATAGCTTTTGCTTTTGCAGCTCTCTCCCCGAGGAAGAAAGACAGAGAGAGAAGCTGTGTTTTTCTTTGTTCTGTTGCGTTTGATTTAATTTGCAATAAATTAGGCTTAGATGTTAGGGACTCAGGTGGTGCTGTGGGTTAAACCACAGAGCCTAAGACTTGCCGATCAGAAGGTCGGCAGTTCGAATCCCTGCGATGGGGTGAGCTTCTGTTGCTCGGTTCCTGCTCCTGCCAACCTAGCAGTTCGAAAGCACGTCAAAGTGCAAGTAGATAAATAGGTACCGCTCTGGCGGGAAGGTAAACGGTATTTCCGTGCGCTGCTCTGGTTCACCAGAAGTGGCTTAGTCATGCTGGCCACATGACCCGGAAGCTGTACGCTGGCTCCTTTGGCCAGTAAAGCGAGATGAGCGTGCAACCCCAGAGTCGGGCACGAATGGACCTAATGGTCAGGGGTCCCTTTACCTTTACCTTAGATGTTACTCCTCAAGGCTAAGCTTCTGTTTGAACTCTACTTGTCTACTCTACTTGTCGTGTGCTCATGTCCTTGGATATGGGCCACATCAGCGTGATGGAAGACTGGAGTGATGAACCCCTGGCAATGCTCCAAATCGCCACACACACCCCTTTTCTCCCACGGCCTCATTCATCAACGGCACCACCTCCCTTATGGTTGCTCCTGAAGGCCGTCTGCCTCCAAGCTCTTTGCTGTCCTACTTTTAAGGCTCGCCGGGTTCTGGGAGATGGTGGGTCTGGAATGCTTTCTAGTGATAATGTGTTAGCCAGCTGCTCCAACTCTGCCTCCTCCTCCTTTCCCATTATTTTCCAACTTTCCCCCTTATCTTCCTCTGAGCTGTGACTTACCTCAAACCCCTGTTGTAATTCTGAAGTGCCTTCTTCTTCTTCTTCTTCTTCTTCTTCTTCTTCTTCTTCTTCTTCTTCTTCTTCCCTGGAAGGGTCAGGCTGGGGAGGTGGTCTCCACCATTCCTCCTCTGCCCAATCCCTGACACTGGATTCTTCAGCAGCCTGCCTCATCTCTGTCTCCTGGTCCCCCTCCTCTCCTGCCTCTCAGTCTGGACCGCTTTCTGCCACAGCCTCTTCCTGCTCACTAAACCCTGTTGCCTCTTCAGCTTCCAACATCTCCTTCTTCCAGTCTGTTCCCAGTCTGCTCCCTCTGACCACTTATTGTCCCCCCACCTTCAGTCCCCTGACTCTGAGCCATCTTTCCCTTGGTGAGTTCCTCAGCTGGGGCCTCTCATCAAGGCTTTATCATCTCAGAGAGAACTACCCCCAAGTCTACCTAGCCCAAGGCCATCCTTTTTGGATTGCTAGGACTGTTTTTAATTTTGTTGTATCTCTTTACAGTGGTACCTTGGTTCTCAAACTTAATCTGTTCCGGAAGTCCGTTCCAAAACCAAAGTGTTCCAAAACCAAGGCACACTTTCCCATAGAAAGTAATGCAAAATGGATTAATTTGTTCCAGACTTTTTAAAAACAACCCCTAAAACAGCAATTTAACATGAATTTCACTATCTAACAAGACCATTGATCCATAAAATGAAAGCAATAAACAATGTACTGCAGTCGCAGAATCAATCAATCAATCATCAGTAGCTGAACTGGGTTCCACACAGTCACAAAAACAAAACAAAAAGGAGCCACAAAAATGCAAAATAAATAGCAAAGACAGACAGACCTCAGAGTGGCACTCAAAACTGAAGCGTGGCACTCAAAATGGAAGCGTAACACAGAATGGAGCACGTTTGGCTTCTGAAAATAGTTCGCAAACCGGAACACTTACTTCAAAGTTTGCAGTGTTTGGGTTCCAAGTTGTTTGAGTACCAAGGCATTTGAGAACCAAGGTACCACTGTTTTTATAAGCTGTCTTAGGTTTGATTTCATCATAGAAAAGTGACGTATAAATGCCCCCCAAAAACACCTTTTTCAAAGTACCACTCACAGTGGCTCTTGATTGATTATATCTATAGATCAACAGATAATCTTTATCAGTACACTTAGGACTTATATAAACACTTATTGTTTGAAGCATTTGGTGCCCACCAGTCTTACAACAACCCTGTAAGCAGATCAATATTATTATTGCCACATTTCAAGGAAAGGGTTTGAGACAAAGAATACTGGCCAGCCCAAGGATACCTAATGAGTTCATGTGGAGGTAGGATTTGTCTTTCATTGTTATCCACACAATGTGTGAACCCTCATGTGAACTGCTAGAAGAGGGAGGGAGGGAATTAAACCTTAATTTTCAAAGAACTCTTGTCATTAGCACCACACTGATCCCAAATCAGTGGATTCCTCAGTTTTCCTGCTGAGACGGCATTCTTAGAGGCACAGAAATAGATCAGCGCATCAGAAACCTTCCTCAGATGAATATAGAAACTCACAATTAATTAGTTTTAATTGCTGTAAATATCCTTCCCAATAAAAATCTCAAGAATTTTCCAATCACACAGATTTATTGGGGCAATTAGAAAGCTGTTTGCAGATGTCACACTGCTCACCAAAAAAAAAAAAAAAATATGTATGGCTAATGCAAGGCTTTAAAAGGGACGCGGGTGGCGCTGTGGGTTAAAGCCTCAGCGCCTAGGACTTGCCGATCGAAAGGTCGGCGGTTCGAATCCCCGCGGCGGGGTGCGCTCCCGTTGCTCGGTCCCAGCGCCTGCCGACCTAGCAGTTCGAAAGCACCCCCGGGTAAAAGTAGATAAATAGGGACCGCTTACTAGCGGGAAGGTAAACGGCGTTCCGTGTGCTGCGCTGGCTCACCAGATGCAGCTTGTCACACTGGCCACGTGACCCAGAAGTGTCTGCGGACAGCGCTGGCCCCCCGGCCTATAGAGTGAGATGGGCGCACAACCCTAGAGTCTGGCAAGACTGGCCCGTACGGGCAGGGGTACCTTTACCTTTACCTTAATGCAAGGCTTCCCCCATCTCCCCAAAAATAGTGGATTTCTGATATCAGAGCTGGGTGGAGGACAGCAAATGGAAATGGAAATGAAGTCAAAGCAAAAATTAAATTAAATTAAAAGGTGCAAACATGGCAGTGTGAATGCAGCAGCAGGGGAAATACTAGACAGGCTCTGCTGGTGTGTTAGCACTACAATGACCTCACCACCAGCTCACTGCTGCCACCGCTGAGTGAGCCACCGAAATGTCAGCGATGAGAAGTCAGGGAAGTTTTTGCTGCCCCATCAACTGCTACTGGCCCCAGCCTCAAAGAAACGAAGTAGCAAAGAAAAACGAAATGCTCGTGATTTTGAAAGGTGCTAGAATCTTATGGTCGCTGAGCAAACTAGACCAAAGTATTTTCATCAGGAGAAAAAAGAAAAGCTCATATTTTGGTGGGCAGAGTGAAAACATTCATATCTGAGAAGTGATCAGACGGGTTCTTTGTTTCCAGAAGAAGAAAAAATATCCTTTACTGTATTTGGGAGAGGCCTTAATTAGAGAAAAGAGCTGTAGGTTCAGAACAGAGCTGTAGGGGCAACACACTTTTACTCATTTTGTTTTAGCATTATTAAGAGAAACTTTCCTGCAACAACTCTATGCCCAGGATCCTGACTTGTGACAGGGACTTCTCAGTAGTGGCTCTCCATAGCGCACTAAATAAATTTGTGGAATGCCCTCTCTGGTGAAGTGTTACTGTCCCCCTCATTATTAACATTCAGGAGGAACTGAAATACATTCCTGCTCACCCAAGCATCCAATAGTTGAAAAATACTGTTCCTGGCAACCTATGAATTTTTGGCTGTGAGAATATGTGACAGTTTTTAAATGTTTTTAATTACCACCCTGGGCGCCTTTGGGAAGAAGAATGGGCTTGGAATTTATTATTAATAGTGATAATAATGCCAGTGGCAACAGGAAGGAAGGAAGGAAGGAAGGAAGGAAGGAAGGAAGGAAGGAAGGAAGGAAGGAAGCTGTACTCTTGCCACATCTAATGGTGAGTCCCACCTTGAGAAACTATTGAAAATGTCTTATCTCGGAAGAACAAGGAAATCCCAACTAAAGAATTATGGCAAGAGAAATTGATGGACTATGCAGAACTGGCAAAACTGACACATAAATTACAGGACAAGGATAACTGTGACTTTAAAGATGAATGGGAACCTTTTACAAAGTATCTAAAGAGCCAACAAAGTGAATTGGACTCCTTGGCAGGCTTTGAATAAACACTCACAAACTTTTTATTAATAATAACCAGTTAGACAAATTAAAGATTTATGCAATTCTGTAACATGCAGAAAATAGCATTTATAGAGAAACCAGAGATTGAAACTGAGGGAATTCAGGGTGGGGGGGGAGGGGGTTGTTTTATGGGAGGAGGGAGGGGGGAAAGAGCGGGGAATTAAGGATGATATGTTTTAAGATAATAAAAAGGTAAAGGTACCCCTGCCCGTACGGGCCAGTTGTGTCCGACTCTGGGGTTGTGCGCCCATCTCACTTAAGAGACCGGGGGCCAGCGCTGTCTGGAGACACTTCCGGGTCATGTGGCCAGTGTGACGAAGCTGCTCTGGCGAGCCAGCACCAGCGCAGCACCAGCGCAGCCGTTTACCTTCCCGCTAGAAAGCAGTCCCTATTTATCTACTTGTACTTTAGGGGTGCTTTCGAACTGCTAGGTGGGCAGGAGCTGGGACCGAAAGACGGGAGCTCACCCCGTCGCGGGGATTCGAACCGCCGACCATGCGATCGGCAAGCCCTAGGCGCTGAGGATTTACCCACAGCGCCACCCGCGTCCCTTGTTTTAAGATAATATGCTCCGTCTAAATTCCTAATAAAAAAATTCTTAAAAAAGAAAAAAAGGAAATGTCTTATCTCCTTCCTGCTGGATAAATCCTTTCTTCAGCTCCCCAATTTCTCTTCCCGCACCCCTCAAGTAGAGTAGAGAATTTGAAGAGGCCATTTCCCTATAGCTCAGAACAAATCCACCTTAAACGTCTCGGGTTAATTCGTGAATTTCTGTCTAAAAACCTCACTTGAGAGGCTGAATGAAAAACCTGATTTGACCCTGTGAAAGTGGATTAGATTTGTTTTAATTAGAAGGATCATTTGCTGATTATTAAATCGGGGAGGTGCTGGCAAAGGGTCGCAGAGCCAAAGACAAGAGAGTTGCGGGTGTTGACCCCAGAAATGCAAAACGCTTTACAAGCACACACACACATCTGAGAACTGCCTGCAAATTGAAACTAGGCTAAGCCACCACATTTGCAAGGGAACAATGAAGGACAATTATCACACGTTTCATATCCACTCTTACCGTTTTGCTAATGGCAATAATATGGAAAAGGAACAATAATTTGTGCCCTGCGATGTAATCCTTGCACTCATGTTGTTGTTTAGTCGTTTAGTCGTGTCCAACTCTTCGTGACCCCCTGGACCAGAGCACGCCAGGCACTTCACTCCACTGCCTCCCGCAGTTTGGTCAAACTCGTGCTGGTAGCTTCAAGAACACCATCCAACCATCTCATCCTCTGTCATCCCCTTCTCCTTGTGTCCTCCATCTTTCCCAACATCAGGGTCTTTTCCAGGGAGTCTTCTCTTCTCATGAGGTGGCCAAAGTATTGGAGCCTCAGCTTCATGATCTGTCCTTCCAGTGAGCAATCAGGGCTGATTTCCTTCAGAATGGATAGGTTTGATCTTCTTGCAGTCCATGGGACTCTCAAGAGTCTCCTCCAGCACCATAATTCAAAAGCATCAATTCTTCGGCGATCACCCTTCTTTATGGTCCAGCTCTCACTTCCATACATCACTACTGGGAAAACCATAGCTTTTACTATCTGGACCTTTGTTGGCAAGGTGATGTCTCTACTTTTTAAGATGCTGTCTAGGTTTGTCATTGCTTTTCTCCCAAGAAGCAGGCGTCTTTTAATTTCGTGACTGCTGTCACCATCTGCAGTGATCATGGAGCCCAAGAAAGTAAAATCTCTCACTGCCTCCATTTCTTCCGCTTCTATTTGCCAGGAGGTGATGGGACCAGTGGCCATTATCTTTGTTTTTTTGATGTTGAGCTTCAGACCATATTTTGCGCTCTCCTCTTTCACCCTCAATAAAAGGTTCTTTAATTCCTCCTCACTTTCTGCCATCAAGGTTGTGCCATCTGCATATCTGAGGTTGTTGATATTTCTTCCGGCAATCTTAATTCCGGCTTGGGATTCATCCAGCCCAGCCTTTCGCATGATGAATTCTGCATATAAGTTAAATAAGCAGGAAGACAATATACAATATGTCGTACTCCTTTCCCAATTTTGAACCAATCAGTTGTTCCATATCCAGTTCTAACTGTAGCTTCTTGTCCCACATAGAGATTTCTCAGGAGACAGATGAGGTGATCAGGCACTCACATTTCTTTAAGAACTTGCCATAGTTTGCTGTGGTTGACACAGTCAAAGGCTTTTGCATAGTCAATGAAGCAGAAGTAGATGTCTTTCTGGAACTCTCTAGCTTTCTCCATAATCCAGCGCATGTTTGCAATTTGCACTTGCACTCATAGGTTACATTAAATAACAGGTTGCCCAAAGACGATCTCAGGCGGCACCCATCCCAACACCAGACATCTGAAGCAATAAGGAAATTGCCCTTATCTCTTGGCCTGAGCCTTTATTGGTCCTGAAATCTTCTGCTTTTGTCTAAATAAAGGTTTAGGAAATAGGTGGCGTGGTTTTAATGGAAAGATTAGCAGCTGGCATGGTTATCCTACCGCCATAACTGAGTCCTAAGAGGAGATTTCAGAGGTTAGGATTTTATTTTATTTGATGGAATTCCCTTGATTTGCATGTCTGTACTCGGGTCCCCAGAATTACAAGGCATAGTAGATTTGGGTAAATGTTGGTGTTCAGTTTATTTTGTTGTTCTATACATATGGCAGGATGGTCCATTCAAACTTCAATGTGGTGGATAAATTATCCCCTCCCAGGTTTTGAGACTTATGCAGTGGAAGGAAAGAAGAAAATCAGGCCTAGAGTTAAATGATGGCTACTCAGTAGTGAAGAATGCACAGATAAACCATGTCTTACTACTTCCACAACTAAATTCCAAAAAAAATCTGGGTCAAGCTTTGCAAGGAGCAGCTTTCTCACCTCTGCCCCTACAGAAATTCAATTATCTCCACCTACACGGGTGGTGCTGTGGGTTAAACCACAGAGCCTAGGACTTGCCGATCAGAAGGTCGGTGGTTCGAATCCCCGCGACGGGGTGAGCTCCCATTGCTCGGTCCCTGCTCCTGCCAACCTAGCAGTTCGAAAGCATGTCAAAGTGCAAGTAGATAAATAGGTACCGCTCTGGCGGGAAGGTAAACGGCGTTTCCGTGTGCTGCTCTGGTTCGCCAGAAGTGGCCTAGTCATGCTGGCCACATGACCCAGAAGCTGCACGCCTGCTCCCTCGGCCAATAAAGTGAGATGAGTGCCGCAACCCCAGAGTCGTCCACGACTGGACCTAATGGTCAGGGGTCCCTTTACCTTTACCTTTTACCTCAGTGGCAGACCCGTATACATTTTCAGTGTGAAAATAGAACCTGCGAGGGGCAAAATGTCCCCTAAATTCTCATTGATCCCTTCTGCCTTTTTTATGGCTCACTGCATGGAAGTTCCTTCAACGCCGTTGAAACCAAGACTTCTTCCTAGGGACGGAACCAAGTTATCAGGGATCGTGTAGTGCATGGGTAGGCAAACTAAGGGCCAGGGACCAGATTTGGCCCAATCACCTTCTAAATCTGGCCCGTGGATGGTCCAGGAATCAGCATGTTTTTACATGAGTAGAATGTGCCCTTTTATTTAAAATGCACCTCTGGGTTATTTGTGGGGCATAGAAATTCTTTTCCCCCCCTGTTTGTCCAATATAGAGAGCTGAAGGACACATACACCCGGACAACACCATTACTGGCCCCAACAACATCACACATACCATCTCGGGACTATTTAATTGCTCATCGTCTAACATTGTATATGCCATCAAATGCCAACAGTGTCCTTCAGCTCTCTATATTGGACAAACAGGCCAAACCTTACGCCAAAGAATAAACGGACATAAATCGGACATCAAGAATCACAAGACAGAGAAACCAGTAGGAGAACACTTCAATCTCCCAGGACATTCTATACAAGATCTCAAAGTAGCTGTTTTACTACAAAGGGATTTCAGAAATAGACTGGAAAGAGAAGCTGCTGAATTGCAACTCATTACCAAACTTAAAACCATGGAGAGACCTGGTCTGAACAAAGACATTGGATTCTTATCTCATTATACATGACAAAGCCATTTTTCACCTTCTCACCCCTTGCTTTTTCCTGTAAGACCTATTGCAGTCGTTAAGAGTCGGCAACAGGCTCATCACAGCTATCTGCCAATCACCCATTCCCACCACCCTTCTGAGTAATACCCCTCCCCACCTTCTCACTATATAGAAGGATCTGGCAACTTCTGTTTCAGTGTATCTGAAGAAGTGTGCATGCACACGAAAGCTCATACCAAGAACTAACTTAGTTGGTCTTTAAGGTGCTACTGGAAGGGAAAAAATTTCAGTTTTTGAATGTTTTTCAGAAGCCAAACGTCCGATGCAGCTATTGTTTCCAGGGCGCCTGCACTTGGTTTTCAAACATTTCAGAAGTCAAACGGACTTCCAGAATGGATTAAGTTTGGCGCTTTTGTTTTTGCTGTTTATTTTTGTTTTTGAGGCTTTTTTGGTTAATTTGTTTTTCTCAGAAGGGTAGTAGGAGATGGGTGATTCACTCAATCACCCATCTCCTACAACCCCTTCTGAGAAAAACCCCACCCCACCCTCCCACTATATATAAGGACCTGGTGGCTTCTGTTGCAGTGTATCTGAAGAAGTGTGCATGCACACGAAAGCTTATACCCAGAACAAACTTAGTTGGTCTCTAAGGTGCTACTGGACAATTTTTTAATTTATTTCAACTGCGTCAGACCAACACGGCTACCTACCTGAATCAAGGTACCACTGTAATCTCAATGGGTCTAGTCCCTGGCATCTTCAGGTAGGGCTGGGAGAAATCCCTGTTTGAAACTCCAGAGAGCTGTTGCCAGTCAGTGTAGGTCATGGGTAGGCAAACTAAGGCCCGGGGGCCAGATCCGGCCCAATCACCTTCTAAATCCGGCCCGCGGACGGTCTGGGAATCAGTGTGTTTTTACATGAGTAGAATGTGCCCTTTTATTATTTTATTTGTGGGGCCTGCCTGGTGTTTTTACATGAGTAGAATGTGTGCTTTTATTTAAAATGCATCTCTGGGTTATTTGTGGGGCATAGGAATTCGTTCATCCCCCCCCCAAATATAGTTCAGCCCCCCACAAGGTCTGAGGGACAGTGGACGGGCCCCCTGCTGAAAAAGTTTGCTGACCCCTGGTGTAGATGGTACTGAGGCAGATGGAATAAAGGCCTGACTCAGTAAAAGGCAGCTTCCTGTGTTTGCAATGAAGGAACCCGGCATCTTTCTGGAAACAAAAAGAGCAAGAGGCGTTCAAAAGACACGGATGCTCCGCAGAAAGATCAGCTCACTTGGTGACCTTGGTGTGGAAGGTCTTGATATGCAAGGCCTGGGACACAGCATCCCCGACGTCCTCCCTGCTCCCGGCAGGTCTGTCAATGGATTGGCGTGGATGTGCTCAATTCCATTATGATGCTTTCTTTCCCCTCCGGGTGTCTAGAGGGATCGCTTCTGTGTCACAAGCGCAGAGAATAAACCTTGACCTTAATCTCCACCAGGATCAAGGGCCAACAGGAGAGATCAATTTTTACTTTAAATGGAAAAACACAAAAGGTTTCTAAATCAATAATACAGAGGGACTCGGGCACCTGGCGAACGTGCCGGCCTTCTGATACCTCCCGAAACATAAAGTGGACGAGAGGTGCTCTTGTTACACCAAGCAAAGCAAAATGCTTTGATACGGACCTAGCTCTGAGATGGAGGAAATTGGGAAAGAGATGGGGCAGTGAAACTGAGCTGGAAAAAGAAAAGAGGTGCATTTGGCTTGCGTTCCTGCACTCAGCCGAGACTGCAGCAATGCAGGCTGTGGGTGTACCATAAATTTAAGGCAAAATTTAGACACATGGCTTCCTTCAAATAATTCTGGGAATTGTAGTTTACCCCACACAGAGGTACCGTCCCCAGCACCCTTAGCAAACTACAGGTCCCAGGATTCTTTGGGAGAGGGTTGTGCCTCAAACACATTTTTACATGCACAGTATACCGTATTTTTCCCCTCTATAACACACAGATTTTTTCTCCTAAAAAGGAAGGGGAAATGTCCGTGCGTGTTATTGAGCGAATGTGTGGTCCCTGGAGCTGACTGGGGCGAGTGGAGGCAAAAATCAAATCGTGCGTCTCGGAGAAGGGAAACCTGAAAAGAGGAAGCGGCTGCTTTCCTGCATTCTGCCTCAAGGTCTTACTGCCCACCCGCTTCTGTTTCCTTGCTGTGTTTGCTCAAACGGAACAAAGAGCAGGGAAAGCCCCTCCCCTCCAGGCAAGCAGAGGGGAAAGCAGAATGTCGTTCCTTCCTCTCTGTTGCTGCTGAAAACATGCAGGAGGGGGAGAGAGAGAGAGAGAGAGAGAGCTGGCTGGCTTGGGTGGGTAGGTGAGGGAAAACTTTTGCCTTCCTTTCCTCCCTCCCGTTATACCCCTCTCCTGCATTCTTAGCCAGCTGCTTCTCTGCACACCCCTCTCGTGCTCCTTGTCTCTTCTCCGTTTTTCCTTCCCTCCCCACTTAAAATGTGGTTACAAAGCATGGATCCACATGGATCCTCGGGATCTTTGCATTGGGTCAGCCCAAATTCACCATCAGAGCACATAGCATGTCCATGGCTACAGCCTGCCCCCCCAAAATCACGCACCCACTGTTGCCTGGGGCTGCAATGGTGCAAAAATGTGGTTACAAAGCATGGATCCACATGGATCCTCAGGATCTTTGCATTGGGTCACCCCAAATCCACCATCAGAGCACATAGCATGTCCATGGCTACAGCCTGCCCCCCAAAAATCACGCACCCACTGTTGCCTGGGGCTGCAATGGTGCAAAAATGTGGTTACAAAGCATGGATCCACATGGATCCTCAGGATCTTTGCATTGGGTCACCCCAAATTCACCATCAGATCACATAGCATGTCCATGGCTACAGCCTGCCCCCCAAAAATCACACACCCACTGTTGCCTGGGGCTGCAATGGTGCAAAAACGTGGTTACAAAGCATGGATCCACAGGGATTCTCAGGATTTTTGCATTGGGTCACCCCAAATTCACCATCAGAGCACATGTCTGTGGCCACAGCATGAAGCACAAAAATGATACATCCACTGTTTCATTCAGAATGTTTTTTCCCTTGTTTTCCTCCTCTAAAAACGATGTGCGTGTTATGGTCAGGTGCGTGTTATAGAGCGAAAAATATCGTATATGGATCCACTTGCACTGCCAGCCTGAGGCCTGGTTACTGGGCTAAAGAAAACACAGGCTGCTCATTAATCTAGGCCAGTGGGTATATGACTGGGTTTGTGAGCTTGCTTTTGCTGGGTCATCTCATTTATATCAGGTCTAATTTTGAGACAAACAAACTCTCATCTCCTCATCAACCTGAAGAATCCTTTCTCATTTCCAATCTTGCATATTTGTCAGAATTAAAAATCCCTCTTCACAACAAAGTGTCGTGGAAAATTGTAGAGAAAAATAGCCAATGCTCTTGAAGAGAGCCATGGATACTATTTCTGGTTGTATATATCTATATAAATTATTTTGATGCTATGCTGTGCTATGCTGCACTGCAATGTTTCTATGGGTGTATCTACACACAGGGAGGGAAACACTATAAATAAGACAGAAATTTAATCATTATAGCCAGTGCTATTTTTTTCCTTAAAAAAATGTTTAGGGGTACTCTCATTTTGACTCAAGAAATTCACCACTTTATAGTTCAAATCAGGGAAAATAAAAACAGTAAAGGGACAAAAGTACAAAGATTCACAAAATATTTAGGGGTATGCGACTTCCGGTTCAGCGCGATTCCGACTCAGGCAGGGATTTCTTCCCAGCGGAGAATCCCGAGCTTTTCGGAGAAAATAGGTGTTCCACGGGGCGGGGGCGCCGTGGTCCCCTGAAAAGTATCTGGAGGGTGTTCAGTTACACTGGTTCCCGCAGAGCCGAAACGCGGACCTCCCGGCCATCAGATAACTCCGGTTTGGAGCGAAGAGTACGGCGGGGGGAGAAGCGGGCTGAGGGAAGCCATAGCTATCTCCGAAAAAGCGAAGCCCCGAGCCTGTAGGAGAAGCGCTGGATTCTCAAAAAAAAGGAAATTCGAGCTTAAAAAGGACAAAAGTAATTTGGATGATATTTAAGGAAAGATTCGAACAAAAGGAAGTCAAAAAGAGCTCAACTCTTATCTGAAATCATTGCGGACGCAGAGATCTAAACAAAGCGGAGGAAAATGTGAGTGACGCTAGCGGCTAAAGTTTCTCTCTCCTCTCTAACTTTCTCTGATTACATTCGAAGATACAGAGTAACTGGCAAAAGAGGAAAGCAGAGGGGGAGCAAAGGGATAATATTTTGTTACTTTTAGTCCTCTTTGTGACGGTGGGAAAGAAGGGAAAACTAGTTTCACTTTGAAAGTTCTGTGCAACGGAAGATTCCATTGTTTCAGCGTTTAGACTCCATTGCTCATTGTCTTTGTGTGCTTTGGCAGAGGAAGGGAGAAGAAGGTTCGCTTTATATGCTATCTTTTTCCTTTGGGATTTCGACTTTATGCAACTTTAAATAACTTTAGACAACCTTAAATAACACTAAATAACTTTTATTGACATGCCACTATTACCGTTGATTTTGGGAATTTAAAATAAAAGCTGGCCGGACTTTTTTTCTTTCTTTTTTTTCTTTTTGCCGGACGGTGGACTCCTGGTGGATGTGGGAGAAACTACAACTTGTTTTTTTGGTGTTTGCTGGACTCTCTGGGCTGGCCTGTCGCCTTTGAAGGTTGGATTTTTACTTTTGGAGGTTGAACTCTTGTTTACCTGAATCCCTTCTGGAAATTTTTTGCTGGTCTGAATCTCTGAGGAATTTAGCCCAATTGAGGGCAAGAAGACTAAGAGTGGTTCTAAAAAATACTCTGTAAAGAAACCAGAAACCTTCCTACTGGGAATAACTAGAAATGAAATAAATAAGAGGGACTGTAAACTCTTTCAGTACACAATAACAGCAGCGAGAACATTGATGGCCCAAAAATGGAAACAAGAAGAACTACCGACTTTGGAAGAATGGAGAATAAAACTAACAGATTACGCAGAACTAGACAAATTAACTGGAAAAATTAGACTTCAAAGAGACCACAAGTTCCTAGAGGACTGGGGAAAATTCGGAAAATATTTGAAGAGTGTATGTGAGGAACAAACAACGCTAGTGTGCTTTAAAGAAGCTTTGTGAAAAAAATAAGGAATATTGCAAGAATGTAAACGAGGACAGAAAGATTTTACTTAAAGGCGATACTATAATTAAGAAATGTGAAGGTAGAAATCTATTTACGGATGATTGTCAGAGGAGCTGAGGGAGGTTCAATAAGTCAAAATATGTGATTTGGAAAATTGCATGATTGGAGATATTGTGGAAAAATTTTAATAAAACTTTATTATAAAAAAATAATATTTAGGGGTATGCGTACCCCTGCATAAACTCACGTATACGTATATTAGTAACGGATATGACCTCCGCTATTTTTAAGCAGCATTTGAACACGGTTTGGCATGGAGTCTACTAGTTTCGAACAGTCACTGTTGATTTTCGGATGCCTGTACCACACTTGAATCAGCGCTTGAATGAGCTTCTACATAGTCGTACAGTCTACAGCACAGAGGCGACTTTTGCATATAGCCCACAAATTCTCAGTGGGATTTACGTCCGGGGAATTCCCTGGCCAATCAAGTACCTGTATTTGCTGCTCTGTCACGAATTTCTTCACCACTTTCGATGTGTGACAGGGGACTAGGTCCTGCTGCAATATTCCAGTACTGGCGTCAGGATAACTCTTTTCCAGCTCTGAAATAACTCTCTTTTGTAGAACCTCAATATATTGTGGCGAGCGCATCATTCATTCTATTGGCTGTAGGCTTCCGATGCCATAATGATCAACTGACTTTTCGTGTTTGTTTTGCGTACAGGATTACAAGTAAGATAGAAAACATGATTTGTTTCAATTAATTTGCGCAATGGTGTATGTTGGAAGCTTTCCAGAGTGGCAGTATAAATAATAAAATTACGATGGTGGTGATGATGATGGAATAGGATGTCCCTATTTTCATCAGAGAGGGATGCGGGTGGTGCTGTGGGTAAAACCTCAGCGCCTAGGACTTGCCGATCGCATGGTCGGCGGTTCGAATCCCCGCAGCGGGGTGCGCTCCCGTCGTTCGGTCCCAGCACCTGCCAACCTAGCAGTTCAAAAGCACCTCCGGGTGCAAGTAGATAAATAGGGACCGCTTACCAGCGGGAAGGTAAACGGCGTTCCGTGTGCTGCGCTGGCTTGCCAGATGCAGCTTTGTCACACTGGCCACGTGACCTGGAAGTGTCTGCGGACAGCGCTGGCTCCCGGCCTCTAGAGTGAGATGAGCGCACAACCCTAGAGTCTGGCAAGACTGGCCCGTACGGGCAGGGGTACCTTTACCTTTATTTTCATCAGAGAAATGTTGGGAGGGTACGCAAGACCAGAAATAAACAAACAAAAACATGTGGCTGCATCACTTTTAACAAAAGCATAGATTCTTCAAGAGAAGGTTTAATATTTCATGCTGACAAGCCATCTGTGATATGCTGGGCGGATGTAAATAAGTTAAGAGAAAGTGATATTTACCCCCACCCCACCCCCAGCAATAAAACATTCATGAAAGCTGAGCTCTCAATAAAAGCTAAATATGACACTTTCTTCCCTGAGGGTCACCTCCAAAGGTTAGAGATGAAAAGTTTTTCGTCTAACGGAAAGTAACATAACCCACGGCAATAATGTAAACCACTGTCTTATCGGTAGAGAAATATCTCTTGGCGATCTTGGTTTTGTACTGCAATTACAGCCCGGGCAGGAAAGCAAGAAAGGGCTCCTCTGACAACATAAGAGGATCAGGCCTGCTGGATCAGGCCAAAGGTCCATCTGTTCTCACAGTGGCCAACCAGGTAAAAGGTCAAGGTAAAGGACCCCTGGGCGGTTAAGTCCAGTCAAAGGTGACTATGGGGTTGTGACATTCATCTTGCTTTCAGGCCAAGGGAGTCGGCGTTTGTCCACAGACAGCTTTCTGGGTCATGTGGCCAGCATGACTAAACCACTTATAGCACAACGGAACACTGTGACGGAAACCAAAGTGCACAAAAACAGTGTTTACCTTCCCACCACAGTGGTATCTATTTATCTACTTGCACTGGCGTGCTTTCGAACTGCTAGGTTGGCAGGAGCTGGGACAGCGCAACGGGAGCTCACCCCATCACAGGGATTCGAACCACCGACCTTCCCATCGGCAAGCCCAAGAGGCTCAGTGGTTTAGACCACAGCGCCACCCTGAAGGGTGGCTGCCTTTTGCTTCTCATATTGCAATGGTTCCCAAAAGGCATGGCAAGAGAGGCTGGCCAACCAGATGCCCTAATGGGAAACTTGCAAGCAGGACCTGAGAGGCAACAGCACTCTCCACACACTTGTTCCCAGCTCATAGTATTCAGAGGAATAATGCCTCTGAGAGTGGAGATAAAACATAGGGCTGGAGGAGAAAGTTTATTCACTTTTCGTTTAAAGGCAAACTTACTGAAATTTGCATTTTTTGAAACAATATGTGAATGGAAACGCAGCCATTCTTGGCAATCCACACTGATAGCGCCAAGGTTGCAGGTTTGATCCCCGTTTGTGATGGCTGCATATTCCTGCATTGCAGGGGGTTGGACTAGAGCAGCCTTTCTCAACCTGTGGTTCCCCCGATGTTGTTGAACTACAACTCCCATCGCCCCTAGCTAGCAAGGCCAGAGCTCAGGGATGATGGGAGTTGTAGTCCAACAACATCTGGGGACCCACAGGTTGAGAACCGCTGGACTAGAGAATCCTCAGGGCCTCTTCCAACTCTATGATTCTCTGAATTTTGCAGTGCTGCTCTCTAGTCTAGTACTGTGTACAAAGAAATCTCAGCTCCTGAACATCTCCGTTTTGGAACGTTTAGGCTCCCAAATTACGAAACCCCGGAAGCAAATGCTCCGCTCTTTTAACATTTTTCGGAAGCCGAACGTCCGACCCAGCTTCCGCTTGAGTGCAGGAAGCTCCTGCAACCAATCAGAAGCCGCGTCATGGTTGTCGGACATTTCGGAAGCCGAACGGGCTTCCGGAATGGATTACGCTCGACAACCGAGGATTGACTGTACTGGGGCAAAGTGTGTGTGTGTGTGTGTGTGTGTGTGAATGAATACATTGGTGAAAATAACGTGCAAAATTGCATTGCGTTAGGGGAAATCGGTTTGCAAAAAGGTGCACATTGCATGTAGAAATGTGTGTGTGAGGAGAGGTGAGCATTGGCAAGAGTCTTGATTGCACAAGGATGGAAGAATGAGGAAACCCCGACAAAAGAACAGTGGCAAGAGAAACTGATGAACTATGCAGAACTGGCGAAATGGACTTGCAAACTATGAGACAAGGACAACTGACTTCAGAGAAGAATGGGAACCTTTTACAAATTATCTAAAAATACAACAAAATGAATTGGACTCCCTGGCAGGTTTTGAACAAACATACACAAATTTATTGAGGGACAACATAGAAGACAGATAAGGACGTATACAGTTTTATAATATGCAGAAGTTAACATTGGATGAGTAATCAGAGAGAGGAGCTGAGGGAAGTCGTAGGGGGGAGGGTATGTTGGGGAGGGGGAGGGAAAAATGGGGGAAACGAGGAAGATGATTTGTTTTGATAATTTGCTATGTTGAAATTGTTAATAATTTTTTTTAAAAAAAAAAGAGAGAGAGGTGAGCATCAAAATTCTGAAAGAAAAACACCATAAAGTGATATGGAAATGTGGAGAAGTGCACTTAAGACCGGGGGGGGGCGGTATAGAAAAAGAATAGTCACCCCTCTGTACACTCAAGTGCATTTTTAAGCATTCCCACACGAAGTGAAGTCCAGAAAACAACAGCCAAACTCCAGAGGGCAACTCCAGAGTCCTGCCTCCCTGATTCTTCCCCCATCCTCTCTCCTTGGTACCAGAGCGCTTGCTCCCGATAGAATCGTCTAGAGAGATGCTGGAATCGGTGACGAGATGATGAATAGAGGCAATGATCTTTAACTAAGCCCTGGGATATATCTCTTGGGGCCACGCGAGCGAGTAAATCTTACTATTGATACCTTCAATGTGCATACTTCAGAAGAGATGATGTACTGCGGCACACGCAAGTCATTTGACACATCTGCTGATTGCACCCCCACCGAGAGAAAAGAGGAAAGGCCATTGCAACTTATTGAGGGGAAGAAGGAAATCTAAACAACTTGGTCTGGAAGTGGCATTTTTGGAACGGATCAGCTGCAGTTGCGGTTCGGCACCTGGTGTAAGCACATCTTAACACTGTGGACCTCTCGTGCACATGCAGGGATCTCCATTAAATTCCATGGAGGGATCTTGCCTGCACAGAGCATCTGTTCAGATGAGTGCAAAGCTGTTCTGAGCAGGAGGAACTGCATCTCTGCATTTGTCACCTGATTTCTGGGAACGCAAATGTATGCAGTCGGGACACAGGCATCTCTGTTAAACCCAAGGCAGAACCCTACCAGGGCACAACATCCATTGAAATGAATGGGTCAGTTTTCACACAGGAAGATCTGTGTGAGCACTGCAAAATCAAAAGAATTCCATGGATAAAGAACATTTTATTAAAGAGTTGACCAGTCAAACCACCCAAAACACACAACATTCCTGAGTATCCGTAGGGCTGTAAAGAGAGACCCTTACTGAATTTTCTGTATAAGCATGAATCTGGATTTCTATTCGTATTTTATGTTGGTGTTAAAGGTGTGTGTGGTGTTCTGTCAAACAAAATTGTCTGTTAGATAATCAACAAAGAGGAGACTCTTGAGAGTCCCATGGACTGCAAGAAGATCAAACCTATCCATTCTGAAGGAAATCAGCCCTGAGTGCTCACTGGAAGGACAGATCCTAAAGCTGAGGCCCCAATACTTTGGCCACCTCATGAGAAGAGAAGACTCCCTGGAAAAGACCCTGATGTTGGGAAAGATGGAGGTCACAAGGAGAAGGGGACGACAGAGGACGAAATGGTTGGACAGTGTTCTCGAAGCTACCAGCATGAGTTTGACCAACTGCGGGAGGCAGTGGAAGACAGGCGGGCCTGGCGTGCTCTGGTCCATGGGGTCACGAAGAGGCGGACATGACTAAACGGCTAAACAACAACAAAAGGAGATTTTAGCTGTGCCTGCAGAAGCCACTGCTATGAAAATACCTAAAGTCATCCCAAGTTCATGTGCTGGTTCTTGCAGATGAAGGGTCATAGTTCAGCCACATGCAGCTCTTGGGCTGCCCACTGAATAACCCTGATCTAGACATACTCCCTAGCTAAAGACTTGCCCCTTCTTACATCCCTTCCAGCCTGATGAGTGTTTCCTTTGTAACCTGCCATCGCACCTTGATCAGTTCATTCTTCATCTGATTCCCCAATATGTATACCCAAATGGCTACATGGTGGCCAGTCCACAAATTCCAAAAAGCTAGATGGTCTTTCTTCATCAGCTGGCATTGACTCCATGCCAACCACACCACCCTCAGTGACTCTACCACCTTCAGGTTTGACCCCTGAGCAGGCCAGGTTTAACAAGTTAAGCCCGTAATCCCCAAACAAACAACCATGCAAGATTTATCGTGCTATAATAACAAATCAGTCCATTTCCTTCACACATCCACTTTGTCTTGATGATGTAGAAGCAGGATGTAAAGGTAAAGGTAAAGGTACCCCTGCCCGTACGGGCCAGTCTTGACAGACTCTGGGGTTGTGCGCCCATCTCACTCAAGAGGCCAGGGGCAGACACTTCCGGGTCACGTGGCCAGCATGACATCGCTGCTCTGGCACGCCAGAGCCGCACACAGAAACTCCGTTTACCTTCCCGCTGGTAAGCGGTCCCTATTTATCTACTTGCACCCGGGGGTGCTTTCAAACTGCTAGGTTGGCAGGCGCTGGGACCGAGCAGCGGGAGCGCACCCCGCCACGGGGATTATAACCGCCGACCTTTCGATCGGCAAGCCCTAGGCGCTGAGGCTTTTACCCACAGCGCCACCCGCGTCCCAGAAGCAGGATGTGCTCAACACCAATCTGCCTCTTTACTTCTCTCTCTCTCTCTCTCTCTCTCTCTCTCTCTCTCTCTCTCTTCTTTCCTCCTGTTCCTCTGATCTTCATTAGTAATTAGCATAGCAAGCTTGTTTATTTATTTATTTTCCCCTTAGGTCGTAAGTCATACCAAAATGGCAATTTGGGGGAAATGACAAATGCTGGCACACATCCATTTGTCACTGAAAACAAATCAAAACACTTCCGTTTCAAAGAACTTGTGCCATACAGATGTCCGTGCAAAAACAAAAGGAGCCACTTTGCTGCCCAGACTAGCAAAAGCTACTCCAGCTGTTTGGATGAATTGGCCAATAAGTAAAACTCAGTGAGATGCATCACTGGATTTCAACCAGGGTGCTGTGGCACCCTGGGGTGCCTTGAATGATGGTCAGGGGTGTTGTGGGCAATACTGGCCTCTGTCCCTCTTTCTTTCCTTCCTTCCCTCCTCTGATGCCCTCTCGTGTCTCTGCCTCCAAAAGGCTTGCACAGCTGTTTGTTCCAGCAGCCCTGGCTACAAGCTCCCCAGGCGAATGGTGGCTCTGGGGCTGGCCAAGGGGTGCTTCCCAGGCTCCTGTGGGGCAGTGGGAGGCACCTCTCTTTGGGGCAGGGGAGGCAGCTCGGAGCTGCCCAAAGCACTCCCAAGGAGAGGGGAGAGGAGAGGAGGGTGAAGGCACACTCCACAAGGGAGGGTGTTCAAAAAAGGGGAGAGGCTACCAGCTCTGCAGGCAAGGGGTGACAGAACGGGGCTCCTGAGCCCCACAGGGGTGCCCCAAAAAGAATGTAGTTGGTCAAGGGAGCCGTGGACCCCAAAAAAGTTGAAAACCTCTAACTAGACAATTATCACTCCAATGTTTATAAAGGAGACCAATAAATAACAGGGGACTCTCTCTTTTGCAGCTACCCGACAAATGCAGTACAGTGGTACCTCAGGTTACATACACTTCAGGTTACATACGCTTCAGGTTACAGACTTTGCTAACCCAGAAATATTACCTCAGGTGGCCTCAGGTACATTGCAGCTCACATGGAATTTTCCTAAAACAACTATCCGGAATAGTCAGTGACATCCAATTAAAACATAAAAGCTTCAATAGCAAGTCCTTTTTATAAACTTACCCTGGGTTTAAGTGAACTTGCCATCGAAGCAATAATGGTGCATTAGTGATGGGTTTATCCTGCACTTTATCAGTTGTTCTGGAAAAGTTTGCCCAATATTACAGCATCGTTGACGTCTGCATAGGCAGTATAGCACAACAAAAGCAAGACAAGGATCACAGGACAGTTTGTAGTTAGTAGTGAGGTCAGTGCTGGATTAAAAAACAAGCAGACTAAGCACATGTTAGGGGAAACAGATGCATACAAAAACTGAGAAAAATATTTAAATGTTAGCTTTGTGTTTTTTTTAAGCATTGAAGTAATCATCAGGGGAAGTTGGAACTTTATTACATCGCCTTACACTCTACGCCCTTCCTCCATTTTTCTGTTCTCTTTTTATTACTTATCCCCGCCTGAATTGGGGCCATCCTACTAACGAAGATCAAAATAATGCAAGGAAATCAGGTTCCATCATCTGCTGCTTTGTTTGGTTTTAAAATTTCATTTTAGGGTTTAGCAATGTCTTTATTTTGAATTACATATGGGGGCACTGTAATCTTAACAGTGTTTAGGGCCTCCAACTGTCTTAACCTGGCCCTATTGGGGGGGGTGTTCATAACCAGACTGGAAGATGGTCTGAACTGTATGCACCACCTGACTCAAAATTTCATCCCCCCATACAGAATATGGATGCACCAGAATGTGGATGGGACTTTGCATTCAAACGCACCTTAGAATATGCTTCCCGCTGGACAGGTAGGGCCCATACTTTGATATACATCTTAAGGAACATTTGGATGTGCATCCGGTTTATGTCTGCAGTTTCTGATGCAGCAATTAACATGTGTGCCGAACCCTGCTTATATGTACGTTTCTCCTTAGTTGAATTGGGGTGCTCATTGTTAGTCAAAAATAAATAACTTCTCTTATCCACAGAGGCTCAAGGCAACTAACAATTAGAAACACATAATGAAAGCATTCAACTCTCTCTCTCTCCTCTCACCACCCAGAAAAGAACTCCATAGTATCCCTGTACCCCCAATCCAACAGTCATTCCATATGCAAAGCCATTTCATGCACCCAGGTTCCTGCTGCATGCAATTCGCTCACTATTTGCGTTGAAGTCAACCTTCCATGGGACACAGGTGGCGCTGTGGGTTAAACCACAGAGCCTAGGACTTGCTGATCAGAAGGCCAGCGGTTCGAACCCCCATGACGGGGTGAGCTCCTGTTGCTCGGTCCCTGCTCCTGCCAATCTAGCAGTTTGAAAGCACGTCAAAGTACAAATAGATAAATAGGTACCGCTCCAGCGGGAAGGTAAATGCCATTTCCGTGCACTGCTCTGGTTCACCAGAAGCAGCTTAGTCATGCTGGCCACATGACCCGGAAGCTGTACACCGGCTCCCATGGCCAATAAAGCGAGATGAGTGCCGCAACCCCAGAGTTGGCCACGACTGGACCTAATGGTCAGGGGTCCCTTTACCTTTACCAACCTTCTATGTGATCAGCGTGAGTTGCACACATGGTTGCAGTGGCGCAAATTCACATTATTTTAAACACGAAGGCAAAGTTGGTGTTGGCACCCAAGAATGTTGGGCAGATTTCCAGGGCTCCAGCATTCTGGCAAGGCCCACAACCTCCTCCCAGGAAGGGGGATTGATTGATAAACCACTATGGGAATTGTGACCACTCTTCGTACCCTTAACAAACTACAGCTCCCAAAATGCTTTGGGGGAAGCCATGGCCACTTAGAGAGAGATAATAATGCTTTAAAGGGATAGGGCTTGAATGTGAATCTAGAGCAGCTCTGTGCATTTCCTGGTGTGGGCAGAGGATTGGACCAGATTGCATACAGAGCATCACACCACAGGCCTGAACAGTTTTCTAATGCGGACAATGGAGATCCGGTGTGCATTCTGGGTGCCTGAATTGCTGCTGGTTTTTCTTAAAGAAAAACCTGCCAATGACGGCACCTTAATACAGTCCAGTCTACAGCTGCTGCTGCTGCCGCACAGCAAAGCACTCGCTGGTGCGGAGGGAGAGGAGAAAAAGGACTTTGATGGTATTACATCTTGATCAAGGGATGACTGATAATATTCCGGCGTGCCCCATCATTCAGGCCCCTCGTTTGATGACAAAGCACAGCCTATGTCCCACCATCCATTATCTGCTTCCATCCCCGAGGCAAAGGCATCAATAACGCTCCCTCTTCCCACCGAAGCCACATCTCCCTTCTGCGCACCGGAGAGGACATTGCGGCTGGGCTAGTGGGCATTTCCATATGGCAAGGGCACATCATTACAGTCCAGCAATCTTTCCTGCGGTGCATCCCGCTGTTACCCAGGCGCACAGAGCGGCGCCGGGGTTCAAGCCGACCCCCCCACCCCACCCCACTCCCGCAATTCCTTTTAACTATTTTGTAGCCTGAGAAAATGTGTCGAGCCGGCGCACGGCTGTGGTCTTTGTTGCCGTTTCTGTCTTGCGCACAAACACTTTTCTTTGCTGTAATGTTCAGGCTCATCCATCCAAAGGGATAAAAAAAAAAAGCGCCAAGGAGCCAGAATGGGAAGGAAAGGGCCCTTAAAATTTCAGCGTCTGCTTATTAAAAAAAGAAACCACATCAACACCCAGCCGTGGAAGTTTTGGCAGGCAACTGTGGGTGTCAGATTTTGTGCGCCTGTGTGTCTTTTATTAATTAATAAGGGAAGTGGTACATCCAAGTGGGCTAACAGTTTGAATCTGAATGCAAACATCTTGAAACATCTGTTGCCATAATTTGGCTGGATTAACGGTCTAGTTTCCTAGACCATCTGCCGCTCTCCAAGGCCGTCGTCAGCTCCCAGCAAATTCCAGGCCCTGCCAGTGCTTTTGTTCCATGGGCAGCATCCGTACGGGGGAGTGTTTCGGGGACCTTTGCCCAAGGTCTTCTTCTCCACTTCTTCAGGCAGCTAGCTCTCGTAGCCTCATGGAGAGGGCAAAGGCCACAGCTCAGTGGTAGAGCATCTGATTTGCATGAAAAAAACTCCCAGTTTCAATTCCTGGCATCTTCTGTCTGAAAGTCTGGAGGAGGACCATCGCCAAATCAGCGTAGACAATACTTTGTGAGATGGGGAAATGGGTTTGTTCGGTTTAAGGGAGCTCCTCATGACTCCTCAATAGAAGGCTTGTCCTTTGAAGAACATAATACTGTTTTGAAGATCTTAATACTATTATGTATATAGTACATTAACTGACTTATCCCATGAAATAACAATATATACACTATCCTATATATAAGACATCATTTGTTGTTTAGTTGATTAGTCGTGTCCGACTCTTTGTGACCCCATGGACCAGAGTACACCAGGCACTCCTGTCTTCTGCTGCCTCCTGCAGTTTGGTCAAACTCATGCTGGTAGCTTCGAGAACACTGTCCAACCATCTCATCCTCTGTCATCCCCTTCTCCTTGTGCCCTCCATCTTTCCCAACATCAGGGTCTTTTCCAGGGAGTCTTCTCTTCTCATGAGGTGGCCAAAGTCTTGGAGCCTCAGCTTCAGGATCTGTCCTTCCAGTGAGCACTCAGGGCTGATTTCCTTCAGAATGGAGAGGTTTGATCTTCTTGCAGTCCATGGGACTCTCAAGAGTCTCCTCCAGCACCATAATTCTGTCGTTAGGGAGCTTCGAAAGCTTTCTCTAACCCGAACATCACAGTGACTGATACCAAGAAGCATCAGCACACTTAGGGATCCACAGAGTATTCGCAGTTTGTGTAACAGAACTCAGTAGCACAGCATTTTGGCAATCTACTTTTATTTACCTATAATACACTCGGAGCATTCTGCCTTAGCTCCTTCCTCTTTCTCATCAGACAGCAAAAATAAAAAGAACAAAGGACAATAGTCCCACTTCATGGAACACAGTAATACCCAAACATCCTGTCTCTGTCACTTCCCACACGGTGGAATGAAAACAAACACCGTCATGTGATAGGCAACAATCCCATGACTGCAAACACGGAGCAAGAATCCTAACAAAGACCACCTCAAGATCACCCTATTGGCTGGCAAGCTGATCTATTAAAGGGGCTGTGCTCTGACCTAGAGCCTAGGGGTTCTGTAATGCACTGTGCACCGGCAGTATTTTAGCACCAGTTGACATCAGTCAGTTCATGATGGTGATTTCACCCTTTATCATTGTGTTCTGCCTGGACCACCTTTTATCAGAGCAGTAAGCAAGAGAAAGTAGTTACTACAAACCTTGCTCCTAATTGCTCCGCGCATGATAGATGTGCCTTCTGCCACCTGGGGCCACCATTCAAAGCCAGCTTCCCAGCTCACATCTAAGTCTTTCATAAGCCCTCTTGATTTTGCTTTCACATTGCCTTTGCTTCTTTCACCTCTGCTAAAGAGGAGAGAGAGCCTTGTGGCTTTTCATCTATGCATCTCCTTTTTGAGAATCAAACAGAAAGGCAGATGGAACAGGCTGACAGACTTTGCTCTTTGGTACTTACCAACTACATTTTCTCGTGCCCTTTATTTTATCTTTAATTGATCCAGGTGATCACTCCAGAATTAAGCACCTAGGTCAGTGTCGCCCTTCAGATGTTGCTAGACTCCAGCTTCCATCATCTCTGACTCCTGAGAGCCAGTGTGGTTAAGAGCAGTGGACTCGTAATCTGGTGAACTGGGTTCGATTCCCCGCTCCTCCACATCAGCTGCTGGGTGACCTTGGGCTACTCACACTTCTCTGAAGTCTCTCAGCCCCACTCACCCCACAGAGTGTTTGTTGTGGGGAAGGAAGGGAAAGGAGATTGTTAGCCGCTTTGAGACTCCTTCGGGTAGTGATAAAGCGGGATATCAAATCCAAACTCTTCTTCTTCTTCTTCTTGGCCATGTTGCCTGGTCCACAACATCTGGAGGACCACAGATTTCATATCTCTGACATATTACTATTCAGCTATTTGCATGTGTGGATATAAACTAGGGGCTGTACCCTCACTCATGTCGCTTTATCAACCCCACCAGCTCCTACCCCTTGCCAAACTCCCACACACACTTGCGAGTTTTTAATATTGGCAGCGGAATATGGATCTGGTCTCTTGTATGGAAAAAAATAAATCTCCACCACAAGAATTAAGTTTCAAAGCTTCACTTGCAGAAACTTGATTTAAGTGTTACAAAAACAACAAATAATGCATTGTCTCAGTTATATATTTCCCTTCTTACATATACTGATCACAGTCTAAGGCTCCAGAACATATCTTTGTTGAAAACCAGCCTTTTCAGCTGAAAATCAAAATAAATACTGTCCCCCTCTGTTTCCAGCTTTGCTTGAATCTTGGGCAATGCCCAGAGGGATCTGGGGCTGTTTGCAAACAGCTCGTGACGCTGAGTAGTCTGAGCTGCTTCATTAACATAAGGAAACACTATGAAATTCTATCCAAAGACCTGGGACTCAGTCCCAAAAGCTAGTGCACCCCATCTTTGCAGTGGAAAAAAATACAAGCCTTCGTCATGTGTTCACACATTTTTCACAGTAACCTAGAAAAACACAAAACAATAAAATTAAAATTATACACCATTTTATGGAATATTAAATAACTTCAGCACACACACCCTTGCCAACCCCCCCCCCAAATGAACCCTCAGACAAGGGGTGAGGATTCTTTAGTTGTGATTGCTGACTTGCATAGACACTAGATTACCCTTTCGGTCCCTTCCAGTTCTACAGTTCTGTGATTCTATGATCCAGTCAACACTCCTTCAGTGTCAAAACCGTCTCTTAACTAGGAATGGGCAGAAAGTTTGGTTTAGGCAAATCAAGCCAGTTCATAATTCCTGAAACAATATGCGGACCAAAACAAAGTTATCCTTTGAAATCTGCACTTCTCTGAATTTTGCAACCAAGAAATATACTAGGGCAAAGTGTGCATAGCCACAAATATAGCCCTGGAAATAACATGCAGACATGCATTCTGTATGGGAAACTTTTTTGCAAACTTGTACTGGGCAAAATTGCATACAGATATGAGAAAGTCACACATAAATGCTGTTGATTTTCCATGAGAAGTTTAAAAAAAAAAAACGATTTCACAATCTGAGGTAGAGATGTAGGGAACAGATTTTAACATGAGGAAAATAAGAACATGACAGAAATGGACACAGACCATCTTGTCTATCTCTAGCCCTGACCACTGACCAGGTTGGGAGATGGAGGGAGATGGAGTGCCCTTTCTTGACCTTACATGGGCCATTGGCCTTCCTTGCCTCCACTTCACACTGATAAAATGTAGTACAGTGGTACCTCGGATTACATACGCTTCAGGTTACATACGCTTCAGGTTACATACGCTTCAGGTTACAGACTCCGCTAACCCAGAAATATTACCTCGGGTTAAGAACTTTGCTTCAGGATGAGAACAGAAATCGTGCAGCTGTGGCGCAGCGGCAGCAGGAGGCCCCATTAGCTAAAGCGGTGCTTCAGGTTAAGAACAGTTTCAGATTAAGAACAGACCTCCAGAACAAATTAAGTTCTTAACCCGAGGTACCATTGTATTATAATAAATGTTTATGATTATTTCTGAAATATGGAGAGAGCCTTTGCTTTGTTATCCACAGCTCACTAAGCTCTCCCCCTGTCTGGGAACATTCCTCAGCCACCAATCACTCTTCCCCCATTATTTAAGATCACGTTACAATACAGAACTAGGCCACGCAAAAAAAATAATAAAGGAGGGGAGGAGCAAAGGTTGCATTGATTTAATAATTAGCAATTATGATTGCTGCAGTATTAATTGCATATTTCCATAGCTCACATGCCCCAAGGGCTGAACTACGAGCAGTGGTTAGAGACTGTTAAAACCAAAAACTAAAAGTCATAAGAGAAAAGGGGAGCACAGGAAACAAACCCTCCAACATTTCACAGCAGCACTACCAGGGTGTGCTGGTCCCATGGGTTACCCGAGAGGCGAGGTCCAAGTCCGGTCTGTGGTCAAAGGTGCAATGTGGAAGCAGTCCGTAGTAGCTGAAGCTGGGTGCAGGGCAGGGAGCAGGGTGAAGTGAGGAACAGGCAAGTAAGCAGGGAGCCAGGGCGGGTCAGGAGCTCAGACAGGAAAGCAGGACAGGGTTCAGGCAGGAACTAGCAACCAACAATGTTGCTCCCACAACTTGGGACAGGGGCTGGCTGGCTTTTATCTGCCCCAAGGCATAGGGCGGCCCTGATCCTCTGGTGACTCACCTCACCTGGCCTGGAGGCGAGCACTCCTCCTGCGGGAACTTAGTTCCCTCTGCCTCTCTGCCCTGAGCCTCTGCAGCTCAGGAGAGGCTGGAAGGTTACCGGACCCAGAGGCAACCTCAGCTTCCTCTGACGGGGCTGAGAGTGGAGCACCTGCACCAAATGAAGGGAAAGCAGAATTTTTTAAGAAGTTGCATGAGACTTTAATGGACTATATGGATTATAAACTGATTATGATGGGAGACATGAATGGTGTAGTTTCAACAAATATGGATAAAGCACAAAGACTGGTAGTCACAAAAGATGGAAGACTACCAAAAACTTTTTTTGAAATGACTGACAATATGGATTTGATTGACATTTGGAGAACAAAACACCCACTAGAGAGAGAGGGAACCTTCTTTTCTGAAGCCAAAATGACATGGACTCGGATTGACCAAATTTGGGTGACTAGCAGTATGGCGTCGAATATAAAGAAAGTGGAAATCTGCCCAAAAACTCTCTCCGACCATAACGCAGTAAAGATGGTGATGAAGCAAACAACAACTGGTTCCTTCAGATGGAGAATGAATGACACCTTATTTAGAGACGAGGAGATCTGTAAAAAGGCCCAAAAAACTTTGAAAGATTATTTTGAAATCAATCTAAGGACTAAAGTAGAAAAAAGAATAGTATGGGACGCAAGTAAAGCCGTGATGAGAGGGTTTTTGATACAACAAAATACATTAAAGAAAAGAAAGCAAAACGAGAGGAAAGAGAAAATCTTGGAAAAGATAAAAGAAGGGGAAAGGAAATTAAGATTGAAGCCAAAATCGCAAGAGATTTTAAGAGAAATTAAATTGTACCAAATACAATATATGGAACTGATGAATCAAGAAATAGAATGGAAAATTAAACAAATGAGACAGAAGACTTTTGAATCTGCAGATAAATGTGGCAAGTTATTGGCTTGGCAAATAAAGAAGAGACAAAAACTCAACACGGTAACAAACTTAGAAGTGGAGGGAAAGAATATATGCAACCCAGTGGAAATTAGGAATTGTTTTCAGAGCTACTTTAGACAACTGTATACACAAGGGCCGCAGAAAGAAACAGATATACAACAATTCCTCGAGAAAAATGGGCTGAAAAAGATTTCGCAGGAAAGTAAGACAATTTTGAACCAAGAGATATCAGCACAGGAAATAGAAGATGCCATTCAAAACATGACGTTGGGCAAATCACCTGGACCGGATGGACTGACTTCCAAATATTACAAAGTTTTGAAGGAAGGGCTTATACAACCTTTGAAGGAAGTCTGCAACGAGATCATGGAGGGGAGAAGGGCACCCGATACGTGGAGAGAGGCCTACATTACACTTATACCAAAGACAGAGACTGAAAAGACCCAACTTAAGAACTACCGACCCATCTCCTTACTAAATGTGGATTACAAAATCTTTGCTGATGTTTTAGCAAAGAGACTGAAAAGAGTTTTGATGGAGGAGATTCATGGAGACCAGGCGGGCTTTCTCCCGAAAAGGCATTTGTCGGACAATGTAAGGAATATAATTGACATTTTGGAGAAGTTGGAAGTGAACATAAACACTAAGGCTGTCTTGATATTTGTGGACGCGGAGAAAGCCTTTGACAATATTTCTTGGAGCTTCATGTTGAAGAACCTCCGGGGGATGGGGGTAGGCCAAGGGTTTGAAAATGGTATAGGTGCAATATATTCTGAACAGAAAGCAAAATTAATTGTAAATAATGTGGTAACAGAAGAGTTTAAGATTGAAAAAGGGACACGACAGGGGTGCCCTATCTCCCCACTACTTTTTATATCGGTCCTGGAGGTTTTACTTAATATGATCAGGAGGGACCAGTTGGTTAAAGGGATTCAGGTCGGAGTTAAACAATACAAACTGAGAGCATTTGCAGATGACCTAGTACTTACATTGCAAGAGCCAGAAGCTAGCACGAAAAGAGTTTTGGAAATAATTCAAGAGTTTGGTCAATTGGCAGGATTTAAATTGAATAAGTCAAAGACTAAGGTATTGGAGAAAAATTTAACACAGATTGAAAAAGAAAGGTTTCAGAATGAGACGGGGTTGACTGTGGTTAAAAAAGTGAAATATCTGGGTGTGAATATGACAGCTAAGAACGTGAACCTATTCAAAGACAATTATGAAAAAACTTGGACAGAAGTGAAAAAAGATTTGGAGATCTGGTCAAATTTGAGGCTTTCCTTGTTAGGTCGAATTGCAGTTATAAAGATGAATGTATTGCCAAGAATGTTGTTTTTGTTTCAAGCATTACAAATAATGGACAAAATGGACTGTTTCAAGAAGTGGCAGAAAGATATATCTAAATTTGTCTGGCAGGGCAAGAAGCCCAGAATAAAATTTAAGATATTAACGGACTCAAAGGAAAGAGGGGGGTTTGCCCTGCCAGACTTTAAATTGTACTATGAAGCGGCAGCTTTCTGCTGGCTAAAAGAATGGCTGCTTCTTGAAAACACAGACATTTTGGATTTGGAAGGATTTAATAATATTTTTGGGTGGCATGCATATTTGTGGTATGACAAGGTTAAAGCGCATAAAAGTTTCAAAAATCATATTGTCAGGAAAGCACTATTAAATGTCTGGGTTAGATATAAGGACTTGCTGGAAAATAAGACTCCAAGATGGCTATCACCAATGGAAGCTAAGGCAGTTAAAAAGCTAAACATGGAGTCGAAATGGCCAAGATATTGGGAAATCTTGGAAAAGGAAGGGGACAAACTGAGATTGCAGAGTTTTGAAAAACTAAAAGGGAAGGTGAGAGATTGGTTACATTATCATCAAATAAATGAAGTGTTTAAATTAGACAGTAAAATAGGCTTCCAGGTGGAAAAATCAAAATTAGAGACTGAACTGTTAGAATCCAGTACTAAGAATCTGTCAAAAATGTATAATCTGCTGCTGAAATGGAATACACAAGATGAAATGGTAAAATCAAGTATGATTAAATGGGCTCAGGACATTGGTCATAACATCATGTTTGCTGATTGGGAAAAGTTGTGGACCACCGGGTTGAAGTTTACGGCGTGTAACGCCTTAAGAGAAAATATAATGAAAATGATTTATAGGTGGTACATAACCCCAGTCAAGCTTGCAAAGATCTACCATTTGCCTGATAACAAATGTTGGAAATGCAAAGAAAAGGAAGGTACATTCTTTCACCTCTGGTGGACGTGCCCGAAGATTAAGGCATTCTGGGAAATGATTTATAATGAACTGAAAAAGGTATTTAAATATACTTTCCCCAAGAAACCAGAGGCCTTTCTCTTGGGTATTGTCGGCCAGGGGGTGTTAAAGACAGATACAACCTTTTTTATGTATGCTACAACAGCAGCCAGAATACTCATTGCAAAGTACTGGAAGACACAGGATCTACCCACACTGGAAGAATGGCAGATGAAGGTGATGGACTACATGGGTTTGGCAGAAATGACGAGCAGAATCCGAAACCAGGGAAGAGAAGCGGCGGAAGAAGAATGGAAAAAGTTCAAGGACTATTTAAAGAAATACTATAAAATTAATGACAGTTAGAATGATGTTGGATTAAAATAAATGGTTACTATTAGTAATGGTTAAGACAAAGAGAATAAGGATGTTTAACATAAATTTACAGTAAAATAAGGGAAGATTCGCTGAATAATTATAAGAATTTGGAATACAGAAACGGGAGGTAAGAGGAAGTCGTGGAAGAAAGGTTTAAGAAATAAGGATATGAAATGGTACCTGTTTTTTGTTTTGTTATTGTTTGTTGTTTGTTTATGTATGTTTTGTATTAATATAAAAATTGCTTAATAAAAATATTATAAAAAAAAAAAGAGAGTGGAGCACCTGCAGGCAATGGGTCCTCCATCACTTCAGGAGCCAGAGCAGACTCAGCTGGTGCCTGCACCTGAGGACCCAGCACAGGTGAGGACCCTTCAGGCTCAAGCCCCAGCTCAGCTGGTTCTGGAGGCGGGGAATCCTGTGCAGGCTGGGATCCCTCAGGTCAGCATCCGAGTCTGAATCCCAGGCCATCACACCGGGGAAGACTCAGGGGCAGAAATCCAGGGCCCTGCTCAGCAAAGTGGGGCTGGCTTACCAGATGTGGAGTAATCCACATCACCCTTTGGGTTTGCTAACTGGGTGGAATAGGGTGTAGGAATAAATTTAGGCACTAGGAGAGGATATATTATTTTGTTATTATCCTTCTTTGCTCATGTGAGTGAGATCAGCAGAGTACCATCCTTTAAACGTGGAAGCAAATACAAGATTGATTGATTTAACCTTCTAGAAACAACAGTCTAGGATGCTTTAAGGCAGACTAGATTTTCCTGGTCCTACCCCTTTTCTCCCCCTTAAAAATAACCATCTCTCACACACATTGTTTTGTGAAAAAGTAAAAGTAGTATTTACTTACATAATCTAGGTCTTGAAGCAAAGGTACAGCAGTAAAATGAAGGCAGGTTTATAATTACTATCTAAGTTACAAAAGTTCAGAGTGGTGTCTGAGCTGCAGAGGTCAGACATGCATGTGTGATCAGCTTGGAGACATGATGAAGAAAGAGAGGCTGCCCAGGCAGGAAGTATGTAGTGTTACAGCTTCCTGACAAAGCAGACAAGGGAAGTGATCTGACAGCGTTCTCTCTAGCAAAATTTTACAGCAAAACTCTGTGAGCCTCAGCACCTTCATGTTCCTCTCTAGCAAGACATGAATTGTTGGTTTGCCTGCAATAATGTATCACAGCAGAGAGGTGAAAACAGGTGAGTCAGCTTATTCTAATTGTGTCCATCCTCCTCCCTGTTGAGGAAAAAAAGGCTGGCTATAATTTCCTCCGACGCTTTGCTGGACTGGTTGTACAAACCTTGTGAAAATAAACCAAATCAGTTTATAAAAATCCACATTAAAACTGCATGGCTTTTTGCAAACTGCTTTGAGGGTTTATTACAATCAAGCGGTATATCAATGTGGGGTGGGGTAAAGTGCCCCATTCATCCTAATGGAGCAGCATCTACTGCAAGACTGAGCAGAACATGGAGCCAAGCTCTGGGTCCACCAAGGAGACGTTTCCATGCAAGGAAGCAATGTTGTTTAGTCATTTAGTCGTGTCCGATTCTTCGTGACCCCATGGACCAGAGCACGCCAGGCACTCCTGTCTTCCACTGCCTCCCACAGTTTGGTCAAACTCATGCTGGTAGCTTCGAGAACACTATCCAACCATCTCATCCTCTGTCGTCCCCTTCTCCTTGGGCCCTCCATCTTTCCCAACATCAGGGTCTTTTCCAGGGAGTCTTCTCTTCTCATGAGGTGGCCAAAGTACTGGAGCCTCAGCTTCACAATCTGTCCTTCCAGTGAGCACTCAGGGCTGATTTCCTTCAGAATGGAGAGGTTTTATCTTCATGCAGTCCATGGGACTCTCAAGAGTCTCCTCCAGCACCATAATTCAAAAGCATCAATTCTTCAACGATCAGCCTTCTTTATGGTCCAGCTCTCACTTCCATACATCACTACTGGGAAGCAATGAGGTACCAGCTAATCACCTCCAGCCTTGCAGAGATTTGGCAAGTATCCAACATCCTGGGCCAGCACCTGCCAAGACCCCTGTTCTGATTTCCACAGGCAAAGGTGGTGCAACATAACTCCTGCGGGGAGATGTTTTTCTGAGACCGTTACCTGGCCTGTCGGTTGCACAGCAGGAGGCCAGCTGACAGGTGATGGAGCCAGGGCAAGACATCGGTGGCTGGGATACAGATATCAAAATGGGAGATCGTGCCCCATTGTAATTATTCCATGCCTGCAGCTCTTGAAGAAGAGGAGAGGTGTCTCTGCCGGTTAGCCTGGCAAGATTTCAACCCTGATAATTGCTTTCTGCCTCTGTCAGTCTCCCCCGGTGCCATTTCGAAGGTTGGGGGAGAGAATGAGAGGCCTTCTTCACGTGAGCCAAGCTGAGCTGCTGTTACTTTGCATTGAGAGAGAAAACAAAAGAAAACCAGGCTGCATTCTTTGTAGATAATCCCCAAATCCCAACTTTTATGTGTTCTGATGTCGATTTGCAGAATTATAGGACAAAATCTGATAGTTCCAGGTCTTACAGGTTGCCATATGTCTGGGTTTCCCCAGACACTGTCAAAATAGCGTCCAGTGGGACTTTAATGAATCGGCAGCTAGGGCAATTTTGCCCCCTTGCCAACATTTGTCCGCATTTTCGCTTTTGGGAATAAGGCAACCCTACAGGTGGACCTTCATAATATTTCACCCTGTGTGGGGCCATTTGATGCTCTCTTCATGGCCCTTGCTTAAGCCGGCCTTGGGGAAGAAGGCACAAAACTCGGTCAGGGTCCTAGAGCCCTTCCCCCACCTTCCCAAAGCCCAGTAAGCACCTGCCCGACTTTGGGAAGGAGTGATATCCAAGGCAACACAATGACAAAGTACAACAATGCAATGTCAATACACAACAACTCTATAAACTCTTTATATAATCCACACAGAACATTAAACAGTATGAAATATAGGCCTGAGCTAAGTTGTGTGTGCATGTAAGCTGGCTACTGGAGGAAGAAGCAGGCTGAAGCCTGCGAGGGAGAGCGATGCCAGATTGCTGAATCCAATACCCTCTTAAGGTATAAATGCTTTGAACCTTTCAATTGTAGGCTCAGGTGGTGTATATGTGTAAATAAACCATACACACATAGATGTATGTATGATACATACATACCATATTTTTTGGTCTGTAAGACTCACTTTTTCCCTCCTAAAAAGTCAGGGGAAATGTGTGTGCATCTTATTGAGTGAATGCAGGCTGCGCAGCTATCCCAGAAGCCAGAACAGCAAGAGGGATTGCTGCTTTCACTGCGCAGTGATCCCTCTTGCTGTTCTGGCTTCTGAGATTCAGAATAATTTTTTTCTTGTTTTCCTCCTCCAAAAACTAGGTGCGTCTTGTGGTCTGGTGCGTCTTATAGAGCGAAAAATACGGTATATCATACAGACACCACAGTCTCTGCTGTCCCTCATTCCAAACCCTGGGTAAGTGCCTGGAATCTGGCACCGTTTGGAGTTTCGGGTGGCAAGCAACATTACAGAAATGGACACCACTTGCCACAAAACATACCCTACGCCACTCGCTAACTTGCTGCATGCTTGGTGATTTTACACATCCAAAAAGTTGTGCTTCGGGTTTTGTTTTTTCCCCGGGATAATTTTGTATCTGTAACTGGGAAGCCACTTCAGAATCCGTAGAGAAATCAAACTCTCCCCAAAAGAATGTCAATAAACCAGAAAATGCATCTTCCTTGCCATCTTCCGCTATTTAAACCACCAGGAGCACAGCTTTCCTCGCCATCGTGTGCACACACATATTATTGTGTGTCTTTCTGATCCTACTTATCCCCGAGAATTTCTTTTAAAGCTTGCGTTTGGAAAACCATAAATATGAAGTAAGTGAGTGGATTTTATGTCTGGCACAATACTTAGCAATTGTGTTATCCCACGAGGTGCAGCATACAGTGGTACCTTGGGTTACAGACGCTTCAGGTTACAGATGCTTCAGGTTACAGACTCCGCTAACCCAGAAATAGTACCTCAGGTTAAGAACTTTGCTTCAGGATGAGAACAGAAATTGTGTGGCGACAGTAGGAGGCCCCATTAGCTAAAGTGGTACCTCAGGTTAAGAACAGTTTCAGGTTAAGAACGGACCTCCGGAATGAATTAAGTACATAACCAGAGGTACCACTGTAATTGAAGGGGGGGGGGACACACACACAAACACGAAATAAGATACTAAAACCTGAAAACTAATTGTAACTAAGAAAGAATAAAGACAAATCCAACCGCACAAGGTGCCATTGAAATTTGAGACCCCAAGATCTGCCACTGACTAGATTTGCGGATAGATCTAAAGCCATAAGTGCTGTGATCCAATGGCTGCCCTACGTATACAGTGGCCGCCTAAAATATACAGAATATATTTTCTTGGGGATATGCAACCAGAAACAGCATCCACGCCTCTCTTGAAGAACACTGACTTTTCTTCAACAGTTTCCCATGAGATATTGTTGCGAACAGGGATTTTAAACTCTGACAAATATGAAAGATCAAGAAAGAGGGGGGCTTCTTTGTGTTGATAAGGAGATGAGAGTTTGTTTGTCTCAAATTTGTTGTTGTTTAGTCGTGTCCAACTCTTTGCGACCCCATGGACCAGAGCACACCAGGCACTTCTGTCTTCCACTGCCTCCCGCAGTTTGGTCAAACTCATGTTTGTAGCTTCGAAGACACTGTCCAACCATCTTGTCCTCTGTTGTCCCCTTCTCCTTGTGCCCTCCATTTTCCCCAACATCAGGGTCTTTTCCAGGGAGTTTTCTCTTCTCATGAGGTGGTCAAAGTATTGGAGCCTCAGCTTCACGATCTATCCTTCCAGTGAGCACTCAGGGCTGATTTCCTTCAGAATGGAGAGGTTTGATCATGCAGACCATGGGACTCTCAAGAGTCTCCTCCAGCACCACAATTCAAAAGCATCAATTCTTTGGTGATCAGCCTTCTTTATGGTCCAGCTCTCACTTCCATACATCACTACTGGGAAAACCATAGTTTTAACTCAAATTAGACCTATTATAAATGGGGTTACCCACTAAAAGCGAGCACACACCTCTCATTGAGTTTGGATACATACTTAAGCTGCATATGTAAGAGGCTCGTTTATATTCTGGGAATGCTTCATGTTCTTAAAAAGGTAAAGGACCCCTGACAGTTAAGTCCACTTGTGGACAACTCTGGAGCTGCAGCACTCATCTCACTTTACTGGCCAAGGGGGCTGACGTTTGTCCGCAGACAGTTTTTCCGGGTCATGTGGCCAGCATGACTAAACCACTTCTGGTGAAACCAGAGCAGCGGACGGAAACGCCGTTTACCTTCCTGCCATAGTGGTACCTATTTATCTACTTGCACTTTGACGTGCTTTCGAACTGCTAGGTTGGCAGGAGCAGGGACCGAGTAACGGGAGCTCACCCCGTCACGGGGATTGGAACAGCTGACCTTCTCATCGGCAAGCCCTAGGCTCAGTGGTTTAGACCACAGTGCCACCCGCGTCATGTTCTTATGTAGCTGCATTGTTTTATACTTTTCAGATGTCCCATGAGCATATTCTAAAGTAGTTGTGTTCTATGTTATAAATCAAGCCCTGCTTGGCGTTGTCGCCCCCCCCCCATCTATTTCTTATCAATAAAAGATTCAATGAGGTGCGAGCAATTTTTTATTCTGAAAGTGTGGCCCAGAGGAAAAAAAGTCTGAGAACCACTGTTTTAAGGGGGTGCAGAAATCGGCTTCCCAATGTGTGTATTTGACCAACTTGTGTATTTGATCTGTCCCTTCTCATGTTATATAAACAAAGACGAAATAAGCAGTTGGGCAAAAAAAATGCAACATGTGAATTGTTCCTAGATAGCACTGATTAATTGCAAAGAAACAATTATTAATTGCAAAGAAACAGGAGTGTGCTTAATTTCCCAAAATACAAAAAAGACCAGCAGGATGAGCACAATATAAAGGCCCATAGCTGATCTAATTTGCACCCTGTTGAAGTACAGTATAAACTCTCAATGCAGAAACCAGCTTTTCCTATAGTGAGACAGATCCTCTTGCCCCAAAAGAGGGATAAGGCCTGATCCATTGACTATGAATTTAATTTATCTCAACACCTTTCACTAGTTAAACAGTTAGGAAGACAGCTTTGTCCAGTATGTGTGCATACACATATTAGTGTACGCTATTTCCCGCACCACTTATCCCCGGGAATTTACTTGGAAGGTGGCTTGCGGAAATTCATAAGTATGATGCGATTCTTTGGATTTTTACCTCCCGGTCAATGCTTAGCAATGTAGTCATTCTGTAAGCCGTGACACCGAGGGTTAGGCAGAAGGACGGCGAAAGAATACGTAACAACATTCGGAGAGGGGAGGGGGAGATGGATGAAAAGCTCATCCGAACCAACGAATGATAGCAGGTCAGACCGCTGACCAAATTAGGCGCTGCAAAAGCACAACACATGTGATACAATGCTGTGTCTGCTCTGACTTCTTCTCCTCTGGATCAGGCCAGTGTCTCATCTAGTCCAGCGCACTGTTCTCACAATGGCCAACCAGATGCTCAGGGAAAGCCAACAAGCAGGACCAGAGCACAACAGTAGCCTTGCCTCCCTCTGTTTTCGGCTACTGGTGTTCAGAAACGTCCTGCTCCTGACAGTGGAGGTGGAACGAAACTGTCAAGATGGACATGCTAGGGATTTGTGGTCCTGAGAGGTACTGTGCTTGGGATTTCTTGATAAATACAGCCATACCTCGGGTTACAGCTGCTTCAGGTTGTGTCTTTTCAGGTTGCGGACCACCGAAGCCCGAAAGTACCGGAATGGGTTACTTCCGGGTTTTGGCGGTCGCATATGCACAGAAGCGCCGAATCGCAACCTGCACATGTGCAGACGCAGGTTGCGAACACTGCGGGTTGCGAACGTGCATCCTGCACGGATCACGTTTGCAACCCAAGCGTCCACTGTACCATACTTTTCTGTGTTTAAGACTCCCCCATGTTTAAGACTCCATTTTGGGGGACTCAAATTTAAGAAAATTTAAGAAAATGAGGGGAGATGGCTCACAGTTGTTGAGATTTGGGGGGGGGAATTGCCCAGAATTGTTGAGCTTCTTTGTGGGGGATTTGGGGGGGGGGGTGCCAAAAATTGCTCACCCGCCACACTAACACTGACAATCGCCGGCAACAGCCGGCAACCGCCCACTTGCCACAGCCAATCGCCAACAGACCCTTCACTAACAGAAAATCACTAACCAGATTGAGAAAAACTGTTCGCTGACAATCACACGCATCCCAGGACAGCAGCCGCCAATAGAATGCCCAATTGCCGGAGCAACAGCCAATCCAAAGCAGCCCTTGTAGCAGGCCAACAATCACCCACCAAATCGGCTGCAGCTGCAGCCAATCATCTGTCCCCCACCCCTGCATTCACTATCCGTGTATAAGACGAGGCACGTTTTTTAACATTAAAGGTAAAGGTAAAGGGGCCCCTGACCATTAGGTCCAGGCACGGATGACTCTGGGGCTGCAGCGCTCATCTTGCTTTACTGGCCGAGGAAGCCGGCATTTGTCCGCAGACAGCTTCCGGGTCATGTGGCCAGCATGACTAAGCTGCTTCTGGTGAACCAAAGCAGCGCACGGAAACGCCGTGGTGGTACCTATTTATCTACTTGCACTGGCGTGCTTTCGAACTGCTAGGTTGGCAGGAGCTGGGACCGAGCAACGGGAGCTCACCCTGTTGCGGGGATTCGAGCCGCCGACCTTCTGATCAGCAAGTCCTAGGCTCTGTGGTTTAGACCACAGTGCCACCCGTGTCCCTTTTTTAAACATTATTTTAGAGTTTAAAAACTTGTCTTATACACAGAAAAGTATACACAGCGTTTCAGGGCAGAGTTTTAAATGTGAAGCTACCAATTTGGACCGTTTAGCAGGTTTAGCCTTCTTTGCATCATGTTTAAACTGCTGGCATCCGTCTGTCTCGAGAGACAATGGCGTGTGCTGGGGAGGGCGTTGTGCAAGCCTGAGTAGTGTGAATGGAGGTCCTGGGCCGCACAGATGGCAAGACCCCGCCCGGCCTCGCTATGTGGTCCAAAGGAAAGTGAACTTCCTTGAGTCTTGCCCTGGGAGAAAGGCAAAATATAACATATATTTTAAAATTCCAGGCATCTTCATGTAAAACAATAACTGCTCCTCACATACTGTCTTCACCTGGGTTCTTAGAAAATGGTCTCCAGTCCAAGTAGATAAAACTATGAATAGGTGGCTCCAAGTTCTGACTCGGAATAAAGCAGTTCCTTGTGTGATCCTTCGTACTCAGCGTACATTTTTTAATCTATTTTTTATTAATTTTCAATATCACATCAAATAAAGAAAACATTAAAAAAATTAAAAGGAATTAAAAACCTTACAACACTGTTTGCACATTCGATAAAACATCCAAATGTGGGATTTCTCAAATCCTTTGACTTCCCTCTGCCCCTTCCTGTGGTTCCATTATTTCATCATTAATTCATGCATGTCTGTGTATTCGTCTTATTGTATCCCATTCTATCTTTTATCATCATATTGCAAATGTTTCTTAAAATCCTGCCAATCTGCTAACTTGTATACATTGCTTTAATATATATACAATAAAAACTTCACATTCGTTTTCAAATTTGTTATTGTCTTGATTTCAAAGTTTCTCCCTTAATTTAGCCATTTCCGCATATTCCATTAATTTATTTTGCCAGTCTTCTTTGGTGGGGAGCACACAGCATACATTTAAAGGACATGACTGCCTCTAAGAATCCTGGGAATTGTAGTTTGTTAAGGGTGCTGGGAACTTTAGCTAGTTGAAGGGTAAACTAAAGTTCCCAAGATTCTTTGGAAGAATCCATGTGTTTTGAAAATGTATGGCATATACACTGCCAGAGATTGGGCATGTTGTGAGTTTTTGAGTGATGAGAGAGATATAAATTCTACAAACAAATAAAATAAAATATTCCCTCTCCTTACACACACAAGAGAGGTTCTTTTTGCAGTTGTTCAAACAACTGTTGTAGAGTACGGGTGGTATCAGATGTCTGCAAGCTTCTATCTACTTTTTTTACTTTGCCTTTAGAAATATTCTGCATTGCTATAATTAGGTGTACAGACTCTTGCGCTTATTCCACAGATATTCTTCATTGGAAATTATGTGCAATACTCTCACATCTGTATCAAGTCAACCATGAGGGATTGAAACTTGTGGATTTAAACGAAAACCCTGGAAACAGAGAGCATTCAAAATATCTCTTGTCACAAAAACACAAAAACTCCTTCAGGGACTGAATCACACACACCTCCTTTGTGTTAAGGTCAGAAAAAGTGGACGCGTCTCATCCGCACGTTAACACAAAATATCTAATTGGCTTGATTTTTTAGTCTTAAGGCAGACAATCAAAACAACCCCACATGTACACTCGTATTTACAAATCCGTCTAGCGGTTGATAAAAAAAAACCAGCGGCGAAGCAGTTAAGCTATTGGCAACAAGCAGTTCCTAATAAACACTCAGCTAATTCTGTAGGAAAAGCACTAATTAGAAAAGCAATAATAATCGGTGTAATTGCTCTAAATTACCCTCCAAACAGAGAAGTGTGTTTGGGTACCATAAACGCAGCTGCTGGAGGAGAGCATTCGCTCCTAGCCAAAGCTGACTCCACTTCTCATGACTGCCCTCTAGAGGTGTTTGGGAGGGGAAAAACCTGGGAGCCCTTAGACATGGAACAAAATATTCCGACATGAGGGCACCCGGTGGGTGTATCATGTAGTTGGGTTTTCAAGTGGTTGGGGGGGGGGAGAGAGAAAGAAGCCACATTAAAAACAATACAACAACACCAGCAGCCAGTGATTAGTCATACAATTAACCGGCCGCATTGAGAATGATTTGGAAGCATCAAAATTCAACTAGGAGAGTTCTGACTCAGAATAAAGCCGTTCCTTATGTGATCCTCTGTACACAGGACACAGTTAAAGGACATGGCTGCCTCAAAGAATCCTGGGAATGGTAGTTTGTAAATTAAAAGACGCCCGCTTCTTGGGAGAAAAGCAATGACAAACTTAGACAGCATCCTAAAAAGCAGAGACATCACCTTACCAACAAAGGTCCATATTGTTAAAGCTATGGTTTTCCCAGTAGTGATGTATGGAAGTGAGAGCTGGACCATAAAGAAGGCTGATCGCTGAAGAATGGATGCTTTTGAATCATGGTGCTGGAGGAGACGCTTGAGAGTCCCAAGAAGATCAAACCTCTCCATTCTGAAGGAAATCAGCCCTGGAAGGACAGATCCTGAAGCTGAGGCTCCAATACTTTGGCCACCTCATGAGAAGAGAAGACTCCCTGGAAAAGACCCTGATGTTGGGAAAGATGGAGGGCCCAAGGAGAAGGGGACGACAGAGGACGAGATGGTTGGACAGTGTTCTCGAAGCTACCAGCATGAGTTTGACCAAACTGCGGGAGGCAGTGGAAGAGAGGAGTGCCTGGCGTGCTCTGGTCCATGGGGTCATGAAGAGTCGGACATGACTAAACAACAACAACAAGGGTGCTGGGAACTCTTTGAAGGGTAAACTAGAGTTCCCAAAATTCTTTGGAGGAATCCAGCAGTGGCGCACAGCCGTTCCAGGCGCTCTGAGTTCATGCAGCACCCCTGCTTTCTCCATAGACCCCTGACCAGCAACCGTGTTCCTCTGATGGGGCATCGCTAGGAGAACCATTTGCCTACAGATATGTGTGACCCACTAAAAACTGCCCCCCTTTAGCATTGCAGTTCCAGATTTCTGGAATGAAATTAGGCAAGCGCTTAGCATTCTTACCTTTAGGAGGCTACAGAAAACATCTTTTTAAAGGGAGCCTTCCCTGAAGTATGACTCAGGCATTTTATAATGAAGGAGCATAATTTGATGTTTATGTTTGCTGGTTGTATATAATTATACACTCTGTTTTCTAATAACTTTATAGTATGGGTAGGCAAACAAAGGCCCAAGCCCAATTGCCTTCTAAATCAGGCCCAGGGACAGTCCGGGAATCAGCGTGTTTTTACATGAGTAGAATGTGTCCTTTTATTTAAAATGCATCTCTGAGTGATTTGTGGAGCATAGCAATTCATTCATATATTTTTTTTCAAAATATAGTCCGGCCCCCCACAAGGTCTGAGGGACGGTGGACTGGCCCATGGCAGAAAAAGGTTGCTGACCCCTGCTTTATAGCATACCTCATCAGAAATGTTCCTTTAGAAACTGTTTATGCTTTCTTAAATAAACAAGCCTTTGCTGATAAAAGAATTCGGAGAGAAAAACCAATCATATGACTGTCCATGCAAGATTTTGGCCCAAAGCTCAATGATGGAACATATCCTTTGCCTATAGAAAGTCCCACATTGAATGTGTGTGTCAGAGCTGCCCGAGGTCCCAGCTCACAAAGGACCAACGCCGGTTCGTTGTTATGTACGAAAGTCTTTATTGGAGTTCAGTTTCGCTTTCACAGCCGCAGCGTGCAGCTCTACGTCTCAAACTCTAGACCGCTGAAGCTCCGTCTGAATCTCCTCCCCCCAGACACCAGTTTAAGACTCTAGCCTTGCTCCACCTCTTCCTTTGCTCTTTCCTCCTCTGGTTCCGCCTGTCCGTCGGGGTCTCGCCCTTCCTAGACTCTTCTGACGCTGAGTCCCCTGAGTCTTCCCCCTGCCTCCGGCGGGCTTTAGGACCTGGTTCCCAATCCGGGTTTTCTGCTGTCCCGCGCGCCTGTACATTCGAACTTGGCGCGCGCGCCCAGCCGGCAACCTTACGCCTGACCGTTACACTGCTCCTGTCACTGCTTCCCCCTTCGGGGAGGCTAGCTGGAACTGACCTCCCCTCCGTTCCCCCACTCTCCGATAGAGGCGTGGTCAGCCCTGACTCATCTTCTCTCCCCGCTGGAGGAGACGCTGGTCCTGACACATGGGACTCTTCCCCCCCACTACTCTCTGGTGGGGAAGCTGGTCCTGATCTCCCGCTGCTGCTTTGGGAGTCCCCGCTGGCCCCTTGTTTCTGGTGCGTTCCCCCTGGCACCCCCCCTTGCCCTGACCATCGGCGCCCCCTTCTGGGAATCTTCTGATTCGCTGGAGAAGCTCATGGAATCTCTCGGGTAACTGTCATACTCCCCTACGCTGCCCTCAGATTCTTCCCCTTCGCTCTCCATTTCCTCTCTCCCCTGTGCTTCTGCTCCTGAGCCCCTGACAGTGTGTGACTCCGGTTTGCAGGGTGGGGGATGCTCTCTGGATGTTAGCCTCCAACTCACATCAGCCCCAGCCAGCATGGCTGATGGTCAGGGAAGATGGGAGTCGTAGTCCAACAACTTCAGGAAGGACCAGTTGGCTGAGAGCCAGTGTGGTGTATGGTTAAGAGCGGTGGACTCATAATCTGGTGAACCGGGTTCACTTCCCACTCCTCCGCATGCAGCTGCTGGGTGACCTTGGGCTAGTCACACTTCTTTGAAGTCTCTCAGCCCCATCACGTCTTAGCCGCTTTGAGACTCCTTCGGGTAGTGATATAGAAGGGTATCAAATCCAAACTCTTCTATCCTGATTCTAAAGATTCAGGTCTGCGAAAGGCCTCTGTCTGAGATATTGCTTGTCAGAGGAGACAACACCAGAGTAGGTGAGCAGTAGTCGTCAGGTTCTGATGTTAACAGGCTAAAATGTGCTTCAATAATTCTTCTGCACGGCTCTTGCACCAACGGCAGCTCACTTAGCAGCGGGAGCCTTCTGCCAATCTCCACAACACGGTCAAGATTACCCTCTCCTTGTGTAATTATAAGCCTCCGATGCACCTATCTATGTAGCAGGGTTATTTATCATGGCTTAATGACCCATTAAACACATACTGTACTTCATGAAGTGCCAAGACCACTTACGAACAATTACAGCCTCGCTACGAGAGAGCAAAGAAGAAATGCGAGTAGAAAAAAGCAACTGGCCTCTGCATTCAACCGCTGGTTGGGCAAGACCACCAGTTGCAGGAAATTTTGAGCAATGGGCCTCCAGAGGGCGGCATCTTCTGAAAGGCCACCTCTTTGGAAGTCATTGATTAAGTAATAGTTGTAGTAATATTTCTACTACTGCTACCATACAGAGCTGTTCTTTGTTTTTACTATTATTTTTACATTTATATCCCATTCAGGCCTCCCAGTGGTTTATAGCATTCTTGCAATGTGCAAGATAAATTTAACAGCACTGACTTGAGCTCTCTGGGGTGCAAACTGTCAGCATGCAGAGGGTCGCAAGGCCAGCTGGCTAGCCCCAGCTGGGTCGACTCCTTCCAGCCATCCCGCTGCGAAGACCCATCGGCCTCTGCTCCGACGTACATCAGCAATCCGGGCTTCAAAGCCAGAGCACACTACCGCCTTCTAAATCCAGACCACGGATGGTCCAGGAATAAGTGTGTTTTCACATGAGTAGAATGTATGCTTTTATTTAAAATGCATCTCTGGGTTATTTGTGGGGCATAGGAATTCATTCATTCCCCCCCCCCCCAAAATACAGTAGTACCTCGGGTTAAGTACTTTATTCGTTCTGGAGGTCTGTTCACTGTTCTTAACCTAAAGCACCACTTTAGCTAATGGGGCCTCCTGCTGCTGCCGCACCACCAGAGCACGTTTTCTGTTCTCATCCTGAAGCAAAGTTCTTAACCCGAGGTACTATTTCTGGGTTAGTGGAGTCTGTAACCTGAAGCGTCTGTAACCTGAAGTGTATGTAACCTGAGGTACCACTGTATAGTCTGGCCCCCCAGAAGGTCTGAGGAACAGTGGACCGGCCCCCTGCTGAAAAAGTTTGATGACCCCTGGTTTAGAGAACAGGTGAGTGAGAGGAGACATGTATGAGGTGTATATAGTTATTCATGGGGTGGAGAAATTGGATAGAGAGTTTTCCTCCCTGTCTCATAACACTAGGACTTGCAGGCATCCAATGTAACTGAATACAGACCAGGACGGACCAAAGGAAGTATTTATTCACACAGCACAGAGTTAGACCATGGCATTGACTCATGTTAGATGTAGTAAGAACAGCCACCAACTTCCTGCAGGGTCCAGGGTCAGGTTGTTATGGGGTAAAGGAATGTGATACCAATGAATGGATTTATCTGCTAGGGACGCCATATTTCAAAAAGTGAAAACTTCTTTTAGGAAACCACTGAAATTGTTGGGCTTTGTTTTTTTAGACAAACGCCAAAGTTGTTGAGCCTTTTTTTTTTTTTACAAAAATGCCAAAAATAACCATGATTTTTCGATTGACTTGCTTAAGATCCAGGACAAAGGGCACCCTGGACATCAATTCCGCCTTTGAAATCCCGGTAATGTCCTGGAAAATCCAGGTGTATGGCAGCCCTTCTCTCTGCAGAACATGCAAGAGGCTGCTGCTCTCTGAACACACCAGTTACGGAGTAAGCCCCTTGAACACAGCAGGGCTTGTTGTTGTTGTTGTTGTTTAGTCATTTAGTCGTTTCCAACTCTTCGTGACCCCATGGACCAGAGCACGCCAGGCACTCCTGTCTTCCACGGCCTCCCACAGTTTGGTCAAACTCATGCTGGTAGCTTCGAGAACACTGCCCAACCATCTCGTCCTCTGTCGTCCCCTTCTCCTTGTGCCCTCCATCTTTCCCAACATCAGGGTCTTTTCCAGGGAGTCTTCTCTTCTCATGAGGTGGCCAAAGTATTGGAGCCTCAGCTTCAGGATCTGTCCTTCCAGTGAGCACTCAGAGCTGATTTCCTTCAGAATGGAGAGGTTGGATCTTCTTGCAGTCCATGGGACTCTCAAGAGTCTCCTCCAGCACCACAATTCAAAAGCATCAATTCTTCGGCGATCAGCCTTCTTCATGGTCCAGCTCTCACTTCCATACATCACTACTGGGAAAACAATAGCTTTAACTATCCGGACCTTTGTTGGCAAGGTGATGTCTCTGCTTTTTAAGATGCTTTCTAGGTTTGTCATTGCTTTTCTTACTTCTGAGTAAATATGCTGCAGACTGCACACCCTCCAGGCATGAAAGTGGCTTGAATTTTGTATTTGGGGAGGTTTTTTTCTTTCGGCTGAAAAGGTTTCCTCCCCTTCATTTTATACTATCATCACAAAATTTAGCAAATAACATTGGTGGTAAGAAGAAAAGGGGGAAACGAAAGAAGCAGGGCAATTCCCTCTTCCCCTATTCATCCCTGACAATAAAGAGGAACATTTGAGAGAGTGGGTGATGCAGGCTGGCGTCACTCCGTTGAGACAGCAGCTCCTAAGAACCTAAGCGATACTTCTTCTGTTTTTTATTTTCTCCGCAATTAGTCCTCGTAGATACATATTAAATGCCTGCTGTTTCTTTTACACACACTCTCTCCCCCCTCCTTCTCCCCCCCCCTTTTCCAGACGCCCTCTTCTGTCTTGAGACCTCTCTTATTGTGCCTGGCCTGGCAGAGTGGAAAATTTAATTTGAAACTAATTAGCTTTGAAGTTGGTGAACATCCTCAAGTTACGAGGCTTCACCTTTCCCAAAGCGGGAGAAGGCCCAGGCTCACCTGTAGCCAACATTTGACAATGCCCGAATCAAGGGGGAGAGAACAAAAGACCCAGGATGGGCTATTGTGTGGGCTGAGAGGTCGAGGGTAGTTTATGACAAGGCTCTAATTAATAGTTTATTACCCGTAAATGACCGAAGGGGTCGCTTTTGTAAGCATTTAGTATTATTAGCTAAAGGTTTGGTTAGCATGCCAAAAGATCCTTATCAGCACAATCGGCTTGTTCCGCTTTTCTTTGACTTTCAAACAACATGCCCTTCGAGGTCCTTACTTTTGAGCTTCTCTGCACAGCCGGTTCTATTTGTGTCAACAACATTTCAGGTGAAACCTAAGGAGGACCCAGGCGCTCAATGGAGTCTCGGTCACGGAAAGGTCACTCCTGAATGGAAGCGGTCGTGGGCTCCCTGGCTTGGTGGCCTCGCCAACACAAAGGGACTAATTCTCCCCTCACGCTGCCGGGAGGACTTTCACCTCTGACCCAACGGCCCTTCGGAAACCAGAGTCCTGAGTTGTGGTGGCGGACAGGCCAGACAGAGCCGCTCAAAGCCAAAATGATGGGGGACCTTCTCTTCGGTATTATTTACGTACCTGCTTCCTTTACAGTGGTACCTCTGGATACGAACGGAATCCGTTCCGGAGTTCCGTTCACATTCTGAAGCAAACTCAGCCCACGTCTGCACATGCACGGGTCATGATTCGCTGCTTCTGCGCATGCACGTGACGCCATTTTGACCATCTGTGCATGCGCGAGCGGCGAAACCCAGAAGTAAAGCATTCTGTTACTTCTGGGTCGCCGCAGAGCGCAACCCGGAAACGGTCAACCTGAAGCAACTTCAATCCGAGATATGGCTGTATTTGGAGCAAACCTGTTGATGCCCTCAAGGAAAGGGACAGTATGAAATAGTTCCAAAAATATACGTGGTTCTTCTGGGGCTTCCATGACATCTGGGCACTCAGGGCAGCTATGCACCAATCATTAGAAATTCTTTTTTCTAGTATTACTGCAACTTGCTTGTTTGCGGTTTACAGAACTTCCATTCACCCAACTGAGAACCAGACCTGTGGTAATACCGCTGCTTTTTTCATCCTTTATTCTGTGATTCCGCCCCGCCCCCCCGCCCCCCGATTTTTTACGATTCCTTTTTTAGTTATTGGATTTTACCAGCGGCTCAAAGGGAGAGAAAGATGCTTTGAGCTCCTTGGAGGAAAGCACAGAATATAATGCGATAAATAACTTCGGCATAGAAAAACATCCCTGCAAAACAGAAGCCAGGTGAATCAAATCAACAATCTCCAGAGAGCCACAGGGCCCCTAAACCCTGCCATAATAAACAAGTGTGATTCTATTGTGCATGTTTCTTTTTTCTTTTGTATTTTTTTAAAAATGATTTTTAATCCATATTTTGATTTCTTATGTCTACTTAGGTTTCTTTCATGTTTGATTTTAATGGTATTTTCTGACCAATGTTTTATATTGTTCCCAGGAGTCTGTGGGATTTGTTTTTTCCTGATTAAGCGGTATATCAATCTTGTTAAATAAAAAATAAATAAATCAAAGACGGTGCCAGAGGACTTTTAGGTGCATCTGCTGCCAAAGATTAACCCTACCCTGGAAAATTGTGATATTTTCCATTTCTTTTACCTGCCCTTTTCTCTCCCCTGTTCCAGCATACAGACTCTTTCGTTTTCAGCACTGTGAAGTTTCGTCAGAGAACTCTCTTCCCTCAGTTCCCTGCTTCTCCATTATTTTCATGCAGGGCCTCATTCTGTACCCTTCCTACAGGTTCTTTCCCCCTCCAGCCTCCTTGGCTTCTCCGCATTGGTTCCGGATTCTTCTTTGCCTCTGGCTTCTCCATCCCTCAGGACCAATGTCCAGTCCTGAGATTGCACAAACTGAATATTTCAAAATTGGTTTTACTGCAGTTTCTTATTTATTTTATACCCAAGCTCTGTTGAATACTTGTGACAGGGTTCGTTATTATTTTTACAGCACTTTAAATAGATGAATTATATCAGCAGAAGTATCTGCCTTATTTTGCTGAACGCCCATCATTAATAACACAGTTCCCATTTTGAGAGAATCTATAACTACTAGTTTTTGAATTATGGTGCTGGAGGAGATTCTTGAGAGTCCCATGGACTGCAAGAAGATCAACCCTCTCCATTCTGAAGGAAATCAGCCCTGAGTGCTCACTGGAAGGACAGATCCTGAAGCTGAGGCTCCAATACTTTGGCCTCCTCATGAGAAGAGAAGACTCCCTGGAAAAGATCCTGATGTTGGGAAAGATGGAGGGCACAAGGAGAAGGGGACGACAGAGGACGAGATGGTTGGATAGTGTTCTTGAAGCTACCAGCATGGGTTTGACCAAACTGCGGGCGGCAGTGGAAGACATGCTCTGGTCCATGGGGTCACAAAGAGTCAGACACGACTAAACGACTAAACAACAACAACAACATAACTACGAGCAGTGCAGCAATAAAATTGCTAGCACACTTGCTAAACAGGGTCCAATATGACTTCAAATTGGATGGGAGACACTTCTATGATTCTACTATATTTTTATCCCACTCTTCATGGGACTTAGGAGAGCATATGTGGTACACAACTGTGGAATGTGATTCATGAGAGACAGTCAAGTACAACATTCCTTATAATGCTAGAGAAGACATGTGAGGGTTTGGTCCAGCCAGTCGAAACTTCCTGTTCCTCCTTGCTGGAGCATCCTACCTTTTGCATGTGATAGAAGGTGGGCGTGACCTTACCTGTCCAGGTAACAAAAGGATGAGTCACACAGCACACCTCTCTCTTTTTGACTTCCTTCTTCGTTTGACCAGCTTCTAGCTAGAACTGCTCTGCTAGCTCTCAGCTAGCAGAAGCACTGGGATTATTCCCCCATATGGGGTAGATCCACATGTACATATTTGCAACGATGTCTGCCTTCAGGAATCCAACTGTGAACTGATGTGAGTAAACTTCTTTTATTGACTTTGAATAAGATTGTTGTGTCTTTATTCTTTTAAGAGTGATTAAAGGGAACTTACCAGGAACGTACAATTCAATCTGAGACAGATTGAATTGTATAATAGAGGCTCACACGAGCCTGCAACCAGCTATTTGCTGTGCATGTAAAAAGGAGGAATGTAACTTTGCTACATAAAGGAACTTGCTAGGGCAAGTTAGGAAGGATATTAATAAACAATATATCCTCTCCTGCCACCCTGAACATTCCCAGAACAACCACACACACTTACTTTATCCTCACCTCCTCCTAATCTTCAAATGATCCCCACAAACCTACTTACACCTCTAGGGTCTATATGATGTTTTAATAGTAGCCAACACTGACAGTCTTCTCTTCCCTCACAGAACCTGGAGTTCAAACATTCCAACAGCAGCAGGAATGTTTATGGACAACATGCTGTGACATCACATCAACTCAACCAATCAGGGTGAGAGGCTTCTCCGCCACAAGCCCAATACAACACAGAGGTTATGAGTAATTTTTAATCGCGCACAAATAAAATCTGATCCTGTTACTCATAATAGAGCAACTTCCTGTGTTTTGCGTCACCTGCTCATGTAGCAAAAAACAGATTAGCAAAATGAAGCACATGAACTTGCATACATCAGAAATTGCAAGTTTGAGCTTTCTCTTCCATCCCTAAAAAAGCAACCTTTAAAATTTACACGTTTCAGTTTTATTAAAAATATATATACACACACTACTGCTGCTTCTTGGTTTTGTAACTGGATTGCTCAAGATTTCAAAGATTACTTCACTGTTTTAACCGATTTTAAGCAGCTGCTTTTGGGTGGCTTTTCTACTAATGGTATTTCTGAATAAATAAAAAATCACACACATAAAACAGCAACCCTAGTTCACAGCACAGTTTGCCATGCATGAAGCATATATTCCCCTTTTCTCCCTTACCCCTTATAAATTACTGTAAATCCCCATAAATTAAAATTATCGTGGAAACAAAATACCTTTTACTAATGGTCAACAATCTAAGCACAGACATTTTTTATTACGCATCATTTCACATCTGGAATAGTTATGATGCATGTACTTTAACACAACTCTGTCAATACAGTATATTTGGAAACGTTTATTTGAGCATCTACTGCTGCTTAATTTTGATTCTCAATATATGTAACTGTTGCATGTCTCGTGTCTAAATGAAATGGAAACACATGCCCACACACCCCAAGATCATCTCCTTCTGTCTAAAAGAGCACCCACATTCAAAGGGTTTTATGGCATAGGGTGCTATTAGCACTTCTGTCTCCTTTGGGGGGGGGAATGGGGGGGAGATAGACAGACAGATAGACACACACACACACACACACACACACACACACACAGAGGAAGAGGGCAGTTGCATGCCCTTCATAAAGAATGAGCTGTTTTTATCAGGAGCAGAAAGATAATAATAATAATAATAATAATAATAATAATAATAATAATAATAATAATTTTATTTCTACCCCACCCTCCCCGGCCAGAGCCAGGCTCAGGGCGGCTGAAAACAGTAAAATTACAGTAAAAACATAATTGGGGGGGGGGACCAATTTAAAATACAGGTTAAAATGCAATTTAAAATGCAGCCTCATTTTAAAAGTAACCCATAGATCAAGACCATAAGGGGAGGGAAACATAAGGGTCAGACTGAGTCCAAACCAAAGGCCAGGTGGAACAGCTCTGTCTTGCAGGCCCTGTGGAAAGATGTCAAGTCCCGCAGGACCCTAGTCTCTTGTGACAGAGCGTTCCACCAAGTCGGGGCCAGTACTGAAAAGGCCCTGGCCCAAGTTGAGACCAATCTAACCACCTTGCGACTTGGAACGTCCAAAATGTTGTCATTTGTGGACCTTAAGGTCCTCCGCGGGGCATACCAGGAGAGGCGGTCCCGTAGGTACGTGGGTCCTAGGCTGCATAGGGCTTTAAAGGTCAAAACCAGCACCTTAAACCTGACCCTGTTCTCCACCGGGAGCCAGTGCAGCTGGTAAAGGACTGGATGAATGTGATGGGACTAACAAGACTATAAACAGCCTTCTCCAACTTGGCACACACAAATCATCCTCAACTCCTCCAGCTCTCACCAGCCCTAGCCAATATACATTTTCCCAAGAAAAAATAAGTGCTGGAACTCACTAAGAAGATGTTAAGTCGCCGGGCAACTCAGGGCAGCCCTGAATAGATGCCAGTTTGACAGCAGCTTTGCTCACAGCCTGCAGAGGTGCTAAAAACTATGGCAAGTTGTGGGAAGGCAGGGACCTTCAGTCTCTGCAGCTGCCTCATAGGGGCAAGATCTACCAAATAAGAGTCTCTGTGTTCATTAGACCCGGCACTCCTGAGCAGATCCTGTGTCTTCTAATAAAGAGTTAACTTCACCTGCTCTGTGTGATTTACTGCTGGCTCACTCCTGACACTCGGATACTATTGGGTATTTCTGGATCTGGTCCAAGACGCTAACAGTAGGAGGGATACAGATTAACCACCCCTTGTCTAGAATCTGGGGGAATTCTTAACACAGGGGGAAATAGCTATCAGATCAGGTTAACCCAGAACAGCGATAGCGCAGTGTGGTTGCCCAATGCCCTTTTCAATGGACTGGGGCATCTTCCCTCAGCTTTGAGGCGAATATAGATTTGTATACATATACAAGAGTGTAATAACCTCGAAACAGATTCTTTTTATTTTTCTCTTCTCCATCTAGCAGAATACAGCCCCGTGCAATAATGGGGTTTGTAATATAATGATACAGAATCAATAGCGGGATTGGTATGCAACTGTCAAGCTCCTCGTATAAATCCCAGCTTAGTTTTCCTTCCGTTCTGTTGTTTATATTTATGGATTGATTTGCAAGAAATATTGCAAATTATAAGAGATCAGGCCTGCCTTTATCATGCATGGATGCAATGGTGGAAAAGGTTGTGTTGCAAATACAGAGTAGGAGAGAGTGATTTCAAAGAATTCAGCACCACCTATTGTTAGAGGTTGGTAGCGTACGTCTCCTTTCCCATACCACCTGTTTTCTTTCATATGTACACTTAGGAAACTGCAATATTTTAGAACTGTAGAGTTGGAAGGGAACCCTGAGGTCATCTAGTCCAACCCCCTGCAATGCAGGAATCTCAACTAAAGCATCCATGGCAGATGGCCACCCAACCTCTGCTTAAAAACCTCCAAGGAAGGAGAGTCCACCACCTTCTGAGAGAAGACACAGAATTAAATATGGACCAGCCTTTGCAACCTGGTGCCCTCCAGGTACGTTGGACTACAAGTCCCATCAGGTGTGCTGGCTGTGGTTGATGGGACTTGTAGTCCATCATGGCTGAAGGGCACCAGGTTCCAAAAGCCTGGCTTGCACAGTGAATGGTCCTGGCAAACCAGAGTGGATTTGATTTAATTCAAATTGATTTAAAACACGATTTAAATCACTAGTCAGTAAGACTTGATTTAAATCATTTTTCTTTCTTTTTTTTTACAGAAATACTCATTCTTGCTGGTATAATCTTGATATTTACAACCAGATGAAGATTTCATTTTGGAATAATAAATTTCCAGAGTTGTTTTTACAGTTATATCAAAAATTACTGATTTGGTTATACTATTAGAAATACATAGACAGATAATTATGAAATTTTTGTGAGGTTTGATAAGTTAACTGTTTATATTTAGACAGCTTTTCTGCTGTACTTTATCGGAAGGAGAAAAATAATCATCTCCTTAATAACAATTTAAACAATATATTTAACTACGACAATAACAAACATTGGTAAATATGCTATTATGTTAACTGATGTGGTTAAAGAATTGTTTTTAAAAAACTTAGACTGAGTTTTAGCACACATAAAAACTTAAAACAAATCCTTATTTCCTGATGAATAGGCCCCTTTGGACTATAATGTAACTTAAACAGAAAACTATTTTTAGAAAGATTTTTCCTCCAAAAGCATTTTACTTTAAAAATCCATTTTAAATCTTAAAAATCCTATTTATTTTTTTAACCATTGATTTTTATCCACCCTGAAGCAAACAGATAGAAAGAATTGAGCGTTGGACCATTCAGTTGCTAGCAGGTGGGTTAGTTTGAAGAGTACAAACACAACAGCCGACTAAGAAAAATAATAATAATAAATCATTATTTGTACCCCGCCCATCTGGCTGGGTTTCTCCAGCCACTCTGGGCTGCTTCCAACCAAGATTAAAAATTCATCAAAATGTCACACATTAAAAACTTCCCTGAACAGGGCTGCCTTCAGATGTTTTCTAAATGTCAGCTAGTTGTTTATCTCTTTGACATCTGGTGGGAGGGCGTTCCACAGGGCGGGTGCCACCACCGAGAAGGCCCTCTGCCTGGTTCCTTGTAACCTCACTTCTGGCAATGAGGGAACCGCCAGAAGGCCCTCAGCGCTGGATCTCAGTGTCTGGGCAGAACGATGGGGGTGGAGACACTCCTTCAGGTATACAGGACCAAGGCCATTTAGGGTTTTAAAGGTCAACGCCAACACTTTGAATTGTGCTCGGAAACGTACTGGGAGCCAATGTAGGTCTTTCAAGAGTGGTGTTTTGTGGTCTCGGCGGCCGCTCCCAGTCACCAGTCTAGCTGCCGCATTCTGGATTAGTTGTAGATTCTGGGTCACCTTCAAAGGTAGCCCCACCTAGAGCGCATTGCAGTAGTCCAAGCGGGAGATAACCAGAGTATGTGCCTGCTAAATGTCCCATCAATGGTCCATCTGCTCCAACATCCTGCTCCCACAATGGCCAATCAGATGCTTGTGGAAAGCCAGCAGGACAACCCATTGCAAGGCAAATGGGATGTGCTGAATCTTAATGGACTTCATCCTTCTCATTGCATGGACTAGTAACAGGCAGAGCAATCTTTGTTGTTGTTTAGTCGTGTCCGACTCTTTGTGACCCCATGGACCAGAGCATGCCAGGCACTCCTGTCTTCCACTGCCTCCCGCAGTTTGGTCAAACTCATGCTGGTAGTTTCAAAAAGACTGTCCAACCATCTCGTCCTCTGTCGTCCCCTTCTCCTTGTGCCCTCCATCTTTCCCAACATCAGGGTCTTTTCCAGGGAGTCTTCTCTTCTCATGAGGTGGCCAAAGTATTGGAGCCTCAGCTTCAGGATCTGTCCTTCCAGTGAGCACTCAGGGCTGATTTCCTTCAGAATGGATAGGTTTGATCTTCTTGCAGTCCATGGGACTCTCAAGAGTCTCCTCCAGCACCATAATTCAAAAGCAATCTTAGCAGTGATTAAGTGGCAGATCTGAAACCTCGCCCTGCTCTCACCATCGTGGGAGAAGGTGGGGCTGAGTGTTCTACTCTAAGGAGGATGTCAATGGTGCCTTTTTACCTGTGGTTTCCTATTCTCTGCTACCATCATGTGGTCGCTTCATGAAACGCAATGCAATTGGTGCTGAAGTCATGCTGGGACCAGAATTTGAGGAGCCTGCAAAAGGGTGGTTTTTGCCCAGCTGCAAAAAATAACTTGCTTTTAAACAAAGGTGGTTTCACACAAACTTATATTCTAAGGGAAGAGAAGAGGGGGAGCTTCTGTCTCAAGCACCCGAGTGAGGATAAGAGACTGAATTTTTTGTGTGGAGAGGGGTAATTTCAGTTTCGCCAACAACATAATGGATCACCTAGATCAGGCATGGCCAAACTTGGCCCTTCAGCTGTTTTGGGACTACCATCATCCCTAGCTAATAAGACCAGTGGTCAGGGATGATGGGAACTGTGGTCCCCAAACAGCTGGAGGTCCAAGTTTGGCCATGCCTGACCTAGATGAATATTTTTTGGCCTCTTACTTCAATTTCAGTTGACTTCGTTTCAGCAATTGTTCCCAACAGTGTCAAAGCCCTTGGCTTCAACTGAAGATGCGCTTTTGTGCATGCATATGAATGGGGTTCACATGCAGAAACACTGCACCATTTCATCAGGTTGCATAAGCAGTGCGTCTCAGTCTCATACATGTATTTTGCTCAGAAGAAAGGGGAGAGGAATATTTCATAGGCCAGACTTAGCGTATCATCCCAGCTGGTTCTACTCAAAGGCTTGATATCTCATAGATGATTGTAAAACAGTAAGGCAGAGAGAGGGGTTTGGGGACTTCTTTTGCAACCATAAACATTGGCACCTGTCTTAATATTTTGCTCCCCGTGAGAGCCAGGTTTAGTGCTCGCACCCACAGCACTTTTATCAATATATGACTACCAGCACCTCTCTTTTTTTAACCAGCTAAAAAAAGAAAAGCACTACTGGATTAAGGCCTTTAAAGGCCATAGGCACCTACAAGGTTATTGTGCCCCACCCATACGTAATTCAAAATACAGTGGTACCTCAGGTTACTGACGCTTCAGGTTACAGACTCCACTAACCCAGAAATAGTACCTCAGGTTAAGAACTTTGCTTCAGGATGAGAACAGAAATTGCGTGGTGGCAGCGCAGCGGGAGGCCCTATTAGCTAAAGTGGTACCTCAGGTTAAGAATACTTTCAGGTTAAGAACGGACCTCCAGAACGAATTAAGTTCTTAACCCAAGGTACCACTGTAAAAAGCAATACTAAACCATAATTTTTATTTTTATTTTTCAAAATGACACAAAACGTACATGCATGCTGAAATGTAAAAAGCTCCTTTCTAGATCCTCTGATCGCAAAATTCCGAATATGGTCATCAAAGCTGATTCAGTGAAGTATGTCTGCTTCCATACATGGCAGAGAAAGTGAATCAAGTTTTGAATTTAGCAGTAATTCCTGCATTTCATGGGGTTGGACTAGATGACCCTCAGGGTCACTTCCAACTTGAGAAGTCTATGAATATATGATTCTATAAGGGGCCACACAGCTCAGGGACAGGACATCTGCTCCACATGCAGGAGGTCTCAGGCTTCAATCACCAGCATCTTCAGGTATGACCAGGAACAGTCCTTACCTGAAATGCTGGAGAGCAGCTACCGTTCAGTGCAGACATTACTGAGCTATATGGGCCAATGATCTCAGTATAAGTCAGCTTCCTGTGGCTCAGGGGGGGCAGCAAAACTGAAATGCTGAACAGAAGGCTGGGTGAATTAGAAGGGGTTGTGTCTTTAAACAGATAGCGTTTCAGTATCCCGATGGAGAACGGGAGGACAAGGTGAAAAAAGCAATAATTTTGCCCGTTGACTGCCTTCGGAGCTCTTTATCTTGGCATTCTTGATAAATTCATAACTAGATTTTTATTGCGCAGTTGCCTGGAGCAGTCCATTAGCTCCCCCAGTCGAATCTCAACCCCAACAATACCTTATCATTCCATCTCCTTTGCATTTGGCATGATGCAATTGTGCTAATTAACCAGCCTCTTTCAGCAGCTTCACTTCGCCCCCATCCTTTGAAAGATAAAGATTTCCAAGGCTGCCGGATTCTGTTTTATTTAAATGCACAGTCACATGTGAATTTGCACTCGGAGCTGTGACATGGTTGATCAAGGCCATCAGAAGCCCATCAGACATAACTTTGCCTCTGCAGACAAGGATATTTTAAAAATCAGTTCCCAAAAGCTGGTTTTTAAGTCATGTTTGACGTCTTCCACTATCTTCTAAGCTGACATGATGTTTGTTCCTTTAGAGGCTTTATCGCCCTGCTCTGTAGTACACTATCCTGGCAGTTGCTGGGAATGTTTTGCTTCCCCTGTGAAATGAAAGAAAACATCCAACAGAAACCTAAATAAGTGGGATGCTAGCAGAGAGGAGCATTTTTCTAACCCTGACCTGGTAAAAATATTCAGGGGTGTCCATCCAAACAGACCCAGAACCTGGAGAATGCCCCGGAGCAGATTTGGGGACCTGTGGGGACCTGCAAGGAAAAGGATCTGGTACATAAGTGGAGGTTCATTCACAAAACATTGGATATTGCCAATAATGCTTAAGGTAAAGGTAAAGGGACCCCTGACCATTAGGTCCAGTCGTGGCCGACTCTGGGGTTGCGGCGCTCATCTCGCTTTACTGGCCCAGGGAGCCGGCGTACAGCTTCTGGGGCGTGTGGCCAGCATGACTAAGCCGCTTCTGGCAAACCAGAGCAGTGCACGGAAACGCCGTTTACCTTCCCGCAGGAGCGCTACCTATTTATCTACTTGCACTTTGATGCGCTTTTGAACTGCCAGGTTGGCAGGAGCAGGGACCGAGCAACGGGAGCTCACCCCGTCGCGGGGATTCGAACCACCGACCTTCTGATCAGCAAGTCCTAGGCTCTGTGGTTTAACCCACAGCGCCACCCACGTCCCAATAATGCTTAACCGTAGTCAAAAGGGAGAGAGGTTTCTTGCCTTCAACTGGGCTAAAGTTCCCTGGCTTAAAACAGGGAAAGGCATGGTTTAGGAAAGGCCAAGATTGGGTGTATATAGGGAGAAACCAATGAGTGCAGCTTGGGGTGTGTGGCTGGGTGTAAGTGAAACTCTTAAGCAGGTCTTGCGCATAAGAACCAACTGCTGGATCAGGTCCATGGCCCACCTAAGCCAGCATCCTGTTCTCACAGTGGGAAACCCGCAAGCATGTGGGAAACTCACAAGTAGGACCTGAGCACAACAGCACTCTCCCCTCTTTTGGTTTCCAGCACTGACATTCAGAAGCATCACTGCATGGAAGCAGAACATAGCAATCATGGCAGGTAGCCACTTAAAGGTAAAGGGACCCCTGACCATTAGGTCCAGTTGTGGCCAACTGGGGTTGCGGCGCTCATCTCGCTTTATTGGCGGAGGGAGCCGGCGTACAGCTTCCGGGTCATGTGGCCGGCATGACTAAGCCGCTTCTGGTGAACCAGAGCAGCGCACGGAAACGCCGTTTACCTTCCTGCCGGAGTGGTACCTATTTATCTACTTGCACTTTGATGTGCTTTTGAACTGCTAGGTTGGCAGGAGCAGGGACCGAGCAATGGGAGCTCACCCCGTCACGGGGATTCGAACCGCCAACTTTCTGATCGGCAAGTCCTAGGCTCTGCGGTTTAACCCACAATGCCACCCACGTCCCAAACTCATCGCCTTATCCTTCATGAATTTGTTGGCATCTGTGTGTCTTTGCTGTACTCTTTTTAGCACCTGCTAAAAACATTTCTACCCAGATATGTAGAATGATGTGTTTCAGTTTGTTCATTCAGTTCAGTTTTAATTTAAATAGTTGCTTTTAACTGTTTTTACCAATAGTTGTATTGCTTTACGCTTTTGAAAACCAGTTTGAGTTCTGATCTGTTTTTACAATCAAGCAGCGCATCGGTTTCATGAAAGGAAGAAATAAAATCAAATAGTGGGGGGGGAAGGATTCTTTCCCCTGCCGAAAATTTCTTGCTCCCAGTTAAAAGTTAACCCCCCATCACTGTATTACAGATGAGCTTCCATGGACATTTATGAAGGGGAACAAGCAGATTTCAAGGCAAAACAGGCTCAGATATCTGCGGCAAACCGGCACTTCTCATCCTGGTTTCAAGGTCACTGTTTATCCCAGGGGTTTAAGTGTTCTAGCTGCACAAGGACACAGGCAAAGGCCTAATCCAGGCCCTCAGCAGCAGGTAACAGCTCAGCTGCAGAACACACCTGGCACAGAGAAAATCCCAGGGTCAACTCCCACCACCTCCAGCTTCAAGCGATATTTTGATGCTGAATTTTGTTGTTGTTGTTGTTGTTTAGTCATTTAGTCGTGTCCGACTCTTCGTGACCCCATGACCAGAGCACGCCAGGCATATCTGTCTTCCACTGCCTCCCGCAGTTTTGTCAAACTCATGCTGGTAGCTTTGAGAACACTGTCCAACCATCTCGTCCTCTGTCGTCCCCTTCTCCTTGTGCCCTCCATCTTTCCCAACATCAGGGTCTTTTCCAGGGAGTCTTCTCTTCTCATGAGGTGGCCAAAGTAGTGGAGCCTCAGCTTCAGGATCTGTCCTTCCAGTGAGCACTCAGAGCTGATTTCCTTAAGAATGGATAGGTTTGATCTTCTTGCAGTCCATGGGATTCTCAAGAGTCTCCTCCAGCACCATAATTCAAAAGCATCAATTCTTCGGCGATCAGCCTTCTTTATGGTCCAGCTCTCACTTCCATATATAAGGTTAATGGACTAAAAAAGGCCACAACTTTCTTGATTACAGCATGTGAGAGGTATTGGCTTAGGCACTGGATAAACCACAGCGGGTGACTCCACCCCCTCAGGGAAGGGTGAGTCTATCAAGGGTTGACCACCAGTCGGAGGAGCCTGTTGACGCAAATACAACTGTAAGTTTCCCCCTGATGTCATCGGGGGTCGTGCCATGGCCCTAGCCACCAGCAAGGGTGTTGGACAGGATCCACGACCGCCAGATTCCTTTAACGGAATACCCATAAAGTGGAGGGGTAGGCGATGGCCACACCCTGCCCTCGAATACACAAACATATTCCAATGCCTAACCACCAATACCAAAAAGTTGTGACGATTTGCTACGTGGGAGGCGAAAAACCAAGTGGCCGGTGCCAATTTGGCAGTGAGATAGATAGATAATTTATTACGGTCGGAGACCAGCTTATAAAACACACCTGGGGGTTCAGGACCTTTTCCTGTTAGGCAAAGATCAGAAGATGACCTGGATGGTTGCCAGATTCTGTGTACAGATCTGTAGGCGCAGACCACCTCTCAACTCAAAATAGTCCGTCATGAAAATCCCCAAACTCGGTTCCATGGGTGACTCTGGGTCAACTCCCTGGGATAGTTTATTGTTGTACATTGTTTTTAAATTTATTGTTGTACATTGTTTTAATTGTCTGTTTTACCTCTGTGACAGTTGGATAAAAATTCCTACCAGACCTCTTGGACAATCAAGGCAACCAACCACAGGTCCATAGCAATGTCAAGAACCAAGCAATGAACTAAAGGGAAGGTGGGTGGGTGATCAGACGTAAACCAGCAGCAGAATGAAAGGGAAGCACTACCACGACCGCGTTTGAGTGGCTAAACTCCGCCCCCAAGCCTCCACCTGACTGGTTGGCTACCTGGGGGCGTGGCATGGCAGCCGGGCCAGCTGGGCAGGGGCCGACATGCCCCCTGCCAATGCGAGAAACGGCTCCCGCTCACAACTCCTCCCCCTCTGTAAGGAGGAGAGGCTTTATGCCCTGATCGCCCTGCCTGCAGACAGACAGACAGACAGACAGACAGAGACACACAAACACCGCTGTAACAAATATTCCAGTGCAGCAGTGGTATCACCAGCAGCAGCAGCTACACTTTGGAACTCCCTGCCAATTGACACAAGGCTTCGCTGTGCCTTTTCATTATCTGCTTTCAAGCCTCTCTAGAAATGCAGAGCTGCAGAGGATGGCAACATCAAACAGGCCTTTTTCTGCAGTGGCTCCCCATTTGTAGAATGCTTTCCCCAGGGAGGCTTGCCTGGCACCTTCCTTATACACCTTTAGGTGCCAGGTGAAAACATTGATCTTCAACCAGGTTGATTAACATCCGATACCCTTTTAAATGTGTTGTTTGTGGGGGGTGTTATTGGTTTGTTTTTGCTCTAATCTTTATTACGCATGATTGTCCTTTTCATATTGTATTTTCATGTTGTGAACTGGCCTGAGATCTGCAAATGAAGGGTGGTATACACATCTAACAAATAACAAAATAATAAAAGTTACCAGTACCATTTTTCCAGAACTCACCATGAACACTTCGCTTATTCTCTTATACAGTGGTACCTCTGGTTACATACTTAATTCATTCCGGAGGTCTGTACTTCACCTGAAACTGTTCTTAACCTGAAGCACTATTTCTGGGTTAGCGGAGTCTGTAACCTGAAGTGTATGCAACCTGAACCGTATGTAACCCGAGGTACCAATGGAGCCCCTTCTGTTCCTCTTCCCACTTTGCTGAAGGGGCGCTGCACAGAGAGGGAGAACTGCGCAGCGCCCCTTCAGCGAGGCGCCTGTCCTGGCTTCTGCCTTAGCCGTGCGCAGCCTCTTCGGACAGGGGGAGCCTTCATCCCGCTGCCCTGAAGAGGCTTGGCGCGATTATCCCAGAAGCCAGAACAGCCACACGGTATCCCAGAAGCCAGATCCCTCTTGCTGTTCTGGCTTCTGGGATTCAGAATAAATTTTTCTTGCTTTCCTCCTCCCCAAACTAGGTGCACCTTATGGTCTGGTGCATCTTTTGGAGCGAAAAATACGGTATTTTTCTGCTGAGAATTTTAAAAGCTCCATTTTACATTTCTGCAAATGGTTTAGAGGTTCGCTTTACAGTCGGCAAATCTTGTTAGATTTGCGGCATTTATGCTCTTGTCTCCTTTGTTGGAAGCCGTATGCTTCTGAATACAAGTTGCTGGGAATTTCAAGTGGGGAGGGTGCTGTTGTTTTGAAGACCTGATTGTGGGCTTCACATAGACATCTAGGTTGACCACTGTGGGAAAAGGATGCTGCAGTAGATGGGTTTTGGGGGGGTGTCTTCTTATGGAGGACAGTCATCACTGTTGGGATGGGTCCGGGGATACGGGGGCAACTGGCAGGCCCCCAGCCCATTGGCTGGCACCCAGGTGAACTCCGGTTCTCAGAACAGCATCAAAACTGCGACTCAAGCCTCAGAGACCTTTAGAGACTGAGCATGCAAGCCAGCAGAGATAAGAACTCTTTGCAACAGAAGTAGCGGACAGAGGCATATGTAAGCATATTTACATGCAAAGCAATGACAAACCTAGACAGCATCTTAAAAAGCAGAGACATCACCTTGCCAACAAAGGTCCGTATAGTTAAAGCTATGGTTTTCCCAGTAGTGATGTAAGGAAGTGAGAGCTGGACCATAAAGAAGGCTGATCGCCGAAGAATTGATGCTTTTGAATTCTGGTGCTGGAGGAGACTCTTGAGAGTCCCATGGACTGCAAGAAGATCCAACCTCTCCATTCTTAAGGAAATCAGCCCTGAGTGCTCACTGGAAGGACAGATCGAGAAGCTGAGGCTCCAATACTTTGGCCACCTCATGAGAAGAGAAGACTCACTGGAAAAGACCCTGATGTTGGGAAAGATGGAGGGCACAAGGAGAAGGGGACGACAGAGGACGAGATGGTTGGACAGTGTTCTTGAAGCTACCAGCATGAGTTTGACCAAACTGTGGGAGGCAGTGGAAGACAGATGTGCCTGGCGTGCTCTGGTCCATGGGGTCACGACTAAATGACTAAACAACAACAACAAAATTCAGCATCAGGACAAAGGAAAAAACATGCCTGCTTCCCTTAGTGTTCAAAGAAAAAGGCGTAGGCAAAAGCTATATACAACGGAAGTTCCCAGCAGACTGTGCTGGAAGTAAACAGACATGTGACATACAAAAACTCCACATGCCTGTTCTAAAGGTGGAACGGAAACTCAATATCCTAACACCCTCCCCCCTACCGTGCAACCTGTATTACCTGTGGTTCAACCCAATTGCAACCGCTGTACATGAACCTTAAATTGTTTTCTGTTAACAACTGTAGACAACAGATCTGCAGGAATCTTGTTTCCTGGCATGTAGGACACTTGAATGAATCCTTTCTGGATACGTTCCCTTGCACAATGTAACTTTATCTGCACGTATTTGGTTCTTTGCTTGCAACTCTCTCCCCATCTCAAGCATCAAGACAGACACATCACTTTACCTAATGATAGGGCCGGTCCTCCATGAATTGCTGACTGCTACTGTAGAGCATGCTAGCTGTAGGAGCACTTCCAACAGTGGTTGAAAGCAGAAAAGAAGTGGCATACTGCTTTGTGTAGATACACAGTTACATCATTTGACAGATCACTTAGCTGCCGACCATGTGGTTTGACTAAAGGAAGAATTCCATCCTTCTTAAATGAGCTGTGGCTCCCTTATAAATATCTCCTTTCATGATTTCAACATGCATCTTTCATGAAATATGGATTTCATTTTCTTCCCTCTCTCATTTTAAGGCCAGTAATATGCTCGTGTTTTAAAAATAATTCCCAGTTCTAGGTTTCTGTGACCAGGGGCTACGACTGCATTTCTTTTTATTTTTTACAATCCAATTTAAAAATGGCAAGGGAGAGGGGATTTCAAATGCACCATAAAAATTAGCAGTTCATGGTCAAGAGGGAGGCCTTTGATGTATGGAAGCCTTCCATTCAAGTCCAGAAATCATGGTGGCCTCTAGTAACATTTTTAAAAAAGCACCTTAAAAATACAACGCAAGTAATTTCCTGTGCAACTTCCCTTTCAAGTTCAGTGGAATCAAGGCTTTTTTTGTGTGGGAGCAGCAGAAACAAATAAAAGCGATTCTGGTTTTGATCACCAAAAGAGAGAAAGAGTGTATGTCTTTCCCAGTGAGCTTTCTAGAACATTCTATCTCCCCAACATCTCTTTGGCAAAACACCATTTAGCGGAATACAAAACAGTGTTACAACTTTTTGAAGAAATTCAATGTGGCACTAAATTGAAGTCCTTTAGTGGTGTGCTAGTTGCGCTAGCGGGACGCTGGTGGCGCTGTGGGTTAAACCACAGAGCCTAGGGCTTGCCGATCAGAAGGTCGGCGGTTCGAATCCCCACGACGGGGTGAGTTGCTCGGTCCCTGCTCCTGCCAACCTAGCAGTTTGAAAGCGCGTCAAAGTGTAAGTAGATAAATAGGTACCGCTCCGGTGGGAAGGTAAACGGCGTGCTCTGGTCCATAGGGTCACAAAGAGTCGGACACGACTAAACAACAACAACAACAAACCTTATATACCGTGTCCATGTGTCTTTCTTATCCTCAAGCGGGTGGCAGGTCCTCTAATCACAACTCGTGTTGGAGGACAGAACTGGGCCTTCTCTGTACCCCTAAGGCAGCCTCCTGCCCCCAGATATGGCGAGGGGTTCTGTACTATCGCTTGAAGCTGGAGGTGGTGGGAGTTGACCCTGGGATTTTCTCTGTGCCAGGTGTGTTCTGCAGCTGAGCTGTTACCTGCTGCTGAGGGCCTGGATTAGGCCTTTGCCTGTGTCCTTGTGCAGCTAGAACACTTAAACCCCTGGGATAAACAGTGACCTTGAAACCAGGATGAGAAGTGCCAGTTTGCCGCAGATATCTGAGCCTGTTTTGCCTTGAAATCTGCTTGTTCCCCTTCATAAACATCATCCTTGGAAGCCCATCTGTAATACAGTGATGGAGGGTTAACTACAAACTGGGAGCCAGAAATTTTCGGCAGGGGAAAGAACCCTTTCCCCCCCCCACTATTTGATTTTATTTCTTCCTTTCATGAAACTGATGCGCTGCTTGATTGTAAAAACAAAACAGAACTCAAACTGGTTTGAAAAATGTAAAGCAATACAACTATTGGTAAAAACAGTTAAAAGCAACTATTTAAATTGAAACTGAACTGAACAAATGAACTGAAACACGTCAATCTACATATCAGGGTAGAAATGTTTTTAGCAGGTGCTAAAAAGTGTATAGCGAAGACACATGGATGCCAACAAATTCATGAAGGATAAGGCGATCAGTTTGGGACGCAGGTGGCACTGTGGGTTAAACCACAGAGCCTAGGACTTGCCGATCGGAAGGTCGGTGGTTCGAATCCCCGTGACTGGGTGAGCTCCCGTTGCTCAGTCCCAGCTCCTGCCAACCTAGCAGTTCAAAAGGATGTCAAAGTGCAAGTAGATAAATAGGTACTGCTCTGGCAAGAAGGTACACTTCGTTTCCGTGTGCTGCTCTGGTTCGCCAGAAGCGGCTTAGTCACGCTGGCCACATGACCCGGAAGCTGTGCGCCGGCTCCCTCGGCCAATAAAGCGAGATGAGCGCCTCAACCCCAGAGTCGACCACGACTGGACCTAATGGTCAGGGCCCCCTTTACCTTTTTAGTTGCGCTAGCGGAATGGCGTGCGCAAGAAAAGCCAGCACGGTTTTTGTGTCTTCTTGTTCAGCGATCTGATATCACCCCAATACCCCCATTTGAACAACAAACTTCCCACTGGTGCAACGTGCGCTGGATTTTTAGACTGCAAACCGCTCTGTGATCCTCAGATGAAAAGTGCTGTATAAACTTAATAAATAACACAAAAAAAATAGTAATGATTTTATATTGTGTCATCATTACCCCATTAGCCCAACAAGCCTTTTGCTGGCAGTCAAGGAACATTGACTCCAGACCATAATTTCCTGAACCGTGTGCTAAGATCTACAAATGAGACAATAAATGAATTAATTAAGGTTCCAGGATCTTTGACACAAGGCGGCTCTTAGCCCGTAATCTGTTACCTGGTCCATTTAACTGAACATGCCAAGGCTTGAACCTGGACTTATTTTTGTGCCAAACAGAGGCTCTGGCACCAAGCGACTGGTGCAACTCCACTCTGGTCAGAACACATTCAGGCTCCACCACCCCAGAGGACCAAATGTGGCCCCCCCCCGGTCTTCCTTTGTGGCCCTTGGGACTCTGAAAAGGCCACACCCTCCCTTTGTGCCCTCCATGAATGTCTTTGCCTGGCTCAAATGGGTCCTCCAGCAGCAGGTATGCCTCATCCTTCTCTGCTTGGGATGCCTGCAGAAACTTCAGTTGGGCACATCTATTGCTCCATCCATCCATCCTTGCCTCTGGCCCCAAACACCTTTGGCAAGAGACCCCTGGAAAGGTCCCCACAAGGAATCACAGAATTGTAGTGCAACCTAGTCAAACCCCCCTGCCCCCCCGCAATGCAGGAATCTCAGCTCAAACATCCAGGACAGACGGCCATCCAAAAAAAATCTCTGCTTAAAGGCTTGAACCTGGGACTTATTTTTGTGCCAAACGGAGGCTCTGGCACCAAGCGACTGGTGCAACTCCACTCTGGTCAGAACACATTCAGGCTCCACCACCCCAGAGGACCAAATGTGCCCCCCCGGTCTTCCTTTGTGGCCCTTGGGACTCTGAAAAGGCCACACCCTCCCTTTGTGCCCTCCATGAATGTCTTTGCCTGGCTCAAATGGGTCCTCCAGCAGCAGGTATGCCTCATCCTTCTCTGCTTGGGATGCCTGCAGAAACTTCAGTTGTGCACATCTATTGCTCCATCCATCCTTGCCTCTGGCCCCAAACACCTTTGGCAAGAGACCCCTGGAAAGGTCCCCACAAGGAATCACAGAATTGTAGTGCAACCTAGTCAACCCCCCCCCCCGCCCCCCCGCAATGCAGGAATCTCAGCTCAAACATCCAGGACAGACGGCCATCCAATCTCTGCTTAAAAACCTTTGAGTCCACCATGTCCTGAGAGAGACAGCTCCACTGTCAAACAGCTCTCACTGTCAGAAAGTTCTTCCCAACGTTGAGTCATAATTTCCTTTCTTGTTACTTGAAGCCACTGGTTGGATTCCTTCCTTCTGAGGTGCAGGCTATGATAGCAAAAGCTGGGTATTTTTAGGGGTGCTTCGTAACAAGGGAGGGTGAGAAAAAGGAGGCTGGCATAAAGAGGGGTGGAGGCTGGCACAAAAAAAAGTTGCAAATGAAAGTACAGTGGTACCTCGGTTTTTGAACGCCTCCGCTGACAAACATTTGGGTTTGCAAAAGCCATAAACCCGGAAGTAAATGCATCGATTTTTTAACACGCCTTGGAAGTCAAACATGCCACATGGCTTCTGTATTGAGTTTTCCGTTTTTGAATGTTTCATAACTCAAATGGTCTTCCGGAACGGATTACGTTCGAAAACTGAGGTGCCACTGTATTCATATAGGGCCCTTCAATTGTTCTCTCAGGGCAGTTTTCAAAAAGAGTAAAAACGATACAAAAACCAATTAAACAAAAAATAAAGTGTCAAGACCAGCACTGAACAGTCAGCAAAATTAAAACTGCACCTCAGAAACAAACAGAAAGGTCTTCATAACAACTAAGGGCATAGCTGTCAAATTTTCCCTTTTCTTGCGAGGAATCCTATTTGGAATCCTATTCCCTTAAAAAAAGGGAAACGTTGACAGCTATGATTAAGGGCAACAGCAGGCAAAGATTTCTGGGGATAATGTTCCACCAACTGGGATGTCATCAAGAAGGCCCATTCTGTCGGAGTCATTTCCTTTACCTCAAATGGTGAGACACTCACCAGGAACCCTCAATTGCAAATTGCAATAGACAGTGAGATACACACAGACAGGACCTACTGAAGATCTCACATGTGCATTTATGTCCACATTACCAAATGCCTCAAAACCTGAGAGGTTTGCACTCCCAGGCAATGCTTCCTTACTTCACAAAACGTCAAAGCAGTCGGCTCCATTCTTTCATTGGTGAAGTGATCCTTGACTTGGGTACAGTTTCTGACATTTCACACCAAAACTTACCTTTCTGCAAGGTCTGGATCAGCATTAGAAACTCAGATATATTAGCTAGGTGCCAAAAGGCTCCTTAAACCAAGGGTTACAGTTGCCAAAATGGAATGTCTACTTGCCATTTTGGGGGCAAGGTGGCTTCAAAGTCTTATTTTTCAAATGATGGACTGACTGTGGTTGATTATCAGTTAAACATCTGGTGAGTTCAGATGACAACCTTGAGCTAGGGTCAAGAGCTTTGAGAACTTAAAGAAGAAAAGTCACCTGCTCGAGGGGCAGTCCACATATATACTGGTCTGTTCCGACCTCTTTTTCTTAATGGTGACTGCTCTTGCTCAGGCTGCACAGGAAAAAGCATTTTGGTTCCAGAAATTCATTCAGATTGTAGAGATAAAATATACCGCATTTTTCGCTCTATAAGACGCACCAGACCATAAGATGCACTTAGTTTTTGGAGGAGGAAAACAAACAAACAAAATATTCTGAATCTCAGAAGCCAGAACAGCAAGAGGGATTGGTGCGCACTGATCCCTCTTGCTCTTCTGGCTTCTGGGATAGCTGCGCAGCCTGCATTCGCTCCATAAGACGCACACACATTTCCCCTTACTTTTTAGGAGGGAAAAAGTAAGTCTTATAGAGCAAAAAATACGGTAACCCATAGAATTCTACAGGATGGGGTATTAGTGTGTGAAAACAGTCCAAATCCATGGTCAGCAGGTGTGCACCTCCAGGTGGTGGAGATGTCAGGCACTATCCTGGCACCCAGACACCTTCACTTGGTCGCAATTCAGGTGCAAAATGCACCTAACTAATTTCGAACCCTGGTCATGATGAAGGGAGCCAAGGCACTGACAGAGGACCATTTACTCAAAGTCTCCTTTTGCAGAGAGTTTGCTTTTCGAGACCTCTTGCCCCTGCTCTCTTCCTGGACCCAATTTATACATGTAAACTGTGGCCTGGCTGTCTTTTATTACTCAATACCTGGAAGGCCACAAGCTCCACATCCCCCTGCAACAAGGGTGAGGCCAAGGAAAACGTTACAGCCCTGACCTATGGCCACTGGAAATCGTATTTAAAAACTCTTCTGTTTTATCAGGTTTTTAAATGGCTTCTAAGTAGCACAACACCAACTTCGCTTTCAGCTATCATAATTGAACACAGGCCACTGTTCGAGAGGCACAGCTGAGAGCCAAGAATTTCCGTCCATTTTTGCAAGTTTTGTATTGTTCCATGTCTTTAGGCATCTTCCTTTGGACAGTTCCGCCCTGCCTGTGCAAGTTTTGCATTAAGAAGCTCTATATTTATCATTGACAGTTCAATGAACTTGAGCACCTGCCAGGAAGGGGACGGTGCCTTCGAACCAAACTGGAATAAATGAGTAGGGTGCCATTGGAACAAAATTCAGCATACTCTTTTGCAGGGTATCATATGAGACAAGCTGGCTATAAAAGCCTCTCTGACACAATGCATAGAGCGCAGACCCTGAACACAGCTCAGCAGATTACACAATTCCCCTTAATATGATTGGAAATAAAAGTTGTCACTAAAACACAAATTCCCATCCCTCAGATTTTAACAGCTTTTCAAGAGAACAGCAACCAGCAAAACGCTTGTGCCATACACTTGTTTCTCTACAAAAGAAAAAAGAAGACTACCATCAGGCATGGATGATCACAATGTTTACCAACTTTAATAGGTTATTGCCACTAAACACAACAGTGTAAAGCCCTTTAGCCTGATCAAGTGCCAACAGCTGAGATTTTGTAGGGTTTTGTCGTTTTTGCCAAGGAGCAATATGATGGCAAGAGGAAAGAAGGAAGGGAGGGAGGGAGGGAGGGAGGGAGGGAGGGAGGGAAGGAAGGAAGGATAGGAGAGTAGCCTGAGTAGGATAAATGCATCCTGAGGAAATGAGAAAGGCCCAAGTACAGTTGCCCCACTTTTCACAACTGACAATTTGGCTAGCTTTGCTTTCGAACTTGCTACTATGGCACTGAGGGTCAGAAACTGGTTTTTCCTTTAACTTAAGTTCTGTGAAAGACACTTTCCACAAATGTTTTGTGATCACTGCCTGACAGCAGCCATGTCTTCTATACTGATGCATCAAGTTCCTGGAAATCATTCCAGCAATACACACAAGCCATTGTGCTTTCACACCTGCTAGACAATGAAAGCATTTTGTCTCCCCAAGGAAGCAAAAGATGCTCAAAGGAGCTGAAATTTCCAAACCTAGGATGTCAACCATGGACATACCCATTTTTTATTTAAAAAAAAAACCCTCACATGCTTTTCTGCTTTGTAATGGCAAACCTGCTCCCATCAAACCATGCCATACTGCAAACCCCACCCCCATCTCCAGTTTCAAGAGAGCTTTACAATCTCTTGGGGATGTCGTTCCACAAGTTCAATCAGACTACCTTAGGCATGCAAAACAAGTCACAGTGTTTTGGATCCTGGACCAGTTATATTCACAGACAGTATATGAAGCAGTCCTCTAAGCAGAGGATGTTGCTGCTTAACCATTCAAACAAGCCATGGTGAGAATTAAATTTTTTTTATTAGTGTATTCACATATTAGGCAAATGCAACACGCATGAAAGCTTATTTCTTAGGTTCACAAGTTCTACCAATACATTAGGCTACTGGTAAAACTACACAAATTGGTAATGGCTTCGCCAATTCTTTTAAAATTGTCTGACCCACTTTGATTGCCCACCCTCAGGCTTGATATTTGGTATTGCTCCTATGCCCTATTTCTTAAGGCATAAAAAAATCCATCATTTATCTTCCGTTCAGTCAGCTGATTGCAAAGCTTAACACTGGCCACGTTTGTTCTCAAAGCTGAAGTTGCCACTAGGTGTACTTACAAAGTACAATACTAGTGCAAATAAACGATTTGGGGTGGGGCGTGGGGGGGGGGAGGAAAGAAAACCGACAAAAAAAAGGCAATCCTGCTACTGCCACAACAACAAGAGAATGACAGACAGCTAGATCACAAGATTGTTAGTAAGATGTATACTTTTCAAGTCAGAATAACCCTGCTATACAGTTTCCCAACCCTTACCCAACCCAGACTTATCTGTAGAATATAATTCAAAATATTTCTTAAAGCAAGGTTCAGATGTAGTGTCCAAGGGTTCTCAATAACATGTACTAGGGAATCTTCTCTTTTTATGGCTGGTCGCAACACCCAGCCTAGGGAGTCTGCAGAAGCAGTGACTTTGGCAAGATCCACTCCTTCTGCAATGGATGCTCATTAAGCGAAGCCATACAATTTTGTTCGGACCAGCCCGGTAAACCTTCAAAGAAATGTTAAGTTTTATGTTCAAACCCTTGTGGAAGTTGCATTTCACTGTGTGGGAGAGAGGGGAAAACTGGTAGGGCAGCCAGATTAAATCTGATTTAGACTTTTATCTTTAAAAAAATCTACCAGTGAAGCAGGAGATAATTGATGGTGCGGCTGCTCTCAACCGTTCCTTTCAATCTGCACTCCCCAAAACTGTTGCCTGGCGTATCTGGAGTCCCACTACACCTTGGGAGGGAGAGTTGGAGTTTGTGTCTCCTGCATTTTAGCAATGGATTTAAGAGCAAAAGAGATGAGACTCTGGGTTGCATCCTGGCAACCTTTTTAAAAAACAAACAAAGCAACAAACCCCTGCTGAGTGCAAAGGGATAGAGTTCAACTCCTGCATTTCACATACTCATCTCTGCTGTCAGGATAAGGGAAAGTTCTCATAACGGGTTTCGAGATACAAAAGGACCAGCAACGTCTTACTTCTGAAAATAAGGGTGCTGCTTTGAAAGTGCACACTCGCCAATCTGAAGGCGGTGAACAAGTCTTTCTTGGGAGAAAAATATGGATTATTCTCAGTCAAAAAATCTTATTTTGCAACAGCTGCATGTGCGCAGGTCACACCTAGCATTTAAGAGATTGCAACACTCCAGGCAAAGGGCTGGTGCCGGCAGTTAAGAGATTCCTCGCTTCCACCCAGGTCTGAACCCCTCCCTTCCTTGATCCCAGCTAAGCATGATCCCAGTAGCTTTTGTTAGCCATGGTCAAGGTGAAAAACCAATAGCACATGAATGTTGATTCCATGGTAATTAACCATGGCTAATGGGGCAGGAGGGAGGAGAAGGCAGGAAAGCATAATCCTCCTTGTGATCTCTTAACCCTAGTCAGAAGATCACACACAGTTACAGCTGCAGTGGCCTATTGGTGCATCTCCCAGGAACGACCTCCCGCCATATTTTCGAACTAAGGTGCAAGCTGGACCTCAGGGCCAGCAGCACCCATCGCCGGCAACAGATGCCTACTTTAGGTGGGCAGCGGAAGGATCTATTTTTTAAAGCGTGGTTTGGCCCAGGGGAGGTGGGCATGGGGGCAAGGAGTGAAAGGTTGAAGGTGGCACTGCCCATCTCAGGCCCACTAAGCATACTCAACACGCAAGATTTCAAAAAATGGAAGCCAAGAATCGCTCCCGCTCCAAAGAGGGTTTTTTTAAGGTGACAGCTAGTACACTTGGAAAAGGTTTGGGGGGGGGGAGAGGAGATTTTCTGCATAAAGTCTGTTATAGGGCAGCGGAAAGCCTGCATATATATTTATATATAAAAATATAAAAAAATATAGAGAAGCAAGAACTTGGGCTTTTTACGAGATGGCTGCCTAAGTCAAAGAGCTCCGCACATCTATCAATGGGAATTTAAACTCAGGACAGCAGAATGGTGTCAAAATTGGGGGGGGGGGGTCCCATGATACATTAACTGAACCACTCATGTTATTGGTAAACCTTTAGGACACTCAATTTATATATACCCAATAAAAAACACCATTAAAGTATTTAATATGTCCCTCCCTCCTTCGGCAGAAGGCGTTTCTATACACTAACTTTTCGTCTAGCGCATCAGAGTATAGGAAACAAAACCCACAAGGTGCTTAGAAACTGATGAGACCCTCAAGTGCTTTTCTGTCTCTCTCTTTCTCTCTCTCTGAACTTTTTCGATAGGAAACAGTTCATGGAGACCACACACGAGTTACTACGACAGACGAGCTGTTAATATTTAAGTCTGTTGCCTGGACTTCGCATTTCAAGCGCGCTAGTGGAGACGAGGAGCATTACGACATGCTGGAGCAGCGCACTGAGGGAGAGCCCATCTGAGTCAATACTTTGTCCAGCCACTGTAAAGGCCCGTTCAGGTGAAGCTCGATCCAACAGGGAGTGCTTGTTACCGTCTGCCGCCTGAAGAAGGGAGAAAGAGTTGGGGGGTGAAATACACTGCGAAGCCAGCATACAAGCCAAGGGCTTAGGCAAACTAAGGCCCGGGGCCCAGATCCAGCCCAATCGCCTTCTAAACCAGACAGAGGGCCTTCTCGGTAGTGGCACCCGCCCTGTGGAACGCCCTCCCACCAGATGTCAAAGAGAAGAACAACTACCAGACTTTTAGAAGACATCTGAAGGCAGCCCTGTTTAGGGAAGCTTTTAATGTTTAACAGACCACTGTATTTTAATACAGTCGTACTTCGGGTTACATACGCTTCAGGTTACAGACTCCGCTAACCCAGAAATAGTACCTCGGGTTAAGAACTTTGCTTCAGGATAAGAACAGAAATCGTGCTCTGGCAGTGCGGCAGTAGCAGGAGGCACCATTAGCTAAAATGGTGCTTCAGGTTAAGTACAGTTTCAGGTTAAGAACAGACCTCCGGAAGTAATTAAGTACTTAACCAAAGGTACCACTGTACTCTGTTGGAAGCCACCCAGAGTGGCTGGAGAAACCCAGCCAGATGGGCGGGGTATAAATAATAAATTCTATTCTATTCTAAATCCGGCCCACGGTTTGCTGACCCCTGGTTAGAGTCCCCGCTCAACAATCAGCTTGCATGGCCACTTTTAAGACCACAAGGGGCAAAGAGCCAGTGCCTCAACCCCGCCCCCCCAAATAGCAAGTTCTGTCACCAATTTGGGGCTGGGCGATATCGGCTTTTCAACACTGCGATATATCACCAGAATGGTTTTAACTATAGGAAAGGTGAAATACAAATAAAATGAGGGCAATGATTTTATTTATTAAATTTCTATTTCACCCTTCATCTGAAGATGACAATATGATGATGATACCAATTTGCTTAGTTTGTAAAAGGGAATGTCAGGCCTACATTAACATCCCGGCTGCAGGATGGTTCTACTAACAAGGAGAGGAGTGCCACTCTGTACCTGTATTCAGCGCCCCATCCTTTAACAAAACTCATCCTTATGGTGCACATTCGGGTTAGTTGATACACTGCTTCAAAGCCCTGATTTACAGACTGAGCCAAAAGAGCAGCAAATTCCTGGTTATTAAAGATCTTTAGGTTGCAGCCTACAAAAAAAGAAAAAAGGTAAATGATCGGTACCACTATATTACACACGTTTAAGTAATTCAATCACACATACCCCAACTTTTTTCAAAACGTCTTTTCCTTAGACATCACAACAAGGCAAACAAATACATTTCAATACACTGAAATGATGGCTGATCTCTGCTGGTTATACACCTCTTACCTGGCGGGATTTTGCACACGGTTGCAGGATGCCAGCCATATCTCTGATTACAATTGGGGCTCTGAACAAAGATTGCGCTATCGCTTAGGCACTCAGCAAAAACCTCTCCGCCAATGTAATACAGGCGCACTCCCCTCCCTAGAAAAAGAAAAAGAACATTAAACGAACAGAAGCAGCTAAAATTTGCCAGATCCAACATACTGGCAAGTGCATACGGTCTTGTTTAGCCAATCTCTGGTTACGTATTTTCTGGATGCTTGTGCTTTTCCAGTAAGCACCTGCTACTCTGCTGCTTAGTTTTGTCTTTCTTCCTGTTGCTCATTCTTCATATATTTTAATATATATCACTAGCAGATCTGAGGGGCCCCAAGATGCGGCGATATAAACGTACCGTTCAGCTACTGTACAAATGACCTACTGTGCTGCCATTACTTAGATGAAGAAATGACAAATGATGTTCAATTTAAAAAGAAGAATGCAATGGAAGGAACTGTTTTTTCAGCAGATCAAGGGAAGAAGGTTAGAGGAAGCAGGAGAGCCGCTGGAATACGTGGCAAGAAGTACCTACCTATGTGCCTTCTTGTCATCTCCACAGTGGCGTTTCTATTAACATTGGAGAGCAAGCCTAGGCAGAATCTTTCAGAGTTTGATGGATCCGTAAAGCCATCTACAGTAAGTGAGGGCTGTGACGCATGGAAGGTTTCTCCCACCCTCTGATTTAATTCATAATATGCTATAGAACACCAAAAAGCAGGCTCTGAGTAGGTAACCGGCTGCAGGTCTGGAAGGGAAAGAGGAAGAATTCTTGTGGTTAACATGTATTCATGCTGAACTATCATTTGGCAATAGGAAGCTAGTCAAGGTAATACTCCCCAAATCCTCCTCTAGTTGTGCTCCTTAAACAAGGCTATTCCCTTGACTTCTGTTAGACTTCTCAAAGAATTCTTAGCTGCACATTGTGTTTGATGCAGTTTCCTTCACTGGCTTAAGTAAACATTTAATGGACTATTGTTTGAGCAGAAAAGACATAATATACCGTATTTTTTGCTCCATAAGAAGCACCTGACCATAAGGCGCACCTAGTTTTTGGAGGGGGAATGCAAGAAAAAATATATTCTTTAAAGGGAGCGCTGAGCAGAGCCTGTATGCATCCCAGGCTCTGCTCAGCGCTCCCTTTCACAAGCCGCGTGGAGCGTGTGTGCGGTGCTTGCAGGCTTTTCCCCGAGGAGTCACTGATGGGCTGCCCTTCTCCCTCCTCGGGGAAAAGCCCCCAAGAGCAACACACACACTCCACGCTGCTCTTGGGGGCTTTTGCAGGAGGTGGGGGAAGTGACTGAGCGCAGCTCTCTCACTTCCCCCACCTCCCGCAAAAGCCACGGATAGCCACGCGAAGCCTCTGCAGGGCAGCGGAATGAAGGCTCCCCGCTGCCCTGCGGAGGCTTTGCGTGGCTAAGCCAGAAGCTAGAACAGCTAGAGGGAGCGCTGCGAAGCGCTCCCTCTCACTGTTCTGGCTTCTGGCTTAGCCTGCGAAGCCTGCATTCGCTCCATAAGACACACACACATTCCCCCTTCCTTTTTAGGAGGGGAAAAAGTGTGTCTTCTAGAGCAAAAAATACGGTACTTTCTTTGAAACCTCTTCATTTCCTCTCTTTCATCTTGTGCGACAGATCCAACAAGCTTAACATATTTTTGATGCCAATTTACAAGTCTCCAAAACCTCTAGTTCTCTCCAAGTTGCCTCAACACACTCTGTGCGTGTGTGTACACATGTACACACAAAATTAGAGGCATGTTCTTGTCTGGAATGCTTGATTTTTCCAAATGCTCCACATCCAGAACACCTTGTACTATACAAGACATGCTTCGTGACATACCGTCAACCACCTCTACATTTCCCATGATCAAAAGAAGAAAGCAATTACATTATGTACTGTGGAACCTAACACAGCAATATTCAAGTTTAAAGGTGCCCAAAACACAGAGTCAACCCTCAGAGAAAATATTACTAGAAGATGCTGAATCAACTAGGTATCAGTTCAGCAGTGTCTAGTTTTCAAGAGATTCTAAGGGCAATCTTAATCATAGGTCACAGAACTGCAGGGACCCCAAGGGTCATCTAGTCCAACCCCCTGCAATGCAGGAATCTCAGCTAAAGCATCCAAGACAGATGGCCATCCAATCTCTGCTTTAAAAACTCCAAGGAAGGAGAGTGCACCACCTTTCAAGGGAGTCTGCTTCACAAACAGCTCTTACAGGACAATATGATATAACTGTAACCACAAAGTATAGATCAACTACCAGCCAAAATCGACTGCCAACAAATATTTCTTTGCTCCTCCCCAAACCATTCCACATTGCCAACTAGGACAAAAAAATAAACCAGGCAATTCTTCCCTTTCCATTTATGCCAAACAGTCTGCCTGACTATATTAAAAAGTGGCAGACAACTGCACAGTCCAGTAAGCTCTCACAAGGGTTGCAGTAACAGAACAATATGCTTTTTTAAAAAAATAACACCCCAGAGATACAGAAAGGGATTTTATTTTTGGGGGGGGGTGGGGGTGGGAGAGTCAATGTCGCAGAGTGGCCAAGTAACCAAGCCATGAACAACAAAAGCCCTGGGTCAAATCTCCCCCCAACCTTGCTCACCCCATCAGAAAAAGCCCTCTAAGCTTCAGCTTTCCCATATAGGATACAGCTGACATTACAAATCTACCTTGGAGGACTTTTCAAAGGACTGCCAGGGAAGAGTACAAAACAGCTACAACACTAAAAAAGCACTATTCCAATGCTTTGAATATTGTTGTTACTTTAGCCTGCAAGTCTGTGTCCAGAAGATATTCCATATACTGCATATTTATGCATATCACATTACCCAGTGTGTCTACTCAGAAGGTTACCAAAAAAGCCACCTGCACAACATTGTTCAAGCATAGAATACACCTTTGATTAAAACACACAAGACAGCAATTAAACCATAGGTGCCCATACTTAAAAACATGACACAGGAGAGGTGCTTGAAATAAAATTAAAAAGAGACTGTCCCTGCTAATCCCCGCACCCCAATAAACCACTTCTCTCCATACTATGCAAGTTAATTCCACCTGCAATGGATTCTAATATAATCAACCACACACACACACACATATATATATAGCAACATATATAATCAAGCACATTTACCTCATTTATTATAGAGAAGTGTTTACAACTTACCCAGGCTGTGATTGACAGGAGAGAGTGTACTGGGAGACAGCTCTGCTGGAGATCCTGAGGAATTAATACAAAAAAAATGTTGGTTCACAACAAAAATTCACTTTAGTAATCACATTTGGAGGCTGTGCCAGCAGCCGTTTTGAGGTCCTGGGACCCGTTTCCACTATTTCTCTGAATATGCCACAATATTGCTACTGTTCAGCAAAAGTATATTTTGGAAAGTGAGCCAAAGGCAAGCTTTTTCCTAACTTAACAAATGCCAGTAACCTCATGCCATATGCACAGCAAATACTGTCCCTGTATTACAAAGACTGAGAAATACCCATGTTTGCAGCCTGGGACGGAGCATTTGCCATAACTGAAGGCGAGCAGAAACTGAACCGCTTCCTCGGCTAACTTCGGTTGGCTTACTACTTAAGCCTACCCCTATCAGGAGTAGCAAAACAAAACAAAAACCCAAGGTTATGGGATCAGGGTGGGGGGGTGGACACACACAAAAAACTCCACACACATAACACCATCAAACATGCTGATAACCTGTGCTTTCGCCACTACATAATTGCTACGCAAAGAAAAAGACAAAACTTTGCAAGGTTAGTCCTACGACAAGCACTGCTCTTTGATCTGCACACAATACAATTCATGCCTCTTGACACATTTCAAGACTTCCCAAGCAATGACCCACATTCAGGGCAGAGTATCTTTGCAGACCTTTATCTCCACAACACTTCAACCTCTCACCAACCACAGCGTCCCCATTTCGACCCTGGACACCGAGGGCTACGCTGCCCCTTGCTTATGTGAAATAACTCAGGCAGAGTACAGTATTCAGAGGATTTGGACTAAACTCAAATGGCTGCCTGGCCACTTGCAGAAACTAAAGGTCTGGTTTAGACACAACAACTGCTTGTTGGACTAGGGCTAGTTCACAGTTTAAAAGGGATAGCCCTTCTTTTTTGCTGCATCCAAACTTGGCAAAGTGGAGTTCACTCAAACTACAGCCTGTTAACAAATTGGGGTATCAAAAGCCAGGCTTGTTTCTAGTTTGTACTTGTAACAACCGGGGTTTTTTATATCGGAGCAGGGCCCCAAGACCTGCCTCTTTCCTGCTGTGAAGAGGTGTGCAGCTGCCTCGCTCCCTTCCTTTCTTAATAGAGCTACTGGTTCTATAGTAAGGAGGGAGACAAAGGTAGCCTGCACATGTTACATTGATCCCACTTCCTGCCTTCATGCATACCTTGGGGCTGAAAAGAGGCAGTGCAGTGTGGTAAACCTCCCTTACCAACCACAGTTACTGCAAAAGCTTCACACCTTTAGGGGGAAAGGGATCTTGAGACAGATCCATGCTTTCGTAACCTCAACTACTACAAGGGGCACAGCTCAAGACAACCCATGAAGGCAACTTGGAAGCTGCAGCTAGTGCGAAATATACCTATCAGCTGATACAATTGGAAGTGGAGTCATATTCCAAGGAGTGAACTGCCCGTCAGCCTGAATTAAGGCTGAACCCCATGTTGAGACACAATTAGATTCCATTTTGTTAATGTAAGCCACCTTGAACTGTGGAAAAGGGGGCACAGAAATGTTTTAATAAATTTTCATCAGTACAAAGGGAGGTTTGCTAAGCCCCCTTACATATTCGAAGTCTTCGGTAAGAATTAAGACCGTTACCTGTATCCATGCTTTGGTTCAACTGCTGGTCACTGGTTTCTCCATCTTCACTGATATAGCCGGGCGGTGGTGTTTCTACCAAAAGTACAATCAATGAGCCATTAAATGAAAGGGTTCTCTCAGTATCATGTACAACCTGCACACGTTAAAGCTTTCGAAATTTGCAGAATTAAAGAGTGAACACAGCTTTTATTTTATAAATTGCAGGGGATCTCATTATGTCACTGTCTATGTTATGTGAGGAAAGAGAAATAAAACCCACCAGCCACCTGCCATTTCCCCTGCTCTCTAGGCTACATGCTCCCTACACTGTGGATGGATGGATTTCTAGCAGAGTTGATTGAAAAAGAGGCCAAGCAGTGTGCACCACAAACGGGGCTAGATTATAAACAGTCCAAAGCAAGCCAAATACCAACTGACATGCCAATGGGCTCTAGTCTTCCAGGGAGAAAACAAAAACACCTCTCATCTTCCCTCCTCCCTTGGGGAACAGGTACTGTAGAACATGAAGTATATGACAATCTACATAGCTTTTTTTAAAAAAGGGGGGGGGTCTATCTGCAGATCTTAAAGGACAAGAGGGCTTCTATGTAAGAAGTACTCTCAAATATATCCTGGACTCAGCCTATACAGATTGGAACCTATAAAGCCACCTTGAATTAGGCTTTGAAGAACAGAACAAGGAAGCAGAATTTAGTACATGTTTACTGCCTACACGTTAAAATCTACTAGAAGCCCGAGTGGACTGTGCCTTATCCCAAATCCAGGATGTCAGCAGATGATCAAATGTCAAGTCCATTCCCAACAATCCATTGATACCAAACTCAATTTTGAGTTGGGTGGGTTATCAATCCTGATAAAGATTATGTTGAAAGCTGAACAGGCTTCTAAAGCGTCAGTGAAGCTACCACCAGCACAGCCGCTGCAAAGAAACTCAAATCCTAGGGTGCCCTACCCTCTTCCCTGCATTATTTGCTTTTTCTTTGGTTGTTGTACTTGAAATTAGTCCTACAGATGGCGGGAGGCCACTCGTCGCACCATTTGCTTTCACATAAATACCTGGTATGTAATTGCTCTGTGGTTCAATTCCTGCTGGAAAGTTAGTGTTTTCGGGAATGGAATGAGTATAGTCATCAAGTTGTGGAAGTTCAGTCAGAATCTCTGTATGTCGTGGTACGAGGACAGGAGGCAGAACTGGGAGAGGAGAAACAAATTCCCCAAAAATGTTAAGAGACTGCCTAGATTTGCTATAGTTTTGCTAGATTAGTGCAGACACTAAGTTGCATCAATCCTATCTGTGGGACTAACAACGCAGTTCTGTGGATGTTTACTTGGAAATAACTCCCATTTTGGGACTTTCTTCAACAGACAACCACAGAATTGCACAGCTACTGACTTGGGTAAATAGGTCTTACTGAAAGGTAAGCATGCACAGGATTGCAGCCTCAGTATGTTAGGTAATATCATTTTCAATCAGTTATAATGACCAGATGATCAGTTTTGTTTCAAGAAAAAATGACAAAGATAAATATTAGGTAGGAGAGAGGGCACAAGTATCCAGTATGGACAACATGCCAAGTGTTATCTCCCCCGGAATCAAGCAGGATGTATTTATTTTTTAATTCATTTTATTTAATAAATTTTATGAGCAACTTTTGAAAACAAAACGTAGTTAAAATCATGCTCAGGGTGGTTTACAACATAAAAAAACACATAATTACAAAGATAACAAAAGCAGTCATAAACAATAAACAAAAAAAATCACAACCAAATTAAACACTTTTGACATAAATTGTGGTAAGCTCTAAAATAAGGGTACAAAAAATTAGTATCAAAAAGAGAAGCAACCCGGCACCCGCCAACAAACAATACCCCAACCCAAAAGGTTGTTCAGCAGCCTCAGCTTTTGTAGCTGAAGTCAATCAGGGCCCCATCCTTCCAGGCCAGGTGGGAAAGGGTTGCAAAAAGCCATTTCCTTAAATAAAAAAAGACCTGGGTTCAAATCCCCTATTCATTCAGGAAGCTCCTTGGGGGTGACCTCCAAGCCACTGCATTCTGCACCAGCTGAAGCTTCCAGTCTTCAAAATGTAGCCCAAGACAGAGGAGACTCCAGCTTTCCAGACTGAATTTAAGCTGCACTGTATCTAGATAGGCTGATTGCTAGCTGCGACCCTAAGTTGATTAGAGACACTACTAGTCAACAACGAATGTGAAGCCACCCCCCAAACTATGAACCTGACCTTTCAGAGAGAATGCAACCCCAGCCACAACAGATATACGAAGGGTCTTTGGCTCAGCCTTCGTCTCTTGGCTCTCCGTTCCCTAGGTGCTTTCTCAAGCAGAAAAGTTTAAGACGGACAGTCACATTTATTTCCCCTTCCTCCATGGACTTTTGGATATCATGGCCATTCCCTGTTTTTAGTTACAACCACTTTGTGAAGTAGGTTTAAGGCTGGAAGACAGAGGCTGGCCCAAGGCCAACCCATGAGTTTTACAGTCAACATCTGAACCCTGCTTTTCTCAGCTTTGTCCAACATTCGGTTAGAGAACATAAATCCAACTAGGACAACCAGGGTGCAAATCCCAACTCAGCAAGAAAGGTCACTGGGCTGCCTTGAGCCAGACATTATTTCCCCGCATACGGCTGGGTTGCGAAGATAAAGCAGGAGTGGAGACGCAACATTCTAAGCTCCCTGTACAAATGCCGGTAAAAAAATTAAATGCATGCACCTCTTTTTGCTACTGATCCTTGAACTTTTACTGGCGGAAGCCACAAGGGAGACGCACTCCAGGTAGTAGCTGCTCACCTATGGAGTCCACTCCCCAGATACGAAAAAAGGCTGAGCGTACAAGTCAGCTTAGTGGCTATGACTAAAAAAGTAGGGGGGGGGAGCCTTTAAGCTGTATGTGCCTTTATTGAACTTATGTTAAAAAGTACTGTGATTTGCTCCCAGTCTCTGCAACTGAGAACAAATAGTTTTGAAAGAGACGCTCTGCTGCCCTAGCTGCAAGCATTTTTTGTTAACATTTTGCAATTCCAAACCATCCTGGGAAGCGCCAAACACATGCATTCAATACAACAACAATGCCTTTCAACATTTAAGCACCATTGTCCGATTAAATTTTGGATTAGCTCTCACTCAAGCTCTTGGAATTCCAAAACAATAACACGGACTCCTTTCACTTCAGCTTTGCACACATTGTTAGTGAGATTCTTAGTAAAAGAAGCCAGGGCAGTAGACACCGATAAGCCAACAGCAGCTTGCCATCTTCCTACCTGGAGTCTCCACTCTCTGGTAATGGTATGGGTTTACGCATACTTCGTCCTTTTTAAGATTAAAAGCATATTCACAGTTTTCAATTGCCTTAAGTTCGTGGTGACTGTGAAGGTCAGGCCAGCGCCACAAACGGCAGTAAATAACATGTGGCAATCCTTTACGGTGGGATACTTGCAGGCGGCCATCAAGAGACCTAGAGGGAGGAAAAGTATTCCAGAACATTTAGGGAAGTTCTCAGGAAGCACATATAAGCCAAGATATTCCGTATCATTAGCATATGCAGCACCTCTCCTTGCCACCACCCCTTTCAACCAGAAAGCCAACAAAAGACATTGATGATGTTCTCAGGTCAGAGGTAGTGTTATCGTTAAAGCATACACTACTATTATTGGCACTTGAAATCAAGGAGTCCCTGGGTGACAGGGTGCGCTGGTGACCACGACTGCACACCTAAGCAAACAGTACATTGCACCTAAGCCTGCTCACCATGAATACTATGCTACGCTTTAGTTGACGCTGCTCCTTGCTTTAAGCACATCTCTGTCATACAAGATTGCGCGTAAGGTTACAGCTGTCAGATCTCCAAGCAATCCACATCACTTCCCAACCTGAAGCTTGCGTTCGGCATACACTGGGCTTGCTTGTGGTTTCACGGTCGGCTCCTCGCACCCCTTGCTGCTACCAGTTGAAAAGGTTTGCTAGTTTTAAGATAGACTGCCTAGGCCTACACAAATGCAGATGGTTTATGACTCATGGGATGGGAAAGACAAACCTCAGTACACAATGCGAGTAAGGGTGACATGGGAAAAAAAACCATCAAAAACCTAAACAAGCTGCTCACTCCCCAAGTTGTGTCCCACACCTTCCGTAAGTCTCTGAATGCACATACCTGATCAGCTAACCCCACACCCCGCCAAAAAAACCCCCCAGTGTGCAATCTGTTTTAAACACACACACACTTGCCCCCAATTCTTATTAAACAAGTACAGACCATATGGTTGCATCCCCCACCCCACCCCAAGTTTTCCCCTTTTCAGAACGGCACTGATGTGGAGAGAGGTTTTTTTTTTCTTTTCCAAAATTAGAATTTCATTGGTTAAAACATCAGCTGAGAACACTTAAGGCAAAATCAGTTTTTTTTTAAAAAAAAATGCTTTGCTGACTAGGAAGCATTTCCACTAGACAAGACCCTTGAAAGCCAACCCTCCCACAAGATCTCTACAATGAGATACAGGGCAGAATATTCACCTGGTTTGTTCAGAGAAGCTGTATAGGCCTGTGGTATCCCACTGATCTATCGTGTTTGGTGTACTCAGTCCCCAAATTTCAGAGCAAGTGCTGTGTATAAAATTGAAAAAAAACAAAAACAAAAAAGTTGATGTGAATATGGAAGCATGGTTATTCAAACTACCATGATGTAAAGACATGGGGGGAATGTACAGAAAGCTTCCTTTCACATAGAAGATGCAGCTTTTCTTAAGCCTCAAACGCTGCATATTCTATATGAAGGAGGCCAATAAAATGGAACATGTGATTCAAGGTAAAATGATGTTTCCAAAAAGGTGAACAAGTTCGCTGGGTTTAAGCAAACAGCATACTTTGAATATACCTTAAAACAGGCAAAACCTCCTCAACGTGGCAGTACACAATAGCATCTTCTAGCTTTAGGGAGCATATTTGCAAGCATATGAAAAGTCACAGACTAAGCCATGTCAGTATGATGGTAGATTTCCTCAAGTTGTTAACACAGCAATCAGGAACCACAAGAGCGATGTAGATCTATTACTAGCTTGAATGTGCAGGCTTTTTTTTTTTCTGTGTAGTGGAAAGGCCTTATGACAATCCTCTCCCATTTTCTTCAGTGCCATATAAGAAAAAGGATACGTCCAATGTTATGCTGTTGCAAAGTATACATTTATGCAGGCTGAAATCCAACAGGAGAAGTTCATACAGCTCAACTTAAGGTACAAGAAATGCCATTTATTAACTCAAAAAACCTTTAAGTTGCCAAACGAAGATGGCAGTCATTTCACAAAAGACAAAGATTTAATGGATGTCCCAGCAACCAACGTCATAAATATGGGTACAATATTACAACTAACCTGATTTATACCAGTGACAGAATGCCTACATGGAATAACACTTGACTATTTATTCTATACCGTTTTGTATTCTTCAGCTTTCCACCTACTGGAAGAGTTCTCAGTTATGCACCTTACTCTCTGGCAATAATGCCCTATTTCTGGATGGCCAAATGTCACAAGTCAAAAGAAGCAATGCAATTTACATGCTTAGTGGTATAAACTTCGTTTGCTTAGAATTTCCTTCACTCTAGCGGTTACCCAACAGTGACTGGTCAACACATCCCTTTTTTGATTTCCTCAATTCACTTTCCAAGTACAAGGAATAGGTAACCTCTTTGAATATATTTGAGTCACCCCTTAACTGGGGGTTCTCTGGGTGACACAGTTTAAATGGATACACAGTCATAAAACATAATTATGGCACAGCACTGAAATCCATCAGAACCACAACGCAGGAGGACTTAACACACCTCTTCGTTGTCATGTAACACAGCAATCTTGACAGCAGATACTCAATATCAATAAAAGATGCTAGCACTATATTAAAGTGACTTTTTTGTAAACTGGAGGGTTTGTTTTAACCATCAAGCTGCCTATTAATTTTGTTAAATAATTAAACAACCAATTAAAACACTAAAAACCTTTAGTGAATAAAAGGACTTGTCTAGCACCAAAAAGACATTAAGCCAGGCAAGCCTTTTTAAGAAGTGTGTTCCAAAACTGAGAGGTGAGAGGGCACTGCTGAGAAAGCCTTCTCTGTAGCTTTCTGCACTTCAGAATAAGGAAGAACTTGGAGCAGTGCCTCTGCAGATGTTGGAGGTCAGGTAGAGATTTATGAAAAAAAGGTGGTCCTTTGGGTATTGAGGTTCTAAGCCCAAATGTATGTGTGCTATATAACACTAGCCCGATTTGCTAGTGTCAGTCTTCTGTAGCTGAAATGCAGAAGAAGAATGAAAAACTTCCACAATTTTTTCCTGACTAGAATTCCTGATGCGATTCTGACCAGCAAGTGGTTGTTTGTCGTCTTCAAAATACACACGTTTCTTGAAAATAGCAAGTCCATTTCTGGTCTTACTTCCCATCGCAACCCAATGGCTCAGGCTGCTGGAAATATATTTTTTTCTTAGAGAGACTTCACTTAGCTGGAAACAGAGCCAATTCCCATGCATGGTTTTTCTTCCAGCCACCACTGCGTGTGAAAAGATAATTCAGTACTCAACCTACGCTTTGCAGCAAAGATCTATCAGTTGGAAACTGCTCCTGCTCATAAACTATAATCACACAATTGTTATGGATGTTTCATCTGAGGTTTTCCGCATGTGTTCAACAGATATGAATAACCCTGATCAACACTCGTTTATCACAAATTAAAGATATCCTAAGTGGTTCAGAACAATTAACCATAGTTGAGGAACCAGGACTTAGCCACAGATGATTCCATATTCCCCCATGGAAGTTCCCACCAAGTGCTTCTTGGTGCTATGCATATGCCATTCACAAACTGAATAAAAAGGGCTGTTAAACTCCAATGAAGAACCTGTTAAAGGAGGAAAGGGAAAATTCATACAGCCAAGTAACCTAAGCAGCAGCTGCCGCCCCTCAATTCCTAAATTATGGTTGAATTCTAGATGGCACCGGCTCACCCTAGTATTGACAGCAGCCACAAATGACCTTTTAAAATTTAGAAAATCATATTTTAGCTGCTATCACTAGGACCTATAGATGTTCAATTCACCAGATTCCAAGGAGGTCCCACAAAACAGTCCCGTGTGTGTGTGTGTGTGTGTGTGTGTGTGTGTTTGTCTGTTGCTCACATGCCAAGCTACACCCTTGCAGTCCCAGGGTGTGGGCTGAAGGCCCATGAAAAAACCAATTTGTTGAAGCTAAGCAATTCTGGATTTAGTTAGTGCCTGGATATGCATGGGTTCCATGACAAAAGAAAGGAATAATATGGATGTAAGAAAATTAAATATTTAAGCATAGCACTTGACTCCAACCTCATTGAAGCCCTCTGGAAATAAAATGAGGCTGTTGCACTTTATTCCTGCATTTCATTCATTTTCTGTATTTCATTAAGTTAACTTTCTGGGAAAGTTTCGTATGCAGACCACAAGGACACTTCTGAAAAACAGTCTCTGAAGTTTCTTAAGCCCACAAGACCATTTTCTCCCTTTGGAAGAAGCTTCCAAAGCAGCTTTTCGTTTGGCACGCAGAGTTTTAGAGGAATGGTTTTGGAAATTAGTACCTGCTAAGGTTGACCAGAACTTCCTGTTGACTCACTAAGTTTTTAGAAAGCCCCTCACCCAGTTAAAAGAAAACTTAGCAAGGGTTCCGGATGCCAGAAATCACTATATGTTTTTGCTATTCTGACGCTACCCGGCTAACTGAAAATTTAAAGTTCAAGTAATACAAAGTCATTGCCAAAACAACAACTTAGCCCAAACATTTGTGTTTTGTAAGTATTTACTAAAAGCTCTAATAAGGCTATTTATGCTGGTACCCTGAATCAGAAATACTATTTTAGAAAAGACAATACATATTCCCTGAGAGTGGGCTGATTTTGAAAAGCTTGTTCATATGTACATCCTTACGATGGCAGGTCCAACTATGTAATCTAATATGGGAGGGTCCTATATGTGCACTCTTTGTGAGTAAGGCTTTAATAGCCAGTTATCTCTGCTTCAAATGGTTTCCAGAATCTCCTGATTCCACTGCGTTGGGAGGAAGATGAAAGTTGAGCGGTCAAAGGCAGTGTTTCCTTCTACCATAAAACTTTGGGGAAAATGTCTCAGGAAACGAAACACAAATTCAGTTGCGATTCTATGCTTCAGATTCTAGTATGAGCACACAAAGGCCCTGATGATGGAGAATGGCACATGTTTCAGTTCTACCCATAATGCTTGGAAAGCAAAGCTTGAAGGTCTATTACATATATATATCTGGGGTCACTAGACTGAATGGGTTAACTCCTAGAGCAGTAACTGTGGTAAATGTTTATGCATCAAGAGGAAGAAGAGCAAAAATGAGGGCACTCCTTTAAACATCAAAGGACTATTACGACCTTCCACACGTGCCATTTGAATTTGAGAATGCTAATTATAAGGAGCTGTTTTCAAGAGCCTGCAGTAAATGGAAACTACTTTTAAAATTCACTGCTCTTGAAGCATTGACAGAGCTGCCACGAAGCAAATCCTTCGACACTGATTGCCTTAGCAAGTTTCTTAGGAGTGTACAGAGGTGATAATAAGGTGCACAACGAAAAGATGTGCAGACGAAAGATGTTTTTAAGCAGAACTTGACAAGCTGCAATGATGAGCATCAGATTGTGCGCTGCAGTTTTTCACATTTGCCTCCTTTCAGATATGCAACGCAACTCTCGGAAACCGCCAGATAAAGTTTGGTCAGTTGCTACTGCCTGGCTAGAACTAGCCTCCTTTCCTGCTGGTGAAGAACAGGAAGTAGCAAGCATTACTTTAGGTCCAACTAAGAATTCACTGTTCTAGGAGCCTCAGTCATCACTTCCCAGAAAACCAAGGGAGATTTGCATGGGGAGAACAAGCAGGATGTGTGCTTAACCCTTCTCACACAATTTTTCTCCACTTGGTGTGGCAAATGCAAAGCAGCTGCGGGATTGCAGAGGCAAGCATCTTTTTTCCTTGCTGTACACTGAAGCAGCCATAACAGGTTTCCAGACCTGTGTTCCACAGGAAACTGCAGACCTAAAACAAAAGATAGGAACAGAAGTGTATGCATCCCTCCCTATCTTAGCCCAAACAGGTCCTGTGGTATTTCAAGACTAACATTTACTGTAGAATGAGCCACAACAACGAGAACGAGACTGGAAGTCTTGTGTGGTCTCCTTTATTAGAATTCTCATAGTCTACCAATGTGTTTTACATTTACAACCCTGAGCGTGCATACTCAGGATTTATTATTTAAGACATAACTCATCTATGTTAAGTGACCTTCAGTAAACGCTCTTGTTCGGTCATAATTACTTTTGCACGATCAGACCTAAGCCCACTTAGTCCAGCATTCACTCTAACCAACTGAGCTATCTAGGCATTCTTTGTAAGGATGCAATCACTAAGCCAAAATTGGCCAGTAGTCCAAGATTAGGTGACAAGGCACCTTCTGTCCACCAATGGACAAAAGTCTACTTCATCATATGAAGTTTCAGAATGTCAGCTCGTACAGAAATGGTTCCAGATGAGTGAGGGGGATTACTGTATTTTTCGCTCTATAAGACACACTTTTCCCTCCTAAAAAGTAAGGGGAAATGTGTGTGCTTCTTATGGAGCGAATGCAGGCTGCACAGCTATCCCAGAAGCCAGATCGGTGAGAAGGATCGCTTCGCAGCGCTCCCTCTCGCTGTTCTAGCTTCTGGCTTAGCCACGCACAGCCTCTTCAGGGCAGCGGGGAGCCTTCATCCTGCTGCCCTGAAGAGGCTGCGCAGCTATCCCAGAAGCCAGAACAGCGAGAGGCATCGCTGCACTCCCTCTCGCTGTTCTAGCTTCTGGCTTAGCCGTGCTCTGTCCCTTCCCCCACCTCCCGCAAAAGCCCCCAAGAGCCACACTCCCTTTAAAGAGCCGTGCAGAGTGTGTGTGCGGCTCTTGGGGGCTTTTCTTGCGGGCTTTTCCCCGAGGAGGGAGAAGGGCAACCCATCAGTGACGCTCCACGCGACTCATGAAAGGCAGCGCTGAGCAGAGCCTGGGATGCATACAGGCTCTGCTCAGCGCTCCCTTTAAATAAATTTTTCCCCTTGCATTCCCCCTCTAAAAACGAGGTGCGTCTTATGGAGCGAAAAATACGGTGGCTATTAAGATTATTATTTATTAAATTTGAATACTACCCTTCATCCAAAGGTCACAGGGCAGTTCCCAACATAAAAATAAAAAATGAGAACGCAAAATGCATAATAAAACAAAAACCAACCAATATCCCCCCCTTCCACAAGCACATTTAAATGTTAATAGAATGTTAATCGGTCCCTAAAAGTAGATCCATTACCAAAGGGGCATTAAAGCCAACTGCATTTGTATCTCACCTTTCCTCCAAAGAGATTGAAGGAGCAAACTATGATTTTCTCCCTCCGTGTTATCATCGCAAGGACACTGTGAAGTTATGTCAAGAGATAAGGACTGGCCCAAGTTCACACAGTGAACTTCATGGTCAAGTGGCGGTTTGAGCCTGTATCTCCCCAATCCTACTCCAACACTCTACCCACTACATCACACTGGTGCTCTCTAGTGGTTCAGCACACTAAATCATTACTGGTTGTTGCTCTGCTTAACAGACACCTACTTCAATGGGATACTACAAACCTAGCCTACTCAGGGATAAGAACTGTCAAATCTCTACTCCAAATGTCTCTCATATAAAGCATCAAGGAGGAGTACAACAAATTATGCATAGATGAACAATGAAGGGCAACAGAACATCACAAAGTAATTAGAGAGACCCACCATTTGTGACTATCCAGAAACCATGCTGTAAATTACTAGCCGGATAAAGAGTCAAGAGTAGCTCTGCACTCAGCCTTCACTTTCATTCATTCATTCATTCATTCATTCAATTTGCATGCCTTACTTCCTCATTTCTCAAACTAGTAACCTGTGTGTTTACTAAAGGTGCTTTCCCTGGATATGGTATATCATAAAAAGACACAAAGTATTTTTATGTACCAACATAACACTATACACTTAAAGTGATAAAGTACCTAATATCACCTTACTAAATAAAGCAGACCATGGCTATCAGGATTTAACACCATTTTAGTTGCTTTTAGGGCTGCAACATTTAATCCATTGGTTATGTTAACCTACTTTAGCACAAATGTAGAGGCTCCAAGTTGCTCTTCAGTGGTTCTTTTTGCCGCTGTGCCATAGTTTGTCCATGACCAAGTTCTGACAATGCACTAAGACAAACTATACTTTGGCTCAGTGCAGTGCAACAAAAAATGACCAGAGTCGCAAGATCCTATCCAGAAGCCCACACATTTGGTTATGGTCTGGTTTAGCATTGCAATTGGGGGGGGGGGGCTTCACTTCCTTCCATATCTGTCACTGTGAATGGGTGAGTCATGCCTGAGGCTCTCTGGAAAGCAGCCAGGACGTCTTAGGATACCTCTTTTCCTGGACAGGTGTGCTTTCCGGCGATCTAAGGCAATTACTTACAAGAGAAAGCAAAGAGCATCCAGTTTACCAGTCTGTCACTAGAGGCCGAGACAGCTTGCTTTTCTTTGTGAAACCGCACTTATACGTACACACACAAGCACGCACAGCATGAATCAAGTTGATTCACAAATGAGAAGGGGAAATGTCCTTCGACTCTGGTGCAAATGCACCCAAGACCCCAATAGCTTTATGAAGTTTATGCAAAGTTTATTATTTGCAGTGTTCGAAACTCCCATTGTTCTAGGCACATTTTGCAACAGGGAATTTCATTAGTGCAAGCAGTTTCTGAGCTCTGCGTGCAGTACTGTGCCTAAGATTTCAGATTAAAGCTGTAGAGTGGAAGGAAAGAAGGACCTTTTTCTGCCTCCCCACTTCTAGTTACTCTCTGAAGACTGGAGAACAGACCCTCTTAAGAATATTGGGGGGGGCAGGGGAAGGACTGGATCATGTGAAAAATGAACATAATATTTCAGCTGCAGTTCATTCATTTTCAGCTTTGTATTCTTCTTATTAAAAAGGCATGCCTAGAAGTTCCGTTGTTCCACTCATCACCTAGGTTTAAGGTGCTATTTAGCTCCTAGCTTTCATATCTTAGTTACTTGCACTGATTATTTGGAGCGGTCAGTGGGAGATGCCAAAGCAAAACTGTTAAGAGAGTTTGGAAATATTTAATGCATTTCTAAAAGCAAATTTAGACCAGACTGTAACAGAAAAAAACATAACCAGACATAAAGTAAAAGGAAATCAAATAAAGTTAAAACAGGATTGCCAAATATACAGGAATTTCAGAAGAACAATGAAAGAATATTTTTTGCAGCAGGGTGTTAACGTAAAATAAAATTTCTACATGGTTTTGTACAGCTGACATTACTCCTCAAAAGAAGGTAAACTGTGAAGTCAGTAGTACCTGTGGGAAATGTGGGAAACTTGAATCGCTTTTCCTTTTCCTTCACACATGGAGTTATACAAACATTATACCTGGAAGAAGTCTGTAGCTCAGACAAGTCATTTGATACTCTATACTACCAACCCTTTATATATTTTACTTGGGCATTTTAAAGGAGTTATAAGATGTGAACATCTGGAGTTAGTAAGAAACCTCTTAACAGCAGCAAAGATAATTATACCTACTAAGTGGAGACCATATAGTGGCATACAGCCTCAGTGGTTAAGAACTTTTGTTCATTTGAACAACTCTGGATACCAAATATTTACCGTATTTTTCGCTCCATAAGACACACTTTTTCCCTCCTAAAAAGTAAGGGAAAATGTGTGTGCGTCTTATGGAGCAAATGCAGGCGGGAGGCTCTGCTCAGCACTCCCTTTAAAGAGCCGTGTGGAGCGTGTGTGCAGCTCTTGGGGGCTTTTCCCCGAGGAGGGAGAAAGCAGCCTGTCAGTTGCTCCATGCTCCACGCGGCTCTTTAAAGGGAGCGCTGAGCAGAGCCTGGGATGCATACAGGCTCTGCTCAGCGCTCCCTTTAAATAATTTTTTTTTCTTGCATTCCCCCTCTAAAAACTAGGTGCATCTTATGGTCAGGTGCATCTTATGAAGCGAAAAATACTGTATATGAAAATATAATGCTGGTAACAAGTATCTGCCTTACTGGTGTGAAATATTGTTAAGATCCAGCAGATTAACAATCTCTCTCTCCAAATATATATATAGTTACTATGTTTGACTGTTATATATTATGAATTTATTATTTTCTTGGTATAGTTTGTTTTGTATATCTATAATTCATTAAAAATCAAGATTAGCTGGCTCAATTATTGTTAAAGATGGTCAATTGTAATGAAATGATGTGGTAGTTATTGCAGGTTTTTTTGTTATTGTCGAACTCTAAATAAAGTATTAGATTAGCCAGCTCAGCTATGAAGACAAGGTTATTTTAATTAGGCTCTATGATGGTTAGTTCAAGCAAATAGTTCAGAGTACAGTTTGGCAGAATCTGAGCTGTTGATGAAGCATCCTGTATTATCTGATCTTTCCCCTTTAAATTAAAATGCAGTTATTTTAATACCTTTTTCACTGTTCATAGGCTCTGGATAGGGGTTTCCAACTAAGTTGAAAGTGAACGGGGTGTGTGTGAGAATTTGCAAGAACTCTGGAAACAGTTTTCCAATAAATAGCTTGAACCTTCAGGAGATAAATAAGCAACTTTGTGTTTTATCTTCACTGAGCAACAGCATATGACTTGTTTGTGACCACGTTTGAAACCCTTGGTTTGTTTTCCATGTTAGACTGAAGTTCTGCAAATGGCTTGATGTGAACCATATGACTGATTGCTAATTATGTCCCATAAATCTGTCTTTTAAATTTAGAAATGGAAAACCAAGAGTAAGAGTAATTAAATTTCCAACTGCAGCTACCAAATGATCCACCAGTGTCAACAGGAGGGCAAGACATGGAAGAAGGTGACACAGAGAAACTCTATAGAAGTAAGCAAATGAGCCAGCCGCTTTATTGACTTTGTGATGTTTGGGTTACTTGCTTGCGAAGGAATTAGACTAAGATCTCAAGCATAGAGCTGTCAAACATATGGTCCAAGGACTGAATCCAGTTTGCTCTACACCATGGACTTTGGAGACTTTGCCAACTCTAATTTTAAAAAAGCAAGATCACTCCCATATGTTAAATTGGGAGTCTTAAGACCACATAAAAATGAAAGCTCGAAGAACATGCCACCCTACAGGATTATATTAGTCTTTTGAAAACGGAGTTGGTGGTTATTATTGTACTTGTCTACATTTAGAACAAAAGAACTGATTAGGGATAGTCATAGGGCTAGTACAGGCATAGGCAAACTAGGCCCTCCAGATGTTTTGGGACTACAATTCCCATCATCCCTGACCACTGGTCCTGTTAGATAGGGATGATGGGAGTTTTAGTCCCCAAACATCTGGAGGGCCGAGGTTGCCTATGCCTGGGCTAGTGTCTCTTCAAGGAAGCCATACTTCTGGCTTACACCTGTAGTGGCTAACAAACCTGTGCACAACATAAATCATTACTATTGAAAAGCTACTTATGGCAAGATGTCCCATGGCGTGGAATTCCATAAACTAGGAAGTTTTAAAGTGAACTTCTATGTCACTCATCATGATTTTACCATACTCCAGTATCATCCACTCCACTTGTTTATAAAATTTTAAAGGTTAAAATTATTACTTAAATAATTTGTCCAGTAAATAACAGTTCTAATAAATCACATCAAAATGCAAAATATTGTGCATCCAGATTTAACAGTCTTATGAGCATCTGTGCCCACTGAACCCCCTAAAGTGCTATTTAAATCCTGAGTGAGTCGCTAGAAGAGGAATACACCTTTAGATATACAGGCGATCCTCGTTTTGCGTTGGTTATGTTCCAGACCCCCACGTGTGTTGGTAGGGCCCAAGTAAAGCGTTCCATTCTTTTAGTGACATTTTCAGGTTCAGTGCTGTGTGCACATGCGCAATCACACGTCAATTGGAAGCGCATAAATCAGTCATTGCCTGCACATTTACCCTTCAACCATGAAGAATACTTGCCACTTGTTTCTGTATTTCTAACCTTTTAACAAAAAGGGCAACAATGTTTCCAAAGAGCTTTTTATATATCCAATAACATTGTATCAATGAATTAATCTTGCCTACATATATTAACAGCCATAAATAATTTGTAATATAAAAGACGAAACAATTCCTTTGCAGAAACAACGGTGCCTCTTCCTCAGTAATACCTGATAAATATATAGATGAACAATTGTCTAAGCAATATTGTATACCAATTTACTCAATCTGGGCTAACACCAGCTACCAGCTTCTATAACTGCCTTTTATAATGGACTTTGCATTCTAACAATGCTTGCACCTTAGTTATACTTATGACCTTCGATTGCTGTGAGCGTTAATTTTAAAATGTGTGAAGTCATGAAGGAATCCGGTCCTGGTGGATACCTGTGCTGCAAAGAATACTTTCCACTTCACCATACATGAAGCTTTCCTTTCTTATGCTGAGAGCACCAGAATGATGTTCCAGAAATCCAAACAGAGGACAAGCAGACATTCTGGAACCGAAACAGACAAACTAAGACCCATTCATATCGTGAAAACGTAGTTTTATACCGCTGAAGCAAGACCAGTGCATAAAACTGTAGGATGGCATTTACACATGGCTAGCGAACTGAAGTGTTGACCAAGGAAAGAGTCAGTTAATGTGTCTTTCTAGGAATACACATATCGGTAGAGCAAGAAATCTAGGTAATACAATTTAACTATCCCAGCTTAAAATACAGGCAAAATAAGGAAAGTAAACCCATGTAAAAAGGTATTCGTACCATTAAATACCTTGCTGAAGGACTTTTTATTTAGTTTAAGACTTAAATTGCTGTTTGCTTTGGCACTGATTTGTTTCCGATCTATAGAGTTCTTACCTTGGTATTGTAACACATTTTGTATTGCAATTTTGAGTGGTGATTGCTTTTTCAAGCTCATCCAGTTGTCCTGTCTTCTTGAGCTTCTTCACCAAACTTTTCACTGCTTTCTCACACCATTTTTCTTCCTGACCATTCTGCTCACCCCCACCAGCACCTCCTGAACCAGTGGCAGACTTCTTCCATCCCAACAGTCTCTTCACAACAGGTGGAGTAAACGGTAATATAGACGACATGGCCCAGATGTGGCTCAACTTATGCAATGGTTTAGCTGCCCTTTAGAACCTACGGAAAGAAGAAATCTATTAGAAGGTTTAAGGAAGAACACTGCCTGATCTTTCATCTAATCTAAACGGTTCTGACTACAGTACTTCTCTTTTAAGAATGAGCATCCACATTCCCATTTGCACCTACTCGCTGAGGCTTAACTTCAATGGAAACCAGGAGGATATGCAAGAGAGCCCTATGCATGCTTTAGTCTACGCAATTCTGACAGGTCTTACTCCACAATAAATGGGCATAGAACTGTAGCATTAATTAGGCATAACTCATCATTCAGTTGTGCCTAGAAAATGTATGAATGATTTGCTACAATTCACCAATCCTTGTAAACAAGTTCCCAAGCAACATCCTATGCATCACTGCGAGCAACAGATTTAAGCAGAAATAAATAAAATACTTTTCCTGAATTTCAGCTTATCACATCTATTTTGCAACTAGGGAAGACAGGTTTTTCCTTTGAAGTGGTGTTAAAAATACTAGAATGGTATGACAAGGGTGTCTTCTGGTCATTCCAATACATGTTGGGAAGTTCTTTTTATACATTTTAAATAAATTCTAAAACTCAAGAGTAACAGGGGAAAAGGTTGCACATTTCTGTGTTAAGGCCAGCTACGAGAGTGCTGAATGTGTGCATAATGCTTTGTCACAGCGCAATGTGCTAGCCACTCTCAGCAAAGTCCATTATCAGAGTCTCTGTATTCATTTTACTGATTACAAAGCTCAATCAATGAGGATAAGTCTGAAAACAAGTTTCTGGTTTTCATGACTGCAGTTACATTTGATTATGTGCAATCTTTGCAAACGGTTGCAGTGTCAAGACACCACAAGCTTTTACACCTTCCTCACACATCTCTCCTGTTCAGAGTTTATTAGTTGTTTGCCAAAAAAAAATTTCAGGAAAAACCTCAGCTATTGGATTTAAATAGAGAATGGAGATCTGGTTTATTCACACAAAAATAGAATGCAGAATTCAGTCCTGAGGACTAAGGTTTAATGAACTGCAGAATATGAACTCTGCTGTATAGCACTGAGAATTATGCAATTGCTCATCCTTCTCCACCACTCCTTTGGCAAGCATGGCAATTCCCTGTTTTCCTCCTCCTCTTGAAGTTGGGGGGGGGGATTGCCCTGGGGACCTTGCATCTATGTCTCCCAAGCTCAGTGTAAGGAGAGGTACAAGATCCCACCTCTCCCACAACCAAGACCACATGTTTTTGTGAATGTCTGACTTTGTGAATGTCTGATCTGTGGCGACATCTCTATTCTTTCTGCCATTGGGGTCCAGCACGTCCACTCTATTGGATTGCAGAAAACATTTGTATCATAAAACCTCCTCCCATCACCCAAAACTACACAGGGGCAGGTGCATTCAGAGTAAAAATGATGTTTACCCTTTTGTAAAAGAAAGCAATGTCTTTAAATAACAGATTTCTAATAAGTTTTGTTTTATCTTTAAAAAAATGAAGGGGTGGGTGGAAGGAAATCTGTTTTTCTAACGTTGAGGAAGAAATGGACTCTTTCTACTCGGCCGCTGCAGCTGATTCTAGAAAAGCTTAAACTTGGTATTAGACAAAACAGTGCCAAATCAAGCTCGTGCCCTATTTCTCCTGCAAGTGCTCCAGTCATAGGGCAAAAAAGAAAGACAGAAACAGAAGGCCCCAGCTTGCACTTCTCTATACAAGCACAGTGAGGAAAAATGGAAGTTGGGAGAAACCGGCAGCAGGCTGAACGGAAGGGACCCCTTTGGTCAGGAATCTCAGCTAAAGCATCCATACCAGATGGCCTTCCAACCTCTGCTTAAAATGTTCCAAAGGGCGGTCCACAACCTCCCAAGGAAGTCCACTCCACTGTCGAACAGCTCTTACTGTCAGAGAGTTCTTCCTGATGTTTAGTTGGAAACTCCTTTCTTGTAACCAGTTCTTTTGCCAACTACATCCACTGTGCTAAGTTCTATCCGACTATTCAACTGGCGACAAATGGGGCAAAAAAGTCCAAGCAGCAAAACCAGCTCAGCTCTGACACTACTACTTAGCAAAATTAAAAGGGACAGCTTTCCTGTTTGAAGAAATGCTCTCATGAAAAGCATCTTGAACTGACTAAACTGCAGTTAAAATTCCAACATAAAATCAAAATGTTTATAAAGGCCCTAACACAGCTATAATGAACACCATATACTAGATTTATAATGCATCTGAGAACATGCAAGACGGCCGAGGCTCACTTTAAAGAGAGATGCAACTTGCTAATGCTACAAAGCGCCTCATTTCTTCAAGGGAACTGCACTTTGCATTCATTCTTTACCAAGATGAGGGTCAAGTTTAACAGTACCATAACATTAGGAAATATATGGTTATCTTTCCAGTCAAGACTAATTTAGGGGTTCTGTTGGGGAATTAATTCTCAAAGAACCTATTTTCATTCATTCCTGTGCTGTGGAAGAACAGGTTCCATCTATAAGTTGGATATTAATAGGAAAATACAGTCATACCTTGGGTTGAATGTGCCTCAGGTTGAGCACTTTCGGGCTGCGCTCCGCGGCAACCCGGAAGTAACGGAGCACGTTACTTCTGGGTTTTGCCACTTGCGCATGCACAGAAGCTCAAAATGATGTCACACACATGCGCGGAAGCGGCAAAACACGACCAGTGCATGCGCCCTCGCGTCTCACGTTCTATTCAGGATGCGAACGGGGCTCCGGAACAGATCCTGTTCGCATCCTGAGCTACCGCTGTATATATAAAATGGGAAAGCATTTCAGACTCTCTATGGCTTGAACTGGGATTATGAAACCTTTGTCTGATTCAAAGACTAAATCGTTCCTCCGTCATCAGTTTGGTCACATACAGACTTCACATACGCTGTATGCTTCTCAATGATTATACAAAGGTAAGAGTCACATCCAATACTTCACCTACTTTTCATTTCCGGAGCAGCTTGTCACTGGCATGTGGCCCCCAGAAGCTTCCTCATAAGAAAACGTGGCCCTCTGGCTAAAAAAAGAGTCCCTCCCTCCTCCCAGCCCCAGTTTAGAAAAAAGGCAATTGGAGGGTGGACATCAGAGAGGTTTAAGAAATTGTGCATGGTGTAGAGAAAGACACCTTTTCCACCTCTTATTACTACCTGAACACAGGCTCATCCAATGAAACTGATGGGCAGAGATTCAGGACAAACAAAACACTTCCTCACAAAGCACTCCCATTTATGAAATTTGCAGCCACATAATGTGCTGATTGCCACTTACTCAGATTACTTTTAAAAGGGGGTTAAATGAATTGGAGGATGTGCATCAATGGTTAAAGTCATGAGAATTATATGCAAATTCCAGGCCCTGGGTCCTTCAGATCCTGTTTACAGACTTTCCACAAGAGTGAAACAGGATGCTGGCCAAGCTGGATTCAGCGTTGAATCCTCATGTTCTGGACCAGTCTCCCTTCAGTGCCTTCTAGTCATTTTTTACTACAAATCCCATCAAGCCCAGTCACCGTGGTCACATAGCTGAAGGGCAACAAGTTGGGAAAAGACTGGTTTTAAAATTTATCCACCTACTTGGTCTGTTTAACATCTAATGAAAACTGAAAGTTCCTGTCATGGCAGTAAACTAATCAGCTTTAAAATGAACCAAAAAAAAGGTACCACAGCAATTACTCATTTCTATTAAAAACACTTGAGGCGCTGATCAGTGTTACATATTCCAACAGCCAGCAATGGAATACAAAGCAGAAATAGCAAGACCACAGATATTGCATATCCACCAATAACCCAAGAAGACTAAAAGGTCTTTAATGCTGTCTCACATTTACAGCCATATTTTTTCATTATTTGAGCTAAGGGCACTGTACATGGGGGTTACCCTATTTTTCTCTCTTATCCTTACACAACAACCATCTGAGATACATTAGGCTGAGAGTGTGACCCAGTGTGATGGAGTGTGAAGTCAGGTAACCACGAACAAGGAGAACTGGAATTCACGTTCCCTAGCCCAACTCCAGCACCAAAAGTTAGAAAGTAAAATTTGGTATCTTGGGAAATAAGGGAAGCACACAGAAAGGTTTGGAGAACATCTCAAATGGAACAAGAAACTTCATGCTGTAGGATGGATAACAAGAGATGAATAGAAGGAGCCCTTGACCACATGGGCATTCTACCAGCGTAAGTCACATTTCCTCCTTGCTGAATATAGTGCCGGAGCATTCTCTTTTAGCAGACTCAGCAGCTCAGAAATACCCTTCAGCTGCTAAGCAGAGACAAAATTATTCGATCATTCAAGCTGCCAGAACATGAGGGCTCTCAACTCCGAAGAGCAAACAGAACATATCTTGGATTACTATAGACCAGTGTTTCCCAACCTCCTTCCTTTTGACCGTGGCCCCATTTCGACCTTGTTTCCTTCCTGTGGCCCCCCACGCTGTCCTACTGGTAGAAAGGTAGCTATTTAAATGTTTTGTTTGGAAATAGAACATTTTTTATCTGTAAATTTTATAATGTATACAAAATACAATTACATAAAACGATAGGAGCATAATGAAATATTGTTGAAGCAGGAAAACATAGAATCATAGAGCTGGAAGGGATCCAAACGGTCATCTTTCTAGTGCAACCCCCTGCAACACAGAAAACTCAGCTAAAGCATCCATGACAGATGGCCATCCAACCTCTGCTTAGAAACCTCCAAGGAAGGTGAGCCCAGAACCTCCCAAGGGAGTTCCATCTTCTATGTATTACAAAAATTAAACACTTATTTGACCCCAGTTATTTGACACCTAATAAAATTGCCTCTTTCCACATAGGTACCAACCTGAAGGCAATCCAAAATTCACTGAGGAGGCCCTTTTGTTTGTACCACCACCAAATAAAGTCCAGGCTGCAAGACTCATAACAGGACTTCTCAGTGGTGGAACCGTGACTGTGGATTCCTCTCCTTCCCCAAATTTAGGCAGGCACTGACAACAGTTTTTGGCACCAGGACTTTTGAACTTTGAATACTGGAGAAGGACAGATGGAGGAATGTTAGATACAGAATTAAATTCTGAATGTTAGCTGATAATTTTTTTCAGTATACCATTTTATGTAGTTTTATAAGTTGATACCTGACCTACAATGTAAATTTTACAAATAAATAAAATTAAAATTAACACCCGAAGGGTCACAGGTTAGCTACCTCCGGCTTATACAATAAAGCAAATATAATTTCTGATGTAATTCAAAGCTGGCCTTAAACTATCATGCAGATCTGCAGACCACAGCCACAAAATGTAGAAAGAGAAGGGTATAAATAGAAAGTAGCATGAAAAGGGAACTGGTTTCACTAGTGCGTTCAAACTGCCTTTGTTATAATAGTCACAATGTACGTCAAAAAGAGAAACCATTTGTTCACTTTTACTTCTTGGTCATTTATGGGGCAGAACGACATTCTTATCAAGTATCTATACACCAGAACAAACCAACAACTGAAGTCAACAATTTGCCTCATCAATCCACAGGCTTCAAAGAATATTATTTTAACTTTTAGGCACCTCTATTTCTTGTAGTCAACCAGAGATCACAAATACCACAACTACTTTCTACTTCATGGAACAACTAATCCTATCTCATGACTTGCAGCAATTCAGTTTAACAGGTCAACAATTACAAATATTCTAACAAAGTAAGCTTTGGTATTGTCTTGTGGATTTAGAATATAAGTAATTAAATCCAATTTGAAAAGCAGAATTTACAGCTCACTTAGCAAGTCAAACCCTTAAAGGGATGCTTCCAATTACAGAATTTACATGCATGGTCCAATAAGGTAATACAATGTACATCTGAAAACCCTTAAATTGTTTAAACAATAGCCCAGTGTACAAAACCTGGTATAAACTTTTCTGCATTCATCTACAGCACGCATAGGCAAACTCGGCCCCCTAGATGTTTTGGGACTACAACTCCCATCATCCTTAACTAACAGCTAATAGGACCAGTGGTCAGCGATGATGGGAATTGTAGTCCCAAAACATCTGGAGGGCCGAGTTTGCCTATGCCTGATTTACAGGCACCGTTCACATGATTAAAGGACAATACTTGATCCAGATGCCACTTTTCCAGAAATAAGAGAGGGAACCTAGACATGGTTGTAGATTCCGATACTGCCATTAAGGTGTTTTTTTTAAATAGTAATAGTAATAATAATAATTTTATTGTTTATACCTTACCCATCTGGCTGGTTTCCCAAGCCATCCTGGGCAGCTTACAGCACATATAAAAACATAGTAAAATTATATCATAATTATTATATCATTCACCAAGAGTGTAACAGTAAAACTTGTGCCTTTTCACATTTAGCCAACAGAATATCCACTTACACTACACTGTATTATCAAGTTCAGAATACTATCACCACTTTGTGTCTATTTCCCATATTTCTCAGTGCCTCTTATCAAAGCGAAGAATTCCAGGATGGCCATTAACCAGTTATCTCAGAAGTGGGGAAACAAAGCAAACTAGGAGTGAAATAGTGGGGAAAACAGAAGCAGATAAGTCGCAGCTGGTGTACTCAAGTCACTTCTCAGTGGTAATAAGAGAGGGGAAGGTTAGGGTGCATATTATAATTGGAAACTTGGCTCAAAATAATGAGCATCACTCTAAGGTGCAAGTGGTCAGCATTCTATAACTCCACACACTCACACTGTAAAGAAACTATATTTTTGATATTGCAAGATCATTTGTATGCAAACCTCTTACAGTTGAAAAGACTTTTTTCTCTGTGAACCAGAGTGCTATAATAAAGAGTTCGTTAGTTTTTTAAAGAGCACTGACCATGCTATTCACAGGGCAATAGATGGCCCCACTCGCCTATCCACATTTATTCCTCACTCTCCTCCCTTCAGCATGAATGACAATTCACAGGCCCTGCTGCATCCTATCCTCTTTCCACACTATTAACACATCCTGGCCTCTTGGTGTGACAATACACAAGAAGATGCCCTCCCTCCATCATCACAAGACTCAAATGTTCATTGCCATTTGCAAGCAGGGTGAGGGTTTTCACCCCTGAAATTCAGTATTTATCAACTGTTGCTAAGATGGCAGAGATAAATGCAGCCCAACACTGCCTCCATCTTCCTCCAAACCCCTCAAATAACTGGAATAGAGAGGCCTGCTAAATATACTTGTAGTCACAGGATAGGCTGGCAAAAGAGCCCTGGAACAACTCAGTAAGGCCCAGAGTCCATAACAGGGATAGCTAACTTGGTGTCCTGCAACTGCTGTTGGATTACCAACTCTCTTCGTAACAGCTTATTCCTCATGCTGGGTGGGTGGATGGGAATTACCTCTGCAGGTCACCACACCAGCTAACCTCAATGCACAGCAAGCCTGACCTTTTCCACTGCATTTCTGTCGCCTACAGTGCCTACATTTAAGAATGCATGTAAAGAGAACACTCATAAGAGATATACAGTGCAGTCATACCTTGGATCTCAAACACCTTGCAAGTTGAACGTTTTGGCTCCCGAACGCCGCAAACCCAGGCGTGAGTGTTCCAGTTTGCGAACATTCTTTGGAACCCGAACGTCCGGTGGGGCTTCTATTTAAGTATTGAGCTACTGAAAGACCATAACTCTTAATCCTCGTAGAAGTCACGTAAATTAAGGGCCATCACTACATCCCGTGGTACGGAATTCAATAATTTAATAATCAACTGTGTAAAAAAGTGCCTTTAGTTTGTTCTAAAACTAATTCAAATCAATCTCCTTGGTGATCTGAAGTTCTAGTATTATGTGAGGGGCGGCCTAAGTGTGTGAACACTTAACACTGTGGGTTGTGAACACACCTAGCTGTCTGCTGAAATTGTGAAACTACACTAAACACATGATTAAAGCAGTTATCAGGTGCTGTGATGTCATTACTCACAATGATGAGAGGAAGCCTCATTTAACAACCACCTCCTCTAGACTCTACACTGCACAGGTTGCACAGATGTTCTGTCCTTCCAAAAGAAAATGTGGCAAAAGCCCAACTCTACTCAGATGACAAGTTTGCTTAGTGAGATCCTGTACTGCTGCTTCCCTTCTTCCCAGAGTGATCCATCTAGTAGATCAGAACAGTCTCAACTTCTATACAGCCTCTTTGCAGCCAAGTGAATACTTACAGGAACATAAATTGCACCTTATGTGATGTAGAATCATAGAATCATAGAGTTGGAAGAGACCACAAGGGCCATCGAGTCCAACCCCCTGCCAAGCAGGAAACATGATATAAGGAGCTTTCATCTCAAAAAAGTGCATCCATATGCATTAGCAGTTACTTGATATACTATAGATAATGGATAAGCAGGTGGCAGCAGCTCAGATGGGGCAGAATATTGTTTTTAGCCTTCTCCTTTCCTACCCCACTTGACAGCCACCCCTTCAGGCAGGAAATGAAAGGAGAGGTCTCATTTCCTGCTTCAAGTAGTGTCTACCAGGTGTGAAGCCACGCCTCTGCCACAGCATTTGACAAGGTCCATCCACCATATTAACAAAATTTCGTTCAGGAAACAGCATAGGTTGAGCCAGGCAAAAATTAGTTCAAGCTAACTGTTCAATTCTTCCCTGGCTTTCTGCCAGTGGGAGATCCAGATTCTCTTCATCTGAAATCTGGGACTGGGTGGCGGTGATGGGCATCACAACAAAGTCTTGGATCACCAAAGAGCTTAACTGGGCAAAATCAGCTCTGCAAGTGAAGAACTTTGCCATTCTTGCCTTGGGCTGTGTTTCCCAACAAGAGATAGCCACAACAAATGCCCCCTTGTTACTGGTGATGTATCAATGACAATCAAATTGCTACTGTGTCAGGGCAACAGCCACTCCCTTGATTTATTTGTAACTGTACACAGTGCCAACTTTTCGGGGGGGGGGGGGAGAAAACGTACCATCACTATTTGTTTAATACCTCTAGCATTTGGCTACATTACTAAACTACCACTACATTTCCAAAGCCAGACATGCCAATATTCCTACCAAAAAACACTTTGATACTTGGCAATGTGCACTATGCTATTAAACGACTAGTGGCAGATATGCAACACAGTAACTACCAATACAGATTGTTCAGTATTGTGCCTAAATGCACCATGGATGCAGACAGTAATCCTCAATTACCGTTTTTTTGTCCTTGGAAATACAACATATTTAAATGCGGACAATCTCACTGTATCAGTAAGAACAAACTATTGTCTCTTAATGGTTCTCTCTCATTTACAACCAAATAATCTCTTCTAATATTACTGACTATATGCATGGGTTTGTAATATCTTAAGAATTTCACATTGAACTTCACACTGAAGCAGCTCTCTGGATAGACAACTGAAATCTGAGGAATTTAAGAGTACTGGTAAGATTGCAAATTTAGACTTCCTATCAAGTGCAGAGTAAGAAGTCTAGTCTACTAAACTCCTCTTTCCACAACACTTTTTAAAATACACAGGTGTCAAATACTGAAGTGAGAGTCATTTTAGCTAAGCTCTTGCGAGTAACTGCTTGGAGGAGGTGCAAATTCACACATGCCCCCTTCTTTGACATTATACTCCTCAGCCAAATAGGCCTCTCACATGAGCATTTACTTGTGAGAGTGAGTCAGTGAAGATGAAACTTGCAAAAGTCTAGGTAGCTCTGTATTTCTCTTGAATCAAGATATGCAGAAGATATCTCTGTAGTTAGAACAAAATTAAGCACAAGAATTGTTTTCCCCATATTATTTTACTAAATCCATTATTTGCTAATGAAGAGAGCAGTAATCACCTCCTTAGGTTGCAAGCTCTGACCCAATCCATTTGTAAAAGCATCAAATACGAACATGCAGTATAATCCTTTTGGCACTCATAAGGATATCCTGAAAAAACATTTCCAACAATCCTGAATACAAATCAATCTAGACTAATAAGTGAACATAGGCATATAGATTGAAATTAGAATCTTACACATTTTGACAGCTAAGTAAGAGCACCCCAAAATTTAAACAGAACACCTGACTCCTGCAACTCAGGATTAGGTAGCGTGCTGACACCTGGTCTCAATTCCCAAATTAACAACAGATTAAAAACAGATTCTCCTCATGGCCTGGGGCAAGTCTACTAAGGCTTCAACTATCAGCAATGTACCTTAACAGGGTTATTGCAAGGTCAAGCAAGCATTTGTCAAATACTTTTAATGTGTGAAATACTATTTTAAAAACATTTTCCTGCCCTTCAGAGTGCACAAAGCCAATACTCTTGTGAGAACAGAAATTTCCAGAGGAAATTATGAAAATCTACAAACTGGGGGGGGGGGCAGTTCACCTCATCTTCAGACAATGCTGTCTTGTAAATACACCTAGGAAAGTTAGAGCTCAAAGATAGATTTACTAGCCCACATTGCCTAATTGGCCTAGGTAGTCCATTTCTATGCATGTTGGCTCAAAGTCAATCTCACCAAGTTCAGTACTTCCAACTTAACTAATGTAAAGCTTCACAGCTTAGTGAGTACTTATAACAAGACAAATAGCAACTTACAAATAACATTAAGGCAACCTTGTAAAACCACAATACATCACCTGCTTTTTGCTATTAGAACTCATTTTAAACAACAGAGGACTTTCAAAAGATTACTTCCACTCCATTGCAAGTCATTCAGTTCTTCTGTACGTCCCTCACTCCTTTGCCCAGCATGCCTATTTAAATTAAATTCTTTCAAGCAGATGTTTGCTGCTTGCCACATGAGTGCATAACATGTTCACAACCTTGATCACAGCAGGTGCTCATAAGTGTGTTTTTCTAATGCATGCACTTCTGTATTTTATTTACTGGATTTATTTATATCCTGCCCTTCACCACACAGCAATTCCAAGGCAGGTTACAGTAAAAGTAAAACCACAACAGCCGTTAAATAACAAAAATAAAAATTTAAAATTCACAGCACATAATACTCAAGCTGTTCCTGCAACAATACACGGCCGCAACCTCACCTCTAATCTCATACTTAGTATGATAATCAAGACTTTGTACTGCACAAGGCAGACAAATTACTCTGGAGCACAACTTAGCTCAACAGAAATGCACTTCAAGTACATTACCTTTTACAATCAGAATCAGCCTTTCCTGTATTACAAGAACAAATCTAACCCACTCAGCAGTAAGTTAGCCTGAAGAAACTCACTTGTGTATGACCCAGCAGCCTTGACAAGAATACCAACAATTCCCAGAAGCCTCGCATGTTGACTGTCATGGCATACAGTGCTGTGCATCCCAGTCCCAATCTTTTACACATCAAATCATGTACACTGCCTTTTACAATATGGTGTGCCTGCAGATGTGACCATCATTATATTGTTGATTCTTTAACATACCTTGTTTCAGAAAGCCTCAGCTTTCAATTTTACAACTTGCGATTAGTGCAAGTGGCAAAGTGCTCAACTTCTGTGTTTGCAGAATGTATAAACACTTATCCCAATCTTGTTTTTAATGGAACCCTAGAGATAAAAGCCCTAGAACTCATTTTCTCTATTTAGGAAGAGATGTTAGAAATACAGTTCTCAGTCTTATTGCTTGTTTGCTAGAAGGGTGCAGGGAACAGAGAAACACCAACATTAAGAAAGGACTGTCCTAAAAATCTTATTTTGGACATTTCCTTCCTAATATTGCTGCTTTTTGTAGCACAAGTTTGAAGTAAATACTTTATTCTCAGCTGCTTCTCTACTAAGAAGAATTGTGTAGGGGGGGGGGAATTTCACCTTTTTCACCCCCACGACTGCTAAAAAAATGTTGATGGGCTTTTGCTGACTCTTCCCTCCATCCCTCCACTCCAACAACAGAAAGTGTACACAGCAATCCTTGGCACACTGAGAAGTCAATCTGTGCAACCTTTTAAAATACGCACATGGTTGTAAGGAAACACAGAATTCTGCAGCCACTTGAATTTGCTTGCCTCTTACCCAACTAACAGCATCTAAGGAAGAGAGATAAAGAATAAGTGGGTAACCCTAACCATGTTTACTCAGAGGTAAACCCCATCAACTTGCGGCGGAACCAACGCAGTAATCCTTTCATGCACATTACTCAAGGGGGTGGGGAGGGGAAAGCCAGAAGTCGCAACAGGGGCTTACTTCCGAGCAAACACGCCTTCCGAGGTCGGCGCTCGCACAAACTCCCCGCGTCCACCAACTCCCAGGCACGTCCGCTCAGCTGCTGCTGCTGCTGCTTTGCTTTGTTTTCGAAGTGGTGGGGCTCGAGGACTTGTTAACCCCGCTCCTCCGGAAAGTTAAAAGCACACAAACACACACACACACACACCCCTCACTTTGCGCTGGGAGAGGACCCCCGGCGGGTGCTGGCTCCGAAGCGCACGCGCGCAACGGGGGAGGGAGCGGAGCAGAGAAGGGGCGGCGATCCCACGCGCGTTTCCCACCTTGGGAGTAATGAAAAAGAGTGGGGGGGGGGCAAAGCTGATTGAATAGAAGAGGGTGCGTGTGGCCTGGCTGGCTTCCTTCCTACTAAGCTAGGTCAGAGGAGGGTGGATTTGGGGGGGGGGCGCAGAGTACCAGCAAACAATCCTCCTCCCTTAAAAAGCCCCCCCAAAGGAAAGTGGGGTCTTTTGAGGGGCAACACCATCACCTTCCTCATCTTCCTCCTTCTCCCCTCCCCCACCCACCCGGAGGAGGCCTCCCCTCCCCCCGCCGCAGCACCGCCTACTCCCACCACAACAAAGCGAGGGAGCCACCCCCCTCGCGCAGCCCAGGCCGCGGGGCCTAGGCCTATGGGCGCCCCCCGCCCGCCCTTCCGGGACCCCCGGCCTGGGCGCCCCCTCCCCTCCCGCCGCCCCTCGACCCGCCGCCGCCCCGCGTCCCCCTCAGAGACCAACCTCCTCGCCCCCCGAGCTGCGCCTCTGCCACCCTCGCTCCTTCTCTCGCTGGCAGGCCCCTCTCCCTCTTCTCACCCCCCCCCCCTCACCGCGAGCTCGCCGCTCCGCGCCTGCTATTGGCTGCCGGGAAGAGGCCCCTCCCGCGGCGCACCTCATTGGCCTCCGTCGCCGCCCGTCCGGTGGAAGCCGCGGCGCGGAGTGGGTAATGAGGGAAAGGAGGGGAGGGGTTTCGAGCGGCCACGCCTACTCCTCCTCAGCCCCTCCTCCCCTCCCGCTCTCTCTTGCTGCCTCAGCTCTCATTGGAAAAGCGGCGAGTGGCGGCGCCGGCCAATCGCCTCGCACGCAGGGCGCGCGGCGTCGGAGGGGAGGCGGGAGGAGAGGGAGAGGCGCCGCCCTCGCTAGGGACGGGAGGCGCCGGCGCATTGGTCCAGGCGGGTGTCAGCTTGGCCCTCCCGCCTGTTGTCGGGCTGCCTCCCCGTATTCTCAATATTTGGGGGTTGGTTGCGCCAAGGCGGGTGGGGGGTGGGAGAAATTGGGTTGAGCTGCAAAAGCACTAGAGGTGGAGGGAAAGGAGGTCGGCGGCGAACTCCTCCGCCAGATGCGCTTCGTAACCTTCCGCGCGGGAATTGTCTCTTTCTCTCTCAGCGGGAAATAGGCCCCGAGCTCCGCCACGTCCTAAAAGCGGCAGAGGAAAACAACACAGTTACATACAGTTTCTCAGCTCACCTTAATAAAAATAAAGACATATTTTAAACACAATATGCCACAAAACAATCCGTTTCCGCCCCCCTCAACCTGGCTCTGCACATGCCCAACATCACACCTGTGTGTGAGGTAAAATTCCAGAGACTGCACAGAATTAGGCCTTCAGAACAAAATATGGTTTAAGAGTGTAGCTGAGGGAATGAACTGTGGTTTGTTTGTTTTTTTGTGAGGGGAAAACTTGGCTGTTGAAGAACCATTTCCATAATCGCAGTGTGTGCGGTCAGGTCTGCAAAAGTGTGGATGGAGGCAGATGAAGAAGCGCCCTCAAAATGTATCCCTTAGGGATGTTGTAAATGGAGTAACACAGGGCCGGGAAGCTCTGGCCCTCTGGACATTGTTGGGGCTCCCAGCACTCTTCTGCCCCAGCCAGCATCCCCCAAGTGGTCCAAGTCGAGCTGGAGCTGAAGTCCAACAACATCTGGACATCTACAGGTTTCCCACCGAAGGGAGGGAGACAACAGCAGTCATGGAGATCAAGTGTGCGGCCTAGCTCAAAGGTGTCTCAAAAATAGACTTCAGGTCAAAAGAACAGAAGAGAAGTCTAATGGATCAGGCCAGTGACCAACCTGGTCCAACATCCCGTTCTCAAGATGACCAGTGGCCACCTGTTCTCAAAATGGCCTGTGGGTATGACCTGTATGTCAGTATTCTGGCCAGCTGTCAGCACAACATGATGTGAAATTAGGGGACAGGAGATGTATCTGGCTGATCCTTCATATTCACTTACTTTCTAAAAGATGTGTTTTTCAAAGATGGCATCCTTCAAAGATGAAGCACTCTGTACCCTTGAGGAGCCAGAATTTCTGAAAAAAATGGCAGTGTCATTGCCATAATTTGGTCCATAAAGGGCTAAACTATCTCTGATGATAACCATTCAAAAAGGAAATGGCTGATTAAACATCACAAGTCTTTTGCTCCTTGGGATTCCCAATACCTTAACAGGCCCCTAGGTACAGTCTTTAACACCAGCTTGATCTACAACAATTCACGGGTGATAATGTACCAGCAAAAAGTGCTTCTAGCTGCATACAGTTTTTATCAAGTCCTTATACCCTTGTAAAGTTCTAATTCCTCAGGAAATAGATTATTTTTATGCTGAGTTTCAGTGAGATAGTTGCAAGGTAGAACTTTTCCGATTTGTTCAGAGATAACAGAAATCCCTCCTGTTGCAAAATAAACCTTATCTGAGTACCAAGGAGATCTTTATCAAGAACTGGCCAAGTGAACAGTCCTCCCACTCCTCTGTCAGCAACCCAAGAAGAGTTAGCTATTCTGTGCATGCCTTATTGCTATTATGGGGATTTAATGCACATGTTTTATATGTATGTGGCCTTATTGGTGATTGAACTATTTTGTTCAATCCTCGCCCCTCCTGGTAAGCAACAGCGACTCAGCTGCTGAGAAGCTAGGGTAGCAACCAAATTTGGAATGCTGTGTACGGTTCTGGTTGCCTCACCTCAAAAAGGATATTGCTGAGTTGGAAAAGGTTCAGGAAAGGGCAACCAAAATGATGGGGGAAACTGAGCAACTCTTGCCAGGAAAGCTTGCAGCATTTGGGAGAGGTGACATGAATGGAGATGGAGAAAGTGTAGAGAGATGGAGAAAGTGTAGAGAGAAAAGTTTTTCTCCCTCTCTCATAACACTAGACCTCATGGACATCCAATGAAGCTGAATGTTGGAAGGTTCAGAAGACAGGCAAACTAATGACAGTGTACTGGAAGAAGCAAAGATGATGAGTGTCGAAGCAATGATTCTTCAACCTCAACTTCGTTGCACTGGTCATGTTGTGCTGATGCCTGATTATCGTCTTCCAAAGCAACTACTCTATTCCGAACTTAAAAATGGAAAGTGTAATGCTGGTGGTCAACAAAAGACGTTCAAAGACTCTCAAGGCAAATCTTAAAAAATGTAGTATAAACACTGACAACTCGTGTTTGGAGAACAGCCTTTACCAAAGGTGTTGTGGACTTTGCAGACGCTCAAACTCAGGACGAAAGGAAGAAACGCACTAAGAGGAAGGCATGCTTGGTAAACCTTCACCATGATCAACTCCCACCCAGAAACCCATGTTCGCACTGTGGAAGGATGTGTTGGATCCAGAAACCCATGTTCTCTTATGGACTCACTTTTAAAACCGTGTTTATGGAAGACAATCTTACTTGGCTATGAGTGATCGCAGAAGAAGAAGAAGAAGAAGAAGAAGAAGAAGAAGAAGAAGAAGAAGATGATGATGATGACTGGGGGACTTACTCCCACATGTGGCAGTGATGGTCACCAACTTGGATGGCTTTAAAAGAGGGTTGAATTAATTCATGGAGGAGAGAGAGAAATCGGTGGCTATTAGCCACAATGGCTAACCGTGTTTATGGAAGACCATCTTACTTGGCTACGAATGATCGCCAAAGAAGAAGAAGCAGCATCTCTGCCTTCACAACCAGTAATGCAGAGGCAGCAATGCTTCTGAATAATAGTTGCTGGAAACTCCATGAGGATCCCGCTTGCAGGTTTCCCACGGGCATCTGCTTGGCCACTGTGAGAACAGGATGCTGGACTAGGTGGGCCACAGGCCTGATCCTGAAAGCCTTCCTTCTGTTCTTATAAAATTGCAAGGATCTCTTTCTGCTCTTGAAAGGAAGCATACATTCGGCATCAGTGAACACAGAGCAGCTCTGCCTTAATCATTATATAATCTGCAAAATGCAGTCATGTTCCAAATTTACAAAACAAATAGCTGGACCTCGAGGGTGATAGCTGATGGGGGGGGGGAGCAGACAAAAGTCAGCCTGTCCCTGGGATGCAAATTGGAAAAGGGGAGTGTGTTCTATAGGTCAGACGCTTACTAATTCCTAATGGCTTACTAATGGTCACTTTAGAAGGAATGTATTTGAGGTCTTTCTCAGGGCTCGGCTGAACAGTTAATTCATGACTGATCTCGTTATGATTTAAATCTGTCACCATCTCACTGTATGTCTGTCTCTTCCCCTAGCACATAACACTTTGTGGCTTTTTTTCTTTCTTTCTTTTCCCAGAAGGTGAGGTAGTTTTCTAGAGACTTCACAGGCTATTTATAATATCTTTTGCCCTTATGCTTCATGTAAATATATGCAGATCTTAGAACAGCCCTTTGCTTAACCTTGAGACTGAGTTGAGAGAAGCATCAATGCTGCCTTTGTATAGAAATGGCCTTGTCCTCTAGACCACTATTCTTCAACCTTTGGTCTCCAGAAGCTGTTAGACTACAACTCTCCTCGTCCCTGAGCATTGGCAAAGATAACTGAAGATGATGGAAGGTGAGATAAAATGTAATAAATTAACAAACAAAACAGACATTTCTGATTATTATTGCTATGTTACTACGCAGCCGGGACCTAGTTGTCTGATCAATGTACTGACCTTGCACACTGTGCAACCTGGGTCCTACGTGCTAATTTAAAAAGTGTTTCCTCCAAAGATTATTTCACCATCTTTCACATCTGTGTCTAAAGTCTGGTTCCATGGACTCACCTTTACAGACGTTACGATTTAAAAGACACACCTGCATTTTAATTCCAAAAGGCTTTTAAAAAAGAAAAGAATTGTTGGAAGGCTGAATTGCATAAAAAAAAATAGCTGTCTTCCTTTTGTTATATTTAAATTGCCCCTGGCTTTAAAACATTTTAAAAAATTATATATGTTGTCTAAATTTGTTGTTCTATTATAGATAATCTCAGACATTTTATAGAGGAGGAGCAAACAAGCTTTATGGATCAATAAATCATACCTCACTTTATGCATCAGGCTACATACATCTGCCTACATAAGCTTATGCCATAATAAATTTGTTAAGTCTTTAAGGTGCCACAAGCCTCTTTATTCTTTGTTTTTGTTTTTATTATACATCTGTTCTCCTCTACAGAGAACTTGCTCTTTCCCAGTGTGTAAACCCAGATTCTGTGCAAGTTAAGGTTGAATATGATGGTTGTGAATGTATTTGTCTCACTTGTAAACTTGCATAATGATTTCTCTCGGGCTGCTTCCAGACTGTGGCAAATTCAGGTTGCAGAATTATAGCAGATTGGGAGGTCTTGCACAGCAAACCGGCTTCCCCCAAAGATTTGACTTTTTGCAATGAACTATGGTCTCATCCCACTTCCCAGCAAGTACAAAGCATACAGGAGCCCCCTTCTACCCATGGATCTCCTTAGCTGGATTGGAGTGCAGATGGGATTCCTCTCCCAGCCCAGCCCTGACAATGGACCTGTCTTAACATTGCCTCATTTTTAAATTTACACTCCACCTTTCAAGGGTGGTCTTGGGTGGCCACCAAGGCAGTTGTACCTGATGGAGTCTGAACCTTGGCAGATGTTTCACGGTGGCAGGTGCAGAGCTGGCCCTCATGCTTACACCCACACCCCTCCTGTGAAAATAACAATGTCCAAAGCATCACACAACTTAAGCCAATCCTTTCTGCATGTTTTTGGGCCACCCCAAACCATATTTATAAAGTCATAATGCTGGAAGAGAGCGGGGGAAGTAATAGGAAACCAAGGGTTCTTTGGAAGTCATGTGAGCCCAATTAAGTGCATGCAATAATCTTGGGCTTAGTTTGATTAACCCTGATCTCACCTTTATTATTTTCTCATTTATCTCTTCAATAGGATGAAGTTAATACTCATCACAATATCTGAATGACACAGACAGGAAGATAAGAATAAGCCAATTTACTGTACGATCAGTCAGTTATTGCAATACAGTCTGCTTCCGATTTATACTATGTAAAAAAAGGGCTAGGGCTAATTAAGCATATGTTTGTGCAGATTAGGGCCTAAATGAGATTTACCCCAATTTTCTACACCATCTGTGCACACTGGAAACATATGAGAGGGAGATATCTATCTATCTATCATCTATCTATCTATCATCTATCTATCATCTATCTATCTATCATTCATCTATCTATCATCTATCTATCTATCTATCTATCTATCATTCATCTATCTATCATCTATCTATCTATCTATCTATCTATCTATCTATCTATCTATCATCTATCTATCATTATCTCCTATGCAAATTCAGAGTGGAATCCCCAAAGCAGTTGGATGGTGCCTTATATACCTCTTTCTAGCAATTCCTGTGGCCAAACTGGTGCTAAAGGCCTTGCTCTGCTTTCCTTTGGACCACATCAGCGAGGCCAAGAGGGGGGTCTTGTTGTCTGGACCACCTAGGACCTTCATACACACTGCCTAGGCTTGTGCCCTGGGGAGGTCTCTTCAATGCTGCTAATACAGTTTGACTTCACCCCCAGAGGCACACTCCATTGTCTCTTGAGATGGAGAGGGAGCATGGCATGGGGAGTTTTGAGAGCCAGATAGAGAGGTCTGGGGCCGCATTTGGCTTCCAGGCATGAGGTTCCCTACCCCCGTTCTACAGCCGATGAGGACATTGATGTCTCTCTCCTGCCCCAAAGCCAATCTGAGTCACGCACACAATGTGGAGTTGAAGGAGCTGGGTATGTTTAGCCTGGAAAAAGGGAGACTGAGAGGAGATACAATAGCCATCTTCAAATATCTAAAAAGGGTTGTCACATGGAAGATGGAGCAAGCTCGTTTTCTCTGAAGGGTAGGACTCAAACCAGTGGCTTCAAGTTACAAGAAAGGAGATTCCAACTGAACATCAGGAAGAACTTTCTGATGGTAAGAGCTGTTTGACAGTGGAACAGGCTCCCTTGGAAGGTGGTGGACTCTCCTTCCTTGGAGGTTTTAAAGCAGAGGTTAGGTGACCATCTATCATGGATGCTTCAGTTGAGATTCCTGCATTGTAGGAGGTTGAACTAGATGAGGCTCGGAGTCCTTCCAACTCTACAATTCTACGATTCCTTCAGGTCTCACAGATGTTCAGAGATGCTTACTTGAGTGCTGAAGTCACACCTACTTAATATGCAAAACTTGTTGTATGTCAGTCACCCATAATTTAATTATTCATATATTTATGTATTTATCTTTGTAAATGTCTCTCCCCCCTTTCTTTTTTTGCAAGATGTCATCATCTTCTCTCCACCATTTCCTGCCAGGCATGTGGATAATTTCCTCTTCTATTAATTTATTCCATCCCCCCTCCCCAGTTTTACCTTTTCAGACATTTGGAAACCTCAGCTTATTTTGAAGTTTATGGCTTCCACTTGGACCTCAACAGGTCTCTGTGGAGTAAAAGGGCACCCAAAGGACATGGAGAATGGCATGCAGATTGGAGACCCACATTTCCATTCTTCAGAGCAGATGGGGGTGGCTGTCAGGAGCCATTCCTGACCTGGGTTGGGTATTGTCCAATCCAGGATCTCTGACATCTGGAGCTAGAGCTGAAAGCCAGGGTCCCAAATGCTGCAAGCAACAGGTGCTTAGTACTTTATTAAGAACCTGCCAATGGCCCATCAAGTCCAGCATCCTATTATCACGGTGGCCAATCAGATGCTTGTGGGAAATCCGCAAGCAGGACCTTGGAGGAAGAGCCCAGGCATCATGGCTAGTAGCTGTCTGTTGCCCTCCTCTCCATTAATTTGTCTAGTCCTCTTTTAAAGCCATTTAGGCTGTTAGCTATCACTGCCTCTTGTGAGAGCAAGTCCTTCTGTCTAACTGTGTGCTGTGTCCATTGGGTGTCCATGACTTATACACGGGAGGCGCTGTGGTCTAAACCACTGAGCTTCTTGGGCTTGCCGATCAGAAGGTTGGCGGTTTGAATCCCCGCAATGGGGTGAATTCCCGTTGCTCTGTCCTAGCTCCTGCCAACCTAGCAGTTTGAAAGCACACCAGTGCAAGTAGATAAATAGGTACCTGCAGCAGGAAGATAAATGATGTTTCTGTGCACTCTGGTTTCTGTCACGGTGTTCCGTTGTACCAGAAGCGGTTCAGTCATGCTGGCCACATGACCCGGAAAGCTGTCTGTGGACAAATGCCGGCTCCCTCGACCTGAAAGCAAATGAGCGCCACAACCCCACAGTTGCCTTTGACTGGACTTAACTGTTCGGGGGTCCTTTACCTTTACCTTTTTATCCATGAGTTAAAATACAATGCACTAGCAAACATTCCCCATTGACATCAGTGGGAGTTAGAAGTAAACACACTTAGCTGGATTTAGAAGAGGCAGAGGAACCAGAGACCAAATTGCAAACATGCGCTGGATTATGAAGAAAGCTAGAGAGTTCCAGAAAGACATCTACTTCTGCTCATTGACTATGCAAAAGCCTTTGACTGTGTCGACCAAAGTAAACTATGGCAAGTTCTTAAAGAAATGGGAGTGCCTGATCACCTCATCTGTCTCCTGAGAAATCTATGTGGGACAAGAAGCTACAGTTAGAACTGGATATGGAACAACTGATTGGTTCAGAATTGGGAAAGGAGTACGACAAGGCTGTATATTGTCTCCCTGCTTATTTAACTTATATGCAGAATTCATCATGTGAAAGGCTGGGCTGGATGAATCTCTAGCTGGAATTAAGATTGCCGGAAGAAATATCAACAACCTCAGATATGCAGATGACACAACATTGATGGCAGAAAGTGAGGAGGAATTAAAGAACCTTTTAATGAGGGTGAAAGAGGAGAGTGCAAAATATGTTTGCAGCTCAACATCAAAAAAACGAAGATCATGGCCACTGGTCCCATCATCCCCTGGCAAATAGAAGGGGAAGAAATGGAGGCAGTGAGAGATTTCACTTTCTTGGGCTCCATGATCACCACAGATGATGACAGCAGCCACGAAATGAAAAAAAAGGTGCCTGCTTCTTGGGAGAAAAGCAATGACAAACCTAGACAGCATCTTAAAAAGCAGAGACATCACCTTGCCAACAAAGGTCCGTATAGTTAAAGCTATGGTCTTCCCAGTAGTGATGTATGGAAGTGAGAGCTAGGCCATAAAGAAGGCTGATCGCCGAAGAATTGTTGCTTTTGAATTATGGTGCTGGAGGAGACTCTTGAGAGTCCCATGGACTGCAAGAAGATCAAACCGATCCATTCTTAAGGAAATCAGCCCTGAGTGCTCACTGGAAGGACGGAGCCTGAAGCTGAGACTCCAATACTTTGGCCACTTCATGAGAAGAGAAGACTCCCTGGAAAAGACCCTGATGTTGGGGAAAATGGAGGGCACAAGGAGAAGGGGACGACAGAGGACGAGATGGTTGGACAGTGTTCTCGAAGCTACCAGCATGAGTTTGACTAAACTGCAGGAGGCAGTGGAAGACAGAAGTGCCTGGCGTGCTCTGGTCCATGGGGTCACGAAGAGTCGGTCATGACTAAACGACTAAACAATAATAGAGTTTGACATCAAGGGCTATTGAAGAATACCAGTGATCCATCTGAATCAGGCAAAATTCTCCCCATGGTAGCATTGCATCTAGATTAAAACTGGCCACAGGTAACTGGAGAGGCAGAGTCAACTTACTAAACCATAAGTGGATTATGCAATATGCATTTCTAATGCTTCCTGTGTTCATTTAGTTGGCCCACCATTTCTGCTTTGAAGAAGTCACATGGTGGGGAGGAACAGGAAGCTCTGGGGATGAACTCTTGGTTCACCCCAAACACCGCAGTCTGGTTGTGGTCTGTTCACTCTCTCCAGCTCTCTGCAGCCTAGAAATAGATTTCCATCATGGGAACTATTTGATGGGATATTCATTTATTTGTCACCTTATTTCACACAATTCATTTTGGATGTGTTGTCATTTTTTTAAAAAACCCTAAAATTCATAGCAGGGCAATACCTCCTTTAAGGTGTGTGTGTGTGTTTACAATCAAGCGGTGTATAAATTTTATGAGACAAATAAATGAAATAAATACCACTATTAGGCCAGAGGAATGTTGCAAAATAGCATGCAGGTGTTTCGCTTCCCCAGAACTCTTTATCAGGCCTTGAGAAGATAAAATAATTTCATATATTCGTAATAAATAAGCACTGTGCAGTTTTGTCTCCGACAGTTTCCCACATTATTTGGCCACTAGATGGTGTTGAAGAGCCGCAGAGATTATTGTTCTTAAGCCATAGCTCAGCGGTGAAACATCTGCACTGCATGCAATATAGACTCAGGTAGGACTAGGAAAAACCCATTTGAAATTCTGGAGAGTCGCTGTCAGTCACTGGAAGGAGTAAGGAACTCAGGCCCAGGGCCCAACCTCTGCTTATAAACTTCCAAGGGAGGCAAGTTCATAACTTCCCGAGGGAGACTGTTGCACTGTCAAACAGCTCTCACTGTCAGAAAGTTTTCCCCTATGTTTAGTCAGAATCTCATTTCTTGTAACTTGAAGCCATTGGTTCAAGTCCTACCCTCCAGAGCAGGAGAAAACAAGCTTGCTCCATCTTCCATGTGACAGCCCTTGAGATACTTGAAGATGGCTATCATCTCCCCTCCCAGTCTTCTCTTTCCCAGGCTAGACATACCCAGATCCTTCAACCATTCCTCATAAGGCTTGACTTCTAGACCTTTGATCATCTTGGTTCTCCTCCTCCTGCACACATTCCAGTAAGTCCTGTTTAATTTAATGGGGAGTTATTTCAAAGCAAACACATATCAGATTGAACTTTTAGAAGGTTGAGGATTAGGGAGGCCTTAAGAAACAGATAGGGACATGGGTGGCGCTGTGGGTTAAACCACAGAGCCTAGGACTTGCTGATCAGAAGGTCAGTGGTTCAAATCCCCACGATGGAGTGAGCTCCCATTGCTCGGTCCCTGCTCCTGCCAACCTAGCAGTTCGAAAGCACGTCAAAATGCAAGTAGATAAATAGGTACCGCTCCGGCGGGAAGGTAAATGGCGTTTCTGTGTGCTGCTCTGGTTCGCCAGAAGCGGCTTAGTCATGCTGGCCACGTGACCCGGAAACTGTATGCTGGCTCCCTCAGCCAATAAAGCGAGATGAGCGCCGCAACCCCAGAGTCGGCCACGACTGGACCTAATGGTCAGGGGTCCCCTTATCTTCACCTTTAAGAAACAGATGCAGATCAAATAACAACACATAATTCTGAGAGGTTTAGGAGACTGGTTGATTTGAGATAATATTTTATTTTGTCCACGGGTTGCAAAAATGTGCAATAGGTATGTTTACAGGACCGGCTCCTTGTCAGTGGATGGGATTTGCAATTTCTTCCCTGCCCCCAAATAAATCAAATGGAAGGCGTCTGATCACATTCTGCTCTACAGCAATTAGTGCAAGTAAGACATTTGCTCGACATGTTCACATGGACCGCTTACTGCCCTGGCCAGAGATGCTCATGCAAGGTCATCCTCAAGGTATCTTGAAACATCTGTGCAGAACAACCACTTGGCTAAAAGGAAGGCTTGCAGAATGATTGCCTCTGCCCCATGGCTGGGACCACATGGGTAACATTTGAAGCAGGGAGAATGCCATGGCTTGGGACTTCCACTTCGTTCCCTATGTCAAGTGTTATCGGTGTGTTATGAGATCCAATCATGTGGTAGCAGAAAGGGTAACGGAAAGATCAAAATAGTCAGGGCCATGTGTACTTAATGCTTAATAATAATAATAATAATAATAATAATAATAATAATCTGCTCCTGAACAATACAAAAGCTGGGTCCTGTGGCTTGCGTAAATTATGCAAACTGAAGCAATGCTAAATCATTTCTTTCAACTTTGCATCGCTTATACCGCAGGTTTCCACCCCGCCTACTATTCTGCACAATTGATTCAGGTTTCTCAAGTCACAGGGAAGGGCTATGGTGGGCCCTGAATCCTTGTCCGCTGGCGGTTTTTAAACCGTCTTCTGAAATTTCAGTTAACACACACACAAATCTCCAGTGCCCCTCTCTGCTTCCATGTGCTGCACCATGCAGTTCTCCTCATCTACCACAACAAAGGTGGTCGCTGTAGACTGGACACCTGTACAAAGCAATGCCTGCAAAGTGCTCCCCTCTTGCAGAGAATTCCCTCAAGAAGCCTTTGGGAAGGGTGGATGAATCCAGGCATCAAAGCTTTGGGGCCTGCAGCGGAGTATTTGACTGGGGCATTTTATTGCAATCTGTGCTTCAATTGGTTTACTCAAGTGTTTCCCACCACTTCCTTCTCTCTCAAACTTGATTACTGTGCACTTTGTGATTGGCAGCTGAAGGTGTGAACTGACACCACTGGAAGACCTGTGTGTTGGAAGTGCAAACAGATAGGCAAGCTCTGCCTGTGGTTTTGCACCTGTGGTGGTCCATTCAGACATGCCTGTGATGGTCCATTCGTCACTTGGGAATCAGCCCGTACTCAGGAGCTCAACCCACTTTTAGTATTGATTCCGATGGGCTTTGGCCAGCTCAGCTATGTTGGACTGTGGCCTGTCAGATTTTGCGTTGTCTCCAGCGATACCCTTGATCAGAATGAACCTCCCTGGGCAAGCTAGTACATCAGAATATTCATCCTGCACATTGTGAGGAATGAGTTACAGGATAGCGAGCACCCTTAATCTTCTGCATGAGTGAGAGGCCCTCCCCTCCAATTCTGATAAATGGAACAAATCCGTTGCAATTCATGCAAATATCTTCTGCACAAAACCCTGCTCAGTTATACGCCAGTTTTATTCTGGATCAGAATAAAGTCTCCTAATGTTGGAGATGTGTATTGGGAATGTCTGCGTGGCAATTTCCTGTTTTAGCACTAGCAGATATGATGGGCAAGTTCAGGTATTACCCTCTAAATGTGGGGAGACATTTAAAGCACACCATTCTCCCTGTGCCGGCATCTTCCAGGGCAGAGGTGGTGGACCTGTGGCCCTCCAGATCTTGCTGGGCATCATCCCTGACCATGTTTTCTTGGGCTGTTCAAGTCCAACAACTGGTAAGCCACTGGTTCTTCATCCCTGATCTAGGAGGACTTGATGTGAAGCTGGAGAGATTCCTTCTGGGTTACACCATTCCCCAGTCCCCACAAAAGAAGAGAGTACTTGCACTCTGCTGGCTGCGTCTACCTTCTCCTTACCAGAGAGAGAACGTCTGTGTCTACTATTTTCACAGACCTCTCTGGCAGGAGCTGGTTTTGCCTGCAGTTGGAGTGGGAAGAGGGGCAGAAAAGCCCACAGCTGCTTCCACCTGCATGGCAGACATGTGGATAGCTTCGGGGAAACTGAAACACAAGGCGCATGGGCAGATGATGAAGCTCAGCAATGCAGCAGATGCATAACTGAGCTTCAAACCTATCTCCAAAGTTCCAGAAGCTGCTATAGTCCAGAACCTGTGCTGTGATGCCGACACAGTGAGAGAGCGCTTCTGTGGAAGCAAGATTTCCTGTTCACTTCAGTGGAAGGGCAACCATCCCTTTATGTGTGTGGTGTGCTGAAATCCTTTTGTAGAGCAGATTTCTCACCAGGGCACCAACTAGAGCTCGTTGCACCAAAGTGAGCAGCTGTCCATGTCGCATGACTACAAATGTATCTCCAAAATCATAGGGTCTAGAAGTATGCATTATTTATAAAAACAAAAACCAAAGAGAAATAAAACAGGAAAGCGGAAGGTTGTCAGAATCTAGGTTCCCGATGCTGTGGAAAATTCTACACGTACTTGATCACAGGGAACAATTAGTCAAGTGCAGGGCAGCCCACAATGGGGTATTCGCCCCCTCGAAGCAGGCAGCTGCAATTATGGGATGCCGGGGGGCTGCATTGCAGTGAAATGTCTAGAAGCTGCGAGAGCATTATGGTCTGTAAATGTCCCTTCCACCAGAAAATGAGCCCAGCCACGAGCCAGCTAACATATAACCCAAATGAGATCATCCAGGGGCAATCAGCCTTAACTTGTTAACAACAGCAACACAATCAGCATCCATTGTTCCCTTTAACAATCAAGAAGTCTAATAAGGTGCAAAGTCACATGGAAAAGGCCTTTGGCAGCAGCCCAATCTGGGGGTCCTGTAAGTCAAACAGAATGGCACTAAATGTACACAGGTGGGTTTGAACTGGGTGTTGTAGTTCAAAACGTTTGAAGGGCACCAGGTTGGGGGAAGGCTGGGTTAAATTTTGGGACACCTGCTAGCATCTTTTCACACATTACGTTTTTTGGGTGTACCCTGAAGATGTCTTAAGGACATGTGACCCATACGCTTACAAACATGTGCATTATCGAAGTACATTTGTCAGAAAGCCATGACCGGCCACGGTTATGTCACCTGTTGAGTTTGCACCTGGTGACAAACCCAGGTTTGCTGCCCTGTCATGTGTGAATCAGCTTTTTCCTTCCCCGCATTTTACTGATGTGCATTTTTTAAGAACCCTGCATGTTGCCAATAATTTAAGAAAAAGAAAATCAACTAATACTGCTTAATAAATACATAAAAGTATCTTTTCCGGTCTTTTAAAACAAGAATCTAGAGCGTCCACAAGAGTTAAGGATGATTGTCCCTTGATTATCTAAGGCAAATCTGTTTGACATGGTATCCCACTCCCATTCTTCTTTTTACATAAAGCAGTCACATAAAAATAGTTATAAATAGAAAATTTCCAAAGGATCTTCCACCCTCCTGACAATACCCCGTCCCGACAAACAGGAAACATAACCAAAGGATGTCCCTTTTGCTTCAAGTTCTTGTAGATTATACAGTACTCAGAATCTTTGGATATTTTACAAGGACTCCAAATCGTAGGACACTCCCCCCCCGCAAGCCCTCCCCACACTCAAATAACCCCTCAAAACCTGAAGGAAGCCATAATCTGCAAAACAGTAGCTCAGAAAGATGTCTGTACATTTAGAAACAAAAATAGTCTGACGCGGTTCTCGAAAGGTTCTGTTCTCCTTCCCCACATTGGTGCAAATAAGAGAAGTCTTTTGGTGGGTTTTAAACAAACGCAGGCAGTTTTTTGGGGGGGTTGATTTAATTTTCAACAGTCTTCCAGTAAGAAAAAAAAGTCTTTGATCCTTGAAAGGTCCCTTCACCAGAGGGAGCCAAGCAGTGCTGAAGGGGGCCTACGGAGAGAAAAAGAGAAATTTCAGGTACAGGGAAATTTGCTTTCAGTAGTCCATTCTTTAAAATCATGGTCCTATGGTTTTTCTTTCATTATTCTTGGAAGGAAGGTTGCATATAAAAATTGGGGGTCGCCTTGCCATGCTCACTGGTAACCTCCTAGCTAGGCTACTATGCCCTTATGGACAACCTAGAGGCTTCACTGAGGACGCGGGTGGCGCTGTGGGTTAAATCACAGAAGCTAGGGCTTGCTGATTGGAAGGTTGGCAGTTCAAATCCCCACAACGGGGTGAGCTCCCATTGCTCGGTCCCTGCTCCTGCCTACCTAGCAGTTCGAAAGCACGTCAAAGTGCAAGTAGATAAATAGGTACCACTCCGGCGGGAAGGTAAACGGCGTTTCCATGCGCTGCTCTGATTTGCCAGAAGCGGCTTAGTCATGCTGGCCACATGACCCGGAAGCTGTACACCGGCTCCCTCGGCCAATAAAGCGAGATGAGCGCCACAACCCCAGAGTCGGCCACGGCTGGACCAAATGGCCAGGGGTCCCTTTACCTTTACTTTTAGAGGCTTCAATGAGTGCAGGAACTGTCTGCTGGAATTTCAACTGATACATATTACACCTATTCTGAAAGAATTAACATTGGCCGCCTATGTGCTTCCAAGCCCAATGTGAGGTGCTGGTGCTTTAAAGCCCTCAACAGCTCAGGACCCCAATGTTTCTTCCCATAACAGACTGGCTGTGTCCTAAGATCTAGCACTCCTCTCCTCTGTTGCGTTTGGAGAGACAGTTATCTAACGCTGCCTCTTCTTCGGTGTTCATGGAGATGCAGCCATTGCAGTCAAGTCACTCACACACAAAACAAAATGGCAAATGTAATAAGATACAGTGGTACCTTGGTTCTCAAACACCTTGGTTCCCAAACGCCGAAAACCCCAAAGTAAGTGTTCTGGTTTTTGAACATTTTTCAGAAGCTAAACATCCAATGGGGTTGTTGGCTATTGTTTCTGGGACATCTGCACCAATCAGAAGCTGCGCCTTGGTTTTCTAACATTTCAGAAGTCAAACGGACTTCCGGAATGGAATAAGTTTGGCGCTTTTGTTTTTGCTATTTATTTGGCGTTTTTTGTTTTTGAGGCTTTTTCGGTTAATTTGCTTTTTGTGACTGTGAGGAACCCAGTTCAGCTACTGATTGACTGATTGTGTGACTATGGAATGGATAAAAGCCCCCCATCCAAACAATTACTATCATCAGTGCAGGTAAGAAAGAAAAAATAATTTTAATTTTTATCATCTACATTACTGTCTTAGTTATTTTGTAGTACTGTACATTATTAAGGGAATGCGGGTGGCGCTGTGGGTTAAACCACAGAGCCTAGGACTTGCCGATCAGAAGGTCAGCAGTTCGAATCCCTGTGACGGGGTGAGCTCCCGTTGTTCGGTCCCTGCTCCTGCCAATCTAGTAGTTCAAAAGCACGTCAAAGTGCAAGTAGATAAATAGGTACCACTCCGGCGGGAAGGTAAACGGCGTTTCTGAGCGCTGCTCTGGTTCGGCAGAAGCGGCTTAGTCATGCTGGCCACATGACCCGGAAGCTGTACGCCGGCTCCCTTGGCCAATAAAGCGAGATGAGCGCCGCAGCACCAGAGTCGGCCACGACTGGACCTAATGGTCAGGGACCCCTTTACCTTTACCTTGATTATTGCTTTCATTTTATGGATCAATGGTCTCATTAGATAGTAAAATTCATGTTAAATTGCTGTTTTAGGGGTTGTTTGTAAAAGTCCGGAATGGATTAATCTGTTTTGCATTACTTTCTATGGGAAAATGCACCTTGATTTTGGAACACTTTGGCTTTGGAACGGACTTCTGGAACGGATTAAGTTTGAGAACCAAGGTACCACTGTCCTTCCCATGTGACCAGAGTTAACCAATCACATGTACTGTATGGGAGAGAAAGAAGTAAAGAGTCAGTATTGCACATGATTTGGCTTCTGAAATTTAGCTCCTCTGCCAACCGTCAACCTACCAGAACCATCCATTGTAGAGAAGGTGGCACTTAGTTGCTCGCTTCGGAAATGGGAGCAAGGTGGTTGAGTCCCGCCAGTCCATTGAACCCCGTCCCCCAGGGGTCGGGAAGGGAGAAATACGGCCGGGCCGAGAGGCTCTCGTTGTGGCCCAGCGCGAAGGCAAGGAGGCCTCCGTTCCTCTCCATGTCCAGGTGCGTCCGCCCAAAGAGCTTCATTTGGGTTTCCTCAAACTGGCTCTCTAGCTCTTGCAAATTCAGAGCGTTCTTGGCCCCGTCCAGAAAATGCTTAGGGCTGGGGCCCGGAAGGCACATGGCCGCGCTGCCAAGATGGCTGCTCATCTCCTGGAGGGCCGGAGGCACCAGAAAGCTCTTGTCGTCCGGCTGGCCGTTCTGCGCAAACAGCAAGCTGGCCGCTCTCCAGGGGGCCGGCTTGCGCCCCCTCCTGGGCCGGGAGATCCGGCAGCTCTGGCGCTTGATGTGGCGGTGCAGGTGGTCTGAGCGGGTGAAGCTCTTGTAGCAGAACTTGCATTGGTAAGGGCGGATGCCCGTGTGGATGCGCATGTGGTTCTTCAGGTCGTAGTTGTGGACGAATTTGGCATTGCAGTGGATGCAGAGGTAGGGCCTTTCTCCCGTGTGCTTCCGCATGTGGATCTTCAGCTTGTCTTGCCTGTAAAAAGGAGAAGCAACATTATCAGTTCGGGGCAGCTCCGACCTACATTGGCTCCCAGTACATTTCCGAGCACAATTCAAAGTGTTGGTGCTGATCTTTAAAGCCCTAAACGGCCTCTGTCCAGTATATCTGAAGGAGCCTCTCCACCCCCATCGTTCAGCCCAGACACTGAGGTCCAGCTCCGAGGGCCTCCTGGCGGTTCTCTCGCTGCGAGAAGCCAAGTTATAGGGAACCAGGCAGAGGGCCTTCTTGGTAGTGGCGCCCGCCCTGTGGAACGCCCTCCCACCAGATGTCCAAGAGAAAAACAACTACCAAACTTTTAGAAGACATCTGAAGGCAGCCCTGTTTAGGGAAGCTTTTAAAGTTTGGTGCATACTGTATTTTAATATTTTGTTGGAAGCAGCCCAGAGTGGCTGGGGAAGCCCAGCCAGATGGGCGGGGTATTAATAATAATAAAATAGTAATAATAATAAGAAGAAGGAGGAGGAGGAGGAGGAGGAGGAGGAGGAGGAGGAGGAGAAGAAGAAGAAGGTCCTGTGGCCCTCAGACTACAGTTCACAACATCACTGATGGCTGGCAGGTCAGCTGAGACAGATGGGAGTTGGGAATCCAGTAGCATCTGGAATCACAAGATTGGGGGAGGCTAGTTCAGGAACACAGGAATGTTCTGGAAACCAAGCCTTATGAGGAATGGTTGAGGGAGCTGGGTATGTTTAGCCTGGAAAGAAGAGAATGAGAGGAGATATGATAGCCATAATCAAATATCTAAAGGGCTATGGAACATGGAAGATGGAGGAAGCTTGTTTTCTCCTGCTCTGGAGAGTATGACCAATGGCTTCACGTTACAAGAAATGAGATTCTGACTCAACATCAGGAAGAACTCGACAATTCTATGATTCTGTGAATCAGATGGAGACTCTGTGGGCTATTCAGTATTGATGGACTATAGCTAAAGGGAAAGAACCACAAAACCCTTCAGAGAAACACAACTTTGAAAAGAACAGTTATGGGAAAACGTTCAATTAGAAATTGTATAAACATTGCTTTTTAATATTCCATAAGGTAACATGAACATCATAAAAGAATATAAATATGAGGAAAGCACTTCTAGGCCACTGCCAATTAAATATTCTGCTCCTAAAAAATGTCAACAACCAGATGCCTGTCGCAGTGGCCTTCACGTGGATCTTCACATTTTTGAAATGCTAAGATCCCGTTTTGAATTTTCAAAAAAATAATTTGTAATTTGCATTTTTGAATTTATGTGTTTCTTCTCTGGAAGCCGCCTTGGGGGGCCCTTTTTGGTGGCATGTAAATAAACTGTAATGATCCCCAGGTGGGTGGGTGCTGCTTACTAAACATGGGCCCCATGATTTCAGTCTTGGTGGCAGTTCCAGAAAGTGCCACAGCAATCGCTTGGCAACTGCTATACAGTGATACCTCGGGTTACATATGCTTCAGGTTACATACGCTTCAGGTTACAGACTCCGCTAACCCAGAAATAGTGCTTCAGGTTAAGAACTTTGCTTCAGGATGAGAACAGAAATCGTGCTCCAGTGGCATGGCGGCAGCAGGAGGCCCCATAGGCTAAAGTGGTGCTTCAGGTTAAGAACAGTTTCAGGTTGAGTACAGACCTCTGGAACGAATTAAGTACTTAACCACTGTATTACAGTCATTGTCTCCTTTAGGTGCTTTGAAGCATCTCTAAGAGATAACTGGCCAACCCCCCCTTTTTTTAAAGATCTCCAAGAATCCTTGGTTAGCTTAATCATGGAGAGAACATTACCTGTTCCTCCATACTTACTTTTCTTAATTTATTCAGTTGCAAAAAAACCAATAGTACTTGGCGTAAAGACATGGGCTACATTGTCAAATTCGCATGCACAGTTATTTCAATGGGTCTGGCTCTTAACCAACAGGATGGTGGTTCAAGCCCACCCAGGGACAGCTGTGGGCAACATCCCTGCATTGAAGGGGGTTGGTAAAGGTAAAGGGACCCCTGACCATTAGGTCCAGTTGTGGCCGACTCTGGGGTTGCGGCGCTCATCTCACTTTATTGGCCGAGGGAGCCGGCGTACAGCTTCTGGGTCATGTGGCCAGCATGACTAAGCCACTTCTGGTGAACCAGAGCAGCGCACGGAAATGCCGTTTACCTTCCCACCGGAGCGCTACCTATTTATCTACTTGCACTTTGACGTGCTTTTGAACTGCTAGGTTGGCAGGAGCAGGGACCGAGCAACGGGAGCTCACCCCATCGCAGGGATTCGAACTGCTGACCTTATGATCGGCAAGTCCTAGGCTCTGTGGTTTAACCCACAGCGCCACCCGTGTCCCTGAAGGGGGTTGGACTAGATGACAATTCTGTGATTCTAAAATGGGCTAATCTAGTTGGGATTTGGGGACTTGACTTCCAAGAACTGGAACAAGTCAGCTGAAGAGAGGCCACATCAAACACAAGAACTAAAAGGCTGAGGAACCTCCAACTTTTTGCCACCGTAGCTACAGACACAAGTCGAACAATGATTCCTGGAAACCATCTTAGATGCCGCAACTGGACCTCGCTGTGCGGAAAGCTTAGCACACAAAGAACTGAGCGAGCAGAGAGTTCCTGGAGCCAGCAGGTGGCAGCACAAATCCATATCTCAAATCCGCACCTTCCATTCTGTTTTAAATGCCGTTAAGGGTGCTGAGAGTTGGTAGGAGACACTGGTCCTCCTCAGAGTTCCCAGAGTTCCCTGGAAAGAAGGACTGATGCTTAAACCACCAAGGAAATGGGAGCTCTGTTGTTCCCAAGATTCTGTGGGGGAAGCCCCAGCATCTTCTAAAGGGGCACGATGCTGCTTTAAATGCATAGTGCTGACGGCAGGGGAGGTCCTGCTATTGGGAAGGGGCCATAACTTAGTGAACATGCCTTAGATGCAGAACTCAGCCTCCAGCATCTCTGTAATTCAGGGCTGGCTTCAGGACTGAGGGAGCCCTGGGCAAAGTCTCATCCCATGGCCACCATGCTGACTTGCAGCGCCTCTCCAGGACTGAGGGAGCCCTGGGCAAAGTCTCATCCCATGGCCACCATGCTGACTGGCAGCGGATCTCCAGGACTGAGGGAGCCCTGGGCAAAGTCTCATCCCATGGCTCCCATGCTGACTGGCAGCGGATCTCCAGGACTGAGGGAGCCCTGGGCAAAGTCTCATCCCATGGCTCCCATGCTGACTGGCAGCGGATCTCCAGGACTGAGGGAGCCCTGGGCAAAGTCTCATCCCATGGCCACCATGCTGACTGGCAGCGGATCTCCAGGACTGAGGGAGCCCTGGGCAAAGTCTCATCCCACGGCCACCATGCTGACTGGCAGCGGATCTCCAGGAATGAGGGAGCCCTGGGCAAAGTCTCATCCCATGGCCCCCATGCTGACTGGCTCTCCAGGGTTTCCAAAATGGAGTTTCTCCCAGCTCTACTTGGAGCTGCTGGAGGTTGGTTCTGAGGCCTTCTGCATGCAAGGCAGGTTCTCTGCCACTAAGCTATGGCCCTTTCCTTAAACATGCCAATATTTGGCTTGGCAGCACTCATGTGATTGCTTACCAGCCAGCCCAATTTCTCATTTTACCGTATTTTTCGCCCTATAGGACGCACTTTTCCCCCTCCAAAAATGAAGGGGAAATCTGTGTGCCTATGGGGCGAATGCAGGCTTTCGCTTAAGCTTGGAGAGCGAGAGGGGTCAGTGCGCACCGACCCCTCTCGCTCTCCAGGCTTCAGGAAGCTATCTGCAAGCCTGGGGAGCCCGCGGGAGTTCCTGCAGGGCTCCCTAGGCTGTGGATAGCAGCCTGCTGCCCGGAGCAGCGTGCCCCGCGCTTCGGGAAGATACCCACAGCCTAGGGAGCCCTGTGGGAGTTCCCGCAGGGCTCCCTAGGCTGCGGATAGCAGCCTGCTGCCCGGAGCGCAGGGCGCGCTGAAGCAGAATGCTCCGCGCTTCGGGCAGATATCCTTTTCTCCTCTAAAAACTACAGTAGGTACGTTTTTAAAAGCTCAGGCTTCCCCGGCGGCCGGGGGGGGGAATATTTTTTTTTCCTTTATTCCCCCCCCCCAAAAAAAACCTAGGTGCGTCCTATGGGCCGGTGCGTCCTATAGGGTGAAAAATACGGTGTATATATATATATATATATATATATATATATATATATATATATATAACTGCCACTATATCTGAATTGTCTCTGTTATACCCAATTGCAATTCAATGTATCCCTGTTGTGTTTTAAGATTTTCCTGATATTGTAAGTGACCCAGAACTGGTCTATGACCATAATAATAAAATTCTAATTCTAATTTCTCAACGCATGCCCACTTTTGCTGCACCACTTCATTGGCCAGGTGCTGAACGTCTTGACAGTGGCGTCACAAGATCAGTCTGAGAAACAGGGTCACAGGGAGGGCTCTTGTGAGCGCCTTTTGCCCTTTGTGCAAACTCCACCCTGTTACACAGCCAGCCCACATGGCTTCTATACGGGTGGCTTGCCGCTTAAAACAACAACAACAAACACTTCTCTGGTGCACAGTGTATTCTGGGTGTAGCCAAGGGCTGCTGTTTACCTTGCACACAGGTTGAGACACCCCACCCATTCCCAGCTGAAACAAAGCCGGAAAATGCATTTGATCATTGTCCCTAAGAAACCTCCAGTGGTCTGCTTCGTATGCTGTCCAAGTCCAACCAGAGCCCACAAGCAGGGCTTGGAGGTGATGCTCCTCTCCTGTAGATGCTCCTCATCAACTGATATTCAGAAGTATACTGCATCTGAACATGCAGGTTCTATGTTGCCATCCTGGCTAACAGCCTTTGATCTTCCACCAGAAACATGCCTAGCACCTTCTTAAAGACACATAAGCCAGCAACCGTCACCACTTCCATGCTTCAATTACCGTATTTTTCACTCTATAAGACTCACTTTTTCCCTCCTAAAAAGTAAGGGGAAATGTGTGTGCGTCTTATGGAGCGAATGCAGGCTGCACAGCTATCCCAGAAGCCAGAACAGCAAGAGGGATCGCTGCTTTAGCTGTGCAGCGAATCCTCTTGCTATTCTGGCTTCTGGGATAGCAACATGAAGCCTCTTCAGGGCAGCGGGAAGAACACTCCTGCCCTGAAGAGGCTTTGCGCGGCTATCCCAGAAACTGTGCAGTGATCCCTCTTGCTGTTCCGGCTTCTGGGATTCAGAATTTTTTTCTTCTTGTTTTCCTCCTCCAAAAACTAGGTGCATCTTATGGTCTGAAGCGTCTTATAGAGCGAAAAATACGGTATGTGTTTGTATGAAGAAGTCCTCCATTTACCCATCCTAAATCTTCCAGTACGTTTCCGAGCACAATTCAAAGTGTTGGTGCTGACCTTTAAAGCCCTAAACGGCCTCGGTCCAGTATACCTGAAGGAGCGTCTCCACCCCCATCATTCTGCCCGGACGCTGAGGTCCAGCGCCGAGGGCCTTCTGGCGGTTCCCTCATTGCGAGAAGCAAAGCTACAGGGAACCAGGCAGAGGGCCTTCTCGGTAGTGGCGCCCGCCCTGTGGAATGCCCTTCCAGCAGATGTCAAAGAGATAAACAACTACCTGACATTCAGAAGACATCTTAAGGCAGCCCTGTTCAGGGAAGTTTTTAACGTGTGATATTTTACTGTATTTTTGGTTTTTATGGAAGCCGCCCAGAGTGGCTGGGGAGGCCCAGCCAGATGGGCGGGGTATAAATAATAAATTATTATTATTATTATTATTCCAAGATTCAGTTTCATCAGCTCTCCCTGAGTTCTAGCATTATGAGCAAGGGAGAAAAGCTTCTGTCTACCCATAACTTTCTCGTCACCGTTTTGTGACACCTCAACATGCGCCGACTCCCTGCTGAATCATTTCTTCTTCTGGATTAAAAGACCTCCAACCCTTGGATCTGTTCTTCTAGAAAAAGTTTTCCAACCCTTCATTCATTTAACAGTGCAATTTTACGCTTCTCTGCTCAGACGTAAGAGGCATCTAATTCAATGGGACTTATTCCGACAAAAGTGCGTAGCCAATCTGGTACCCTCCGGGTGGGACTACAAAGCTCATCGTTGCTGGGCTTTGGCCAAAACATCTCAATGACGCAATGCTGGCTATCCCTTCTGCATGTTTCCCAGCAATGCAATGTCTTTTTTGCGGTGAAGCACCAAGGACTGTGCACCCCTTGTTCCCTCTCCCCCCGCAATCCATTCTCCATCACCCTCAACTTTTACACCATAAGCTCCTCCATGTAGAGGGTGTGCCCCTTTTGTCTATGTGAGAAAGCGCCATGTCGACTGATGGCACTATAATCATGATCATCATCATCATCATCATCATCATTTATTATTTATACCCCACCCATCTGGCTGGGTTTCCCCAGCCACTCTGGGCAGCTTTCAACAGAATATTAAAATACAATAGTCTATTAAACATTAAAAGCTTCCCTAAACGGGGCTGCCTTCAGATGTCTTCTAAAACTCTGGTAGTTGTTGTTCTCTTTGACATCTAGTGGGAAGGCATTCCACAGGGTGGGCGCCACCACCAAGAAGACCCTCTGCCTGGTTCCCTGTAACTTGGCTTCTCGTAGCAAGGGAACTGCCAGAACGCCCTCGGCGCTGGACCTCAGTGTCTGGGCAGAACAATGGGGGTGGAGATGCTCCTTCAGATATACAGGACTGAAGCCATTTAGGGCTTTAAAGGTCAGCACCAACACTTTGAATTGTGCTCGGAAACGTACTGGGAGCCAATGTAGGTCTTTCAAGACCGGCGTTATGTGGTCTCAGCGGCCGCTCCCAGTCCCCAGTCTAGCTGCCATAAACTAATAAGCTGTAAACTAATAAGCCCAATAATTCCACCATGTTCCACAGCTCAGCCCCATCCATTCATTCCAAGGTGAGCTGTACCGGCATGCAAGGTCACAGCTTGTGCTCTTGAAACCAGCCCTTCAGAGGGTTCGCAAACAGCATGATGCAACCTGGGCAGGTCAGGAAAGAGCAATTGCCTCCCTCTGTGCACAATGGATTTGCAAATGGTCCCATCATCAACTTGCATGTTGATACCAGTCCAAGGATGCATGAATCATGGCTTGGCACGATGCAGTCCTTAAAATAAAAATTAAAAAATCCACACAAACTGCAGCAGCAGTTTAAACTACTGCTACGATCTTAGCATTTATTTTTGCAACGCCAGGGCACTTGGCACAAACCTGGTGCCACCATGGACTGGGGAACCTGTAGCGCTCTGGAGATTGCTGAACTGCCAACCCCCCATCATCCATCACCAGGGGTCATGCTGGTTGGAGCTGATGGGAATTGGAGACCATTGATAATCTGGAGAGACATAGGTTCTCTGTCTGATTTTGGAGCCAACTTCTAAGGCCACAAAGCCATCTTAGTGGATCCCAGGAAGCCCTGCCAGACTGTAATTGGAAAGCGTCAAAACATTTTTGTTCATAAGGAAAATGAGCCTCCCAGTATAGGAGCAGTGTTACTTTAAATGTGAATTGTGACTGATGCCCACAGCAATTCCTCAAAATTCCAGATGTGCTCACCGGCATGAAAAGGCAGACCTTGCCTTGCTAAGGGTGGAAGTTAAAGCCACCCTGTTGCTGGTGGTCTTCCTAAATAGGCATCAAGTTGGCTACTGGGGGAAGTGGGATGGTGAACCTTTGATATGATCTGCTAGTGCTCTTCTTGTGAATATATTCCTCCCTAAAGTTAAGTGTGTGCACGTTCGTGAGAAAGATTCCACATCAGATCACGGGAAGCCATAGTACAGTCATACCTCAGGTTACAGACGCTTCAGGTTGCGTTTTTTTGGGTTACGGACCCACCAAAACCTGGAAGTACCAGAACAGGTTACTTGCAGGTTTCGGGGGTTGCGCATGTGCAGAAGCACTAAATCGTGCTTTGTGCATGCGCAGAAGCACCGAATTGCGACCCGCGCGTGCGCAGACGCGCCGCTGTGGGTTGCGAACGCTGCAGGTTGCGAATGTGCACCCTGCATGGATCATGTTTGCAACACGAGCGTCCACTGTACCACTCTATTTTGCCTTGGCCAGACTGCATTTAGAATAGTGTGTCCAGTCTGGGGCGACACAGTTCAAGAAGGATATTGATAGGATGGAACATGTGAGGAGGGCAACCAAGATGATCAAGGGTCTGGAAACCAAACCTGATGAGGAACGGTTGAAGGAGCCTGGAGAAGAGGAGACATGATAGCCATCTTCAGATACCTAAGGGACTGTCATATGGAAGATGGAATAAGTATGTTTTCTGCTGCTCTGGAGTGTAGGACTTGAACCAATGGCTTCAAGTTACAAGAAAGGAGATTCCAACTAAACCCCAGGAAGAACTTTCTGGGAGTAAGAGCTGTTCAACAATGAGCAGACTCCCACAAGAGCTGGTGGACTCGCCTTTCTTGGATCTCATTGAGTCATCTAGTCATCTGCAGTGGTTGGACCAGATGACCCCCTTCCAACTCTACAATTCTGATTCTCTTATCTGAATGTGCACATGTCTCTTTGAATTTTGTATATAATGCTCTGCACTTCTCAGGAAATCCTTACTTGCTAGGTGAGGCCTGCTGTATAAAAGAGCCTTGCCATCTTTAACAGGAGAGCCAGACCCTTGTTTTTGCAATGGAAATGTCAGGCGGTAGCAACAGAGAAGGTACTGTAATAGGGGTCTATTTGCATGCTAGAATATACTTCCAGCATCCAGACTGCTGCCTGGAAAATAGAGCAGCTACAATGAATGATTGCTGGGTACCAATGGCCTCTTGAAATTCTCTACCCTATTTGTGGAACAATATAGTGGTGGGTCCACTATTCTATTCTATTCTATTCTATTCTATTCTATTCTATTCTATTCTATTCTATTATTATAGGGATGCGGGTGGCGCTGTGGGTTAAACTACAGGGCCTAGGACTTGCCGATCAGAAGGTCGGCAGTTCAAAACCCTGTGACAGGGTAAGCTCCTGTTGCTCGGTCCCTGCTCCTGCCAACCTAGCAGTTCGAAAGCACATCAAAGTGCAAGTAGATAAATAGGTACCACTCTGGCGGGAAGGTAAACGGTGTTTCCGTGCACTGCTCTGGTTCGCCAGAAGTGGCTTAGTCATGCTGGCCACATGACCCGGAAGCTGTACACCGGCTCCCTCGGCCAATAAAGCGAGATGAGCGCCGCAACCCCAGAGTCGGCCACGACTGGACCTAATGGTCAAGAGTCCCTTTACCTTTATAGTGGTGGGTGGGGGGCAGGGTACCATTTCACCATTTTTTCCAAGGGCAAGAGAAATTCTTCAGCTGTTCCTTGGGGTTGAGGGTCTTCACGAGCAGTGACAGAAGCGCAGCTTCTTTCTTTCCCTAATTTTGTTTGAAGGTAGCAACAAAGGAGGGGCAATGCCTCTGGAGAAACTTCAGCGATCACAGAAATAGGAAGCTGTCTTTCACTCAGTCAGAACATCAGTTCATCTAGTTCAGGCCTGCCTATGCTGAACGGCTGTGAAAGTCCAGGATTTCAGGCAGAAATCTTCCCCTGTCCTGCCTGGGGGTGCCAGGAATTGAACCAGAACCAGCATCTCTACCCCCATCGTTCAGCCTGGACGTTGAGGTCCAGCAGCGAGGGCCTTCTGGCGGTTCCCTCACTACAAGAAGCAAAGCTACAGGGAACCAGGTAGAGGGTCTTCTCGGTGGTGGCGCCTGCCCTGTGGAACGCCCCTCCCATCAGATGTCAAAGAGATAAACAACTACCTGACATTTAGAAGACATCTGAAGGCATTCCTGTTCAGGGAAGGTTTTAATGTGTGACATTTTAATGTATTATTTTATATTATTATTATTCTACATGCAAAGCAGATACTCTTCTACTGAGCTACGGCCCTTCCTGCCAACAGAACTTGCCAACCTGGCTTTAGAGTGAAATAAACAAGCATCGGAGCACAGTCATAAAACTAACTGCATGTGTGATGGTAAAGGGGAAAGCCCGTGCAGCGATTTGTTTCCAAACTGGCAGAGTTGGCCACAAGCGACTGCTGTTGAAATTGGTTTTTGATGTGAAGTGGCAACTGCTGGTTGCTGGGGGCCTTGGCGATGGGGTGCCAAAAGCCATGCCCCAGGCACGGTGCCAAATGCACACAACCAGATTGCTATAAGGCTGCCACAAGAGGTTTCCCAAGCCTGTTCCACCATGGTTGCTACATTCATGTCCCCTATGTCTACTTAGCTGCTGGTGTGCAGATTGGCTACACCGCACCGGATAAACTCAAGGCCAAATGCTCACATTGAATGTGAGTAATCCCGAAAGCAATGTTGAGAGATGTGGGGTTTGTGCATCTTTCACACACTCAAGTGGCAACCATGCCCAACATCTGAGTGGGTCACAGATGCTTGCACCCCTTGCCAAAGTGAGCAAACAAACCAGGATGTCTTCTGTGAACCACTGTTCCCTGTTACACCCAAACTAGGAAACTATGGTTAATATAACAAGCCAGGATAGGAAGCCATGGTTGGGAGTTGGCTGCAGAAGGAGGGAGTGAAGCAGGAACAGCCTAAAGGCTTGTATATATTTCAGCTTATTGAACCGAAATCTGACCATGTGAGTGCTAAAGAGGCACATTGTCCTATGCACCCTCTCCATTCAACTCACACATTAACTGCAATATATACACAATATGAGAGGGACGAGGGTGGCGCTGTGGGTTAAACCACAGAGCCTAGGGTTTGCCGATCAGAAGGTCGGTGGTTTGAATCCCCACGACGGGGTGAGCTCCCGTTGTTCGGTCCCTGCTCCTGCCAACCTAGCAGTTTGAAAGCACGTCAAAGTGCAGGTAGATAAATAGGTACCACTCCGGCGGGAAGGTAAATGGCGTTTCCATGCGCTGCTCTGATTTGCCAGAAGTGGCTTAGTCATGCTGGCCACATGACCCGGAAGCTGTATGCTGGCTCCCTCGGCCAATAAAGCAAGATGAGCGCCGCAACCCCAGAGTCGGCCACGACTGGACCTAATGGTCAGGGGTCCGTTTACCTTTACCTTTTATACACAACATCTCCAGCTAGCTAGCTAGCGCATTAGATAATATGTAAATATGTGAGAATCTTAATGTCATGCTATGTTATGGATGTGATCATTTCGATGAAAGAAAATTCTCAACAGCAGCTTTAGATGCTGTTTCTTGTCCTTGGTACCGGATTGATGCAACTCTCTGGGGAACAAAACACTCCCTTGCTTGATCTCATTGGTTCCCACACATATCCTTAGGGGAGCGTGAGACTGGGGTTTGCCCCTGCCCCCAGCACCAGGGGCTTTCAGCAGCTTCTACAGGCCTAACCTTCTGCTGCAGAAGAACCCTTTCAAAAATCCTCTTGGCGAATTAAATTGGACTGCAGAGGCAAATCAATTCCCAGGCCTGTTCTCGCAGATGATAATTAATGGTTAATGAGCATGGTCTTTTAGCATAATAATACTCTCGACCAGAACAAGATATTGGAGATTACAACTGGGAGGCGGAGACAATGATTCCAGGCAGCAGCTTTCTGGGGGCGTCTCTGACTTTCTTCACTGCCTCCCCTTCCTCATCGCCAGCCGGCATGAGGTTGACTTAGCCTGTTAATAAAGGCACTCAGACGGCATCAGTTCCCAGTTCTGGAGGGCTCTCAGGCAACTCATTCCTCATAGGGCTCCATCTGGTATGCAGGCTGAGACCCTATCTGCCCGCGGACTGTCTCGCCAGAGTGGTACATGCTCTACTTATCTCCCACTTGGACTACTGCAATGCACTCTACGTGGGGCTACCTTTGAAGGTGACCCGGAAACTGCAATTAATCCAGAACGCGGCAGCTAGACTGGTGACTGGGAGTGGCCGCCGGGACCACATAACACCGGTCCTGAGAGATCTGCATTGGCTCCCAGTACATTTCCGAGCACCATTCAAAAGGTTGGTGCTGACCTTTAAAGCCCTGAATGGCCTCGGTCCAGTATACCTGAAGGAGCGTCTCCACCCCCATCGTTCAGCCCGGACACTGAGATCCAGTGCCGAGGGCCTTCTGGCAGTTCCCTCACTGCGAGAAGTGAGGTTACAGGGAACCAGGCAGAGGGCCTTCTCAGTAGTGGTGCCTGCCCTGTGGAACGCCCTCCCTTCAGATGTGAAGGAAATAAGCAGCTATCTTATCTTTAAAAGACATCTGAAGGTAGCCCTGTTTAGGGAAGTTTTTAACATTTAATGCTGTATTGTTTTTAACACTTGATTGGGAGCCGCCCAGAGTGGCTGGGGAAACTCAGCCAGATGGGCGGGGTATAAATAATAAATTATTATTATTATTATTATTATTATTATTATTATTATTATTATTATTATTAATTCCCTCATGCCTGTCCTTCCTCACCAAGTCTACCTCCTCACTGCAGCAAGAGGGAGGGCTCTTGTCACAGAATCATAGAATCATCAAAGAGTTGGAAGGGACCTGAGGGCCATCTAGTCCAACCCCCTGCAATGCAGGAATCTTTTGCTCAACCTGGAGGTTGAACCCACGACCCTGAGATTATGAGTCCCATGCTCTACCGACTGAGCTATCCCAAGGACCAGTGGGCTCCTGCTGAGGTGTGAGCCCTAAGCAGACGCCCAACTTTGCCATTACCTGAGTTCCCATAGTGTACAAGTGATGCTATTAAAAACAGACTTGGGCCACACCTGCACCATCCATTTAAAGCACTATTATATCACTTTAAACAGCCACAGTTTCCCCTGCAGAATCCTGTAAACTATGGTTTGTTAGGAGTACAGAGTGTTTGTTAAGTGAGCTGAGAGTTTTTAGGAGACTCCTATTCGAACTGATTCTTCACACTGAGGAATTCTTTGTGCAAAGATGAGAAACACATTTTCCTCCAGAGGCTGTTTAACTTCAGCTTCCATCACCCCTGACCTTTTAATTGGGGTTGATGACAGTGGGAGCCCAGCGACACCTGTGGGTCTACATTTTCTCCATCCTTGGGCCAAGGCATTGGACTAAGACCCGGGAGATCATGGTTCAGGACCCCAGTTGCCCATGACACCTACTGGATCTCCTCCCAACCTACCTGTCAGGGTTGCTGTGAGGATTAAGATGGGGGGGGGGGGAGGAAATAACTACCGTATTTTTCGCTCTATAAGACACACCAGACCATAAGACCCACCTAGTTTTTGGAGGAGGAAAACAAGAAAAAATAATATTCTGAATCTCAGAAGGCAGAACAGCAAGAGGGATCGCTGCGCAGTGATACCTCTTGCTGTTCTGGCTTCTGGGATAGCTGCGCAGCCTGTATTCGCTCCATAAGACGCACACACATTTCCCCTTACTTTTTGGGAGGGAAAAAGTGAGTCTTATAGAGCAAAAGGTACATATGACAGCCTGAAGTCTTTGTAAACAGAACAGGAGAAAGCATGCACTCATTATATACCACATAGGATAAAAATATTATAACTGCTGGGGTGCGTAGTATTTTTTTAACGTGTGCAGACCTGGTAAATCGGACTTCACAGATATTGCACATATATGGCTTTTCCCCCGTGTGGGTCCTCATGTGCCGCGGCAGCTTCCCGGCTCCCATGATTATTTTGTTGCAGATGGGGCACTGCTGGGAAGCTTTGGGTTTGATCTTCCTCTCTTCCGGCCACCGAGGAAAGACTCCCCCAAAATGGGCAGCGCTGAGGAAGTTCAGGTAGGCTCCGTAATCATTCTCCGCCTTGATGTGCCCCAAATGAGCCACCGGGTTGTTGGCAAACATGTCCTTGAAGAGGTCGTTGGGGAACGGGGCGGGAGAAGGTTCCTCCTTCTCCTCCTCCTTGATCTTCCTCTTCCGGATGACCAGATCCAAGGGGCCATTGTCCACCTGCTGCTCCTCCACCTGGGAAAAGGCGCCAAAGTCTCCGTTCCACAAGTGCGGGAAGAGGTCAGGGACAAAGGGAGACAGAGCCGGCCTCCGTTCTGGCATGCTAGATTTAGGGTACAAGTTCTCTCTTAGGAGGGACTCAATGGAGAAGTCTCTTATCACGCCCAAGGAGCCATTGGAGTTGTTCGCCTGAAAATGGTTGGAGAACCCACTTGGTCTCTCTGAGTAAGCTTCCTCTGCGAGGTCAGATTTGGAAGGACTTTGGTGGCAGCCAACGTCTTGGACATCTGTTAGGTTCTGGTTTGCGAAGTCTCCCACGTCCTCTTCTTCCTCGTCCTCCTCTTCTTCCTCATCGTCCTCTTCTTCCTCCTCCTCCTCCTCCCTCTCGTCTCCCTCCTCCAAACTGGGCTCCATGATTTCTAGGCAGACGTTGATGACACACTGGATCTCCAGCATCCTGGCCGCGTTGAGGATGTGCTTGAGGTTCGAGGTGGTGATGGTGAGAGTCGAGGTATAGGCAAACTCGAGGATTGCCGAAAGTGCTTCAGGCTTAACAAAGTCAATCTCGTAAACATAGGGCTGGTCTGCTAAAGTGCCGGTAGTGAAGAGTTTCTTAAAATATTGGCTGCAGGCAGCCAGGACAGACTTGTGGGTCCTGTATTCTTGGTCCTGGACAATGAGGATGACATCGCAGAGGAGGCCGTTGTGCCGCTGCTCGTTTAAGCCGCAAAGGACTTCGCTGCTGTGGTTTGGGAATGGGATCCCTATAAGGTCTTCAATGCCATTGGCCATATTCTCACTTAGAGCCCTAGGATGAAACACACACACACATACAAAATGAATTAGCGCATTCGTATTTATCCTTGAAGACAGCAGAGACACAAAATCCCCAGAAAGAAAAATCTTTCAAAACCTGGGACTCAATCTGCCTTTCGATACAGGCAATTGATCACCATCACAGCCATCTTTTAAGGGATTTCTAGATCACTTTATAACCTCCCAAGATGGATTGCTTGCAACCGATCAGCCCAACACAGCGTTCACATTTGAAAATTTAAAATAGCGGTAAAAACAATGTGAAACATCAGGATAAAAGCAACAGACAAAACAGTTCTGAAATGGAAGGGCCATTTAGAATGTTCCTAAAGGCCAACAGAGAGGGGGTTGTGCAAATTTTCCTGGGCTGGGCCTGCCAAAACAGGACCACCTCAGAGAATGATGCTCTGATCCTGGGACTCATCAACCTCACTGTTTTCAATGCAAGAGCTGGATGCCCACAAATCCAGCCAATTCATTGGCCCACCCAGTTTTGCTCCTGCTCCTGCCCACCCTGCTACGTGGCCCCTGGAAGGTTTCTCCAGAATTTAATATTTCCCCATGTGACGTTAACATATGAGAGAGTGCTGGAGGTGAAATAGTTAAACAGGTTACCCAATCAGAACCCAGGGGGTGGAGTCAGTGGGACTATCAAACCAGCTCTGGGAGGGGCGAAGGGAGGAGTTCGTTGGGAGTTGGGTGGTTGGTTGGAGTGGGAGTGAACTGGGATAGAGTCTGTGGGTAGGTTGAGCTGGTATAGCGAAATAGGCTGAGTCAGGAACAGTTAGGGGCTAGGTAGACAAGTAAATATCTGAGAGGTGGTTTAGTGAGTGAGAGCAGGGAGCGGAAGTTATAGGTCTGGATAGGCACCCCCATGAATGTAATGGACTGATACTGTTTATGAAACCACACGCTTGTTAAACTGCAATAAATAAAGTTTATGTTTCAATTTAACCCTGACTCAGTATTGTACCAGGTAGGGCCTGGGTGGTGGCAGCGGGAAATAAAGTGGTGGCACAGGGATCAATAGACGGTGAAACGTCCGGGGACCCTGTCTGATCGCCACGCGCCACCCCATCAATATTGCCATGATTACCCAGGCTATAGATTCCAGCTTACGTTGACACTGAATTTTTGTTTCCCGTCCCCGGCACAAAGCGTCCCCCGCCACCTTCCCAGAAAGGTGCCTCCCTGCCCTTCCTGTCTCTGCTTCCCCACCCTAAATGCCCATCTATCATCTCACTACTCCTGCAGCCCTTATCGCCGCCCCATCTTTGCTCCTTCAGAAAGCACATTAAGGGAATCACGATTAACATCGTTGGCTGCTCCCAGGTGCCCCAGACACATCGCGTCTCGCCGTGCGCGAGGCATTGAATTCCTTGTTCTGTCCTTCAAGGCCCTCCGTGATCTCATCCCACACCCTGCCCTGCACTCTTCCCTCCCTCCCCTCCTCTGTCTGCTCTCGGTCTTTATTTAGACTGTTCCCGACAAATGGAGCCGCCTCCCATTATTCTCCTGTGCCTTCGGCCTCCACCTTCATTTAATTATCCCTGCCGCTGCACTCCTCCTTGGTCGCAGTGTCTCCCACATCCTTCCATCCCCTGAAATACTTGTTCTGTGCCGCATGGGTTTTTCAAGCACAGAGGGTGCAGCTTCACTGCGTGAGTGAAGCACAAGCTCCGGTCCAAATTTGGTGTTATAGGCGCATCTCTTGCTCAGATGCAGAGGGTCAGGCAGGGGCGCTGCAACACACCTGAGCATTGCAGCACAGCAAAGTTGCCCCAAGAGGCTGGAGGCAGCACAGAGCATGTTGTTTGCCTGCATCAGGGGGAAGGTGACTCCACTGTGAACTTGCTTTCAGAGGCATTGCACAATGTAACAGCAGCAGCAGCAGCAATTTATTTATTAGCCTCCCATATAGAATGTTTTTATGATTCTCCCTATTTAGGGCTTTTTTTGTGAATTGGTGGCACCATTTTGCCTACATACGGATCCACGTTCTGAGAAAGAATTTGCTGATAGTGTGTATGATGGTGGTCAGGGTAATAAGGTTATCAGTAATAAAACATGTTGCTGTTATACATTGAAGTACAGTGGTACCTTGGCTTAAAAACTGAATTCGTTCCGGAGGTCCGTTCTTAACCTGAAACCGTTCTTAACCTGAGGTACCACTTTAGCTAATGGGGCCTCTCGCTGCTGCTGTGCAATTTCTGTTCTCATCCTGAATCAAAGTTCTTAACCTTAGGTACTATTTCTGGGTTAGCTGAGTCTGTAACCTGAAGCACCTGTAACCTGAAGCATCTGTAACCCGAGATGCCACTGTATAGTGAGAATCTGCCTGCCTGATCACCCAACCAGCCAGCGGAGAAAGAAAGCTGCAATTGGTAATCAAGAGGGAGCAAGCTTGCTTTCTCCTGTTCTGGAGGGTAGAACTAAAACCAATGGCTTCAAGTTCCAAGAAAGGAGATCCCAATTAAACATGCGGAAAGAGTTGTTCAGCGGTGGAACGGTCACCCTTGGGAGGTTATGGACTCCCCTTCCTTTGAGGCTTTGAAGCAGATGTTGGATGACCATCTGTCATGGATGCTTCAGTTGAGACCCCTGTATTGCAAGGGGTTGGGCTACATGACCCTCAAGGTCCCTCCCAACTCTACAATTCTATGATTCTATGCACATAACGGGACGCGGGTGGCGCTGTGGGTTAAACCACAGAGCCTAGGGCTTGCCGATCAGAAGGTCGGCAGTTCGAATCCCCGCAACGGGGTGAGCTCCCATTGCTCGGTCCCTGCTCCTGCCAACATAGCAGTTCGAAAGCACGTCAAAGTGCAGGTAGATAAATAGGCGTCGCTCCGGCGGGAAGGTAAATGGTGTTTCCGTGTGCCGCTCTGGTTCGCCAGAAGCGGCTTAGTCATGCCTGTCACATGACCCGGAAGCTGTACGCCGGCTCCCTCGGCCAATAAAGCGAGATGAGCACCGCAACCCCAGAGTCGGTCACAACTGGACCTAATGGTCAGGGGTCCCTTTACTTTTCCCTATGCACTTAACATCACATGTTGTTTGGCTCTAAGAATGAGAAAACCTTCTTTTCCTTTCCAGTCTTGTGGATGGCTTATGCTTCCTTGTTCAGAAACGTAGCAAAACAAACAAACGTAGACAAGCAACGACCAGAGACACTAGCAAACATACATGTTGGACAAGCGTGAAGGAGATTCAGAGACCTCTCTGCCCGGCCGCTGCTGGAAACCCAGAACCGGCTTCGATGGCTGGTGCATCTTAAACAACTCTTCTACCTTGAAAAGTCCAGGGGAGCTTGTCTCAGGGTACAGAGGGAAAGGAATGTGTTCTGATTGCAGAGCAGTCCGATGTTTACGGCGTGGGCTTCCTCAAGCGTGCCACTTCCCTCCCGCCCACAGAAGATCAATCAGCAGCTGAGACCTTGAGGTTATCTCTCTGCGCCATGCCCACTGCCCACACTCCCAGCCAGCCAGCCTCTCTCGCTTGGCAATTACTGTGTGGGAGAAGGATGGCCGGCCTTGGGAGAGGGGATGAACGCAGCAACCGAGAGCAGCTGCTCTTGCAAGCCAACCTTCCTCAATTAATTTAATTTAATTTATTAGGATTTATACGCCGCCCTTCATCGTTAAGATCTCAGGGCGGTTCACAGAATAAAATACAGGATAAAAACAAGCAAATAATTAAAAGCAAAACAGCAGCTTTCGGCTTGGCTGGTTATTGGGGTTTTTCCGGTGGTGTTAAATCCGCGTTTTCTGTATTATTTAAGTTTTGTTTTAAGCCATTAACTCGAGACTCCTTAAATCTTGGGAAATCACCTAATAAATGCCCTTCGTGATACTTCCTTGGTTATATTCAGCACAAAAGACATCCTTATGTGCAGAAACCTGTTTTTGAGGGCACCCCTTTTCCCACCTGGGCTATGTTGTTCGCACAGGCAGACCTGCGCGTGGGCTTTGCTGTGTCAGATTGTGGGATAGGAGGTCACACGGCTGAGGGCTTCTGCATGCGAAGGGGTTTCCTGCACACAGAAAGCTAAAATGCCAGGGAGAAAGGTTTCTGGCCTAACCCGTTCCTCAACAGCTAATTTTCTGGGTGCAAAGAACTTCCTTCCACCTGTACAGAGGGGAGCAGTCTGTACACTTTGCAAGTGGTACAGCTCACCTCAAAAGCAGCAACAGTGCTGAAAATACATCTTTTGAGGGAAAGTTTATGTTTCTAATTGCAGGTTAATGTAGAAATGGATTGAAACACAGGGCAAAAACTTGTGAAAGTGAGATTCGTCCATCCCTAGTTATCGCTCATTTCCCAAGAGAAAATATTCCAGATACAAAGCTTAGCACTGACTCCTTCCATGGCTGACCCTGTTTAGATCTTAAGTGAAAATGTGTGCTCTTCAGCACAGTTGCAGTGCATCTATAGCCTGTAGGAATGGGAAAAGCCACCCATTTTGGTTTCTCTCAGTTTCTCATTTTCCCAGTCTTGGGATGTTATGTGCAATACAGTGGTACCTCAGGTTAAGTACTTAATTCGTTCCAGAGGTCCGTTCTTAACCTGAAACTGTTCTTAACCTGAAGCACCACTTTAGCTAATGGGGCCTCCTGCTGCCGCCGCGCCGCCGGAGCACGATTTCTGTTCTCATCCTGAAGCAAAGTTCTTAACCTGAAGCACTATTTCTGGGTTAGCGGAGTCTGTAACCTGAAGCGTATTTAACCTGAAGCGTATGTAACCTGAGGTACCACTGTATTGCCTAATATACACATTTTTGCAAACCAATTCCCCCTCATACACAGCAACGAAAACTTCTATGTCATTTTCACCAATACACCCTAGGCTTACCCCTAAAGCCAAAACGGTGTAAGCCAAAATACTTTGAGTGAAAATGTAGGATTGCCAAAGGTTCTCTCCCACCCCACCCCCACCCCAGATGGCTGCCTGCCTTTTAATTTTATTTTTTTTAAAAAAATTGCCTAGCCTGCAAAGCTGAATGTGCACATGTTAAATGCATGTAAGTTAAAGGTAAAGGGACCCCTGACCGTTAGGTCCAGTCGCGGATGACTCTGGGGTTGCAGTGCTCATCTCACTTTACTGGCCAAGGGAGCCAGCATACAGCTTTCTGGGTCATGTGGCCAACATGACTAAGCTGCTTCTGGCGAACCAGAGCAGCGCACGGAAAAGCTGTTTACCTTCCCGCCAGAGTGGTACCTATTTATCTACTGGCACATTGATGTGCTTTCAAACTGCTAGGTTGGCAGGAGCAGGGACCGAGCAACGGGAGCTCACCCCGTCGTGGGGATTCGAACTGCCGACCTTCTGATTGGCAAGTCCTAGGCTCTGCGGTTTAACCCACAGCGTACATTACGAGCATATGCATTTTTGGTGCACATTGCTTGGCTGAAGAACTGCACTGCCAAATTTAGAGAAGGGCAGATTTGATGGCTGCATTTCGGTCCACATATTGTTTCGGAAAGAGAGGCTTAGTTAGGCTCTCCTTTCAGTGCAAACTGAATCGAATTTATCCCCCAACCCTAATGCTCTGTCTCTGTCTCTGCGCAGTTCAGTGTCTTCCAATGACCTAGAGGGCTAGGCCTGTTTACCTGCAGCAAAAGAACTGCACTCTCCACCCCCCACCCCTCAGATCATTTGCTAATTATCCCGACTATCCCTCTAAACAACATTGACATAAGTCTGGAGAAAAGGCCTCTCCCAGTCGCCCTTTGGCCAGCCTGACAATTCGACAGCTGTGTTGCTCTGCACTGCTGGACAGGATGCAACAGCCGGCTCTGCAGTGACCTTCAAAATCTCATGCCCTTCAGGGTGAAACTGGCAGAAACCGAGACAGAGCGAGAGAGAGAGAGGGATGAAGGTGACACCTAACAGCAAGCCGGCCATTTCTCTTCCTAGCCCCTTTCTGTTTTATTTATTAACTGGGCAGTCCTATCCAAGGCTACTCAGAAGTCAGTCCTGTTTTGTTCTGCTGGGCATGCTCCTTGCGAAGAGTGCAATTAAGTGATGCCTTTGGGGGCTTGCTACCACCCAAGATGGCTTACGGCAGAGAATTAAAACCCTGCAACAATTGTATTTATTTTTAAAATCCAAATAACACATCCCAGTGACAAAAGCTAAAAGCCGCAGCTTAAAACCCAACTGGCAATACTTTTCACTGAATGGAGATTTGAACAATTTGGTTTTTATGTTACATATGAAAACTAATGAGGAAGGAGCCATTTGAACTTCTTCTAGGAAGAGCTCCAGGGATATGGGGCCACCAACGAAAAGACCACATCTCTAGTACACACTATTTTGATGAATGTTGACAGCAGGTCTACAAGTGGGGAGTCAGAGGCCAGTCTTGGGCCGGGGGGGCGGCGGTTTATACGGGTGCAGGCGTTCCTTCAAATAACCTGTTTCCAAACTGTTTCAGTCCCAGTCTTCACAGGCCTGGTTGTCTTCAGATGTTTTGAAACACAGCCCTCATCAGCCACAGCTTGCCCACAATTAAAGCTTTAGTGTCAACATGCAACAAACAATAACATGGCATGGGGGTTTGGAAGGATATGTGTCTGCATGTTTATCCATTAATAATCTTTCCTTTTCCGTTTTTGTATCCTCCAACACCCGGACTAGTCACATATAAAAGCCTGAATGAAGTATAACCAAGTGTGCTGGTACCCACTGATGGGCTGTTAACATGCCAGAGGGATGGGATCCAGAGGATTGTTTTGTCTTCCTTTCGTTCATATTCGTTTTGTATGTTGCAGGATGCGCACCAACTGGAAGCAAAACAGCACATCCACCTGGAAACCTTTCCAGGTACAAACAGTATCAGAAGCAGGATTGCGTATGACTGCCCCGATATCATCATGAGCACAAATTGTCATGACTACACAATATAAAAGATAGAATCATAGAATCATAGAATCATAGAATCATAGAGTTGGAAGAGACCACAAGGGCCATCGAGTCCAACCCCCTGCCAAGCAGGAAACACCATCAGAGCACTCCTGACATATGGTTGTCAAGCCTCTGCTTAAAGACCTCCAAAGAAGGAGACTCCACCACACTCCTTGGCAGCAAATTCCACTGTCGAACAGCTCTTACTGTCAGGAAGTTCTTCCTAATGTTTAGGTGGAATCTTCTTTCTTGTAGTTTGGATCCATTGCTCCGTGTCCGCTTCTCTGGAGCAGCAGAAAACAACCTTTCTCCCTCCTCTATGTGACATCCTTTTATATATTTGAACATGGCTATCATATCACCCCTTAACCTCCTCTTCTCCAGGCTAAACATGCCCAGCTCCCTTAGCCGTTCCTCATAAGGCATCGTTTCCAGGCCTTTGACCATTTTGGTTGCCCTCCTCTGGACACGTTCCAGTTTGTCAATGTCCTTCTTGAACTGTGGTGCCCAGAACTGGACACAGTACTCCAGGTGAGGTCTGACCAGAGCAGAATACAGTGGCACTATTACTTCCCTTGATCTAGATGCGATACTCCTATTGATGCAGCCCAGAATTGCATTGGCTTTTTTAGCTGCCGCGTCACACTGTTGGCTCATGTCAAGTTTGTGGTCAACCAAGACTCCTAGATCCTTTTCACATGTAGTGCTCTCAAGCCAGGTGTCACCCATCTTGTATTTGTGCCTCTCATTTTTTTTGCCCAAGTGCAATACTTTACATTTCTCCCTGTTAAAATTCATCTTGTTTGTTTTGGCCCAGTTCTCTAATCTGTCAAGGTCGTTTTGAAGTGTGTTCCTGTCCTCTGGGGTGTTAGCCACCCCTCCCAGTTTGGTGTCATCTGCAAATTTGATCAGGATGCCCTTGAGTCCATCATCCAAGTCGTTGATAAAGATGTTGAATAAGACCGGGCCCAAGACAGAACCCTGTGGCACCCCACTAGTCACTCTTCTCCAGGATGAAGAGGAACCATTGATGAGCACCCTTTGGGTTCGGTCAGTCAGCCAGTTACAAATCCACTGAGTGGTAGCATAGTCAAGACCGCATTTTACCAGCTTCTTTACAAGAATATCATGGGGCACCTTGTCAGATGCTGGAGGGGTCCTAAGTACAGTCATACCTTGATTGGTACTCGGACGTTTTGGCTCCCGAATGCCGAAACCTGGAAGTGAGTGTTCCGGTTTGCGAACATTTTTGGGAAGCCAAACATCCGACGTGGCTTCCATGGCTTCCGATTGAGTGCAGGAAGCTCCTGCAGCCAATCGGAAGCCACGCCTTGGTTTTTGAATCTTTCCAGGAGTCCTGGAATGGATTAAGTTTGACAACCAAGGTACCACTGTACAGGCAACTGCAATAAGTGCATACTGCTGTGTCCACATTTCTCTCTTCCTCCTCAGTTGCCGCACGCATCTTGATTTACAGACTGCATGACTCTTGGGCAGGGGCGGACTATGGTAATTCAAATTTCAGCAGCGCCCTATGCAAGGTCAAAATGTGCCAGCCGCCACCTCTCGCCTTCTGTTGTACGCGTTCAGTACATCATAGTTACGCTGAAGTGTGGCGCCCCCTCTGCGGTTCAGTGCCCAGTATGGGGGAACCTGCATGCTCCCTGAAATCCACCTCTGCTTTGGGGTAGGGACCTGTTCTCTTAAATTGTGCAAACCACCTTACACATGGACAACGCTCTGTAGAACCTGATAATCATCTACACCAGCAGGAGACACCTGGTGCCCTTCAAATGTTGTGGATCACAACTCTCTTAATTCATCACCATCAGCCACGTTGGCCAAGGCTGATGGAAGTTGTGGCCCATATACCTGAAGGAGCATCTCCACCCCCATCATTCATCCCGGACACAGAGGTCCAGACCCGAGGGCCTTCTGGCAGTTCCCTCGCTGCGAGAAGTGAAGTTACAGGGAACCAGGCAGAGGGCCTTCTCAGTAGTGGAACGCTGTGGAACGCCCTCCCATCAGATGTCAAGGAAATAAACAACTACCTGACATTTAGAAGACAGCCCTGTTTAGGGAAGTTTTTAATGTTTGATATTTTATCATGTTTTAATATTCTGTTGGAAACCGCCCAGACAAGGTGTAAGTAATAAATTATTATTATTATTATTATTATTATTATTATTATTATTATTATTACATCTGGAGGGCACTATATTGCCTGCCCCTGTCCTACGCTTTAAGTTGATGCCACATGCATTTCTTCTCTACAACCAAATGACGTGTCCTAAAAGATGGGGCTTTGCTCCTGCTAGAAGAGATACAGCCTGTCTGGCAAAGCTCCCTCGTGGGTAGAGTGGCCTTGTTACAGAGGACAGTCCTCTATTTGAAAGGCGGCTTGGTTCAGTTTGAAGATGAAGAACCTGAACAACGGAGAGCAGGAGGGAGCTTTGAAGCTCCACATCCAAGTTAGTAGCAACTGGATAGCAGGCTTTCACCTGGTCCCAATCTTCCCAGCTATGATAAGATGCATTTCTAATTTAAATGACTCCACAGGGCCGTCTTACCCATAGAGTCTAGTGGCGCGGGGCGCCAGGGTCCAAGTTCTGGAGGGTGCCAGGGAAGAGGCGAAGGCTGGACGCGGCACCTCCCAGCATCAGCTCACCTGCCTCCCACATGCCACGCCGAAGCAGCGTCGCGCCCGGAGCCTCCATCTGCTGTGGCCACCGCGGCACAAAGTGGCCAGCTGAGCCAGGAGGCCCTGCGTCCAGCCGCCGCCTCTTCCCCACCGGAGGAGCCGCCCTCCAGCCGCTGCCCGCCTCCTCCAGCCCCGCCAGCAGCACGGGCATCCCTAAAAAAAACTCTGGGAAACGGGGAGAAGGGGCTGCCGGAGTGAGCTTTGCACCATGGCGCCAGATATGCTTAAGACGGCCCTGTGACTGCAATTGTTTCTTAATCTGCATATAAGTTAGCGCATGTGCATTTTAATGCAAAACGGTGCTCGCTTTTGAGGAGCGATGTGGAAAGGCGCGGCCTACGCACAGGGCTTATGGGAGACACTTGTGCAGGAAGGGGTCAAAAATTGTTGAATGAGAGCCCAGTCTTTGTAGTGGTTCAGGAACGGACTCTGTACATGGAGAGAGTGTGTATGACCTGAAAGAGCTTTGGTTGGGAGCAGCCTTCTCCCTTCTGCATATAAAAACGGCAGCCATCACTGGCTGAAAATAAACTTCAAGCCAGTCTGTACAGGGCTGGGGTTTGAAATTCAAGCTTGCAAGGTAAAAACCAGAATCCATTAATCCGCCGAGACGCCCACTCCCCCGAGCCACGAAGCGTTCCAAGCGAGGCAGGCTTTGGCTCATAAATCTCCTGAACCGCCTTATGAGCACCAGCAATCAACAACCCTCCCTCTGCTCTCTCTTTCGTCCACCCCCCCGCCACTCCTCCAACGCACACACACACACCCAACCACACAACACCACAAGATCACAGCCGGAGGGGGAAACCTGCCATTGTCTCTCCTTTTGGCATGTGGGGCTCAGGCCAAGTTTGTTATTGCAAACCTCCCCTGGACACACCCTGGAGACTATATTTGCGAAACCGCAGCCAAACCCACCCCGGCCTCTGAAAGAGGCTTTGCTTTGCAATCTGCAGTGCTTCGAGATTTATCTCGGGGTTCGGCGTGTCCCTACTCCACCCCTCTTTTCAACTTCAGCTTCTCTGCTGTGAAAAATTGCCTACCACAGAGAAGCAATAGTGTTGCCAGTATTTATTTATTATTTTAAGGGAGAGCAAGTAAAGAGAGGGGGGGGAATATGTGTAAAAATGGGGTTGCCCTCTGGAGTGTTCTTGTTCAGGGCTGCAGCCATTCAGCCCTGGCCCCTTTTCCAGATACTGCCTTCTACTCCCACCTCACCCATGGTGTTCCACTCTCCCCCTCAGACAGCATTCTGTGGCCAAGGAGCGTGCTCAATCTTTATCTAGTGCAGCCTTTCTCAACCTGTGGGTCCCCAGATGCTGTGGGACTACAACTCCCAGCACCCTTAGCTAGCAAGGCCAGAGCTCAGGGATGATGGGAGTTGTAGTCCAACAACATTGGGGGACCCACAGGCTGAGAACCGCTGATCTAGTGTCTCCCCAAGCCTGCTGATAGCTCTTAGTCTGCCTTGGTGGTGCTATTTTGGCTGCAGAAAGGTCCACGCTAAGAGAACTGAGGTTCCCAAGCAGTCTCCTGTCTGCAAAATAGACCAACCCAGCACTTCACTTCAGCGAGTGGTGTTGTGTGTCTTCAAACCCCCACCCTGGTCTGGAAATGCTACAGATTCTGCCTGTGACTTTTTCTAAGCGAAGCCGATTTTCTGCCATGAACCCAACGCATGGGGAAACAACCCTAACTTGGTCTACTCATGGGGAAACTTGGTCTACTCTGATGTAAATCCTCCTGAATCCAGCAGGGCTTACTCCCAGGTGAAAGGAGCTGGGACGGCAGCCTCAGCCTTCACCCGGAACCTGAAAATCAATGAATTAGGCATCAACAAATGGAAAGAAGAAAGAGCTCTACAGGCAAGGTGCCATTACCTAGAAGACCCTGACACTGGTAGTTACACACCTTCCTTTGGAAGATATGTGCAATGCACCCAGAGTCAGATCTTAGATCATTTCAACAACTAGGCAGATACCTATGGGAGCACAGGCTGCTGTTCAGATACATTAGTTTAAAACTTCGAAATTAAAAATTGAATCAAACCCAGAAACAAACTTGTAATGGGTGATGATCTTGAAGTATCTGGAGTAAGTACCTGGGAAACTCTTAGGGCACCGCCAAGCACCTTGGGAAAGTCTTCCATAATGTCAGTACCAAAACCCAAACACAACAAGCAGTATAAGGTAAGCTGGAGAGCTCTAGAAATGTCCAATGAAGGCTTATAGGGGCCAGTAGAGCTGGAAGAAGACAGTTTAGCTTTCCTGGAGTAACTACCACTTCTCTAGGAACCAGCATCAATATTCTAAGTGCACGGCCGCCAGGAACCTGGGATTTTCTGTCCTTGACAGAACTCCGTAATGGAGTTCCAAATGACCTTACATTGAGTCAAAATGTCTTGGAGGGGAGGGGAGCTTTCCCTCCCCTCAGCAGTTGGCATCTGGTGATTTCCACTCTATCCCTTTGTGGAGGAAATGAGTAAAACGGCGACTGCCTGACCCACCAGCAGAAACATGCAATTTTCGGACATAATTGCACATTTCCATGTAATAGCATGATCATAACAAGCAGGTTCGATTTGCTCAAGTTTCAGTCCAAGCCGTCCCTCTTCCATATTTAAACATCCTGGCCTCCTCTTTGCCCATAATTTTAACTCTCTGGCCGTGTGGGTGCTGACAGCTGTTGGGTTCTGGGACCGTTCCTTATCGAGGGGGACGGCAATTAAATACAAATCGGCGGAGTTGATTTCCTGAGATGAGATTTCCTCTCCCACCCTCCTCATCCAGTGGCTTCTGCTCCAAGAGCTCCACTGCAACGAAATATATTTTGTGTACCAAGGCAATGACATCAATCAACTGGCCCTCTCTCTCGGGCTCCACGCCTTCCCGCATTGCACCCACCAAGAGCTTATCATCAATTCCACATGGCTTGCAGAATTAACATGGGAGGCACGCTTCACCTTAACACCCCAATATATTTTGTTTGAAGAGTAGGGGAGAATAGGAACATATGAAGCTGCCTAATAGCGAGTCACACCATTGGTTCATCTAGATCAGGATGGTCCACAGTGACTGCCAGCGGCTACCCAGGAAGAGTTGGCTCATTCAGTTGCATCTGAACAAACAGGCTTCAGAATTGCCATTCCCAGCACTTACTGGTGCTGGTGCAGATTGGGGAAAGAGGCAGGCGCTAGCAATCGCGTAGGTGCTTCCATTTGCTCGCTGCTAGCTTTGGCTCATGCTACAGATATCCACTCAACAAGCTCCCACGTCGAATTAAACAATTCTGAGCCCAGGAACTTGTTCTGAGTTCCAGAACCAAAAGGAGATCACTGTGATGGCCTGGGACTTGGGCTCGGAACCAGAGGAGACTCAATCTGCACCGGATCCTTTGCCTCAGGCATCATCTGAACCAAGTCTGGGGCCTGATCCTGAAGAGTCCCAGTCTGCACAGGTTCCCCTGCAACAAACACCAGCTGGGCTGAGTCAGGGGCCTGAGCCTGCCCTGGCTCCAGATGCGGGGATTACCCCATTGCCTTCAGCTGGGCCATCGCTTACAGCTGCTCCACTACCGGTTTGGTCAGGGGAGGCTGAGGCGGCCCCTGGGTCTAGTAACCCACCGACATCTCCTGAGCTGCAGAGACTAAGGTCTGAGAGAAGGAGAGACCTGAGTACTCGCAGGAGGAGTGCCCGCAGGAGGAGTGCCCGCCTTCAGGCAAAACAGGGAGGTGAGTCACCGGGGGATCACGACCGGCCATTACCCCGACAAAGATAAAAGGCTGTCGGACCCCGCCCCAGGTTGCAGGAGCAACATTGCTGTATGCTAGATCCTGCCTGAGATTCTGTACCTGTCCTTGCCTGGTTTCCTGCCTCGTGTCCTGCCTTGGCTCTGTCAGACTGACTCCCAGTGGAACCTTTGGTTTCTGGACCGGTCCTGGACCACGTTTCACAGGTTACCCCCGGGCCCAGCACAATCACAGTACTCCCATATGTGAAAATCCACTCGTGGTGGACACCCCCACCAACCCACACACTCCCTGCTTTCTTCATTTCAACAATGCAACCAGAGTGGGCAGGAAATAAGAACATATAAGAACATAAGAAGTGCCTGCTGGCCAGGCCAATGGCCCGTCTAGCACAGCACCCTGTTCTCACAGTGGCCAACTAGATGCCCATGGGAAACCCGCAAGCAGGATTCAAGCACTCTCCCTTCTGGTGGTTTCCAGAAACTGGTTTTCAAAACCATTACATATTGCCTCCAACTGTGGAGAGAAAGAGCAGTGGCTCCATCATGGCTAGCAGCCGTCAACAGGCCTCATCCATGAATTTGTCCAGTCCTCTTTTAAACCCTTCCCGAGGTTGGTGTCCATCACTGCCTCTTGTGGGGATGAGTTTAGTTCTTCCTTTCGCCTGTCCTGCATCTTCCAAACTGCAGCTTCATCGGCTGTCTACGAGTCCAGTTTGCTGGCATTAGTAAAGCAAGCTGGGGGAGATCAGAAACCCTTGTTGATTTCCTTCAAATCGTCAAGGGATCAGCCAGCAGGTCTCAAATCTATGCTATGCTCAACCCTCTGGTACAGAATACCACTGCAGGCAAAGGAAATGTGCCAACCAAAGGCTTGAAACCAATAGGGTAGAGTCCACAGCTGCCAACCACAAACCAAGGCAAAAATACAAGCTGAAGTACCTCCTCGATTCAAGCAGGCAGATCAGAAAGACAGAAATGGTGCATGCAATGTCTGCAATATTTCCCCCCTGCTTTCTGGGGGCCAGAAACAAATGAAAATGGAGCTAAAGGACAGCTTTTTCTTAATAAAACCCCCAGACATTTTAAATCTGGGCAAGGGGAAGAGAACTCTGCTCTTTCCCAGGCTGGTGAAAACAGAAATTCTATCTGGCAGCAGCCACCTACAAAAGCCACCATCTTGGCTATTAGGGTTCCCGTCCTCCTCCAACTCTCTCATTCGAAGGGGGACGGGAACCAAGACTCCAGCAGTGACAATGCTCCCTGTGTCTTCTTCTCCTCCTCCTCCTCCCTTTCCTCTGCTGAGTCATTCCCCTTTGCCACAAACCACTCAGGGCAGTCCACAGCTGCGACTGGAAATGCAGCGTCAGCAAACAGGAGAGCTGTTTAAGAAAACAACTGTGTATGTGGTTGAGAGAGCAAGAGCGTAGCAGGTCGCACCGGAGAGAAGCGGCAGCTCCTTTGGGGGAGAAAAGGACGATGGCCAGGTCTCCCAGTTGCTGTCGGTTTTTGACCCCAATGGATTTGTGTTTTTCCGTCTTGCAGACGGGAGTAGGGTGGGATATTTGCATATGTTTGGGCCAATAGATAGATAAGATAGATAGATAAGATAGATAGATTAGATAGATGATACATAGATTAGATAGATAGATGATACATAGATAGATAGATAGATAGATAGATAGATAGATGATAGATACAGCAGCAAGAATATTGGCACAGAAATGGAAACAAGAAATGGAAACAAGAAGAATTACCGGTGAAAGAGGTATGGCAGATGAAATTAATGGACTATACAGAATTAGAAAGGAAGGATTCAAAACCTGCGGGATCAGAGATTCTCAGAGGACTGGAGTAAATATGTGAACTATTTGAAAAGCAATTGTAATCAACAGATTACGCTAGTAGGATTGCAAGAAGTTTTGCAAGGAGGACTATGTGAAATATTGCAGAGAAAAGTATGAAGAGAATTTTTAGAGAAGGACTATTAAAAGTAAAAGTGAAATTAATGAAATGCAGATCAACTGAAAAAGACTGAAAAATCTTCAGATGTGGTTGATGGAAGTCCAAAACACTGAATAAGATGAGAAAATATGTTGTATGTTTTTTGGAAATTTCATGTAAAAATTAAATTAAATTAAATATATATATATTTTAAAAAATAGATAGATAGATTAGGGTTGCCATATTTTGAAGACCAAAAAAGAGGATGCGTTTGCAGACTTCAAATGGGAACTTCAGTCGGAGGGAAGAACCAGTTTAGGGCAAGGAGCTGCCGCCTGCTGTTCAGTGGTTCACCACATGGGGGAGCCACTCCCTGACCCAGCAACTCCGGAACTTCATCCAGGAAGTGACCAAACTCAAGACCTGCTCAGCTTCCAGTGAGGTTGTTACAACATGTGCTCCCCAACCCATGCACGTTGAATCCGTCGAAATCACCCATGTGACTAGTTTAGGAAGGTGCAGGGGCCAGGGGATGAAATGATGCCAAACAGCGATTTTATTCAAAAGGGAGTGGGGGAGGTGAACATTCACACAATCGAAGTATTTTTCGGGAGGAGGATTCAACTCTGCTGAGAGATCCAGTTTCAACCTGAATATTCAGCACCGCCCTAAAAAGTGACCACACAAATAAGGGTTTATGTTACAGCCTCCTTAATCCTTCTAGTGTGCAGTTCCAGGATAATCACTCAATGTGGCATCAGGTTCCCAGGCCTTAGGAAGCAGAAATTTCAGGAAGCAATCTCTGCGGCACTGTGGGCCTGTTCAGTGAAAGAGAAAGGCTGGCTTTGTTTAGTTTTTTTCCTTTACCATCTAAGATTGGCCGATACTCCTGTCCCCATTGTAACCATGCTGAATGTGTGGGGAGGCAACCATTGTCCTAACTCAAGACCCACGTTCCCTTTGGAACAATCTCTCAGGGGTCCTCTCTCTCTGCTACCCTTTCTATCTCTAGTCCATGAGTAGGCAAACTAAGGCCCGGGGGCCGGATCCAGCCCAATCGCCTTCTAAATCTGGTCTGTGGATGGTCCAGGAATCAGCATGTTTTTACATGAGTAGAATGTGTCCTTTTATTTAAAATGCATCTCTGGGTTATTTGTGGGGCATAGGAATTCGTTCATTTTTTCCCTTCAAAATATAGTCCGGCCCCCCCACAAGGTCTGAGGGACAGTGCACTGGCCCCCTGCTGAAAAAGTTTGCTGACTCCTGCTCTAGTCTCTTCCTGGGATGCCAGAAGAGGGGCAGATCAACTCTTGCAGGAGCTCTGAACTGATCGCCCACAGGGCGCTTCTGAAATCTGGCCAAGAAGAGAACCCACTCCTGGCACAGAGGACAAGAGAGACACTGCCCTCCATGGTCACCCAGGGTGCTGACCCCACTTTTGATGGCTTCACACACAGTCTGAACATCCAAATACGGGCTGCGCATGTAGAATCCTATACACGTAGACCAACTATCGGGAGTGTTGCAGTCTGGGGTGGCATTCAGATTCCCCTGTGAGAGCAGGGTGATAGACTAGATGGCTCTTTGACCTGATCCTGCTGCAGAGCTGCATACCTTGCATATAAAAGGACCAGTGGTGTCGCAAGGGGGGGCGGTGCGCCCCGGGTGCCATGCCTGGAGGGGTGATAAGAAGGCACCCCACGGGGTGCTCGCCCTGCCACCCCTGAGCCGCCACATCTGCATGTAGCCAAGCATGCATCGTACATAGCGATGCAACGATTGTGCAGCCGGCGGTTTGGCCCGCCCTGGGTGTCGGTTAGCCTTCGTTCGCCCCTGAAAAGGACCCAGATAGTACAGTCATAACTCAGGTTAAATATGCTTCAGGTTGAGCATTTTCAGGTTGCGCTCCATGGCGACCAGAACGGGTTACTTCAAGGTTTCGCCACTCGCAGACACTCAAAATGACATCACGCGCATGCGCAGAAGTGGCGACTCACAACCCGCACACAGGCAGACACATGTTGCGTTCTACTCAGGATGCGATGGGGCTCCAGAACGGATCCCGTTCACATCCAGAGGTACCACTGCACTCTGTTTATTTCATCAGCAGGCAGTTGAACTAAATGATCTCTTATGATGATGATGATGATGATGATATTAATAATTTCATTATTGATATCAAGCCCATTTGGCTGGGTTTCCCCTGCCACTCTGGGTGGCTTACAGCATGTATAAAAACGTAGCAAAACAACAAACATAAAAAACCCCAGAATCTCTTATACAGACTGTACGATTCTGTGACCATGCTCACTAACACAAGAGGCAACGTGAAATCTGCTGTTGAAACACACACACACCCAACCCGCCCCCCCCCCACAATTCCACACAAAAGTACAGTGGTGCCTCGCAAGACGAAAAGAATCCGTTCTGCGAGTCTCTTCGTCTAGCGGTTTTTTCGTCTTGCGAAGCAAGCCCATTGACGGATTAGCGGATTAGCGCTATTAGCGGCTTTTAGCGGCTTTTAGCGGTTTATCGGCTTAGCGGATAAGCGGCTTAGCGGCTTAGAAAGGGGGGGGAGGAGAAAAAAACCCGCAGGAACTCGCAAGACATTTTCGTCTTGCGAAGCAAGCCCATAGGAAATTCGTTTTGCGAAGCACCTCCAAAACAGAAAACTCTTTCGTCTAGCGAGTTTTCCATCTTGCGAGGCATTCGTCTTGCGGGGCACCACTGTAATGAGGAACGTTTCACTGCTTCCCAGACACCAGCAACAAGGCCCACGGCATGGGTGAAGCTCCCAGCTCCCAACCTCTGCCTTCCTCTTGCCCTCTCAAACAGCACCAACCCAGCAGCAGCAACAACAACAAAAAGATGGTTCCCTTTTCCATGTTGATTTGTGCAAGGCAGTAAGGAGCGGATTAAGATCCATACACAAGATTACGCTACTCCGTCCAACTACAGAAGACGTCCTGAAGAAAAGATTTCCTGCTAGAGCTTAAATCACTGCTTCCTGCCTTTGTGTCATGCTCTGTGTTGGTTAATAGATAATTGAGGCCCTTGCCTTCCGCACTTGCTAATGGCTTGTCATCTGACTTTCATTTCTTGCCTCAGTTTCCCCCCATGTAAGCTGGCAGAGGCAGCTCTGAGTTGCTAGGGGTGGGGGACAAGGCAAAACAAAATGAGTATTTGTAGCACTGTGTGACATTTCCGGATGCGGGTGGCGCTGTGGGTTAAACCACAGAGCCTAGGACTTGCTGATTAGAAGGTTGGCGGTTCAAATCCCCGTGACGGGGTGAGCTCCCTTTGCCAGTTCCATGCTCTTGCCAACCTAGCAGTTCGAAAGCACGTCAAAGTGCAAGTGGATAAATAGGTACCACTCCAGCGGGAAGGTAAACTGCGTTTCTGTGCACTGCTCTGGTTCGCCAGAAGCGGCTTAGTCCTGCTGGCCACATGACCAGCATGTGTTGGTCGCCGGCTCCCTCAGCCAATAAAGCGAGATGAGCGCCGCAACCCCAGAGTCGGCCACGACTGGACCTAATGGTCAGGGGTCCCTTTACTTTTACCTATGACATTTCCAGAGGTGTTGGGCTCTCCTTCCTTGGAGGTTTTTAAGCAGAGGTTGGATGGCCATCTGTCATGGATGCTTTAGCTGAGATTCCTGCATTGCAGGGGGTTGGAATAAATGATTTTTGGGGTCCCTTCCAATCTACAATTCTGTAATATGGGAGAGTCTCCCAGGGCAGGAGTCTTCAGCTGTTGCATCGTGACCCATCACTGTCCCTGCTTCTACGTAAGGGAGGTCGTACCAATGGCTCAACTCTCATTTTATTTGCTTCTTTTCCTAACAAAGAAAGGGGAGGAAGATGGGAAGACAGAGAGTTGGGGGAAATGCAGGAAGAGGCGCAAGGAAGAAGTAAGAGAGGGAAGGAGGAAGCAGACAAAAATGATTTAACATGGTGGCTAGAAAAAAGGTCTAGCACCATGCTAAGCTGGCTGTGTCTCTTACTTTACAGATGATGGTCCTCCTTCAGAGCTGTTCAGTTGCTTAAAAAAAGGAGAGCACCAACAATTTGCAGCTCCTGGAACGTAGACAGAAAAGGCACACAGCCCACCTATAGTCAGAGTGCTCCCCGCTGAACTATATTTAAGCCAGGCTTAAATATAGTACCAAAAACTCAATGCTACTTCTGGGCATGCAAATAAATACAAATTCGTGTGTTTGTATGGAAAGGGAATCTGGGTTTGGTACAACACTTCATGGGTTGCATGTCTACTTGGATGCAGCCAGCAAAAAGAAGATACTTAACTAATCTTACTAACTAATGTGGTTTGTGTGTCATTTCCATCCTAGGATATGTCCTCCATTGCTCTTAATTAACTTCAAGTCAATACATCCATTTTTCATGTCACCAAATCACACATCATATTGTTTCAGCTCCTCATTACCCTAGATAACGGGGGACAGACATTATATGGTCCATATCTGTCAGGTGCTGGTACGGTTGCTCGAGAGCAAACAGGCAAGACTCCAACCTGTCGTTTCCAGGCTTTATTATCTGTACAACTATTTACAGTGCAGAGCGTCGCAAGTCCATGTCTGCTCAGTCGCTAGCAGAATCTGGGAGTGGGCAGTCCTTATACATTCCCCCAGCATAACAGCCATGTGACCCCCAACCTTCTCCTCCCCTCTCTGCGCCTAAGACTACTGCGCAGAAGGGGCCCTGGCAAAGGGGGACTCGCCTCCCCTTTTTTGCTCAGGCTGGGTATTGAGGCTCTCCCTAGCATCTTCTGACCCCCTGCACCTCCTCCCCACTGGAGGTGGGGCTTCCCTCCTCGCCAGAGGAAGAACTGCTTCGCAAGATCTTCGGAGGCTCCCTGTAACACAACTGCCCTTCCACCTCTCACCTCTGAGCTGATGGCAGTTCCCTGACAATATCCTTCAAAGGCAAGAGTCCCAGAGTGTTCAAGCCGAGCAGGCATTATAGGGGCACAGAAACAGGCAGGCTGATTCACGTAAATATTGGTTGAGTCCTCCAAAGTCAAAATTTAGTCACGAAATGGGACAGGCAGCCCCTGTCCTGGCAGGTTGGTGCAATGGCTCTAGAACAACAGCCAAGGGGTGAGCACATGGACCTCGCATCTTTATTCACTCTTGTGCACCAGGCGGTAGTGGTTTTTGCACCTGTGTGCAAAAGGTGGTGGTGTTTGTCCCACTTACTTTCAGTAACCAAACAAACCCCTGTGTTGCAAAGAGAACATCAGCAACGTCTAGGCAACACGATGACCATGTACATATGCAATAAACAATCTTTTACAGAATTCCTTCAAACCATAACAAGTCCAAAATGAAATCTTTAGTCTCAAAGTCTCTGAAAATCTTTAAATGAAGTGAGGTACCAGACTTTGTACGATGACAGACAAGCTGTGAAGCTTTGTGTATTCAGCAAATATGATGTCCAATACTGAACAGTGATTCCGGATATAGACTACTGTTTCTTCGTCAGTATGGTGGGAGAATATAGAATTGCTTCATAAACCCATCTTATTTCAAATGAATGTACAGTGGTACCTCAGGTTAAGTACTTAATTCGTTCCGGAGGTCCGTTCTTAACCTGAAGCACCACTTTAGCTAATGGGGCCTCCCGCTGCCGCCGCACCGCCGGAGCATGATTTCTGTTCTCATCCTGAAGCGAAGTTCTTAACCTGAGGTACTATTTCTGGGTTAGCGGAGTCTGTAACCTGAAGCGTATGTAACCCAAGGTACCACTGTATGTCAATGAAAATATCAAATGTTGTGGAACAGTGCTCATGTAATAACTTACTTTCAGGGCTTTTCGTGGGACTGCTGCCCTCGTCATAGATTTTGGGATTAAATTATCTCGCATTCTACCCAGTTTGAATAGCAACATTCCCCTGCCTGTGAGCCCAGAGATCTTCTTTTCTAAAGGCTCACACTTGTTGTCTCCAGAGGCCCTTGGCATCCTGGAGGCCTCAAGGGCCAGTTTTTCCACTGATGTCTTTCTTCCTTCCTCGGATTTCACCTGGAAACACGTCCGTGGCAGAATTTCCAGCCTCTATGGACAGAACTCGGTGCGTGGGAGGCTGGTTGCCAGCTTCCACCTTCCTGGCTGCTAACTTCCAGGGATCAGGCTGCGGCTCTCTCTAGCATGGCAGAGCGCCCAGCGTTTTCTCATTTGGCAAACACAGAGCGCAGCTGGGATTTCAGGCTCTCTTGGCATCAGGCCCCATGGCCCTCAGACTTTGAGGCTGCCCTTCCCAAGCTGGCGGCTCTGCCTGCCTGGCGTGGTGCAAGGAGGGGAGGGCATTTCACCACCGAAGGTGAGAACACAGAGGTCTGTTCCACACATTGCAAAATCAGGTTTGCCGCTGGTTGTATGCTCAGTGGGCAGCTGTAGACAACAACAAGAGTACCTCTTCCTATTTTATATCCGTAGATCAGAGACGGATGAATCCACCAATTTTGGTTTCTGCAGGGCCAGATTAAGACATTTAGAGGCCCCAAGTACTTAAAGGATTTTGGTGCCCCCATATATATCTAATTCAAGATATAAACAATCTTAAAATAAAATTTTATTTTTTGAAATGAAACAAAACCTACAGGAAGATGGAAAACAATGTTTATTTGTGTATACTCCCACTTTGTTTATATCTAGGGGGAAATTCTCTTACTTTTTCTAATTGCAAAGTCTTTGATCAGATCCTCAAAACAAATCTGCTTCCATATTTACTAGAGATGAGGCACACAGCCTGCTTTGTTGCGTAGTTGTTCTGTTGGGATTTTTAATATACTTTAGCTGAGAAAATGAATGTTCAGCTGCACAATTGGTGACCATTCACGTTAAAAATCCAGCAATGGAAAATTTCTATGGTGTCCACCTTCCCTTGATGCCCTAAGCATGTGCTTATTTTACTTAATGGTTAATCCAGCCCTGGGTTTCTCTCAGTTTCTCATTTCTTTCCAATCTTAAGTTTGGTTCTCTGCATTTACACATCAGTTTGCTATCTTTTTGGTTTTGTTTTTTAAAAAAAGTCCTTGTGAAAATTCAGCAAAATTCAGAGCAGCGCAAATTTCAAAGGATGGCTGTATTTTCCATTTATGAATGAATTCAACCAAGTTTCTCCCCAGTCCTATACAGTGGTACCTCTGGATACAAACGGGATCCATTCCAGAGCCCCGTTCGCATCCAGAAGCAAACGCAACCCACGCCTGTGCGTGCATGGATCGCGATTTGCCACTTCTGTGCATGCATGTGACGTCATTTTGACCATCTGCACATGCGCGAGCGTCAAAACCCGGAAGTAACATGCTCCATTACTTCCGGGTCACCGCAGTGCGCAACCCAAAAATACTCATCCCAAAGCTACTTCAACCCAAGGTATGACTGTACATATCTACTCAGATATAAGTCTCACTGAGTCCAGGTAAGTGGAAACAGGACCTAAAACCTGAAAAGGCACTAAATTCTTAGCCCAGGCTTCAGTTGTTTTGGACCACAACTCCCATCATCCCTGACCACTGGCCAAACTGGCTGGGGCTTGTGTGAGTTGCAGTCTGCAAGGCATTCAGGACGTCTGAAGGGCATCAGGTCAGACAAGGCTGCTTTAAACTTGTCTCCTGGGAAAAGTGCTTCAACTAAGCAGGTCTTTATTTCATTCTGTCAGGCCAATTCTCTCTTGCCCTGTCCCCAAAGAGGATATATATATATATATATAAATCCTGTTTGACAGCAGACTCAATGGGTGGGTTTCCTTCCTGACTGAAAACTCTGCAGAATATGAGACGGGCTTACCCACAGAAAACTGGTTTGGCTCAAAGCTGCCCAGAGAGCGCCTCAGGCCGGACGAACCTGGACAGCGTCCTGTCCTCAGAAGCTGTCAGGATTTGACGAGAAAACCCTAAAATAGGCCACTCGCCACAGGAAGAGAAAAGAAAAAAACACAGAAAGGGAGATGAGTGGAATGGGGGGGGGAGAGAAGGTGAGGAGAAAGAGGATGGGGAAGGGCCGTAGGCGTGTTTTTCAAAAGCAAATTATATATATACAAACGGGGGGGGGGGAGAGAAATCACAACGCAAAGCCCTCAGGGAGGAACGAAGGGGAAGCTGAGGTTGGCGTGTTGGCACATTAAATCAGAAACATATGTGCCCACACGGCTGCAGCTCTCAGCCTGAAGGACTGAGTCACCGAGAGGAGGGTGGGACCTGTGTGTGTGTGTGTGTGTGTGTGTGTGTAAGGGGAGTTATCTTTCTATCAGGGCTGGGTGTGGGGCACAGGGAACAATGCAAGCGAGGAAGCCATTGAGCGTCTGAGCAGGTTTACAGTTGGATTAAAAGCAGGCACAGACAAGCCCCGGACAGAGTCTCCAGGCAAGAGTGTGAAGGAGGGTTTCTTAATTATAGATATTTAATGATAAACACACACACATATATAATAAGGAAGGGACCTGTTAGCACATCCAGTGCGTCCCCTGCCAAGACAGGATTGTTCCCTGCAAATTCAAACATTGCCCTCCTCCCCGCACCGTGTTTTTCCAAGGATGCGCCTGAACCACTCCAGCTGCAGGGAACACACACCACTTCCCTTGGAAGGGAAGTTTTATTGACCTTACCATGCAAGAAAATTTTCCAGAGGTCCAGCCCACAATTTCCCCTTCTCTTTCTCTCTCTCTCTCCCACATACTCCTCCTCAAGTGAAGCTTTTTGCTTCCTTTGCTCTTCATCCCATCGCCCAGTCCTGTTGCTGGTTCCAGATTTTATTGCTTCCAATTCCCTCTGCTCCATTCCAAATTAAAGTTCCCTGAGGAGAATTACTGGCTCGTATTGTAAGGTGGGGAGGAGTAAAAGAAGGCCCCATAAACTGGTGTGGGGGTGGGAGTGTGGAAAGGGAGATGGCACACCATTTTTTGAAAGGTTCGGGACAGCAGAAAACATCATTCGGGGCAAGTTGCTCCTTTTTTTCTCATTTACTTTAGTAACTACAAAGACAAGGGAGTTCCTCAGTCCCCCAACCCCTCAATATCACCAAAGCAGCCTCCTCAGTTTTGCCGCCTTGTGATCCGATTGATGGATCTGGGTGAGACTTTGCATTCAATCCTATGCTTGCCCCACTCCAAGGACTACATTCATGGATGGTGTGATGGCCTGGGACTCGGGCTCGGACTCGGAACCAGATGAGTCTCAGTCTGCACCGGATCCTATGCCTCAGGCATCATCTGAACCAAGTCTAGGGCCTCATCCTGAAGAGTCCCAGTCTGCACAGGTTCCCCTGCAACAAGCACCAGCTGGGCCTGAGCCTGCCCTGGCTCCAGATGCGGGGATTACCTCGTTGCCGTCAGCTGGGCCATCACTTACAGCTGCTCCACTACCAGTTGGGTCAGGGGAGGCTGAGGTCTAGTAACCCACCGACGTCTCCCAAGCTGCAGAGACTAAGGTCTGAGAGAAGGAGAGACCTGAGTACTCGCAGGAGGAGTGCTCGCCTTTGGGCGAAACAGGAAGGTGAGTCGCCGGGGGATCAGGACCGGCAGTTACCCCGACAGAGATAAAAGGCTGTCGGACTCCGCCCCAGGTTGTGGGAGCAACATTGCTGTATGCCAGAGCCTGCCTGAGATCCTGTGCCTGACCTTGCCTGGTTTCCTCCCTCGTGTCCTGCCTTGGCCCTGTTGGACTGACTCACAGTGGAACCTTCGGATTCTGGACCAATTCTGGACTGTGTTTCACGGGTTACCCCCGGGCCCAGTACAGATGCAGAGTAAGGCTGCTTTTCAGACACACACACAACCCGCAACATTTCTCCGATGAAAATCGGGACGGCCTATTCCATGATGATGATATTTATACCCCACCCTTCTGGCTGTGTTGCCCCAGGCACTCTGGGTGGCTTCTAACATATATAAAAGCATAATAAAACATTAAACATTTTTTAAAAAGCTTCCCTATACAGGACTGCCTTCAGGTGTCTTCTAAAGGTTGTATGCCTACTTATCTCCTTAGCTCGGGGGTAACCAGGGGCATAGGGAGGGGGTGGTGGGGGTGGCCTGCCCTGGGTGCCCTCACTGAGGGGGGGGGTGACACCCGGTTTACTGCCCACCCACAACTCCCAAGCCTACCCCAAAGTCTGTTGGAAGTGATGCATATTGGCCGGAGAATGCATATTCTTCAAGTTCTCTTAGAGATTATGCACATTGACTGGGAAATGTGCACAATTCCCTCTTCATGGGTAGATGGTGTGCACATTCTCGAGGAGGCCTGCTGAACATGCCCAGTGTCCATTTTTTATGCACATTTACTGCTCAATTTAAATTAAACACCCCCACCCTGAAAAAATGGGGGGGGGGAGTTTCACATATTCTTACCTGGGGCTCTCAGGTAACAGGTTGCTAGTTGAGAACTGTCCAGTGGATCTCATCTATCTCTAAGCAGCATCGGAGTTAACGGGATGGTAAATAAACTCTCCACACTGCGGCCACAGTTGTTAGACCTGGGGCTTGAGCTGCCGCCGAATTTTACCTGAAGGGAAAATTCTGAGGTGAATTTTGAGGTTCCTGCTCAGGAGAAACACCTGGCAATCTTCAAAAAAATAAAAAAACCACCCTTTTGACAAACTAGCAAAGTTTCCCTGAGGATTCTCTGTGAGAGCAGCCTTAACCTCGGCTGCCAGCTGACCACAGTATTTGCTGAGCTTTGTCAAAAACCGAGGACAGGATGAACGCCCCTTCTCCGGCCCAAGGTCCCTCATTTCGAACCCGCAGCTGGGTGAGTCTTCCTGTCTGTCAACAAGACTCTTGGTAACCTGGGCCAATGTCAGAGCCAGAGCCTGTGTTTATACGAGGACACTTTGTGGGGTAGGCTGAACGCTCGAAAGGATAAATTGGACTGTTCGACCAATAGGAAGCAAATGAATTTTTTTAAAAATGATGAGCGTGAAGGAGAACCAAATGCACAAGTATAAGATGGGAGGTTTATCTATCTATTCATTCAATTAATCAATCTATATCCCACACTTCCTCCCAAAGAAGCTCAGGACAGCAAACACAACAACAACAACAACAACAACAGCAAAATTTAAAAAGTATTCTAAAAACAGTTTTAAGTATTCTCTCAAACAGCAGCCGGCAAAAGTATTTTCCAGCCCTCAAATGCCTGGGTAAGAAAGGATGTATTGAGATTCCTCCAAAAATTCAACAATGAAGGGCACACCTTGTTCTGCAAATGGGGAGCCACCACTGAAAAGGCCCCGTCATGGGTCAACAGCATTTAGGCAGCCAACCAAGTAGCACCAACAAAAAGGCCTCACCTGCCAATTGTGGGGTGTGAAATATTGGGGAAGGCACTCTCTTAGTTCACAGAACTTTTAGTACGAACATGTATATAGCTAGACTGGTGACTGGGAGTGGCTGCTGAGACCATATTACACCGGTCCTGAAAGATCTACATTGGCTCCCAGTACGTTTCCAAGCACAATTCAAAGTTTTGGTGCTGACCTTTAAAGCCCTAAATGGCCTCGGCCCAGTATACCTGAAGGAGCGCCTCCACCCCCATCGTTCTGCCTGGACGCTGAGGTCCAGCTCCGAGGGCCTTCTGGCGGTTCCCTCCCTACAAGAAGTGAGGTTGCAGGGAACCAGGCAGAGGGCCTTCTTGGTGGTGGCGCCCTCCCTGTGGAACGCCCTCTCATCAGATGTCAAGGAAATAAACAACTACCTGACTTTTAAAAGACATCTGAAGACTGCCCTGTTTAGGGAAGTTTTCAATGGTTGATGTTTTATTCTGTTTAATATTCTGTTGGGAGCCACCCAGAGTGGCTGGGGAAACCCAGCCAGATGGGTGGGGTATAAATAATAAATTATTATTACTAATAATATATAATAAAAGATGGCAGGATCCCCAAAGACACGCTCTATGGGGAGCTGGCTTCAGGCACTAGGCCTGTTGACAGATCAACTCTGTGTTATAGAGATGTCTGCAAACATGACATGAAGGCTGGCGACATTAACCCTGTCATGTGGGAATACATTGCAGATGACTGCAGTGCCTGGAGACAGGCTGTCAAGTCGTGTTTCCACTACATTGACCAGAGGAGGAATGACCACCGGAAGGAGCACAGAGAGAAGAAAATCCATGGTGCATCCGCAGCAGCACAACCAGACGCCTTCATTTGCCTCAGCTGCAACAAAACATGTCTCTTCCATGTCAGCCTCTACAGCCACAGCAGACACTGTAACTCCACAATGGTTCAACTTCACCCCCAAAGGCCCACTCCTCCATTGTATCCCCAAAGAGATGGATGCCAACTACACAAACATACTTTTTAGGTACCGTATTTTTTGCTCTATAAGACTCACTTTTTCCCTCCTAAAAAGTAAGGGGAAATGTGTGTGCGTCTTACGGAGCGAATGCAGGCCGCGCAGCTATCCCAGAAGCCGGAACAGCAAGGGGGATTGCTGCTTTCACTGCGCAGCGATCCCTCTTGCTGTTCTGGCTTCTGAGATTCAGAATATTTTTTTCTTGTTTTCCTCCTCCAAAAACTAGGTGCATCTTGTGGTCTGGTGCATCTTATAGAGCAAAAAATACGGTACTTAAGTCCCAAGCAATTTAGGGATCTGTACTCTAGTACTAACACCTTGAGCTGGGCCCAGTAGCTCACTGGCAGCAGGACACGGGGTCACCCTATTTAGGAGGTGTGGCACGTTTTTAGGATAGGTGTGTGTGTGAAACTCACCAGTGTTCCTCCCACTTGCCATCTTTAATTCCCCAGAATGCTCTGGGACAATAATCCCCCAATGATTGAGAACTTTATTACACCCAAGATAAGGCTTTGTTTGGTTTCTGCCAACAGGGTGTAACTGTCAGCCACTAATAATGGGGAAAAAACAAACCGAACCAAAGGAGCTGGTTTGCCCCAAGGGACCATGCCAAAATTCCCAAGCCATTTAGTTAGGGAGCATCTCCCAAAAGTGGTTTAACCATCAATCCCTCTTTCCAGGGGACTCTGGGAACAGTAGCTCCACAAGGAGCCGCCTAACAAACTCTCATGTCAGGGCTGGCTCAGCACAGAGACTCCGAGATGAGCAGTAGGTTGACTCTTTATTCAAAGAGACAAAATAACAACCAACAAAGAACTCAATGTGTAGGACTAGCCTGATGAAGCAGTTGCCAATAATAAAATAAAATAAAATAAAAATTTATTATTTATACCCCGCCCATCTGGCTGGGTTTCCCCAGCCACTCTGGGCGGCTTCCAACAAAGTATTAAAATACAGTAGTCTGTTAAACATTAAAAGCTTCCCTAAACAGGGTTGCCTTCAGATGTCTTCTAAAAGCCAGATAGTTGTTTATTTCCTTGACATCTGGTGGGAGGGCGTTCCACAGGGCGGGCGCCACTACCAAGAAGGCCCTCTGCCTGATTCCCTGTAACTTGGCTTCTCGCAGTGAGGGAACCGCCAGAAGGCCCTCGGCGCTGGACCTCAGTGTCTGGGTAGAACGATGGGGGTGGAGACGCCTCTTCAGGTATACTGGGCAGAGGCCATGCTGAGGTTCTGAGCCTCTCACTTCATCCTAAGGCTCCTCCCCGGCCGGCTGCCTTCCCAACAGTTGGAAACCCCTTCAAGGAGGGGCTCTCTGTGCCTTTTGTTCTGCTACATGTAATGCCCTCCTCGTTTTTGGAGACAGGGAGGAAGGGAGAGGAGAAGAGTGGAACTGGCAGGGGCTGAAGATCTGTAGCAGCCTCAGTCTCCTCCTCCTCCTCAGCTGCCTCACTCTCACTCACACCTGCTGCTTGCTCAGTCTCCAACCCGCCTGCCCCACACTTCTTCCTCTGACCTGTATCCCACCAGTCTCCTGACTCGGAGCCTTCCCACTCTGATGCTTCCCTGGGGGTTTCCCTGGATGTAGTTTCCCACTATTCCTCCTCATCTAGCCAGTCCTTGACATCTCAGCAGCCTTAACAAATGACCACTCCCACAATCCTTTGGGGGAAGCTGTCACTGTTTAAAGTGGAACGATACAGCTTTCAACATATGGTGGGAATGTGGCGACAGTGGCCAACCAGAAGCCTATGGCAAGTCTGCAGGCAGGATCTGAGTGTAGCAGATCCTCTCCCCGTTAGTGATTTCCAGCAACCAATACAGTGGTACCTCGGGTTACAGACGCTTCAGGTTACAGACTCTGCTAACCCAGAAATAATAATAATAATAATAATAATAATAATAATAATAATAATAATAGAACTTTGCTTCAGGATGAGAACAGAAATCGCGCGGCAGCGGCAGCAGGAGGCCCCATTAGCTAAAGTGGTACCTCAGGTTAAGAACAGTTTCAGGTTAAGAACAGACCTCCAGAATGAAGAAGAAGAAGAAGAAGAAGAAGAAGAAGAAGAAGAAGAAGAAGAGGAGGAGGAGGAGTTTGGATTTGATATCCTGCTTTATCACTACCCGAAGGAGTCTCAAAGCGGCTAACATTTTCCTTTCCCTTCCTCCCCCACAACAAACACTCTGTGAGGTGAGTGAGGCTGAGAGACTTCACAGAACTGTGACTAGCCCAAGGTCACCCAGCAGCTGCATGTGGAGGAGCAGAGACACAAACCTGGTTCACCAGATTACGAGTCCACTGTATTTGGAGGCACAGTGCCTCCTAAAGTGGATCATGTCCTTTAGTCTAGGGACGTGGATAGTGCTGTGGTCTAAACCACTGAGCCTCTTGGGCTTGCTGATCAGAAGGTTGGCAGTTTGAATCCCCGCCAACGGGGTGAGCTTCCGTTGCTCTGTCCCAGCTCCTGCCAACCTAGCAGTTCGAAAGCACGCCAGTGCAAGTAGATAAATAGGTACCACTGCGGCAGGAAGGTAAACAGTGTTTCCATGCACTCTGATTTCCGTCCCGGTGTTCCGTGCAGCAGTAGCGGTTTGGTCCTGCTGGCCACATGACCTGGAAAACTGTCGGTCGACAAACGCTGGCTCCCTCGGCCTGAAAGTGAGATGAGCGCTGCAACCTCATAGTCGCCTTTGACTGGACTGAACCGTCCAGGGGTCCTTTACCTTTTACCTACACACTGATTTCAGCCTCACATCCCAAACACACCCCTGGCATGTCTGGCATGTTGCCAGTCTATATAACAGCTTGGAATTTGGTTTGAGGCCTTTGTTCTGAAGGATTCCAGACACTGTATCACAGTTAAGGAAGCCATGTGAACAAGCGAGGAGACGAAAATGCCCCCTGCTTTTCACAATTCTCATTCTTGAGCAGGGTGAGAAGCAGGGAAAAGGAAGAAAATGTTACTCTCCCGTGTAATAGAGACCTGCAAAAATAGATTTCCTTTGCCTGGGGCTCAGGTTCCACATGCAACTCAGCAGCCCTGATAGTGTTGGGTTCTGCCAGCTGCCCTCCTTTAATGGGACGAGAATTCAGGATAAATGAACCTGCCTTTCACCTTAGTGACTAAATGAATTGCAATGTTTTGAATACATGTCTCATGTGCTCCTGTTGAGGCTTCTGTGTTCAGCTCTGTGAGTGCCACTGGATAAAAACAACACACGTACACACAAAATCAATATGCTTATCCAGCCAAGGTAGGGGTTTGTAGAAAGGAGATCAAGCTGGTGCAGCGTTGTGGTTAAGCGATCTGAGGGATGACTCAGGAAATCCTCATTTTAAGCAAGTTGCCTGCCATGAGTCTCAAACGTTCCCAGCATGTTCGCACTCCTGTCTCAGAGACGTCTACGCTGGCTTGGCCATGTCCACAAAACAGAAGGTGGCAGGATCTCCAAGGACTTGCTCTACGGGGAGCTGGCTTCAGGCACCAGGCTTGTTGGCAGACCAACTCTGTGTTACAAAGATGTCTGCAGACGGGACAGGAAGGCTGCAAACATTAACCCTGCCCTGAGGGAATCCCTTGCAGAAGACCACAGCGCCTAGAGACAGGCGGTCAAGTTGTGCATCCATAGCAGTGACTAGAGGAGAAATGACTGCAGAGAGAAGAAATGTCATGGGCATCTGCAGCAGCACAATTGGACGCCTTCATCTGCCCCAGCTGCAACAAAACATGTCTCTCCCATATCGGCATCTACAGCCACAGCAGGTGCTACAACCTTCCAACAGTTTGACCTCACCCCCAAAGGCTCACTCCTCCATTGTCTCCCCAGGCAGACGGATGCCAGCTACAACTGCCTGCCATGAACTCACGCAGCAAGCCTCTCTTTCTGCCTCAGCTCCCTCACCTGTAACATTGGGGTAACCTGTCTTGTCAAGTTGGCATAAAGCAAGGGTGGCACGGGATGCGGGTGGCACTGTGGGTTAAACCACAGAGCCTAGGACTTGCCAATCGGAAGGTCGCGGTTCGAATCCCTGCGACAGGGTGAGCTCCCATTGCTCGGTCCCTGCTCCTGCCAACCTAGCCGTTCGAAAGCACGTCAAAGTGCAAGTAGATAAATAGGTACCACTCCGGCGGGAAGGCAAACGGCGTTTCCGCGCACTGCTCTGGTTCGCCAAAAGCGGCTTAGTCATGCTGGCCACATGACCCGGAAGCTGTATGCCGGCTCCCTCGGCCAATAAAGCGAGATGAGCGCCTCAACCCCAGAGTCGGCCACGACTGGACCTAATGGTCGGGGGTCTCTTTACCTTTACCTAAGGGTGGCAAATGGGATTTGCTGGCAGGCCAAGGCCTGAGCTCCCCTTGCCCACCATGATCCACTCACTTGCCTGTCACCTTTTATCAAGTAGCCCAGTTTCCAAGGAAATAAGCACAAGGGCGCTCTGAGACCCATAGGAAGAGGCTTTCAGAGACATGTTAATGTATCGTGTTGGGTGAAGAAGCCCTTAGGCACTAAGATCAGACCCATTTGTCTAGCTGACGTTTCTGAAAGGAAATTCTTGCTTTCCTTTCCCAGACGTTAAAGCTGTCCCTGTGGCTGGCAACTCTGACAATACAGATGCTTCTAAAGTCTCAGCTCCTCCACATGCGTAACGCAGGATCAACCAAATGCACGTACAAACAGGGAAGAACCAAGCTCTGCTGACTCAAAACTTCGCTCCTTGGCGTATCCTCCAATCTTCTTTCCTTCAACTCACTCTTAGTCCAGTATGTAGTACCTCTATCTTTGACTTTCTATTTCATTATTTGATTTGATTGACACCTTATGACATTTTAAAATGTGTTTGGGGTGTGTGTTATTGGGTGGTTGCTGTTGTTTTTATATATGTATTTTGTAGTTTTATATTCTGATTTTATCCTGTGAACCTCCCTGAGACCTGAGGGTATGAGGCAGTATATTGTTGTTGTTGTTATTGTTGTTGTTGTTGTTGTTGTTGTTATTATTATTATTATTATTATTATTATTATTATTATTATTATTATCTGCTCACTCTGTGTTGCTGTAATCAAACATTTTGATCAAGCCACACTTCCCATCCAGAATAAATCAGATAATTTCTTCTTTGTTTCCTCCTCCTCCTCTCTCTCTCTCTCTTAAAATATTAAAAATAAAAGTCTATCTGGTGCAATGTACTTTTGGTGAACCCATGTCATATATCACTGATATTAAACTAACAGCTCTGTACTTACTCAACATTGTTTTACTTCTAGCACAAAGCTCACCCACCCAGGATCGCCTTTCAGAGGAGAATCAGTTTTGTGCCAATTACAATCTGTAGACTGAGAAGCACATTTGTTCAACGCAACATCCATAATATAATCACTGCTGAGGTGTTCAGAGACACGTGATTATAGCAAGCCCCATGGTATATACTCTCCACTAGGAAGAGAAAAACTAAGATTTGACAAATTGTTTGCGTTCCTCCCAAGACTTCAGGGTAGCTATGCACAAATCTGGCAATTGCATTTTCTCATTTTTCCAGTCTCCAGTTTGTCTCACTTTTGCACCAGTGTGTGAATTTGTGTGTTTTCATTTGCATCTCTTCCACATTTTTGGTATGCCATTCATGCTTCCGGCACCCAAAGCCCGATAGAGTTTTGGACCAGGATGCCTAAAAGATTGTTTCATCCCTTGTATACCCTATCGATCACTGCGCTCCACAGGTGAAAATCTCCTGCAAATATGACCAGGAGGTTCATTCTTCACATTACAGGCCTTTATTGCCATGCCACATAACTTTTGGAATTCCCTCCCCTTAAATATTAGCCAGACACCATCTTTGTCATTTTTCAGCCTACTGAAAACTTTACTTTTTCAGCAAGTAGAGCTCTTTCCCAGCCTATTTCTGTGCTGGAATTGTTTGTAGATACTTTCAGATCCTTCAAGTCTTTCAACACTTGGGTGTTGGCCACCCTGAGCTACTTTGTAAGGAAGGGCAGGATATATACTGAATAATAATTAAACAAATGCATTATTACTCCAAAATGGCATCAAAAAAGAAATCTGAAAGGGCAGGCTTTCAAGGATCCATACTGATATATATAAAAAATGCAAGATGTAGCTCTTTGATTATTTTGTTTATTTATTGCATTTAAATCCCACTTTTCTCTCAAGGTGCCGTACGTGGTCCTCCACATTCGTCACATAATCACCACCACAACCCTTTGAGGTTCAGGAGCTGAGAGAACAGATTCATTTCTCAAGATACCATAGGTAATTCTATGGCGTTCCTCAAGACCCACCAAAGCTGTTTTGCATCTGAGAGGAACCTGTGGCCTGGTTAAATGCAGATTCCAGAATGCATTTGGATGGTTTTTACATACATTTTCCCTACCCCACTCTCAACAAAACTGTATCCCATTCCACCCTCTCCTCCATTTAATTCACGGCAAAGACTGCGGTTGCTTCCTCTCTGTTTATTTATTTATTTTTACAATTGCACTTAAAATTTGAAGCTGCAATTTTAAAGAGAGAGAGAGACAGCTCACTAGGTGGTTTGTTCCTCAAACTCCTAGAAAAAGCCTTTTCTATGGCAATGAAACTTGAACCACAGTGTCTGGTTGAATCCATTCAGCCTAATTTGGGCACTGAAAGGAGGAGGAGGTGGTGGTGGTTGGAGCGAAGTCAGAGTCTGCAGTCCATCTAGTCGATCTTTCCTGACATGTCACACGAAAACCCTCCAATGCACAAGGGAGCTAGTGTTGTGCTACGATGCCATTGGGAATGTGATGGTGTGGCTGTATCCTGGGGTCTGGGCTTAGGCTGCAGTGCTGGAGAAACACTGCAAAAGTCCAGAATTGTCAGGCAGAATTCAGCTTCCTAAGGAACTGTGAGAATTCCCCGTTTTTAAAAAATGGAGTTTCCAGCCTTCATGTCTGAGAAAGCAGCGTCAAAACTGTGTGGGTAATGTCCCTTAAAATCTCAGAAGTTAGAGCGAGGGGCGAGGAGAGGATGCTTCTTAAAGGTTTTCACCATGGGTAGGCAAACTAAGGCCCGGGGGCCGGATGCAGCCCAATTGCCTTCTAAATCCGGCCTGTGGACGGTCTGGGAATCAGCGTGTTTTTACATGAGTAGAATGTGTCCTTTTATTTAAAATGCATCTCTGGGTTATTTGTGGGGCATAGGAATTCGTTCATTTTTTTCTTCAAAATATAGTCCGGCCCCCCACAAGGTCTGAGGGACAGTGGACTGGCCCCCTGCTGAAAAAGTTTGCTGACCCCTGGTTTTCACAATACAATCAGATATGGATAACAGATATGGTAAATAAAAAACAGCTACAAAAAGCACAAATAAAATACAGAGCCTTCTCTTAAAGATAACTCCTAGATCTTATCATCCACAGAAGGTAGCAGACCCTCTCAGCTCTCATCTGGTATATTTCCTTTCTCTTTCCAGCTTCTCACCTTGGGAGACCGACATTTCTCTTCCTCCCACCCACAGTCCCTTCATCAACCATCTACCACTCCCCATGCAGGTACAATCCCATGTGGGATACAAGTGGCGCTGTGGTCTAAACCACTGAGCCTCTTGAGCTTGCCAACCAGAAGGTTGGCGGTTCAAATCCGCACAACGGGGTGAGCTCCCATTGCTCTGTCCCAGCTCCTGCCAACCTATCAGTTCGAAAGCACACCAGTGCGAGTAGATAAAAAGGTACCACTGCAGCGGGAAGGTAAACAGCATTTCCGTGAGCTCTGGCTTCCGTCACGGTACATTTGCAAACCCCCCCACTTGTCATGGAAAGCCCCCAGCAACTTCAGTGACTCCCATTCCTGCTTGCTTTTGACCATGCTTCAGCACCTAGATGACTCGGGCAAGTGAGCCAAGCCACAAGCGATGGCGGGAAACAGCTCCACCCAATGGTTTTATGACAAGGACCTGGTTATTAATCAAGCAATTTGCACAGCAGTGCTCCCAAACACCTTAGCAGTAGCTGGGGCTCTCTGTGGTTATGACCTTACATGTTTCTCTCACTTTATTCTGCCAGCTTTCTAATGGGAACATAAATCTCAAAAGAATATTTTAAGCGCCTTATTTCTCTTCCTTTCCCCAACCTTTTTTTTTTTGAAAACTGCAGACTCTATTGCTGAGATAATAGGAGCAGTATTTGGAGTCTCCATTAAGTCCAAGAAGATGTGGTCGTCTGCCATGAATCCGCCCCCAACCCCAAGCTATCATTGCCAAACAGACATTTTAAGCAGAATAGTCTTTCTAACAAGCCCAGCCCTTAAAACTTATTTCGGCTTCTAATTCCGGTTGGGAAGGATGTGGTTTTAATTAGGGGGCTGTGCCTTTGGCACCCCTTGTTTTCAACAACATGAGAAAGGTTAACCAAGAATTATTCAAAATGTAATAGTGAATTATATATCTATATACAAAATAAAATAATATGAATCTGTGCCAGGAATACAGATAACATAAGTAGTATAATGAGAATTATTGGAAGTTACATATTTTCATTTATTATGTAAGGGTAATATGTTGTATTTGTTTATGTTTGTTTTTCTAACTTTTCTTACTTTATTGTTTTTATTCATTTGTATCGTCTTTTGTATTATATGTTATGTTTATTTGTCTATGTGAAAATTAATAAAGATTTTCTTTAAAAAAAGAGAGAAAGGTTAAGGTTCCCCCCCTTCCAGATGCCCACCTTGAATATGGCTATTTAAAATAATAATAATAATAATAATAATAATAATAATAATAATAATAATAATATACCCATATGTTTTCTCTTTAAAACATTGCACTGTCCATAGCATCGGATGGTAGGCTAAAGGACAGCTAACCAGAGCTAACAAAGAAATCACCTTTAAGCAGCAGAGAGTACATTGGAGGAACAGACAGACTGCCTAGATTACTCACATAAGGCAAGACAACGGTTGAAGCAGAGTCAATGTGAACTCAAGGTCATTTATCGCATTAGAGATTGATTGACTCGCTTAATTTACTACAGCAGCACACTTATGCAGAACTACGTTGCCTTTTTTTAAAAAAATCTGTTTTTAAAACGTACATCCTGTTTTCCGTTTTGCATTCTCGAGACCCGTCAAAAAGCTCGCATCGTAAAAACGACGCAAAAGCAACAGCACCCTTCTACCAAACGCAATTACAGACTCAAAGCAAATGAAGAGCAAAGGAATCAAATGATCAATGCCTCTCTAAAGCCCAGCAGAGGACATTGCCGTCGCCGGTTTCCTGAAACCCCAGCAGATCAGGCTTGATGTGCTTCTCAGAGAACGAAGTTCCAAAAAGAAAAAGGAGGGGGGAGCGCCATTGATATCCATTTAAGCAAGATTGACTTCTAGATCGACTAGTCTTTCCTTCCAATAAAGCTGGCAGGAAGTCAATTCAGAAGCAAAAACAAAGGAAATACTTCCTTACAAGAGAAACAATCCATTCATGGGATTAACTCCTGGAGGAGGGATAGGCAGCCAGATGTTCTGGGACTACAGTTCCCATCATCCTTGGCCATGCTTGCTGGGAGTTGTAGTCCAACAACATCACATTGATAAGCCCTGTCTGGCTAAGGTGGCTACAAGCTCAGATGCCTTAATGAAAAAGATTGTGCTGTTTAATGGAGGGAAGACTAACCAACTACCATTAACCATGACAGCTAAATGGAGGCTTAATGTTGAGGCTCAACGTGGATGCTTATTACGATCATCGTGTTACGCTTCTAAATTTTTCAAGAGCATCTTTCTGGACCAGAATACTGAAAAATGTGGACATTTCTGTTCAGTTTCATTAAGCTAATGTGGTGCCGTGTGAATTCATTTATACGTCACCTTTCTGCCAAGGAATCCAATGCCGTTTACAATTCTAAATATTAGAATATAGTCATACCTCATGTTATGTTTGCTTCAGGTTACGTTTTTTCAGGTTGCGTCCCGTGACGACCCGGAAGTACTGGAAAGGGTTCCTTCCGGGTTTCGCCGCATGCACAGAAGTGCTATATCGCGCCACGCACCTGCACAGATACGGCGCTTCAGGTTGTGCTCTTTCCATGTTGCGAACAGGCCTCCAGAACAGACCCCGTTCGCAACCAGAGGTACCACTGTAAACAAATGCTACAAAAATATTCTCAGGCCAGTTTCAGGAGCCAACAGCATGAGCTCAGTGGCTTGGACTTCCTTGCTCAAGGACTTGGACCAGTAAGATCTGGGTTTTGCCATCCAACTTGACCAGGAAACTGATGGGGTGATATGGGCCGTGTCGTGGAAGAAGAGAGCTCATGTATGTCTCTCTGAGCTTCTCAGAGGAAGGCTGATCTGAACGTGTGGTAGATGGAGAGAGGCTTACAGTTGGTACAGCCATGAAACACCACACATGAAATAAGATGTGAAATGATTTCATAAAAGAGATCAAGCAAATGTTAATACCTGGTTCTCCTATCAACCTAGCCCCAAGCACAAAAAGCCAGGCCAAGAAAATAGGTCTTGTAATTGATCTATACCATGGGTAAAAAGTAGAGACATCACCTTGCCAACAAAGGTCCGTATAGTAAAAGCTATGGTTTTCCCAGTAGTGATGTATGGAATTGAGAGCTGGACCATAAAGAAGACTGATCGCCGAAGAATTGATGCTTTTGAATTATGGTGCTGGAGGAGACTCTTGAGAGTCCCATGGACTGCAAGAAGATCCAACCGATCCATTCTGAAGGAAATCAGCCCTGAGTGCTCACTGGAAGGACAGATCCTGAAGCTGAGGCTCCAATACTTTGGCCACCTCATGAGAAGAGAAGACTCCCTGGAAAAGACCCTGATGTTGGGAAAGATGGAGGGCACAAGGAGAAGGAGACGACAGAAGACGAGATGGTTGGACAGTGTTTTCGAAGCTACGAACATGAGTTTGACCAAACTGTGGAAGTCAGTGGAAGACAAGAGTGCCTGGCGTGCTCTGGTCCATGGGGTCACGAAGAGTCGGACACAACTAAACAACAACAACATGGATAGGCAAACTAAGGCCCGGGGGCCGGATCTAAATCCTTCTAAATCCAGCTCCAGGAATCAGCATTTTTTTACATGAATAGAATGTATGCTTTTATTTAAAATGCATCTCTGGGTTATTTGTGGGGCATAGGAATTTGTTCTTTCTTCCTCCCCCCCCAAAAAATATAGTCTGGCCCCCCACAAGGTCTGAGGGACAGTGGACCAGCTCCCTGCTGAAAAAGTGTGCTGACCCCTGATCTATACAAAATCACGTGGCAAGAGCCCTGTCAGGCCTTCACAGCTTCCGTTGAGTGGGTCTGCATTTCTAAGGCCTCTGCATTTGTTAAAACTCCCTGCATAGAGAAAGGTAGCCCTTCAGGGAAAGAGCCCACGGCGGAGGACTTAACGGTAGACACCTGAATTCCAAACTCCACATAAATAACAACCCTGAAACGCTGTAGCAGGACTCTTTGGGAAGCGTCTGAAACCAGTTTTAGAAGTGACACACCACTTTTAATTTAAAAAATAGGAAGAACACCAACGAGTCACAACCAGGCACACAACAAAGACACAACCCTAAAGAGCACCGTGAGGTCAAAAGACAATGCCGCACCCTTGCAGGGTGTGGGGATTTATATAATTAACCCACACCCCAAAATCTATTGCTGCAATTACCGTTTATGCAGGGCTGGCTCATGCTATTCTGTTGCCCAAGGCAAAATCTCATTCTGACAACTTCCCACCCAACCCCTGAACCTTTATGGGTGGGTTTGGGTTTTCGTTTCGTTCTGCCACAGACACTGCTCCCTATTGCAAAGGGAAGGGCGTTTCACCTAGCTCACTTCAATAGGGATTGGCAAATCCATCCATTTAATTTCTCTCAGTTTTTCTGGACTTCACTTCTCCATATTTCCAAAGCAATTTGAATGAAAATAAAAATAAAGTCCTCATGAAAATTCGTCAGCATTTTAGATAAAAATTATCTTGACATACACATTTCTGCATACAGTTTTGCCTGATAGGATCATTTTTTGCAAGCGATCTGGCCTAACGAAATGCTTTTTCAAATTACTGCATTCTCTAATATTGTGCATTTTAATCTATTACTTTATCACAATACACACATTTTTGCACACATTATTTCATTGCAACCATGCATCCTGCCCTGATGTACAGTATATTTTGCTGCAGGAGGCTTAGTTTGGTCTGAATCATGCATACACTACCAGAGCTAACGTTAAATACATTGCTTCTGGTAAAATTTGTGTCCTGGGCTTTTTAGACTCGTCTGCCCATGTACTATCTGAAATCGGAGGGGTCCCTTGGTTGCCAGAGGTGAATTTCCCCCCAGTAATAGAGCATCTATCAGAGGCTACAAACCTTGATGCCTATGCGCTACACCAGGCTTCCTCAACCTCGGCCCTCCAGATGATCCCTAGCTAGCAGGACCAGTGGTCAGGGATAATGAGGAAGCCTGCTCTACGCTTCCTCTTTTAGAGGCAGCAATGCTACTGAATTGCTGGAACGCCAGGAAGAAAGAGTGCTGTTGCCTTCAGGCGCTGCTTTCAGGCTTCCTATGGACATCTGGTTGGCCTAATAATAATAATAATAATAATAATAATAATAATAATAATATTTTATTTATATCCCGCCCTCCCCAGCCGAAGCCGAGCTCAGAGTGGCTAACAACAATGAAAGTAACACAGCATTCTAAAATCAATTCATTCTAAAATCAATTCAAAATCAAATTAATGGCAACCATTGGGCTAGCGTTCTCTGAGGATTACCAAAGGAGGGGGTCAGACTGTGCCTTGGCCAAAGGCCTGGTGGAACAGCTCCGTCTTGCAGGCCCTGCGGAAAGATGTCAAGTCCCGCAGGGCCCTAGTTTCTTGTGACAGAGCGTTCCACCAGATCGGGCCACGGCCAAAAAAGCCCTGGCTCTGGTTGAGGCCAGCCTAACCTCCCTGTGGCCCAGGACCTCCAAGATATTTTTGTTTGAAGACCGTAAGGTCCTCCGTGGGACATACCAGGAGAGGCGGTCCCGTAGGTACGAGGGTCCTAGGCCGTATAGGGCTTTGAAGGTTAAAACCAGCACCTTAAACCTAAGAGAAGGATGCTGGACTAGATGGGCCATTGGCCTGATCCAGCTCCTTATGCCCGTACATTCTCAGCCTAATAGATAAAAGGTAATGTTACCCCTGACCATTAGGTCCAGTTGTGGCCGACTCCGGGGTTGCGGCGCTCATCTCGCTTTATTGCCCGAGGGAGCCGGCATACAGCTTCTGGGTCATGTGGCCAGCATGACTAAGCCGCTTCTGGCGAACCAGAGCAGCGCACAGAAACACCGTTTACCTTCCCGCCAGAGCAGTACCTATTTATCTACTTGCACTTTGACATGCTTTCAAACTGCTAGGTTGGCAGGAGCAGGGACCGAGCAACGGGAGCTCACCCCATCATGGGGATTCGAACTGTCGACCTTCTGATTGGCAAGTCCTAGGCTCTGTGGTTTAACCCACAGCGCCACCCGCAGCCCTGGGAGCCTATTGGATAGTGATGTATAAACAGCTGGGAAAGTGTTTCCATTTTTGCGAGAGCACTAAAAAACATACCGTATTTTTTGCTCTATAAGACTCACTTTTTCCCTCCTAAAAAGTAAGGGGAAATATGTGTGCGTCTTATGGAGCGAATACAGGCTGCGCTGCTATCCCAGAAGCCAGAACAGTAAGAGGGATCGCTGCTTTTCATTGCGCAGCGATCCCTCTTGCTGTTCTGGCTTCTGAGATTCAGAATTATTTTTTTCTTGTTTTCCTCCTCCAAAAACTAGGTGCGTCTTGTGGTCTGGTGTGTCTTATAGAGCGAAAAATACAGTAAGCAGCGCTTTGGAGGGGGAAGATTAAAGGAGCCCCCCAAGGACATCATGAGCTGGGAAATTTCAAGAAATTGTTTGGCAAACAATAAAAGCTTCTTTGCAATCTGTGCAAGGGGCGGACAGTGCGGAGGGAAAGAGTCAGCCTTAAAAATATGATAGTGACGCGTCGGAAACGGGGATATTCAGAGACGCAGCCCATTTGTTAAGTGGTCGCTTTCCTGTCATCCTCAAGGAAGATGGAGGGGATGTAGAGCGGCTTGAGACAGGTGTCGTATTTCACAGCGAAAAAGTGGAGATGATCTGCAGATAGCAGTGGGGAACGGCTCCTGAGGAGATTTCAGCCTCATAAGAAAAGGCAGGATATTGGCTCCAGACACTCTGAGGAAATGCTTCAGGGAGAAGCAGGTACTTGCCTTGCATGGATAATGAGTAGTGGTTATTATTATTATTAATTCATGCATCTACTATATATTTTGGAAAGTTGTTTGCTGTGCATTTGGACACCTCTTAAGACATTGCATCCAAATTTTGCACCATGGTTCCTGGCAAGGCAAAGCAGCTCTTCATCTATGCTTGGATACAACTGGGCGCCATTTTGAATCAAGATGGTGGAGTGAACCTTTCAAAACAGGACTGATTTTAACCACTGGTCAACACCTCACTGACTTTTTTTGTTTGTTTCTTAAGCGTTCCCAAATAACACTGAGTATGAGGCTGTTAGTTCTGTATAAGACAAGAATATTCACACTTCACAGACTATCATAAAAATGATAGCTGCCCCTGAGGCACTTACAATGTTTTATGACTACTAAGGTTCAGCTTACAGCCTTCCGACTTTTTACATTTGATTTTTCTTTGCTGCCCATAACTTGCCTATCCTCTCTCCTGAGGCTGCCTTTTTGTTGCACGGATACAGCGCTTTTCTGAGCGTTTAGAACAGCATCACGTTTGTACCTGAAAAGAGGCAGCCAGTTGTTCCTGGCACATTCGCTGCTATTGTGATTTCCATGCAGAAGGTTACTGCTTGGATACAATGGGTACCTATCAGATGTTTCCTGCGATGTAATTCGGGATCAACCATGTCACATTTTAAAGTCTTTTGAAGTTATGCAGGGTGTGAAGAAAGTAGAGAGGGGCGTGTTCCCCCTGCCTCTGCCGCCACAAAGCGTGTTCTCCTTCATGGAGAGCATGTGTTGCGGTGGGGGCCGCCAGGACACTCCAAAGTTGGGGGCGGACTAATTGACCGTTGGCCACTGATGCGATTGGGCTTCCCATGTTGTTGGGAAGAAGTTAATGTTGCCATTTGTTGATTGACAGCCAGAAATGCTAAAACTCCTTGCACGAGGCTAGGGCTTCCTCTTGTCGCCCGTGCATCGGATTGCCCATCCCCCCTCCCTATATTTAGGGTTGTTCGCTTTGACCTTGCTATGCCTGTCATGGGGTCGTCTGCTCCTGGGGCAGGGGCCCGGTAGGAATTTTGTCCATCTGGCTGATTGGCTGGGGCCATTTGGTTTTTGCCTACTGCGTAGCAAATCGTCACAACTTGTAAGGTTGCGGTTAGGCATTGGTTTATGGTTTGGTTGGTTGAGGGGCATGGATTCGCTGTGCCTGCCCCTCTAATGCTGCTGCTGCAAGGGATTCCATTAAAGGAATTGGGGGCTAACTATTGCTTGTCCACTCTGTCAAGGGGGCTCGGGCCATAGCAATGAGCTCCCGGTTGCATTTGAGGTGAAGGCAAGTTCCCTGCTCTGTCGCTACCCCCAAGTGTATTCCCCTATTCTGACTTTCGCATCGTGTGGAATGTCAGTCTGTCCCCCATGGTGGGGGCAGATAGTTGCAACCAATGCCTAAGCAACCATTCACAAATTTGTATTTTAATAAAGTTGTGGCCAAAATTATGCCAAAAATCTTAAACAAAAATTTCTGTGTGATGTGTGAGTTATTGGGGTGGCCCTGGGGACCTTGACACGCAATAATACTATCATTTGCAGGTCCTCCAGTGATTCAGGACAGACCAAAAGAAGTACAATTGTAACTTGGAAGGCAAACAGCTTAGTTTAAGGTTACCAGATTTTTTTCAATGAATCCGGGGACACTTTTCAACTTCCTATTAAATAGAGGAATTTTGTCAGGGGACTGATTTGTAAATCCGGGGACTGTACCCGGGAAACGAGGATGTCTGGCAACCTTAGCTTAGTTCCTGAACATTTTGGCTCCTGAATGTCACAAACCCAGAAGTGACTGTTCCAGTTTGTGAACTTTTTTTGGAAGCCAAACTTCCGACGGGGCTTCCACAGCTTCCGATTGGCTGCTACAGGAGCTTCCTGCAGCCAATCAGAAGCCGCACTTTGGTTTTCGAATGTTTTGGAAGTCAAAAGGACTTCCGGGATGGATTCCGTTCGACTTCCAAGGTGCGACTGTAGTCCTTCTTAGCTAAACTGCAAAATACACTCCCACAAGATGGCCACCATCTTGGATGGCTTGTTGGGGGACACGGCGATCAACAGCTACTAGCCACAATGGCTACATTCTACCTCCACTGCGGACAGAGTGTAGAGAGTGTTGTTGCACCCGGGTCTTGCTTGCGGGTTTCCCGTTAGACCATATGCTTGGCCGCTGGGAAGACAGGCTGCTGAACTATATGGGCTTTTGGCCTGATCTAGAAAGGCCCCTTTAACATCCCTTACACTCCCACCCTCCCACTTTAATTAAAAAAAAATATTTTTATTGTACAATACAGTCATAGCAAAGCAAGACAAAGAACAGCTATTGCATCATTTTACATGGTCTTAAAACATTGGCAGTGCGCATAGGTAAACAGAGACAGGTTTGTGAGGCTGGTGGGAGAGCTTTACTTTCTTCTTTCCTTACGGATAAAAAAACGGGGGGGGGGAGACCAGGTTTCATCAAAGATATTTTTCTTTATGACCCCATTTGCAACTCTTCTTAAGCCCGTTTAGTCGTTCTGAACTAGCTATCCCCCCAAAATTATTGAACCAGTTCTCAAGAGGTAGCTCCACCTGGGATTTCCAGTGATACGCTATCACTAGATGTGTGGCTACCAGTAGGAAAAGAATTAAATCTTTAAGCTGGATAGTAGGGTTGGAATCTGGAATCTGCGAGAATTAATGTGAATTACAGGAAAACTTTTAGAAGACATCTGAAGGCAGCCCTGTTTAGGGAAGCTTTTAATGTTTAATAGGTTATTGTATTTTAGTGTTCTGTTGGTAGCCGCCCAGAGTGGGCGGGGAAACCCAGTCAGATGGGCGGGGTATAAATAATGAATTATTATTATTATTATTATTATTATTATTATTATTATTATTATTTAGGGAAAGCAGGGCTTAGGCTGGGTTTGGCAATAGGGGTTGTTTAACAATTTGGGACGTAATACCGAAGACCCTGGTCCAAAATATATAAACAATTTTGCATCCGCACCAAGCAAGCACTCCCACCTTCGAAACTATTTACCACCTCTAACCGATATCCTTTCTCCTGTGTTGCAATTCTGCTACTTTCCCTTCCTCCCTAATGTGTCCTGCAACACCTCTCCCTGTCTGTCTGTCTGCCCGTCTGTCTGTCTCTTTCTCCAAGGTGCCTTTACCTATCTGGGTGTGCGAACTTCATTTTAAATAATAATAATAATAATTTATTATTTATACCCCGTCCATCTGGCTGAGTTTCCCCAGCCACTCTGGGCGGCTCCCAATCAAGTGTTAAAAACAGTACAGCGTTAAATATTAAAAACTTCCTTGAACATACTTTAAACCATACTTTGCTTCCTCCATCGCCACACACAAATTATTTGAAGGCAGTGGACTCTGTGGCAGCCTCAGGCGTCCGGAGTTCCAGGCAGGGGCCACTCCCAGCCCCACCTAGTGACACTGGGGACTGAATGAAAGGCCCCGAACCAGCCACACTCTCTCCTGCGCAAACGTAACACACACTCGCTGGATGTCTGCCGTTTTATTAGCCTTTTGCAATGTGTATTTTGGTGCTCTGAAGGCTGTCCATTCCCCCGCTCCTGTTGTGCTGAGCACGTCAAACAGGACACTAATTAAATCCTCTAATCCTTTCAGGAAACAGAAATAATTATACTCGGCAAAGGGACTTCTCAGTGGGCGGATTAGATCTCCTGACTCTCGTCGGTGCCTGCATCATGAGGATGGGATGAGAGAGTGGGTTTGTGAACTTGGAGCAACAGGCAAGGACACCACATGTCACCCACACAAACCGCCCATGGAGTAAGCAGGAGGGAGGTGGAAGTACAGGCTATCCTGTTCTTTTCGTAGACTCTCTCTTTATTTGTATTTTTGGGGTGGAGGATTCTTTTTCTAATCGCAAAGTCTTTGATCAGACCCTCAAAATTAATCCAACGTTAACACATCAAGCAAAGATCGCCAGCGATGAAGCGATGATTCTTCAGCATCAACTTTGTTGGACTGGTCATGTTGTGCCTGATGACCGTCTTCCAAAGCAACTACTCTACTCCCAACTTAAAAACGGAAAGCGTAATGCTGGTGGTCAACAAAAGAGGTTTGAAGACTCTCTCAAGGCAAATCTAAAAAAAGGTAGTATAAATACTGACAACTGAGAAACACTGGCCTGCAAGCACTCCAATTGGAGAACAGCCTTTACCAAAGGTGTCATGGGCTTTGAAGAGACTCGAACTCAGGATGCAGGGGAGAAATGCGCTAAGAGGAAGGCACGCTTGGCAAATCCACACTGTGATCAACTCCTGCCTGGAAACCAATGTCTCCACTGTGGAAGGACGTATGGATCCAGAATTGGCCTCCACAGTCACTTATGGACTCATTGTTAAAACCGTGTTTATGGAAGACAATCTTACTCGGCTATGAGGGATCACCGAAGAAGAAGAAGAAGAAGAAGAAGAAGAAGAAGAAGAAGAAGAAGAAGGAGAAGAAGACTTAGCAAAGATAAAGCATCTTCACCCTGACTTGTTGCATAGTTGTTCCATTGGGATTTTCAATATGCTTCAACTGAGAAAACGAATGCTCAGCTGGCAGTCAGTGTTAAAAATCTGGCAATGGAAAACTTCTGTGGTGTCCCTCTTCCCTTGATGCCCTAAGCACGTGCTTCTTTTGCTTAATGGTTAGTCCAGCCCTGCTGGGTCTGCTGCCTGGAAGTTGTTCGGGGCCGCTGCCCGGCCTGTCCCAAGCCTTCCCTTGATTGGGGCTGATGCCCAGAGTGCCTTCCCTCACTTGGGCAGTGTTCCGACATTCCTTCCTTCACTCACGTCCAGGCAGCAGCCAGAGCGAGAGAAGGCCAATCTATTTATTTATTTTGTGCAGACCCATGTAAATGTGGTTGTGTGAGATTGGAATGCACGTAAGTGGCGGTGGTGGCTGTCCTTACTATTTTCAGTCTCCCATTAATCCTTGTGGTGCACACCATTCCAATTCCATTTTTTTAACGGATGAGGAAGAAGAAGAGGAGGAGGAGGAGGAGTTTGGACTTGATACCCCGCCTTTCACTCCCTATCAGGAGTCTCAAAACAGCTAACAATCTCCTTTTCCTTTCCTCCCCCACAACAAACACTCTGTGAGGTGAGTGAGGCTGAGAGACTTCAGAGAAGTGTGACTAGCCCAAGGTCACCCAGCAGCTGCATGTGGAGGAGCGGGGAAGCGAACCCGGTTCACCAGATTACGAGTCCACCGCTCTTAACCACTGCACCACGCTGGCTCCCAAAGTCACAAGAAAACAACTTGACCGAGGCCACCCACATTGCTCAAGGATAAGAAGGGGTTCAAACCAAGCTCACTGCTTCTCTGCCCGCAAGCGCAGCCCTTAAACTCACTTCCGCGCCACACAGAAGGGGGTCTATGTGACCTTCCGTTGGCTCTGCCTTTCCCCTCAGCCACAGGAAGGCAGCTGAAATGAAGGTCCCCCCACCCACCTTCCCCGTTAAACCGTTACTAAGAATAAAAAGCCAGGCGGCCTCTGATTCTGCTGTGGCTCTACGGTGTGGTCAGATAATTGTACAGCAACTGCTGCTATAACTGCAAGGCAGCTGTAACCGGCCAAAGGCTGCCCCGGTGCCAGGCTTCCCCCATTCTATTATCCCTTTATTAATAGAAACCAAATCTACCTTTGCAAGGGCTGCAAGGCCAGAAACAACATTATGCGGTCTTGCAGATGTTTCCCTCGGCTGCGATTTGCCATTTTGGACTGTGTGTGTTGGAGGGGACAGGCCTCTCAGGTTCATCTAGGAAGGCCCAGGCAAATGCAAGAGTGGCGATTCAGAAAAGTCCAAGGATGTCCCAAGAAGAGGGGCACAGCTCAGCTGTGGAGCACATCCTTTTGAATGCAGAAAGCCCCAGGTTTTATCCCTGCCATCTCCACTCATTGGGGAAACAAAGAGGCCAGCTTAGCAGACAATGGGAAATAGACTTCTCTACCTGAGACTCAACAAAGGTCCGTATATTTAAAGCTATGGTTTTCCCAGTAGTGATGTATGGAAGTGGGAGCTGGACCATAAAGAAGGCTGATCGCTGAAGAATTGATGCTTTTGAATTATGGTGCTGGAGGAGACTCTTGAGAGTCCCATGGACTGCAAGAAGATCAAACCTCTCCATTCTGAAGGAAATCAGCCCTGAGTGCTCACTGGAAGGACAGATCCTGAAGCTGAGGCTCCAATACTTTGGCCACCTCATGAGAAGAGAAGACTCCCTGGAAAAGCCCTTGATGTTGGGAAAGATGGAGGGCCCAAGGAGAAGGGGACGACAGAGGACGAGATGGTTGGATAGTGTTCTCATAGCTACCAGCATGAGTTAGACCAAACTGCGGGAGGCAGTGGAAGACAGAAGTGCCTGGCGTGCTCAGGTCCATGGGGTCATGAAGAGTCGGACACGACTAAACAACTAAACAACAACAACCTGAGACCCTACGGAGCCACTGCCAGTCAGAGCAGACACTTCTGGGATAGATGGACACTGAGTCCAAGCTGGTATAGCAATCTTTATCAACCTAATGCCCTCCAGAAGTTTTGGGCCACCCCACCCATCAGCCCCAGCCAGTGTCATGGACTGGTTGGATGCAGAGGAATGCTGGAAGGAACCAGGTGGGGAACCACCAAGGGAAGAAGGCTCAGAGCCCATGGAGTGGTGGTAGGACAACGATGAGTGGTTGGAGGGAGAAGACTGGGAGGAGGAGGTGGCAGAAGCTGAAGAGGTAACATGACTTAGTGACTTGGGAGAGTTGGTGGCAGAGAGAAGTCCAGAATCAAGAGGCAGAAGCTGAAGAAGAAGAAGAAGAAGAAGAGGAGGAGGAGGAGGAGGAGGAGGAGGAGGGGTTTGGATTTGATACCCTGCTTTATCACTACCCGAAGGAGTCTCAAAGCAGCTAACATTCTCCTTTCCCTCCCCCCCCCCACAACAAACACTCTGTGAGGTGAGTGAGGCTGAGAGACTTCAGAGAAGTGTGACTAGCCTAAGGTCACCCAGCAGCTGCATGTGGAGGAGCAGAGACGCGAACCCAGTTCACCAGATTACGAGTCTACCACTCTTAACCACTACACCACGCAAGGGAGGAAGGAGGCCAAGAGGCAGAGATGGGTCAGGCTGGTGAAGAGGCACAGGAGTCTCCCTCTTCCTGCTGCGACAAGTTTCCCTCTCCCCTGGTCTCCCAGGACCAGAAGAGGCTTGAAGTGGGGGGAGCACAGATATGCAGGCACAGTCTCAGATTGTCCATCTGTTTGGACAGATAGTCCAAGCTGGTATCAACCTAATGCCCTCTAGAAGTTTTCAACCAACACAACAATCAGTCCAACCCAGAATTGCTGCCAGATAAATCCGTCAACAGTGGGAGGGTCTCGTCAGGGTGTAATATGCCCAGGGTCTCCTTCATTGTGAGCCAGCTCAAACAAGGAGGGCCCAAAACCTAGTCCCACTAAGAACAGGAGTTAGGATGGCGCACTGGGGGATACATCGCCTTGCCAACAAAGGTTCGTATAGTTAAAGCCATGGTCTTCCCAGTAGTGATGTATGGAAGTGAGAGCTGGACCATAAAGAAGGCTGATCGCCGAAGAATTGATGCTTTTGAATTATGGTGCTGGAGGAGACTCTTGAGAGTCCCATAGACTGCAAGAAGATCAAACCTCTCCATTCTGAAGGAAATCAGCCCTGAGTGTTCACTGGAAGGACAGATCGTGAAGCTGAGGCTCCAGTACTTTGGCCACCTCATGAGAAGAGAAGCCTCCCTGGAGAAGACCCTGATGTTGGGAAAGATGGAGGGCACAAGGAGAAGGGGGCGACAGAGGTCGAGATGGTTGGATAGTGTTTTCGAGGTTACCAGCATGAGTTTGACCAAACTGCGGGAGGCAGTGGAGGACAGAGGTGCCTGGCGTTCTCTGGTCCATGGGGTCACGAAGAGTCGGACATGACTAAACGACTAAACAACAACAACAACAACAACTGGGGAATATCTCATAGGAAAGCCAAGGCAGATATTAGCGGGGAAAGCCACATAAAGGCAGCAACTGAATGGAAGACTAAGTCATTTGCTGGCTGAGTTTGAGCTGAGATGTTTGCCTGAAGAAGACTCGGAGGGAAGGCAGCAGCCTGCAGTAAAACACTGAAGCTGGAAATCTAGCAGCTTAGCAAATCTCCCCTTTGAAGATGACCAGGAAGCCACCACAGTAGGTCAGGAAGTGGCAAAATAGATGCACACCTGACTGGATAGCTCTCATAGGCACAGCAAGAGAGGAGGAGCCAGTGGGCTGCAAAGGGGGAGGAGCCAAGTTAAATCCTGGGATGGCTATACTGACATTTCCCTCTTCTGTCTGCAGCTTTGTGTGGCCCACAAAGGGCATCAGTGTGCAAAGTCCCAAGAGACCCCAACTCTCTGCTCGCTTGCACACCCTTGATAAGATCAACAGTGCTTTCAGAGCAGACATAGCTAAGCATTCGTATTTTTAACTAAGATGACACCACCAGGTCACCAGGAAAACAGAGGGGGCCTAATAGAAAATTTTATTAGCATAAAAATGACTTTCGGTGATTAAGGTGCAATAACTTGATTTCTTTGCGGACCGGGGGACAATTCAGAGGTATAAGAATCCTGGGCCAGCCCATTGTTAAGAAGGCTCCGCTTTCTCTGCTGCTGGTGTAGAAAGGATGCAGCTGGCAGATCGAAGGTCAGACGTTTCAAGGAGTAAATTGGTTTAATGTGGCCGCAGATAGCCTCGGCAGAGAACCTAATAAATATGCAGTGAAATGTAAGGAGGGAAGACCGCAGACAAGAGAAACAATTACTCTGAAACCAGGATAAGAGCCATCAGCGAGCTCAAATTAATCAGTGTAAAGAGTTTTATATCCCGGCAGTAGATTTAGTATGCATCGCAGGTACAGGGTCATCAGCTGGAGGGGCTAAGGTTTTCCTTTTTTGCAAGCAGAGCGATGGAGGACAGATAGACCTCTCTGGTCCAAGAGGGGGATGGGGGCAGCCCTTGTGCCAGAGCCCTCCAACTGATGAATCCCTGCCCCCTGAGCCATCAGGAACAACGGCACCTCCTCTTCTTTTGAATAATTTTGAACCATCTCCTATCCCATTTAAGTTTCAGGTGAAGAGCTTAAAGGTACGGTAAAGGGACTCCTGACCATTAGGTCCAGTCGTGGCCGACTCTGGGGTTGCGGCGCTCATCTCACTTTATTGGCCGAGGGAGCTGGCGTACAGCTTCTGGGTCATGTGGCCAGCATGACTAAGCCGCTTCTGGCGAACCAGAGCAGCGCACGAAAACACCGTTTACCTTCCCGCCAGAGCGGTACCTATTTATCTACTTGCACTTTGATGTGCTTTCGAACTGTTAGGTTGGCAGGAGCAGGGACCGAGCAACGGGAGCTCACCCCGTGGCGGGGATTCGAACCACCGACCTTCTGATCAGCAAGTCCTAGGCTCGGAGGTTTAACCCACAGCGCCACCCACGTCCTGGTGAAGAGCTTAGTTTGCTTCAAATCCACCTAAGAGAGCTACCGATATTTCAGCAGCGCCATACCAAACTGGAGCAACAGCCAAGCAGCAGAATTCCCGAAGGAGACTCTCTAAAATGGTCAAGGATAGGTTCGGGTTAATCTGGCCTGCTAGGGAACTGCCTCTGGAGTTTCCAGTTCCAGCAGCCAGGCACCACCTGGGAGGAGCTCAGGTGGAAATGCACCTGGATTCAGACGTCCCTCTACGAGTGCCACGACTGCATAAACACAGTCTCTCATTGAACAACTTTCAGACAGGAAGTAGTGCCTACTGCCCCGTGTGGGGAACCTTGCAATTGCAGCCTCTTCTAATCTAATCTAATCTTCTAATCTTGCCTTAGGCAAGGAGAGTGTAATGGACTTTCTATCCCAGCTTGGGCAATAAGGTCGACCTGAACTCTCAAGCGCATTTCCTTTCTTGGTCCAGTTCTCTGCTCCTGCCTTCCATGATGCTGTCCAACCTTGACTACTCTTTGCTTCTAATTCTTGAATTCTTCTCTGGTCCCGCCTCCCCAGTTGCCCTTTGTCACAGTGCTGTCAGACGAGGAATTAACTCTTTTATTGCCCAAAGTCCACTTAACACCAGGCATAGGCAAACTCCGGCCCTCCAGATGTTTTGGGACTACAACTCGCATCATCCCTAGCTAACAGGACATGTCAGGGATGATCTCAAATCTCCACGACGGGGTGAGCTCCCATTGCTCTATCCCAGCTCCTGCCAACCTAGCAGTTCGAAAGCACGCCAGAGCAAGTAGATAAATAGGTACCGCTGCAGCGGGAAGGTAAACGGTGTTTCCGTGCGCTCTAGTTTCCGTCACGGTGTCCCATTGCACCAGAAGCGGTTTAGTCATGCTGGCCACATGACCCGAAAAGCTGTCAAACATTGGCTCCCTCAGCCTGAAAGCAACCCCATAGTTGCCTTTGACTGGACTTAACTGTCCAGGGGTCCTTTACCTTTACCTTTTACCTTTACCATAGTAAGGACAGGGCATCCAAACATTATAGGTGGGCCCTGGGAACAGCATACTTTTCCGGAATGTTTCAGTGTCTTATGACTCACATCCCCTCTTGTTAGCCTCTGTCCTGGGCATTTAACTATCTATCTATCTATCTATCTATCTATCTATCTATCTATCTATCTATCATCTATCTATCTATTCTAGAAAAATAGGTGCCAGTTAAAGGGCCACACTTTTTAACAACAGGAACAAAACAAAACAAAAAAGGTGCCGGTACTGTGTACCCTTGCGTACCCCTGGGGTAAATGATGGTATTGAGGCAGTTTTTCCTCCTTTCAATACAGTTTGCACCTGTAAATATTTCAGATATACTGCTTTGTTTCTGACCGGTGCATATCCCATAACTTCCTGCTGAAACGCTGTCACTTTTATAACACAAGATGCTCTGAGAGTGGGTGTGTTTGTGTGTTGTTGTTTTGCCTCACTTTTGTTGCACTATAGATCAATATACCCCTCCGGGTGGCAGTAATGTGATAACACTGGGGCAGCGTTATGGAGTAATAAATAAAACTGAATGGTGTATGGACAGTCCAGAATAAATCCACCACTATTGCAGTATTATTGCATCGCTGGGTTGCAGAATATGCCCACACATAAACCCCGCTCTCAAAAAAAAAAAAAAAACCCAGTCTGGAAGGGTCGTCAGTGAGAGCAACTGGTTCCCACTGAAGTGGTGATAAATACCGTCTCTCAGCACACAATGGGCACATTCAAAGGAAACATCCAGAATGCAAAATGGGCGTGCTGAAATCACCACATCAGAAAGCAGGAAGGCGATTGCATGCGTATCCCATCACCAAATGGGATGAAAACGTGCCAATAACTGAGCGAGAGATTTGTCTATGATTACTATTTTGGCGAGACCCATAATTGGTTTGGACACAGGTGCGTTTAGGGTAGCACGGCGCGATCTTTGTTTATGAAAACTATTTGGGGAGAGTCTTGGGCAGGGCAGGAATCTGTGCATCTGTTCAAACAAGAGCAACGCCAGGTGACAGAACTAAACAGGCTTCAGGTGGTCCACGGTACATCCCACTTTCTAACGAATACCCACCGCGATTGATATTTATAAGAAGCAGCCACCATTGTTTGCACGAGAGGGTTTTCTGCAAAATGTAAAAAAGCGATGAAAGTCCTTCTGATCGGGGGTGAATGTGCGAATGGCTTAGTTATTACAGGTAGCGGCTGAAATGCTAGAAGGGAATGAATTGCTAAGGGAGAAAAGGCATATGTATTTTTCCCTTCACAGCCATTCACTGCATTTTGACGCTCTATTCTGAGGGCAAGAATATATGAGCTACTTAAGAGCGTGGGTTGGTGTTTTTTGTGGTATTAACTTCAAAGGAAGCAGACAGCAAACAGAGTCTACCTATTGTACGGTATATATCTTTCTGCCAACACAGATTGGATAATGTTCAGCAGGGAAAAAGAATTATGCAGCTGCTAATTCTTCTTGTACATTCCACCCCCCTTGCCCTTATGTTAATCTCTTTGCTCATGGCTTCTTCTCTTTTATGGTATTTCAACTTAGATAACAAAGTAGAGGAGTTTCTGCCCAAAAAGAGTTTTAATATGATTTGGACAGTTCATGTATTTCTTTACAGGCAATCCCCACATTTATGCGGGGGTTACGTTCCCAGGCTCTGCGCATGTGAAATCACGTATTTTTGAAACGCCATTGGAAAAGTCTGCAAACACCCCATTTCATCCCCACACACCCTGTTCTCACCCCGCCCTATTTTGCCCCTTTTTGTGATGCTTTGGGGTCACTCCTGGGTTCTGCATGATGCGTGATTTCGTGCACATATTGACCGTGTGTACAGTGGTACCTCTGGATGCGAACGGGATCCGTTCCGGAGCCCTGTTCGCATCCTGAGTAGAACGCAATCCGCGTCTGCGCATGCGCGGGTCGTGATTAGCCACTTCTGCACATGCGCGTGACGTCATTTTGAGCGCCTGCGCATGCGCGAGCGGCAAAACCCGGAAGTAACACGTTCCGTTACTTCCAGGTCACCACGGACCGTAACCTGAAAACGCCCAGCCTGAAGCATATTTAACCCGAGGTATGACTGTAAATGGAGGGGGTGCCTGTTTACATTGTACCTGACATTGCCTGTATACCTAGTGTGCCTTTCTCCCCATTTTTCCAACTGCATAATTTTTTGGGTGGTCAGTCTTCCAACTACAGTGGTACCTCGGGTTAAGTACTTAATTCGTTCTGGAAGTCCGTACTTAACCTGAAGCTGTTCTTAACCTGAAGCACTACTTTAGCTAATGGGGCCTCCTGCTGCCGCCGCGCCGCCGGAGCACGATTTCTGTTCTCATCCTGAAGCAAAGTTCTTAACCCGAGGTACTATTTCTGGGTTAGCGGTGTCTGTAACCTGAAGCGTATGTAACCTGAGGTACCACTGTACCTTCTTCAGCTCTGTGTACTTGTCAAGGGAGCAAAAGGTAAGCATTCTCACCACTGCAGGACCAAGAGGGCGGCAACACATAGAGGCTTCGAGAACACCAGGGGAAACACCCAAACGACAACTCTGTGCCACGCTGGCAATCCCTGATCACTTCTCTGACCAAACCTACAGGTGAAAAGTGACGAGATGAAGCATCACCCTCTACTTGTTCAGGGAAGTTTTTAACTGGGAGTGGCCGCCGAGACCATAAAACACTGGTCCTAAACTATCTTCACTGGCTCCCAGTACGTTTCTGAGCACAATTCAAAGTGTTGATGCTGACTTTTTAAGCCCCAAACGGCCTCAGCCCAGTATACCTGAAGGAGCATCTCCACCCCCATCGTTCAGCCCAGACACTGAGGTCCAGCTCTAAGGACCTTCTGGTGGTTCCCTCACTGCGAAAAGTGAAGCTACAGGGAACCAGGCAGAGGGCCTTCTCGGTAGTGGCACCCACTCTGTGGAACACCCTCCCAGCAGATGTCAAGGCAATAAACAACTATCTGACTTTTAGAAGACATCTGGAGGCAGCCCTGTTTAGGGAAGCTTTTAATGTTTGATGTTTTATCGTGTTTTTAATAGTTTGTTGGGAGCTGCCCAGAGTGGCTGGGGAAACCCAGTCAGATGGGCAGGGTATTAATCATCATCATCATCATCATCATCATCATTACAGTTGATGTTTTATTGTGTTTTTAATATTTTGTTGTGAGCCTCCCAGAGCGGCTGGGGCAATGCAGCCAGATGGGCAGAATATAAATAAGTTGTTGTTGTTTACATGGCGCTCTCTCTCTCTCTGCAGTTGTGAAGACTGGGCCCAGAAGGCACAGGCAAGAGAATTGGCATTGGTGGTAGTGGCAAGGAGGAGGTGGGTCCACCCAAGAACTGTGCCCCCCTCCAAAAAAAATCCTAGAGCCGACACTGGACCAGACCTTTCAGTTCCCATATCAGTTCCACCTACAGCTACCACACTCTTCGTTGTGTAAGCGTAGAAGATGCCAGAGTGATAAACGCCAGGTAAAGCCCTTAGCAGCCAACACTTCTTTCGTGGCAATAAAGGCAGGGAAGGAAGGGACGTGGGTTCAGTGGGGATGTTCCACCTTCTCAGCTGTGCGTGCGTTCAGGCAAAACTTGGAACAGTTTTGCTGCAATTAATTATGGAGCAATTAAAGTAAATGGATGATGATGATGTGAACTCGAGGCAAAATCTTGGGAAAGCACAGCCTGTTTGGATTTTGCAAGGGCCCCAGGGCTCCTCCCACAATGCAGATTAGGCACCGTTTGATTCGCTAGGGAGCCGTTGAGATCAAAAATATCTCAATTTTTCCTTTGGGGGGGAGGTAAGAGGTATGGCCTCCTGCACGCATCTGTCTGTGTGGACAACCCTCAGCTGTGGCCTAGAAAAAGGAGAATCTAGCCACCCAAATCCAAACCTCAGTTCTTCTTGGGGAGGTGTAATCCAGTGAGCAGCATGTCTAACATTCTCACATTAAGTCATGCGCAGCATTTCTGTGTGGATAGGAGGAGGGAGATAGCACCGCTAGCCCTGTCCCCCAATCCCATGTCTGTGCATTTGCTCTGGACATCTGCAAAGGGTTGCCCACTTAAGGGGAGCATTATGTGCTCAGAGATCCTGACTGCATGGCGCACCAATGCACATTGAGCTCCTCATACACTGGTGGCCCTTTAGAGATGTTTAGTGCAAAGACACAGAGGCAGGGGCTCACAGTGTGGTGTAGTGGTTAAGTGTGGAGCCAGTGTGGTGTAGTGGTTAAGAGCGGTAGACTCGTAATCTGGTGAACCGGGTTCGCTTCCCTGCTCCTCCACATGCAGCTGCTGGGTGACCTTGGGCTAGTCACACTTTTCTGAAGTCTCTCAGCCCCACTCACCTCACAGAGTGTTTGCTGTGGGGGAGGAAGGGAAAGGAGAATGTTAGCCGCTTTGAGACTCCTTCGGGTAGTGATAAAGCGGGATATCAAATCCAAACTCTTCTTCACAAGCTATTGGACAGGGGATGTGAGCACAGCTTCTCCTTCTCAGTGCAAATGTTATGTGTGTTATTTAACACATAACCGAGACTCAGGGAAAAGAACTTTATGTGGAAGTTAGGGAGCCATCTGCCAGAGTCCCCATATTTTAAAGGAATGATCCTTTAATGATTAGGATCAGGGATACCTGGCATTGTTTCAGAGGGTGCTGAGTCAGTGTTATCCTGAATCAATAAAAGCTGCCTACATGAACAAGAAACTCCTGCAAGATTCCGCAATACAGTAGCTCTTGGCTTACTATCCCAGGTAGGGTTGAAATCTCTCTCTCCTTGAATATCCCTGGAAATGCCAATCACAATTCATAGCTCTCACACCCTACAGGCACATTTGGGCGGCACCCTCGATCAGCCAACTGTTGGAGGGAGGGAGGGTTGGGTGAAAGAGCTTACTCTCCATTAGCAGAGTTAAGCACAATGGTGATTATTGCATCTGTCTCCATCCACCTTTATACAAATATTTCCCATGAAAATACTTAGGCTAGAATAAATCACAGACACTTAGCTTTGCAAATAAGCGGAGATTTTACCCACAGAGTTTCCAGAAGTTATAGCAAACAAAGTCTCCATCTGCTGGCAGTAAAATAAAAATGGGAAAAGATTCCAAACGACTTTAAAAAGAAAAGAGCTTGGTTTCCTTACAAAAAGGATCATGGGATATTTGGGTTAGCAAAGATGCAGGCTGCACAATTTGCTTTTTGGAGATATTCAGTTCACTTGGCTTTTCTTGCAGCTGGGAGCCATTGGCCACATGCCTGCTAAGCCACACCCACTGGCAACCTGAGCTCTGGGCTCAGGTTAACTCTTTTGTGCGCACAAGTGTGAGTCAGTAGCTGTATATTGCAATAATGACCGGTGGCTCTGCCTGCCACAACATGTGAACCCCAGAAGGCTGTCCATGAATGGATGCAGCCAGCAAGCTGAAAAAGGTTCATCACCCCGGCACAACTTACAACAACAAGCCCCAAAGCAGATCACTTTGGCTGTATTCACGGTTCCCAACAATGACTGTTGTTCGCTTGAAAACCACTTAAAGTGTACAAAGTTCCTTATGATCCTCATCCATGCCAATTCATTGTTATTTTACATTTGTGTGAGATACCAGATGAGGCAAGGGCACCTATTAAGATCATGATCAAGCAGGCCCTAAGAAGAATCTGCTGGATCAGGTGTGTCTAGCCCAGAACTCTGTTCCCACAGTGGCCAACGAGATGTGAAGTCTGGGATTCCCAGGAACTGATCTTCAAAGGAACGCTTCCTCTGACAGTGGAGGGAGAACAAAGCCATTGTGGGTAGTATCTACTGATAGCCTTGCCCTCCATTAATTTGTCTAACCCCTTTCCAAAGCCATCCAATGTTTTAGGCATCACTACCCCTTGTGGAAGCAGATTCCATAGTTGGAACATGAAAAAAAAAGCCAAGGATGTTTCAGTGGTCCATGAGAAAAACTCCACAGTGGAAGAATGCATTTATTAGGACCTGCCGAAATATCCCAATGAAATACAGTGGTACCTCGGGTTAAGTACTTAATTTGTTCCGGAGGTCCGTTCTTAACCTGAAACTGTTCTTAACCTGAAGCACCACTTTAGCTAATGGGGCCTCCTGCTGCCGCTGCGCCGCCGGAGCACGATTTCTGTTCTCATCCTGAAGTAAAATTCTTAACCTGAAGCACTATTTCTGGGTTAGCGGAGTCTGTAACCTGAAGCGTATGTAACCTGAAGCTTATGTAACCTGAGGTACCACTGTATACTCGGAGTCGAGAGTGGATTTCATGCTCTTTATTCAGCTCATAGTGGTGAGGAGGAATGGAAGTTCCCCCTGAATGTCTGCTTTATATACATTATTTACACAATGGGCCCCACGTGATTGGCTAATTCTGGGATTCTCCTGTAGGCCAATCAGGTTGCAGATTCACTTCCACCTGGAGCTGGATTGGGTGGCTCCTGTGGACCAATCAGACTGCTGTATTCTGAATCCTATTGTTCTAGGACCAATCAGACTGCTGCATTCTGAATCCTATTCAACTCAGTACATAACACCCAAAATGGTGAGAAAGCTTTCACGTTCTCTAGAACTCTTTATTCAGGCTGATGATATGCAAAGTGCAGGCAGAGGGAGGTGGAAAACAAAAGAATAGAACCTTTGGCTGGATGTTGCAGCCATAAAGTGTGCAATTAGGCTCAGTTTCAAGATGGAGACTGGAGACAGATTGAATTAAGAGTCTGCCAGTTACTGCTGCCATCGTGCGACGCCTGGGATTCCGCAACAAGGAAGAGACTGCTGGCACCCTTCTTGAAAACGTAAAGCCCAGCAGCTACCCAGCTATATCTTGAGCATTCAGCCTGAGACAGAGTTCTGAAGCCCTTGAGAACTTGCTCTGACCATTCCTGGCTTGGCATAGCTTGGCCACATTACTCAATGCCCTGGAAACCTGCTGAACAGATGACTGCAATGCACTTTATGCAGCCCTGCTCTTGCGGAAGGACCATAGCTCAGTGGTAGAACATCTGGTTTATATGTAGAAGATTCCAGGTTCAGTCTTTGGCATCTGCAGGTAGGGCTGGCAGCAAAATCCTAAAGAGCAGCTGCCAGTCAGAGCAGATGATGCTGAGTTAGACTGAACAATGGATGTCCTCTTTTGGAATCACTGCACTGTGGCTTTTGGAGTTTTGCAAATTTGTGAATAAATCTATCAATGGCAACTAAAGAGAACCTCCAGATCCCAGGGCTACACAGAGATCCCTGCTTGCAAGCGTCCTACAAACAGCTGGCAGAATAAGCAAGGCAGAATGCTGCACTAGAGTTAGACCCTTGTCTAGTATGATCTCAAAAAGCATGGGGAAAATGCAGAGAATACTTCACAAAACAGTGCCCTAAAATTCATACCTGGACTTGTTTCAATTACTGCCTGCAGGAGACTTTGTGGATATTTAAGTTATAATTAGAAAAATCTTAATAATTATTCATAAAGGAAACAGCTTATAAGAAGTAAATAAGGATGCCAGAAACAGGATAAAGGAAGTCTTTTATTTGGTTGTTTGTATTGTTGTATATTATGCTTGTGTTTGTTATGTTTGTGTCTGATGGGGGTGGATTTCTGTGTTGGGGGGTTTGTGTTATGTTGTAAATAAAATTTCCAATAATTTTTTTTTTAAAAAAATAGAGTTAGACCCTTAGTTCGGTGCAGCTCTTCTGATACAACTTTTTTTTCCCCTGCTCCAGAGGGTAGAACATGAAACAATGGATTCATGTTACAAGAAAGGAGATTCTGGCTAAGCATTGGGAAGAACTTTCTGGTGGCAAGAGCTGTTTGACAGTGGAATGCACTGCCTTGGAAGATGATGGACTATCCTCCACCGCAGAATTTTAAACAGAGGTTGGATGGACATCTGTCATGGATGCTTTAGTTGAGATTGCTAAATTGCAGGACGTTAGACCAGATGGCCCTTCTAACTTTACAATTCTTATATTCTTATCTTCAGATGATCACAGTCCAAAATGCCCCAAGGCTTTGGGGAAATAACTGAGTCTTTCCTCTCTCTCTCTCTCTCTCTCTCTCTCTCTCTCTCTCTCTCTCTCTAATGACACTAGAGTTTTTGGTGAGATTTGCTTTGCAATTCTTAAACGCTGTGTCTTGGCAGTCCTGGTGCACCACTGAAGTAAGCAAGGAAGAAAGGAAGGGAAAAAAGAATGGAAGTGAAAGAGCACTGACTAGTGTGTTGGGAGTCTCCAATTGGCTCTTGGCATTAGAAAATAAATAAAAAACCCCAGCCTCTTATCCCCTCCCTCTATTCATCCTCCAGGGCTCCCAGCCAAAAGAAAATAAACCACGCAGCTATCTCACTGACCAAACCTGTACAGTCGTGCTGCTGAATGGGAACATGGCAAGCAAAACACTGCTGGACAATTATACACCTATGTAATTACTGTAAGCGCAGAACAGACCCCGCCACATGGTCCTGAGCCTTATCCCCAGCGCTAATCTTTATATTTAGAAAGGGAAAAGCAAACCTGGTCGCTGGCACTGCCAGACTGGAAACTAAGTGCCATTTGAGCCAGTGGCCTCAACTGAGCCTGCGTTTTCTCCCCATATATATTTTAAATTGAGCAGGAACAGGAGTCAGCTTGCTGGTGCAAAATACAGGGTGTGCAGCTATCATCAGCACAGGACTGGGGGGTGGTATCCTGTCATTCTTGGTAATTATTATTATTATTATTATTATTATTATTATTATTATTATTATTTGTTATTTATACCCCGCCCATCGGGCTGGGCTTCCCCAGCCACTCTGGGTGGTTTCCAACAAAATATTAAAATACAGCAATGCATCAAACATTAAAAGCTTCCCTAAACAGGGCTGCCTTCAGATGTCTTCTAAAAGTCTGATAGTTGTTGTTCTCTTTGACATCTGGTGGGAGGGCCTTCCACAGGGCGGGTGCCACTACCGAGAAGGCCCTCTGCCTGGTTCCCTGTAACTTGGCTTCTCGCAGTGAGGGACCCACCAGAAGGCCCTCAGCGCTGGACCTCAGTGTTTGGGGTGAATAATGGGGGTGGAGACGCTCCTTCAGATATACTGGACCGAGGCTGTTTAGGGCTTTCAGTTCATGATCTGTGTACATGCCAGCAACACCTCTGAGCCTAGAAGAAGAACGACGCATTCTGTGACCTCTCATCTCCCCCTCCTTTTCTCTACCCTACTTGGTGAGCTGTTGTTTATGGGGAACAAGGAAAATCGTATGACACCCTTATGGCAGGTGGAAGGAAAGTTGGCATTACAGCTGCCATCATCACTGAGTATCTGGTTGGGCTGATGGGAGTTGGAGTCTAACAATATCTGGAAGACAAAAAGTTCCCTATTTCTGGGGAACATCTCCTCCCATATAACGCGCCCCCCCTCCGCCACATGAAATCTTGCCACCTTGCTCTGGGCTACATCATTGCGAGAAGCAAAGCTACAGGGAACCAGGCAGAGGGCCTTCTTGGTAGTGGCGCCCGCCCTGTGGAACGCCCTCCCATCAGATGTCAAAGCAATAAACAACTACCTGACATTCAGAAGACATCTTAAGGCAGTCCTGTTCAGGGAAGTTTTTAATGTGTGATATTTTAGTGTATTTTTGGTTTCAGTGGAAGCCTCCCAGAGTGGCTGGGGAAACCCAGCCAGATGGGCGGGGTACAAATAATAAATTATTATTATTATTATTATTATTATTATTATTATTATTATTATTGCAAGCACAGAGGGCTACAACTAGAATCAGGCAGGCGGTGCTGGGGAAGAGGTCTCAGAAGCCCTGCCATTCTTGCGAAAACTCTCTGTGCGGACCTGTGGATTCAGACCACTAGCTGCCTTAGGAATACATTGCGCAACAGCCTTCAACAATGCTCCCTGATTTTCCTTGCAAACTCTCCATGCAAAACCTGACAATAATAGCCAGGAAGCCACTGGAACTTGGGTCGCTTTCTGTCATAGTAAAGTCGTAGCCAAATCTAGTTTCAAAGAAGAGGAAGCTGAGCAACAAATAGGAATAGAAGCAAGCGAATTTATTTTTTAAAAAATGTGGAAGAAAAAAATCTGCTTTGGTTTCTAGAGAGGCGGGAGTTTCAGTGATGAGTCTGAGGAAAGTCAGTGGAAAGTCAGCATTGGGCAAGCTTGGCTGTTTCCATGTTCTTAGCTTTGTTTACTAAATACAAATTGAAATGCTAAATTAGATAATTGTCTAGGGCAGTGGTGGGGAACGGGATCCAGCTGGCAGGCCAGATCCCTATCGTTCTGACATCCTGTGGCCCAAGTATGACAGGAGAACAAAGTTGACCCCTGTCCATCACCTGGTGGTGACAGCTATGAAGAGAGCAATGCAAGCCTTGGCAATCGGCTGGCCTTCAGGGCCTGCACATACTCCAATGGCCAGGTGATTTTCAGGGCTGGCACTACACCTTGCACGGAGCTATACATGCCCCTTGGGCTTAGTCACAACTTCACCTGCCCCCTATATGACACCAGGCACAGGGCAGGTAGAATTGGCTTGGCGAAAGCAACCTTACGAGAGCCAGATGGGGAGGCCCAACTATGCTTGCAGACCAGAGATTTCCCCCATCCTGCTCTAGGGCACCAGGAAATTTTCCAATGCACATGGAACATTTGCAGTGTAAATTACCGAAACTCACCCAGGAAAGATTCTGGAAAACCCACATCGTTGACCAGAACAAGCTTGAAGGCCATTGCTGTAGAGAACATTTCTACTTTGGAATAAACTACCACCACCCAAAAAAAGTACTAAAGTGTTTTGGACAACGAAACATATGGACATATTCATTTTCACTTATGAACAAATAGGACCAGATGTTGATGGTCTTGCATTCACAGCCGAACCTTTGTTCAGCCCATGGAGACAGACGGTGTGGCAGCGATTCCCTGCCCTGCCCTCCCACTCCTTTTACCTCTTAACTATGTTCTCAAGTAGTTGAATTTATGGAGACTGTGGGCTGAAAAGATGTAGGAGGGGAGAGGGGGAAATAGACTAATTATATCCCCACACCCATTCTGAAATTTGGGAGGGGACAAGTCTCCCCTATAATTACACCCACAGAGATGTGAATTAATAGTTTCTGTGTGTTCAGCATGTTGAGCTGCAGCTCAGGGTCAGCTTGACCAATCTGCATGTTCTTGGTTCTTACACTATTATTACCATTCCACGTCAAATTACACAGTGACATTCAAAGACGTCTAGGATGCCAGAGCCTAATATTTCTCTCAAATGTCAGTGGTATCTCAAGGACACCTGCATGAGTCATCAGGTTCAGCCCCTCCCCAGAAGCAGGAATCTTTCTTAGAAATACTTTCTTCAAAAGACTAAGCAGTGATCATCCTCCTGTGAGAGGGTGACCTTGGCTGGAAGTGATCTCACTGTCTCAGGGACTGAACTCATCCATGCCTAGTCAACAAAATGTTTGACAAACCTAGACCTGGTTCTCCATGGAAGGGTTAGTTGTGTTTGTGAAAGGACCATGATGGAATGTTCCCTCCAATTTCACTGCCCACAACCATGGAGGGCAAAACTCTTTCAGCTAAGGGGGCATGTAGAGGGAGGAGTCAAAACTCAAAACATGACTTCTGTCGCTTGACTGCTGACAGCCACCATGTTGAATTCTCCTTAATATATCTCCCAGCAGGATGCTATGTCATGACACAACGTTGTTCCTAGGAGCATTCTGGGTAGGAAATGGTGGCCTCTATGGGTGGCTACCTGAATACATCCCACTAGCATCATTCCAGAGGCATTTGGGGGGGCAGACATGGTATCCAGCGGCAGCTGGCCATCAGGAAGAGACAAAAAACAACGAAGAACAAAAAGTGAAACACAGTGTGCCACAGCTAATAGACCACCCCATGCAAACTCTGAACTGTATTTTATTCTCTATCAAAACTGACCCTCTGATCTTGGGGCGGGGGGGGGGGTTCACAGCCCTGTTCTTGAATTTTGCCCAAAGTTTTTCTCAGCACTACTTTGGGATGTACCACTTCAACTGCAGTTGAGGGGTCACAAATGGGATGTGGATGAAATCAGCCCCCCCCCCACTTGCTGAGGGCTTCTGCTCAAGGTTCAATCAGGATTTGACACCCTCTCCTTTCCATAGCATATTGGAGTGCTTCCTGTCACATGATCACATTGTGGACTTTCCTGTTCCTGTGTGCCATTCCAGTGGAGGCCACTGGCAGGGCAAACTCAATGTGATAGCCGTGCAAGATGAGGAAACCTAGATATCATAGCACTGGAGCAAACAACTCGCCAGTGATAGCCATTTTCAAGCACATCCCCATGGTGGCTGTAACACACTGCCCAGTTCTTTAAAAACTCTGAGGATGGAGAGTCTTAAATTGCTCAGAATGGTCATTCCTTTTCATCCTGAGGTCTACATTCCCTTGTGGGTCAAAAAAAGCCAACAAAATAAACCTCCCCTTTACCCCAGCCTTAGTACCAATTCTCAAAAGAAGAAAAACCTGACAAGTCTCCACTCTTTTGTCATACACCGAGCACTTCCAGTTTTTCATCTCCTCCTTTCCTCATATGATTCACAAGTTTCAGGAAAATGTGGAAATTCTAGCGCTGGGAATTTCATTGGAAGTTCATATGGGGTCATGCAGTAACTTGCTGATGTCATAAATGCTGGGTTCCCCTTCCAGTTCTTGTTTTGATGATGGCGATGATGACATATCTTTTTGCCCGGGCTTTCCCTGGATCCCCAAATATCTGTTTTAGTTCTTTCCATATGCTTTCCTGTCTTTTTATATTGCTGTTCTATTGGTTTTAGGTTGTAGTTTGGTTTTAATGATATATTGCTTGTTTGTCTTAGACCAGACACGGCTCAGAGATTTTTGAACTAGGAAGCAGGTTAGAAATGATTTTATCTAAAACAAATGCTGACATTGTTTTGTGAATTGCCTCCCACATATATTTCCCAGGGTGACTTACAGGCAGTTCAAATCCCCGCGACCCAGAGAGCTCTCGTTGCTCTGTCCCAGCTCCTGCCAACCTAGCAGTTCAAAAGCACACCAGCGCAAGTAGATAAATAGGTACCGCTGTGGTGGGAAGGTAAACGGCGTTTCTGTGCGCTCTGGTTTCTAAGTTACTTAACTTATTTTTCGTATTTTTCGCTCTATAACACGCACCTGACGATAACACGCACATCGTTTTTAGAGGAGGAAAACAAGGGAAAAAACATTCTGAATGAAACAGTGGGTGTATCATTTTTGTGCTTCATGCTGTGGCCACAGACATGTGATCTGATGGTGAATTTGGGGTGACCCAATGCAAAAATCCTGAGAATTCCTGTGGATCCATGCTTTGTAACCACGTTTTTGCACCATTGCAGCCCCAGGCAACAGTGGGTGCGTGATTTTTTTGGTGCAGGCTGTAGCCATGGACATGCTATGTGATCTGATGGTGAATTTGGGGTGACCAAATGCAAAGATCCTGAGGATCCATGTGGATCTATGCTTTGTAACCACGTTTCAAGTGGGGAGCGAAGGAAAAACAAAGAAGGGACATGAGAGGGGTGTGCAGAGAAGCAGCTGGCTAAGAATGCAGGAGAGGGATTTAACGGGAGGGAGGAAAGAAAGGCAAAAGTTTCCCCCCACCCAAGCCAGCCATCTCTCTCTCTCTCCCTCCCCCCCTCTCTCTCCCTCTCTCCCAGCAGCACCGGAGCACAGAGAGGAATTAGAAGGAACGACACACTGCTTTCCCCTCTGCTTGCCTGGAGGGGAGGGGCTTTCCCTGCTCTTTGTTCCGTTTCAGCAAACACAGCAACGAAACAGAGGAGGGTGGGCAGTAAGACCCTGAGGCAGAATGCAGGAAAGCAGCCGCTTCCTCTTTTCAGGTTTCCCTTCTCCGTGAAGCGCGATTTGATTTTTGCCTGATTTTTCGGCTCCAGGGACCACACATTCGCTCAATAGCACGCACAGACATTTCCCCTTCCTTTTTAGGAGAAAAAATCTGCGTGTTATAGAGGGGAAAATACGGTAACTGAACAATCACGTTGGTTCTGCCCCCAACAAAAATCCTGGCCTCCTCCACCAAGTTCTGCCCCGCCCAACAAAAATCCTGGCTACTCCCATGTCATCTACCCTTTTAACTTTACAGGCAAATCCTTAAAAACACCTAATTTTTTTTAAAAAAAACCATACAAGAACTGAGTAAGGGTTGAAAACACACACAAAAAGAACACCTGAAGCAGAAACCTTTACAACGAACTGGGAAATTTGAGAACATGTGTATCACACACAGGAGGACTTGACAACTATTACATGGAATTCTTGTTGTTCATGAGGAAATAAAGCTCTGGATCAAAAGGGACGCAGAAGTAACCAAAGCAATAACACAATTCAAAATTCAGATTAATTCAAGTGGTGATTATTTGCATTTTTGTGTAAATTGATAGCCTAGTCTTATAAAATGTATTAAATTCCAGTGTAAAGTACAAGTTTATGCACAGTTTTTGACGGGCGTGAGGAGATTCTAGGAGCACACATTAAAAACCACATAACACAGAAGAGTATGTGCCACCCAACAAAACTCTACTGCATGTTTAATTAAAAGCTTCTTCCGTGTGGTGCCTGGATGTAATTGCTTCCTGTTCATCATGCCCCAAAATTATTGATGAATTGCCCCTGAATTGCCCCACTTAATTCCTTAGTTCCAGGGGCTTTAATTACTGTTTCCTCTCACTGTTTTTATTTTTATTGCTCTACTTGATGAAAAAGTAAAATTAACAACAGACAACAATAACTAAAGTGGGGAATACAGGGAGGCTAATTAAGAGACAATTCAATAATACCATATCCCCCACTGGTCAGGAGAAATTATAGGGGCAGGAGCCACAATAAGAAAGCGACTAATTAAGAACTACTTAATTAGTCGTTGTAAAAACTTCTGTTTAATTTAAAGAACTAGCACCTCAGTTTGCTTTTTCCCTCTTCTCTGCTTGTTCCTCCCCTTCTGTGTCATGACTTCCAGACTGTAAGTCTGTTGCTCTAGGAACCTTTTTGGCTCTCCCTCTCTATATAAATAAATAAAAATAACCAAAAACTCATAAGCTCTGAAAATCCACACTATGAAAGCAACTACTAGGGCAGTGGGTGGTTGTTCTGGATTCATTAATCTAGAACTGGATTGTGGTTTTCTGTGCACAATGTAAAATGAACACATACTGAATCAGTACTAGGAGGTTTTATAAACCCAGTACAGTGGTAGCTTGGTTTTAGAACAGCTAAGTTTATGAACATCTTGGAAATAGAACGCTGCAAACCCGGAAGTAGGTGTTCCGGTTTGTGAACTTTGCCTTGGAAGCGGAACATGTTCCGCTTCCTGTTGAGTCTGTCGGCTGTTGAGTCCCGAGCACCCACGCAACGCAGAGGTGATATTTGGAGCTTTGGTTTTTGCTAATTTTTGCATTTTTTGTGTGTGGCTTTTTCCTTTTTTTGACTGTGACTTGATCTTCGTTTTATGGGACTGACTTGTGATTGTGGCTTGTGGCTTCGTTTTTCTGAATGTGTGGAGCCCAGTTCAGCTACTGATTGATTGATTGTGTGACTGCAGAAATGGATAAAAGCCCCCCATCCAAACAATGATGATCATCAGTGCAGCTAAGAAAAAATAATAATTTTAATTTTTATCATCTACAATACTCTCTTATTTATTTTATAGTACAGTACATTGATTATTGCTTTCATTTTATGCATCAGTGGTCTTGTTAGGTAGTAAAATTCATGTTAAATTGCTGTTTTGCGGTTGTTTTTAAAAGTCTGGAACGGATTAATCCATTTTGCATTGCTTTCTATGGGGAAGTGTGCCTTGGTTTTGGAACGCTTTGGTTTTGGAACAGACTTCCAGAACTGATTAAGTTTGAGAACCAAGGTACCACTGTATGCCATTGCACTAACTTTTTGCAAAGATCCACGGACTGCAATATGTGTCTTCAGAGGTTCCACTGATATTCTTGAGAGGGGTCCATGCAAAGTGGGGAAACGAGACTTAACCGAAAAGATGTCTCCACGTTCCACACCTAGTATACTAAACTGAAACACTGGAAATAAATTATGTTCCGAGAAGTAATCCCCAACACCCAATGCATTATTCAAATCAAGCAGATTTGCATAACCATGTTGCTTGCTTAGAGGTTGCTTGGTCAAGGAAGATGAATGAAGAAATCCTCAAACTGATGTTGGATGGAGAGCAAGTGGGTATTCAGACATGTTTAAAAAAGGTAAGGGACCCCTGACCGTTCAGTCGCAGTCGACTCTGGGGTTGCGGTGCTCATCTCGCTTTACTGGCCAAGGGAGCCAGCGTTTGACTGCAGTTTTTCCGGGTCATGTGGCCAGCAGCACTAAGCTGCTTCTGGTGCAATGGAACACTGAAACCAGAGCAGCGCACGGAAACACCGTTTACCTTCCCGCCAGAGCGGTACCTATTTATCTACTTGCACTGGCGTGCTTTCGAACTGCTAGGTTGGCAGGAGCTGGGACAGAGCAATGGGAGCTCACCCCGTCATGGGGATTTGAACCGCTGACTTTCTGATCGGCAAGCCCAAGTGGCTTCATGGTTTAGACCACAGCGCCACCCACGTCCTGTTCAGACACGTACACACCCACAAATACCACAAGCTCGGGTGCAGTGTTATGACTAGAGGAGCGCATGGAAACACTGTTTACCTTCCCACCAGAGCGGTACCTCTTTATCTACTTGCATTGGTGTGCTTTCGAACTGCTAGGTTGGCAGGAGCTGGGACAGAGCAATGGGAGCTCACCCGTCACAGGGATTCGAACCGCCAACCTTCTGATCGGCAAGCCCAAGAGGCTCCGTGCTTTAGACCACAGCACCACCCACGTCCTGTTCAGACATGTACACACCCACAAATACCACAAGCTTGGGTGCTGTGTTATGACTGCTGTGCCTCCGAATTGGGGCTACCAAAAAAGAAAACGGAGGTGCCACTGTCATGCTTGAGGGAACCACAAAGTTTGTCGGAATACAAGCATTCTTTACGACAAAAGGTCCAAGAGAAGAAAAAAAACAGAAAAGCCGAATGGGACTTGAACATGTTCAATGGCCGCAGGATGCTGGGAGTCTGTTGAATTGGAGGAAGCAGGAGGACAGAAAACCAACCAGAATGGAAGAGAGTGGAATGGATAATCTCCGAGTCGTAGAATCATAGTTGGAAGGGACCCCAAGGGTCATCTAGTCCAACCGTCTGCAATGCAGGGATCTCAACCAAGGCATCTATGAGAGCTGGCCGTCCAACCTCTGCTTAAAAACTTCCAGTGAAGGAGAGTCCATCACTTTCAGAGGGAGTCTGCTCCACTGTCAAACAGCTCTTATCTCCAGAAAGTTCTTCCTGATGTCTTGAACAAGAGCACTCAACTGGGCAACCTCTTATTTCACTTGCTATGTTGCATGCACACTTTCAACAAATATGGGGCGGCAGGCAACAAATTAGGTCCACCAGGGTAAGGATAGATAGATGATAGATAGATATAGATAGATAGATCGGAGACCAGCTTATAAAACACACTTGAGGGTACAGTCACAGAAGGAAAACAAACAATTAAAACCATGTACAACAATAAATTTAAAAACAATGTACAACAGTAAACTACCGCAGGGATCTGACCCAGAGTCACCCATAAAACCAAGTTTGGGGATTTTCTTAATGAACTAGTTTGAGTTGGGGGATGGTCTGTGTCTACAGATCTGTACACAGAATCTGGCGACCATCCGGGTCGTCTTCTGATCTTTGCCTAACAGGAAAAGGTCGAATTTTTGCTTTTCTGGGAGGTCAGCGAGCCTCACCAGCAGGGGATCAATGGTCTCACTATGTGCCTCTTCATAAAAGGGACATCTAAAGAACAAGTGCTCTGGGCTTCCTATATCCCCCAATGAACAGGCGCAAAGTCTCTGAGCGTATGGGCTTTTTTAAAGGCTCATTCCAGGACCGGCGAGGGCAGAGCCAAGCTTCTGGTGAGTTTAAACGCCCTTCTTGCATTTTTGGATACCAGAAAGAAGAGATATGCTGCCGGGGCGGCTATATATCTCTCGCTTTCTCCAATTTTATAGGCCAGGGTAAGGACTTTTGACAGCTCAGTGGAATATTCCCCCTTTCTTCTCACCCTGTGTACCACCTAAATCTGTTCTGGAAGTTCCCCAAACCCTGTGGAACAGATTTGGGGGGGATGTGGGAGCATAGAGCAACAGCAGGGCGGTGGGGGAGTTCTCCTGTGCAAATGGAAATCCTTGCTCTAGTAGATCTACATCGTTTGATACTACCCAACTGTGTCCTCCTCACTCAGCTCTAGAGCTCAAAAGGCAGGGCTGTCCGTCTGAACCACTGCCCATGAAGAGGGCATATTTAGAATAATAGATCCACAGCATTGTAGACCCGGAAGGGACCGTGAGGGTCATTTAGTCCAACCCCCTGCCATGCAGGAATCTTTTTGCCCAGCACGGGATTCGAACCCACTGCCCCGAGATTAAGAATTTCCATGCTCTTCCAACTGAGCTCTATTTGCTGGAGCACATTGCCTTTGCAATCAAAACAAAAGCAATGACTTTAAAAAGCATCCTTTAGCACCAGTCTGAGCCATCAACAAGACCCACAACAAAGGGATTCGGGGGGGTGATAGTTTTGTGGTGAAATCCATCGCTACAGTGTGGTTTCAGCCATGCAGTGTGTAGAGGGAGAAAATGCTGACTCTAGCATGAACGCAGCGGGAAAGTGATAAGGTCCCACAACAGGCCTTTGGCTGAAACGGAGAGATATGAAGACCCTCCATGGGGTAAAATATCACGAACAACCACAGCTCTACTCTTCAGAGGCCCTAATTGACTACATTGACGACAAACTTAAATGCTATTGTAGGATCGGGGCAATGACATGAATTTTCATGCTTCCTTCGCTAGGAACATCACTGTAGACCTGAACGAAGTGCAGTTTCAGAGATCGGAATTCAGATTTCAATCCCAGCTGCAGGGATTTAACAACAGGAAGACGTTCTTCTGTAGCGCAACTGCTTTTTTTCTTTTTATAAGAATTTATTAAGACTTTTCATAATACATTACCAAAAAAAAACACAGAAAAGAAGAGAAGAGAAAAAGAAGAATACAAAGTCCTCTCTCACAGGTAAATCTTAACTCTTACACCACTCAGAAAGAGGTGAATTCTCCCAGCTCTCACCTGGGAGCTTCCCTTTCTTCTCCTAGCCTCCCATCCTGGGAGATCTTCTCTTCCCTGCTTCTCACACCAACCATCCATCACCTTCACAATTCAAAATGTTGGGGCTGACCTTTAAAGCCCTAAACAGCCTTGGTCCAGTATATCTGAAGGAGCGTCTCCACCCTCATCGTTCTACCCGGACACTGAGGTCCAGCACCGAGGGCCTTCTGGCGCTTCCCTCACTGCGAGAAGCCAAGTTACAGGGAACCAGGCAGAGGGCCTTCTTGGTAGTGGCACCCGCCCTGTGGAACGCCCTTCCACCAGATGTCAAAGAGAACAACAACTACCAGACTTTTAGAAGACATCTGAATGCAGCCCTGCTTAGGGAAGCTTTTAATGTTTGATGCATTACTGTATTTTAATATTTTGTTGGAAGCTGCCCAGAGTGGCTGGGGAAATCCAGCCAGATGGGCAGGGTATAAATAATAAATTATTATTATTATTATTAACAACAACTGTTCAAAGGGCCTCACATGCATTGAGTTGGCTCGCATGACATGCTAAGCCAAACCTCATTTCTTTTTGGGCCACAGCTTGTAGAGGCAGTTTGGTCCAGTTCAGAGGCAGTCCCAGTTCAAACAACACACTAAACCAGCAAAAAAGGATCCAGGGTTGCGAGATCATCTCCGAGAGCTTGTAATGTCCACTTACTGTAGACAAATGGGCCGAAGAGTCACTTCCTTAAGGCGCCTTGGTGAGCTCATGGCAGAGGTGACATTTGAAGCAGCAACCTAGCTGTGATTTAGGCATCCCAGGCGGCCTTTCCAAAGCTTACAGAGGTCCTTTCCAAATCTACAATTCCTTGATTCTATGGCTTCTGAATTGATAACTATGCTTTAGACACTATGTTATGCCAGTTCTCAATTTCATTTCATTTATTTTTTGCATGCATGCTACTGAACTGTACTAATTTCTGGTGAATGCTGGTCTTCTGCCTAGCAGTAGAGGGTTGTCAAATGCACTTATTTAGGCTACAATGTTATGTTTTCTTGCTTAGCTGTTGAAACTAACTCTGCAAGCATGCACAGGGCTCCGAAAATCCTTCAACTTACTGCCAGTGAATGCCATGTAATCAGAGCAATTGTAAGAACATATTTATTACCCTGAAATGTGAAAAATATAATATCGGGGCTGCAAGGGAATCTATATTTTGGAAATGGAGGCTCTCTCAGGTAATGATGGAGGAAAACTTTGCTTTGGTTTGTACTTTACAATATGCAAAGCAAAACAGATCCATCTTTTGAAACCTGCATTTTGCTGAATTTTGCAAAGTTCTCCAACCCAAAATGTGTATATCAGGGGAAAGTATGGATGAAAATACACATATTATTAAAAATAACATTTAAAATGCATTATATTGGGGGGAATTGCTTGCAAACAAAAATGCTTGCAAAAAAGAAGAAATCTGCTCTAAAATGCTGACGAATTTTCGTTAGGACAGACTTTGACAAACAAAAAAAGCAAAACGATGTGGAAATGTGGCAAAGTGAACTTAACACAAGACTGAAATAATGAGAAACTGGGAGAAACAGAAATCGACAGTTTTGTCGAACTTGGGGAATAAATACCACTGGACTCGGGGCTAACCCATTCAACTGCCATCTTACGCCTCTGTGTATGTATTCCCTGTGTGTTCCTGCACTTAACCCTTGCTACACCTGCTTCTTCCTCTGCCCTCGCCCTATGTTTTTAGCTCCCTTTACAAGGACCAACCTCCTTGGATCATTGCAAGTTGCTTGCCTGTGTTGCACAGGAAAGCAGCGCATATAATGACAGCACTATAAATAATATTACTAATAACGTCAACAGCAACACTAAAAGACTTGCTTGTTTGGCTCGCGCACCATTTTTCTACGACGCGAACCGACTTTGTCAGAAAATACAGAGAATCTAGAGCTACCACCCACATTTCGCCTAGAGCAGCAGTGAAAGCAAAATCCGGATAGTTTCTCATGCAAAAGATGCAAGGAATTTGGGAGGAAAACAAAAAAAGAGTTCCGTAAAGACTAGTAAACATTCATGGGGTGGCAGTGGCAGTTGGACTTCCTGCATGTCACAAAGCAATCACTGGATTTTTCCCAAAGAGATATTCGAGGCGAATTTTGAGCTTCTTCCTCAGTTAAATTTCAAAGAAATGTTTGGTCCAGCTAGCAACGTTTTCCAGCAAAGTTTGAGGGAAATGTTAAGCCTCTGAAGTCTTTGGACGAAAATGGGTGTTTGTGTACAAACATGCTAAACACATTGTTTTGTGTGTGTGCAATTTCTTAACAGATATCCATGAGACGATTGTGCCTCAGAAATCCCAAGAGTGACAAAAAGTTCAGTGTCCCTAACCTTGGTGTGATTTAAGGAAACCCACAGTCCAACCATCAATGGATTGTTTAAACAATCTGTACTCCAGTCAAAGCAATTCCTACAAGACTGATGATATCAAGCTGCTCTTTACTAAAGAAACTGAACAACGCACTATTCCCAAAAGGCCATATAGCAGTTTTCCACGAAGATTTCAGGTACGTATTATGCAGAAGAAAAAAGCAAATGTATACATCCTGGCTAAGGAAGGGGAACAATTCAATTCCATTTACATTTAAAAGTGAACCTGCCTAATTTGTACTTTACAGAACAATACGCAAACTGAAACACAGCTATCTTTTTATTTAAAAAATTCACACCTCTGAATTTTTCAGGGCACTTCTCCAAGCAAGTAATCTGTACAAAGTTGCATATAATGGATTGCATGCATCTCTTATTAATGACAGTATACAAAAATAAGTTATATTTGGGGGGGGGAAATGCTTTCCAAAGACGTGTTTATCAGGGGAATTGCATGCAAAACTTTAGGAGTAATTTGATGGTGAACTTTCACAAGGGAATTTTTCTTTTAAAAAGAAAAAGAAAACAGATGTAGAAATGTGGAGAAATGATCTTAAGAATGGAAAAATGGGAAACATAGATTGACAAATTTGCTCATCTCAAATCCTGACCTCATTCAGGGCTCATTCAGCTATGAGAGGCAAGAGGTTAAACTGATGGACGATCAAGCACATTGCTGCAATTTCTATGTCACACCATAAGGTATAAAATATTATTTTCACCATGATGATCCAGAGAATGTTTGCAAAAAAAATAAAAAAATTTAAACCAACATACACCTGAGTCTGCAGTCCTATACACACTTACTTGGGGCCTACTTCTGAGTAGACACACACAGGTTGAACTGTGAAAAGACAAAGATGAGTACCTCATCTGTTTCCTAGTATCTGATTTGCAAAAAGGAAAAAAAAGCCACACAAAAGTTGCACAAAGCTATTCACAGGATATTCCGTCCCGAGTTTCGGATCACAATGACACAATGGTTATAAGATAGTTTCTTGTTTTCCGTACATAATGACAGACTTCTTCCCTGAGAGCAGTGGAACCAGTCGCTCTGAGTGGCTTTTAAAACTACAGCCCTGAGCATCCGCAACATTAAATTCCAGGGTAAGTCTTTACTCAACATGTTAGTTGAGGCACAAAGGAGCATAAAGGCGACCATCAGATATACAAATCAAACTCCATGCAAAAGGGAGATTCAAACAAAGCTGAAAGAGGCAATCTTGTCGGATACAAAAATCCAGCATGCCCAAACTCACAGTAAGGCACTAAAACAACAAGGTATGTCCATGCCACATTTTAGCTGCCAAAAAAGAAAAGAAAAAGAAGATTAAAAATAATGTATTGAATCCAACATGGGGGAAAACATGCAAAAATTGAAGATGCTGTTACTATCTGCTGGATTGACGTCGAGCCAAGACGCCAGTGTGTTCTGGAAGGATTTAAGAAGCACTAAAAAGACAGGAGAGAGAATCACAGCTTCTCCTTTGAATAGCAATTAACAAAACATGTTGGCTGTGATAGACTGTAAAAGGAGAACAGCAAACCGAAACACGCTATGGCACTTCAGGCAGACTGGAAACATTTTTTTAATTAACCAAATTAGCCTCTGCACAGAGAAGACAGGATGCTTCCTTGTGATTAAATAAACTTGGAAGCACTGAAAATAATAAACTCCAACCACCCTTTCTCGGGGAAAGAGCGAAGCAGGAGAGAGAGAGAGGAGACTAGCCTGACCTACCTCCGCAACTCTTTCCTCCTCCTTTCCCCTGGAGCCTTCAGTCGTAAAAACGTGCTGTTCTGTTTTAGAAAGACATCTGCAAAAAGGCATTCTCCCCGTGCGTCTGCAGCAGAACGTAGTAGCTTGTCCCTCATTTGAAAGAGGAAAGTTAAGCCCTTCTAGGAGCGGTTTGAAGGATTCCTTCCCACCACTCCCTCTAAACCAAAAGAATTTGGCAGCCAGCCCTGGCTGTCCACCTGTACGAAAGGCTTAACAGTACGCGGGGGAAGCTAGCGCCTGTTTCGGATGCTCCCTTCTCAGCAACTGCCTTCTTCTGAAAAGACTTTCTCTCTCTTCCCTCCCTCTTCTTAAAGAAAGACAGGCTCTTGCCCAGGCTTCTGCCATCTAAGCAGCAGTTTTGCAAACCGAGAGCACAGGCTCCGAATAGCTAACTAGACAAACAGCAGATTTAAAAGGCAGATATAGTTAAAACATAATTAAATTAGGGGAAAATGCAATCAGTAACACCTTAACTATTAAGAACGCATTCCTTCTGTGCAAATTTAAAAGACATCCGTGGATCACAGAGAGCTTAATTTACACACACACATGCAATATGCCATAAAATATCTATGCCATGCAAGGTTTCAACCTATTGTACTGCAATATATAGTGAACTGTGTTTGGGGTATGTGTTTAGAGGGGAGCAGGGAGGAGATTGTTTGATGTAGGTTTGCCTCTGCTAACCTGGTTACAGATTACAGTGGTACCTCAGGTTAAGTACTTAATTTGTTATGGAGGTCTGTTCTTAACCTGAAGCACCACTTTAGCTAATGGGGCCTCCTGCTGCCACCGCGCCGCCAGAGCACGATTTCTGTTCTCATCCTGAAGCAAAGTTCTTAACCTGAAGCACTATTTCTGGGTTAGTGGAGTCTGAAACCTGAAGCATATGTAACCTGAAGCATATGTAACCTGAGGTACCACTGCACTGGTTACAGGGAACCAAGCAGAGGGCCTTCTTGGTAGTGGCACCTGCCCTGTGGAACACCCTCCCACCAGATGTCAAAGAGGAAAACAACTACCTGACTTTTAGAAGACATCTGAAGGCAGCCCTGTTTAGGGAAGCTTTTAATGTTTAATAGGCTATTGTATTTTAATATTCTGTTGCAAGCCGCACAGAGTGGCTGGGGAATAAATAAATTATTATTAGTATTATTATGCCTTCCAGAGGTTTTGACTACAACTCCCATAACGCTGGCTAGTCCAAAACCTCTGGAGGGTTTAGCGAAGGCAGATACAGGGCATTTTAAGGGTAGTAGATTTGAGATGTTGACAGCGTATGAAACGGCAGTTGCGGAGAGGAAAAATGGGTGAGGAGGGTAGAGGCGATTATCTGGGCAGGAATGTGTGTAGGAGATTACTAGTTCTAACTGCATCCATCCCAGGCTGAATTCCTGCACGTAAGGGACTGAACCCCTAGCCTGATAGCTTGATAGCACATGCCATGCTATTATTAATATATATAATACAACTGCAGTAAAATGAAGTGGTAGAATCCTGTGGTGGTAGAATAACAGACCCTCCAAGTGTCCCTATTTTCCAAGGACTGTCCTGGATTTACAGAAGCCGTCCTGGTTTCTGATTTGATCCTGGAATGTCCAACTTTTCCTTAAAGGTAAAGGACCCCTGACAGTTAAGTCCAGTCGCAAACGACTCTGGGGTTGCGGCGCTCATCTCACTCTATAGGCCAAGGGAGCCGGCGTTTGTCCACAGACAGTTTTTCCGGGTCATGTGGCCAGCATGACTAAGCCACTTCTGGAGAAACTAGAGCAGCGCATGGAAATGCCATTTACCTTCCCGCTGGAGCGGTACCTATTTATCTACTTGCACTTTGATGTGCTTTCGAACTGCTAGGTTGGCAGGAGCAGGGACAGAGCAACGGGAGCTCACCCCGTCGCGGGGATTCGAACCGCCGACCTTCCAATCTGCAAGCCCTAGGCTCAGTGGTTTAGACTACAGTGCCACCCGTGTCCCACTTTTCCTTAGGACGTCCCTATTTTCATCAGAGAAATGTTGGAGGGTATGGAATAGATAGTACCACTACGGATTTTGGAGGTCTTTTCTTTTGAATGCACTACCACATTTTTATTTTATTTTAAAAATACCATATAAAAACAGCAACAAACTTTTGCACCAAGGAGAAATTAGCTCAGCTCCTGCCCTCTTGTGCTAGCTTCTACTTCCAGGAAAGAGGGTAATTTGCTTTGCTTTTAAATCTAGGGGTTGCCATATGTCCTCTTTTTCCAGGACACCTCCTCTTTTTCACGGGTATGTAAAATGAGAGTCGTCATAGCGCTCCATAGTTAAAAGTAGAAGTCGGCAAATGTGTCCTCTTTGTTGCTCTTCAAAATATGGCAATCCTAAATCTCCAGTCTGCCATATTCTGTTCTACCACCTCAGGAGCAATTTACCTCTCAATTCCCGTCTCATTCTGCATGCTTGGGCAGCCAGCTTTCAGCTTCCGAGTTATCAACTTGGAAGATCCCCATTGAAATCCTGACTTTACTATGAACCATTCTTTGGGTGCCTTTAGGCATATCTCCCCTACTCCTCCCTCCCCCCCCCCCAGCCTCAGTCCTTCCATCTGCCAAATGGGAGCAATAATATTAATCGAATTTATGAGGTTGCTGTAAGGACTGCTGAGATCGGAATACTCTAAAAAGTGCCATGGAAAGGCTAAGTTTGATTACCCTTATCGACGACACCCAAAACTTTATCCAGCCCAAGTTTTCTGATTGCTAAGGGCAGAGCTCCTGAAATACGACCAACCAATCCAAATGACGAACAAGCCGCAATCTGCGTGCTGACAAGTTGGGTGAGGCTTTACTTTAATTGCAGAAGTTGAATGCTTAGGGGAATTATTATTTTTTTAAAAAAAATGTTTTGGAATCCTTTGGTTTCTGAACGTCCTCTCCCACCTTTCTCCTACGATCCCACACCCAACCCGCTATCAGCAACTTCTTTGGCTACTGGCTTTCTAAGGAGTGTCTGGGTACATTAATCAGCAGAGCCAGTGCAAACCATATGCCTGCGCCAAGATAAGGTCCTAGCAAAATCTGGGCCATGTCCAGTAAATGCCAATCTACCCAGCCTTGGAAATGAAGAAGAAGAAAAAAGAAAATTGCCTCCCAGTGTTTTCCCGGTTATATCGCCCTCGGAGGAATACACCCTTGTGTATATCTGCTCTTCCACCTCCCAGTTTGAGCCCCCACCCCCACCCCATTCTGGAAGGAGAGTGAAGTGTAGAAAGAACAGAAGGCTAGCATCGTAAAGTCGACCATGGGAGGAGAGAAGCTGAAGGGCCAAACCCCTGGCATAACCAGCCAAAAGGCAGTAAAGGTCTCCCCTTAAGGGGAGCCTATATAATCTGGCAAGTAGGACTAGTAATCACTGTCAACTTTTCTTTTCCATCCTGCAGTTCGCTGTCATTCTTTTTCCAGCATGTGAAAAAAACCACATAACAATCACATCATTAATTATGTCATTACATGTGGCTACAGCTTTGGGCTTCCCCCAATGAATCCTGGGAAGTGTAGTTTGTTAAGGGTGCTGAGAGTTGCTAGCAGATTCCCTGTTCGCCTCCCAGAGTTCCCTGGGAAGAGGGACTTATTTTAGAAGTCCACTCACCCCTTTTGGTGCTGCGACATTGCGGGACGGAGGAGACTTCGCTGGGCCCGGACGGAGGAATTCAAACTGCTATGCCCTTCCTGGTGGGCAGATGGGGCATAAGCCCCGCCGTCTATCAGGAACCAGATCCTAGCTTGCACCCTGCTTTGGCGAATGGGGGTGCAGGCTGGGACCTGGGCTGTGCCAGGGGGCGGAGCTGAGGGAGCCAAAAGTGGGCTTCCCTTGGAGCCACCCCTTGCCCATTTCAGCAGCTTACACCTGGGGCTCAGCCTGTTTGTTCCTGTGCCTCAGGTTTAAGCCGATAGTCAATGACTTTGCTATGGTGGTCGCCGTTCTTTATGGGGCCAGGAAGGAATTTGCCCACTGGGCTAATTGGCTCTGACCCGGTGGTTTTGCCTGCCTCATAGCAATCGTCACAACTGGTTGGGCATTGGGGCAATCCTTTGTTTTGGACAGAGAGGAGGTTGTAGTCTCCGCCTGCCCCTCCAAACGCTGGGGTATCCCGTTAAAGGGATCCGGGGGGAGTGGCCATGTCCTGTGCCCAGGGGGGCCAGGGCCAAAGGCACTCCCCCCCACAGCAGTCCCTGTGGGGGTCACCCTATTGGATGTAAGTCTTAGGAACCCACACCTGGAATGACCACATGTCACTTCTGGCGGGTGGTCGGGTGGGCTGCAAGTATTTAGATTACCCCATGCCCAAGCCAAACCTCTTTTGTCTTTACAGTGGTACCTCAGGTCAAGAACTTAATTCGTTCCGGAGGTCCGTTCTTAACCTGAAACTGTTCTGAACCTGAGGTACCTCTTTAGCTAATGGGGCCTCCCACTGCCGCCACACAATTTCTGTTCTCATCCTGAAGCAAAGTTCTTAACCCTAGGTACTATTTCTGGGTTAGCGGAGTCTGTAACCTGAAGCGTCTGTTACCCAAGGTACCACTGTATTCAATAAAGTTGGGCCTGTTTTGACCCCAAACCAGTCTTATTGGTCTTTTATTTCTATGCGTTGGGGATATGGGGAGCCCAATGCCTGGTCCTGCAACCACTCTGTGAATTGTTACTCTGTGAGGGGAATAAGGTAAAGGTAAAGGTACCCCTGCCCGTACGGGCCAGTCTTGACAGACTCTAGGGTTGCGCGCCCATCTCGCTTAAGAGGCCGGGGGCCAGCGCTGTCCGGAGACACTTCCGGGTCACGTGGCCAGCGTGACAAAGCTGCATCTGGCGAGCCAGAGCCACACACGGAAACGCCGTTTACCTTCCCGCTAGTGAGCGGTCCCTATTTATCTACTTGCACCCGGGGGTGCTTTCGAACTGCTAGGTTGGCAGGCGCTGGGACCGAACAACGGGAGCGCACCCCACCGCGGGGATTCGAACTGCCGACCTTTCGATCGGCAAGCCCTAGGCACTGAGGCTTTAACCCACAGCGCCACCCGCGTCCCACCGTGAGGGGAATAGGAACCTCCTAAAAATTCTCAGCACCCTTAACAAAGCACAGTTCACAAAATTATTTGGGGGAAGTCGTCACTGCTGGAAATGATATGATACTGCTTTAAATGTATAGTATGGACAGGACCTTAAAGATTTTAGCAGGCTAAGAAAAAACTCCCCATCATTTTCCTGGGTTGAACTGAGCCACTGATGTATCTTCTGCTTATAGTCACAAAACTTTATTTCCTTCCTTCTTTCTTCCCTCCGCCTCTTTTTGCTGCAGGCAAACATTTAATATTGCTTCTCCCGAACTAAAATATCCAGCTGACCCGATTTCCTCCCTCTGCTGCCATCCTCCGTCTTACGTCTCAAATGTGCTCCAAGACTGAGAATGTATTGACCGAGTTCCAGTTGGAAATTAAACTCTTTATGGCCTTCGTACAAATCCAATGAAAATTATATACATGTCCATGAAGAAAATATGCTACAGTCAAAGGCTGGCTCTTCTAATCGGCCACATTGCACCACCTGTTGTTTAATAGATGACCTGTCTTAGCAATCCAGCAGAACGGTGCATTTTTCACTCCAGGTTTGAAACGAAAAGACGTGGGTTTTATGCACTTCTAAGTAGAAGTTGCTGATAGCTGCAGTTGAGATTCCCCACGTCACTAGTGGCAGGGCCAGGGACAACAGCGAACAGAGAGAGATGAATACAGTGGTACCTCAGGTTAAGTACTTAATTCGTTCCGGAGGCCGTTCTTAACCTGAAACTGTTCTTAACCTGACGCACCACTTTAGCTAATGGGGCCTCCCGCTGCTGCCACGCCACCACCACGCGATTTCTGTTCTCATCCTGAAGCAAAGTTCTTAACCTGAAGCACTATTTTTGGGTTAGTGGAGTCTGTAACCTGAAGCGTATGTAACCCGAGGTACCACTGTACAAGGTTCACTTTCATACAGTAGGTTAGTTTCTGTTGGTTCAGAAAAGATCTATGTGAGTCAGATTTTTAAAACACTGTTTATGGTTTATTTTGCTGCCGCCACAGACCACCATTTCCCCCCCCCCTCACAACACCTCAGACACAACATTGCTGAAACACTGGGCAGTGGGAGGGGGAGTGCCCTTCCCAACCAGTGTTGACCCTCCTAAAGTTTTGGGATTTTTTGAAAGAAAGAAAAGAATTGTTTTTTCTGTTTATAATCACTATTATTTGCAAGATCTTTCCCCCCTCCCTTAAACACCCACCCACCCTTGGTTATTCCATCACACTGTCACAACAGAAACATTGCTTGTGGGGTGAGGGACGTGGCGTGATGCTGAACTGTGAAGATTGGCAGGGAAGAGTAAATTATTTTCCTTAATTGGGCGGCTGGCGCTGGCATCAAGGAAAACCTGCAGCCCATTTGCATGAGGCTGGGACGGAAGAACTTTTGGCTTTAAGGAACTGGTTTTGGAACTGGTTGGTGGATGGTGCTGACTCCAGAGAAGGAAAGGGCGTTGAGGGAAAGAGGCAGGGAAGGGTGGCTGTGGAAACTTGGGTAAGAGGAGGGAGAAACTTTAAGAGACCTTTCGCTGCGCACATAACACAAGCGTACAAAGCGTTAGAAAATCTGCAAATTGCTGCAGGAACTGTGGAGAACTGAATTCAAAGCTGGAAAAATGAAAGACAGAGAGAAACAGATCTCTAAATAAACCAGGGCTGGTTTGGATGTTTATAAACTCTATGTGGGGCTACCTTTGAAGGTGACCCGGAAACTACAATTAATTCAGAATGCAGCAGCTAGACTGGTGACTGGGAGCGGCCACCAAGACCATATAACACCAGTCCTGAAAGACCTACATTGGCTCCCAGTAGGTTTCCGAGCACAAGTCAAAGTGTTGGTGCTGGCCTTTAAAGCCCTAAACGGCCTCGGCCCAGTATACCTGAAGGAGCGCCTCCACCCCCATCATTCATCCTGGACACAGAGGTCCAGCTCTGAGGGCCTTCTGGTGGTTCCCTCACTGCGTGGTTACAGGGAATCAGGTAGAGGGCCTTCTCGGTAGTGGCACCCTCCCTGTTAAATACCCTCCCATCAGATGTCAAGGAAATAAACAACTATCTGACTTTTAGAAAACATCTGAAGACAGCCCTGTTTAGGGAAGTTTTTAATGTTTGATGATTTGTTGTATTTTTATATATTTTGTTGGAAGCCGCCCAGAGTAGCTGGGGAAACCCAGCCAGATAGGAGGGATATAAATATTATTATTATTATTATTATTATTATTATTATTATTATTATTATTATTATTATTATTTATTATTATTACTGCACTCCCAAGGCTCAATGTTGAGGCAAAATCATTTTTTAAAAAAGTTATGTCTACTATCTCTTAAACTATTGATTTTATAAGGCTGAAAGACCATCTCCTTCCCGGGAGATGGCAGCTTCTGTGGCAGCTCCTAAGTTGTGAAACTTCCTCCCCACAGATGTGCGCCTCACACCTTCACTACACGGTTTTTGGGGAATGCTGAAGATGCACCTCTTTACCTCAGCCTTCGACGCCTAAGATGTATCATTCTAGGACCCACCCATCTCTTGCGATTGCTATTTGTTTCAAACAGATCTCAATCTTGCTTTTTAAATAGTTGCGACCCGCCTTGGGCCCTTAAGGGGAAGGGCGGGTCAAGATTCACCACCACCTATATTTCGATACTTGTATTATAGCTACTTGTTTTTAACCTCTCTTGAATTGGCATTTTCTCAGCTATTTTATATATATTGCATTCAGGTTTTGTTTTCACAAGCAGCCTATAAATGTCATTAAATAAAATAAACACATCAATAAATAAAATCCCTTCAGGCACTGCTGGCCAGGAGTCCCAGGCAGACACACTTGGAGAAATCTTCACACTGTGGCCATGCTACAAAAGTGACCTGGCACAGGACAGATAGGATCTCTGTTGGATAAACAGAGAGCTCATTTCTTTGGGTATATTGTTCGGAAGTCCTAAATAAACGGGTTTTGAAAACGCCGGGCACCCATTTCGGATGGACAATGCTCGGAAATAATCTTCCCACTTGCCGTGGTACCACAGAGCTAATGAAACAGATGAATTATATATAGAACGGACCCGTATCGCTTCTCCCTCCCCACCTTCTGGGGAACATTCAGTCACACAATACGGCTTCCTATGGGCAGCGAACACCCGGCAGGGAATATGCAGCTCTGCGCTATCACTCTCCCCATCAGACTGCTGTCAATCGCAGCCCATAACTTGACCATATAGTCTAAACACAGCGGGAGACTCACCCCAGTCTTGCATTTATCGCCCGACAGAAACTCAAGTTCCCATATCCACCCTGAACTCTCCCCTCTCCTTCCTGGGATGGGTGGAGGTGGCAAAAGCACAAAGCCTTATTGAGTCAAAAGAAATACAGGCTTTAATAATAGTAATATAAAAGGGCAAGCTTTTGTTAAACAGAAATAGAAAGCCGAGCAAGCCAGCCCCTTGTAGGAACTCCGAATGGCCCAAAAACGCTGTGGTCACCTCGACTCAAAAAAGGGTAAGGGTTCAGAAAAGGGCAACAAAGATGATCAAGGGCTTGGAGCAACGTCCTTTGTGAGGAAAAGCGACAACATTCGGGGATTTTTAATTTAGGGGAAAAAGGTTTGTGATATAGGGGTACAAAATGGTGGGTGGTTTGGAGGAAGTAGATAGGGAGAATTTTTTCTCCCTTGCTGATGATACCAGGAGCCATCTAAGGAACCTGAATGTTGAATGATTCAGAGCAGACCAAATGCGGTGTTTATTGACAAAATGTATAGCTAAATTGTGGAATTCGCTCTCACAAGGTGTGGTGATGTCTAAGGCTGGGCGATATATCAATATATCATCCAAAACCGGTTTGAAGTCCACATTGTGATATTGGTTTCATAATTTTTGACCCAACAATATATGGCAAACCAGCTGCATAGCTCCATCCTTATTTCAGACATTGTGATATATCGGTATATTATGATGTTTAGCTTGGTGATATATCGCAATATTGAAAACCAGATATCACCTAGTGATTACTACCAACCTGAATGGCTTTAGAAGAGGATTTGACCAAATCATGGAGGACACAGCTATCAATGGCTACTCACCACAACAACTGCTGTATGTTCTACCTTGGCTGTCACAGGCAATATGTCTCTGAATACCAGTTGTGAGGAATCACAAGTGGGGAGAGCACTTTTGCACTCAATTTCTGCATGTGGCCACTGTGAGAATGGGATGATGGACTAGATGGGCCTTTGGTGTGATCCAGCAGGCAACATGTCTATACCTGTATTAATTCTTTGTGAAATATGCATATTCTAGAGTGAAGGGGCAGGGGCTTACTATCTTTCGAATGCTACGTCGTATAATGCATACAGACAGAGGAATGAGGAATCTCCAGAAAAGCAGAAATAATAATAATAATAATAATTTTAAAATGTGCTAGCTTGTTTTAATCACCCTCCCGTTGTATAGTTAACAGCAACCTGACACACAGAAATGTATCAGCTTTTCCTAATGTGGAGATAAGGGGTGGTCAAAGCTTCAGCTGCCTGCACTGTGTGCATCAGGTTGCGTTCAAGACAAAGGCGGAAGAGCAGTAAACAAAAGGAGAAAGTGGCAACCCAAGATGCAGGCATCTCTTAGATCAGGGGTCAGCAAACTTTTTCAGCAGGGGGCCAGTCCACTGTCCCTCAGACTTTGTGGGGTGGGGGCGGACTATATTTTGGAAAAAAATAATGAACGAATTCCTATGCCCCACTAATAACCCAGAGATGCATTTTGAATAAAAGGACACATTCTACTCATGTAAAAACACGCTGATTCCCGGACCATCTGCGGGCCGGATTTAGAAGGCAGTTGGGACGGATCTGGCCCCCGGGCCTTAGTTTGCCTACCCATGTCTTAGATTGGGCCTGTGGCACCAATGTGAGGTATGTCCATAGCTTTTTCACATCATGTCATTTTGAATGCCTCGCCATTTCAAAATACGTCTTCTTCTCTTTTTTCCACACACACCCAAAATAGGTGTGTGGAGAGAGAGAGCACTCTGCTGGCCCCCTAAATCAAGGAAGGGGGAACCTGTGGCACTCCATGTTGCTGGACTTCAATTCCCATGTGTCCCTGCTAAAATGAGCAATAGCCGGGGTTTGTGAGAGTTGCAGTCCCACAAAATGTTGAGGGCCACAGTTTCGCCAGTTGTGACCTCCTGAGAGAGGCTAGAGTCCAGTAGTTCAAGCTCCAGGAGCAAGGAGCAAGAAAGCACGGTTCCTCCATTTCTCTAACCACCCAATATATCTAACTTCTCCTGGAGGCTCCTGGCAGAAAAGACAAAGGCTGGAACCTGGGCTGCTCAGCAAGCCAGAGCTCTTCTCATTTATACTTGGGCCACCTCTTTGCGTATGGGACTTGAGACACTTAGCACATCTGCTTTACCATTTAGGGGAATTTGTGCTCCTCCAGTGGTTGCTGGGCTCCAGCTCCCACCAGTCCCAGACAACTTGGCCACTGGTCAAGATTGATGGGAGTTGGAGTTCCAACATCTAGGTCACACTTAAATCACTATTGTACTACTTCGACAATCATGAATTTGCCCAGAGAATCCTGGGTGGTATAGTTTGTTAAAGGTGCTGAGGGGTATTAAAGGTAAAGGGACCCCTGGCGGTTAGGTCCAGTCATGGATGACTCTGGGGTTGCGGCGCTCATCTCGCTTTACTGGCCGAGGGATCCGGCGTACAGCTTCTGGGTCATGTGTCCAGCATGACTAAGCCACTTCTGGCAAACCAGAGCAGCGCACGGAAACGCCGTTTACCTTCTGGCTGGAGCGGTACCTATTTATCTACTTGCACTTCATGCTTTCGAACTGCTAGGTTGGCAGGAGCAGAGACCGAGCAATAGGAGCTCACGCTGTCACGGAGATTCGAACCGCCGACCTTCTGATTGGTAAGCCCTAGGCTCTGTGGTTTAGCAAACCCCAGTTCTCCTCACTGAGTTCCCTTGGAAGAGGCATTGATTGTCGCACCACTCTTGTAATTGTAGCTCTGTTAGGGGAAATAGAGGTTCCTCATCCCCAATTTAGGTCAAAGCAACGTCTGCTTTGCCAGGAAGCTCTCCAGGGTCCTGTTGAGCTCACTCTGCCCTTGTAATCTGGATCCAGTTCCTTGGAAGCCAATACCTGTTGCCTGATACGGACCGTCAGGTGACAGATGACTCCAGCTGCAGCCAAGCCCCATTCAGACTGTCCCTGGCACCCCTCAGGTTCTTGGATCATTTGATACAAGACAGAAAAGCCCTTTGGCAACTGTCCAAGGAGAGCTACTGTGATCGCCCGTTGACACAGAGAGCAAAGAGAACACTTTTTAATCGGTCTTACAGATGGTGATAGAGCACAAGGGAAGGGAGAGCCTCTGAGCAATTTGGAACGCAAGCAATTTAAGACCTGCAGATCAAATATGGCAAGTTATTTGTTTGTTTCTGCACAAGAGGAGATGGTTCCAGAAATACCCTTGAAAAGAATCAAAGCACTTCTTGATCCAAAGCCAACCTTTTCTTCCCGGCACTGTGTTGCAATTAAGCAGCCCACATGGAGTTCAAGTGCCGAGCCTGAGGGAAGGAAGGTCTTAACAGCAGCAGTTGAGTCTTCTTGGTTGGCTTGAAGAGTGTGAGCTGAGCGAGGGATTCCCAAAGCTCAACTCTGGAGCCTATTTTCAACATCAGGGCCATTGAATGCTACACTTTCTTGCATGGGGTAGGGTGGTCAGTCAAACCCAGATACCTGAGCACTGATACTTCCATTGGCATTCCTTAGTGTGGATGGAGAACTTGTGGCTCTCAAGATGTTAAACTACCACTCCCATCATCCATTGGCCATGTTGGCTGGGCTTGATGGGAGATAACAACATCTGGAAGACCAGATGTTCCTGTACTCTAAAGGAAGACTCAACACACCTCTTCAAAACTTGGCCATTCCTGTTCCATTTGAAGATGCTGGCATGAAAAATATTACGCACCCACAGAACATTTTGGTACTTTAATGGGAATTGCAGCATAATCTCTAGATAAGTTGTTTCTCCAATAGATGGAGAATCAGCCCTGAATCCCAAATGCTTTGTTAGAAGCTTGGCTTGAGCCCCTCAACCTGCTTCTTCCGTATGACGCAGTGTCTGTGGCTGTTTCCTCTTCCTTCGCCCAATCTGGCTATGATGGTCATATAAGCCTTAGCAACATCTAGACAGGATTGCTGTAACACACTCTGTAGAGCTGTCTTTAACAACTGTTCAGAAACTTAGGGTATTTCCAAACACAGCAGTCAGGCTATTAACCAGTACCAGGCTATTTCTTTTAACTGTTTTTTTGTATGAACTACACCGACAACCAGTTTTTCTTTTTCAAATAACATGTATTTCATTTCATACTTCAAAGGAGTGTCAAAGCGGTTTACCAATGTTGTAAAAATAACACAAATCCTCGTTCTGTTTGCACTAGGGCCTGGGTATTTTCATGTTTGTATTCTGTTAAAAGAACTAAATATTAATCGTATTGTGATATGCATAGAATATACATTCTAATAAGAAATAATTTAGAAAAAAGGAGGGAAAGCATAGTTGTTAACAAACATAAAGGGCTCTTCTTATCAAGGATATCTAACAGGACATCTCTTTGGCTCACTTTCTGACCTTTATTCATTTAAACAGGTATTTGGCCAGGTTTTTATGTTAATTTTTTCTTTACCCCATCTTTACAATCTGCGCTTTTGATATGGTAGCTCCTTTGAGTGCTTAACCATGAAATGGAAAGGCAGGATCGAAACCTTGAGACAAATAAATTTAAGAAATACATTTCAGCAGTTCACCCATTTTCCCTATTATCTTAGTTTTAGGGGGTGTTCGGAAAACCTGCTTCTTTACTACACAACTTTCAAGCAGACCTGAATACCCACGGCATAACAACAACAACAACAACAATAATAATAGGCTCCCATAGATTCTGTTCCTTTTCCCATGAGTAAAGCTGCAGTCCCCGATAAGAGCAAAGCAAAGCCCCAGGCCAAAACCTGCATTTCTCTTTGCTGCTCGAGGATAAAGATCAGGCAGCGAAATCACACTGTAAAGGATAAACTCTGCAACAAATTCACCCCGGATCAGGCGGGGCACTATCTGTGCACAATCATGTAGCAATAAAGGAAACACGCTGCAGATCTCATTCCTGCCGATGTCTTCCCCGGGAGCTGTCCTTTTGCAATCAATGGCATCGGCTCACGTGACGAAGAACTTGTACGTTCAGTCCTTGCGCTCCAGAAGAGACGACTGAGCCAAACCCACAGGATCGATAAAGCAGCAGCATATGCAAAAAAACCTCTGTGTTTACTAATGTTTCCAGCAGCAGAACCGAACACAACACTGATTCATACAAGGCGCTCAATAGCAATAAGTTATTTGTACAAGCCCAAGCTGAACTTGTTCATAATTAATGGTAGGCGCCGGCCCTGCTCGCCGTTTCTCTGCGGGTACTTTGAATAGTGTTGAAAGAGAAAGAGGGAAAAACCACACCCCTTTTTGCTGAGTTTTGGTAAAGGTAAAGGACCCCTGACGGTTAAGTCCAGTTGTGAACGACTTGGGGGTTGCGGCGCTCATCTCGCTTTACAGGCCGAGGGAGCTGGCATTTGACCGCAGAAACCAGAGCAATGCATGGAAACGCCGTTTACCTTCCCGCTGGAGTGGTACTTATTTATATACTTGCACTGGCCTGCTTTCGAACTGCTAGGTTGGCAGGAGCAGGGACCAAGCAACGGGAGCTCACCCCGTCACGGGGATTCGAACCGCCAACCTTCTGATCGGCAAGGCTCAGTGGTTTAGACCACAGCTCCACCGGCGTCCCTTGAGTTTCGGTAGCTCCTTCCTAAAATATCTGCTTACCCAGATTGATTGCCCCCACGATGGCATCATCGTGAAGCACACTGACTGTTTCTGATTTTGCAAGCATTGGTTGGCTCCATTAAGTTGGACACTTCCTGCTCACGAGGGCCATAGCTCAGCAGCAGAGCATTCACTTTTGCACGGAAAAGGTCTCAGGTTCAATTGCCAGCGACAGTTCCAGGTAGACCTGGGACTGTCACCTGCCCGGAACCCTGGAGAGCCCCTGCCAGTCAGACTAGGCAGTGCAGAGACAGATGGACCAAAGTTTTAACACGGTATAAGGCAGCTTCCTGACGTGGATGGCGCTGTGGGTAAAACCTCAGTGCCTAGGACTTGCCGATCGTATGGTCGGCGGTTCGAATCCCCGCGGCGGGGTGAGCTCCCGTCCTTTGGTCCCAGCTCCTGCCCACCTAGCAGTTTGAAAGCACCCCTAAGTGCAAGTAGATAAATAGGTACCGCTTTATAGCGGGAAGGTAACGGCGTTTCCATGCGCTGTGCTGGTGCTGGCTCGCCAGAGCAGCTTCGTCACGCTGGCCACGTGACCCGGAAGTGTCTGCGGACAGCGCTGGCTCCCAGCCTCTTAAGCGAGATGAGCACGCAACCCCAGAGTCGGACACGACTGGCCCGTATGGGCAGGGGTACCTTTACCTTTACCTTTAAAGGCAGCTTCCTATGTTCCTACGTGATCCCAATTTAATTCAGAAAGAACCAGGAAAGGAGGGATGACATATACGAATCAGTGGGAGGAAGCTGAAGTTTAAAATGTCGAAGTTTAAATAATTTTCAAGCAAATTGCTAAAATTGCCAGTTTAAACCTAAAAATCTATGCTGGGGTACTGGATAGTCACTTGAGCAACCCCTGAACTAACAAGAGGAAGGCAATGAGTAATGAAAGGGGATGGAAGATGGAAAGTATGTTTCTGAGCACAATTCAAAGTGTTGGTGCTGACCTTTCAAGCCCTAAACAGGCTTGGTCCAGTATACCTGAAGGAGCATTTCCACCTCCATCGCTCAGCCCAGACACTGAGGTCCGGCTCCGAGGGCCTTCTGGCAGTTCACTCACTGCGAGAAGCTAAGTTACAGGGAACCAGGCAGAGGGCCTTCTCGTTAGTAGCACCCGCCCTGTGGAACACCCTCCCACCAGATGTCAAAGAGAAAAACAACTACCAGACTTTTAGAAGACATCTGAAGGCAGCCTTGTTTAGGGAAGCTTTTAATGTTTGATGGACTACTGTATTTTAATATTTTGTTGGAAGCTGCCCAGAGTGGCTGGGGAAACCCAACCAGATGGGCAGGGTATAAATAATAAATTATTATTATTATTATAACCATAATAAGGGCATTCCACAGGGCGGGTGCCACTACCGAGAAGGCCCTCTGCCTGGTTCCCTGTAACTTGGCTTCTCGCAGTGAGGGAACTGCCAGAAGGCCCTCGGCACTGGACCTCAGTGTCGGGGCACAACAATGGGGGTGGAGATGCTCCTTCAGGTATACTGGACCGAGGCACTTTTGAGGAATTTAGGATGTATCAGACCCATCACAGAGGCAGCAATTGGGGAAAGAGCAGCTTGGCCAGGCACGTGCAATAACATGACCTCAAAGAGCCATGCCTAGCAAAAAGCCATGCATAGCAAAGGCCACGTGTCCACAGAGTGTCCGCTGTCCCGAGGAGACAGGGACAGTGATTCCTCAAAGCAGGGAGGGGACAGCATGGAGAGGGCAGATAGTGTCAAGCATCTGTTTGCCTTCATCAGGCAAACCCACACAAAAGCCCAGCAAGCAAAAGGACTCAGCCAATCTTCTGTGTCGGGGTCAGCCTGGGTGGAGGGCAGCACACTGGACATCTGTACTGCAAAGGAAGGAACTTGGGCTGTTTTTTGTGCCCACAGCACAATGACTGCGGAGAGGTCTGGCCTACGGAGAAAAGATAAATGGGAGCTGGGAGCTGGGCTGGGGAGGCAGGAAGTGGGTGGATGTTGCAACAACTTCCTTGTTCAGTTTATATCACCCTGGTTCAGATCTTCCCTTGACCCACTTAAAGATTTCTGGCTCTCAATACAGTGGTACCTCGGGTTAAGTACTTAATTCGTTCCGGAGGTCCGTTCTTAACTTGAAACTGTTCTTAACCTGAAGCACCACTTTAGCTAATGGGGCCTCCCACTGCCACCGCGCCGACGGAGCATGATTTCTGTTCTCATCCTGAAGCAAAGTTCTTAACCTGAGGTACTATTTCTGGGTTAGTGGAGTCTGTAACCTGAAGCGTATGAAACCTGAAGCGTATGGAACCCGAAGCACCACTGTATCTGGCTTCAAGAGCCCCTTCCTGGAGTGACAGAGATTACACATCCCAAAGCTGATTGGATATTATCGATAGATTGACTACAAGACTAAGGGCTTATCCCTCTTGCCCCAATCTTTCCAGGCACAGTTCCTTTCTTAAAAAGCTCTGTGTCCAAACGTGAGTTTTTCTGCCTGCAAAAACCCGCTCTTTGGCGCTCAATTGGAGCAAACTTCAACTGGGGTTTTCTGTGCGTTGCTGTTCGCTCCGGCGGAGTGCTAAAGATCAGGTTTTTACAGGGAAAGCTCCAGAGCAGGGGGGAAAGGGCGCTCAGAAACAGAGGTTTTGATCACGGACCCCGCTTGGAAAGCACAGAGGAAAGGGAAGTGTGGATAAGCCCCAAGCGTCAGGGAATCATGACAGAACACATGGCCGTAAGAATAAACAGCGAGAGAACACCCTTCATACGCAAATATCACTAATAGATTCTGTTTCAAAACATGCAGTAGAGATCAGATCTGCCTTGGTAGAGAATTGGAGGGCAGTCCTATTGTAAGGTCCACTGGGCTCAGGCGGTGTTAAGTCTCCAATCGTAGCTCAGCCAATGAAACATTTGGGTGAGCTGAGGCAAAAGTCAGTGTAAATCCCCCCCACCCAAAGGGGCATTCGGGGGGGGGGCAGAGAAGGAGACTTAGTCTGAATCTTAAGTGCATTCAGCTTGGTCACACGACCTGGCAACCCAGCACAGAACACTACTTTTAAAGGATTCTTTTCTCTCTTCCAGGCTCAGACAGAGGAGCCCCTCTGATTAACCAGGTTAACAACAACAACAACAACAACAACAACAACAATTTATTTATACCCCGCCCATCTGGCTGAGTTTCCCCAGCCACTCTAGGCGGCTTCCAATTGAGTGTTAAAAACAATACAGCGTTAAATATTAAAAACTTCCCTAAACAGGGCTGCCTTCAGATGTCTTTTAAAGAGAAGATAGCTGCTTATTTTCTTCACATCTGAAGGGAGGGCGTTCCACAGGGCGGGCCCCACTACTGAGAAGGCCCTCTGCCTGGTTCCCTGTAGCTTTGCTTCTCGCAATGAGGGAACTGCCAGGAGGCCCTTGGCACTGGATCTCAGTGTCCGGACTGAACGATGGGGTTGGAGATGCTCCTTCAGGTATACTGGACCGAGGCCGTTTAGGGCTTTAAAGGTCAGCACCAACACTTTGAATTGTGCTTGGAAACGTACTGGGAGCCAATGCAGATCTCTCAGGACCGGTGTTATGTGGTCCCGGCGGCCACTCCCAGTCACTAGTCTAGCTGCCGCATTCTGGATTAGTTGCAGTTTGGAACCGGTGCAATTGTATGCCCGCTTAACTTTAAGGCGTGCTTTAAGCCAGCTTCTGGTGCATGGGGTTGGTTGCTTAGTGGGAAATCTATGCTGAAACCAATCCAAATGGCTCAAGCAAGCAAGCAAGCCTTGCCCATTGCATTCTGCAAATGGTAGCATAACCTTTGCAAGTCAAAATGCTTCCATGCGCCAACACAGGTCATTGGTCCGTCTCAGTATTGTGAACATCTGTGTTTAAGAACCCTGGGTCGCCAGACACTGTTGGACTACAACTCCCATCATTCCTGACCATTGGCAAAGCTGGCTGGGGATGATGGGAGTTTATACTCTAATTCTATTTGGGGGGTTTTAAATTTAGATGCTATTCAATACCATTGTTTCCAAGCCGTGTGGAACAGAGATATAGAGGACTTCCTAAACCTTTCCTCCCCACGGACGACTTGAAAACTGCTGAGGATCTTGCCGGACCACTATTTTGCAGTGTTTGAGTTACAAACAACAGGACTTCTGGGGTCTGTTTCAAAGCGGGACTTCTGAATCTGCGCATCTCCAAACCCTGAAGAACAGACTTGTCAAGAGAGGCGTCAGGTGTGAGCCACATAAATTCCACTTCTGTGACGAACCCACAATCGCCAGAGTTACTTAGCCGGCTGATTAGGAGGAGGGGAGAGCCCTACAAAAATGCCACAGTGGCTACTCCTATCATCTTGTGACGTCCAAAGGGCACCTCACTCATCCAAAGATTGCTAAGGAGTTGTTCCACGAGAAGATGAGCACCCGCTGCCCTTTACCCAACTCCAGGCAGACCCTTCCCCCATCCGTTTTCGTTTTACCTGCGCGACATTTTAACTGGCTGCACAAATCTGCCCTATTATGTCCTTGAGCATTAATTAACTCATCAAGAACATACGGCAACCGCCTGATGTCTTGGGAAAAGGATTCTGGGTAATGGCTGCCTGTTCCCCTTGATTTTCATTTGCATTTGACTTTACTACCCGATATACGGTCTGGAAAAACTAGAGGGGGGGTGTGACACACACACACAAAAACCTTTTTTGAAATTGTGCTTGTAGCTTCTGCTAGGAGCTGCTCCTTCTAGGAAGCTGGGGCCAGAGGGAGGGGCCAGAGGCTAGTGAAGGGGAAAGGGTGAGAGTGTGTGTTAATGATTAAATACCTAGGGTGTTTAACCAAAGCAACCTTCATTTATCGACTTCGGCTGGTGGCAAGCAGAGAGATGTTCTCCTATAGTTATCTAAGGCCAGGTCACTGTGCAAGTCCAGTATGTCATATGGTGCAGGATCCTCAAACATGTGATCACAGCGAGTGTGTGACTAAGTCAGGGGTAGCAAACATGGTGCCCTACAAGATCTAGCACCTTGGCCAGCAGGGCCAATGGTCAGAGCTCTGCAGAGCTGTAGTCCAAAACTTTGAGAGGGCAGCATGTTAGCTAGCCCTGAACTAAGCCTATTTTTCCAAAGGCCTCCAATGCAAAACGAGAGACGAGAAATGTAAACTGGGAAGCTGTACATGTACAAAGTTCTGCTATCTCAACGTTAAGCAAGACTGTATGTATGTATGTATGTATGTATGTATGTGTATACAGAAGTTTTGTTGTTGTTTAGTCGTTTAGTCGTGTCCGACTCTTCGTGACCCCATGGACCAGAGCACGCCAGGCACTCCTGTCTTCCACTGCCTCCCGCAGTTTGGTCAAACTCATGCTGGTAGCTTAGAGAACACTGTCCAACCATCTCGTCCTCTGTCGTCCCCTTCTCCTTGTGCCCTCCATTTTCCCCAACATCAGGGTCTTTTCCAGGGAGTCTTCTCTTCTCATGAAGTGGCCAAAGTCTTGGAGCCTCAGCTTCACGATCTGTCCTTCCAGTGAGCACTCAGGGCTGATTTCCTTCAGAATGGATAGGTTTCACCTTCTTGCAGTCCATGGGATTCTCAAGAGTCTCCTCCAGCACCATAATTCAAAAGCATCAATTCTTCGGCGATCAGCCTTCTTTATGGTCCAGCTCTCACTTCCATACATCACTACTGGGAAAACCATGGCTTTAACTATACGGAAGTATACAGAAGTATAGTGTCTCAATCAAGGGAAATGGTACCACTCTTTGCCTTTGGCAGACCACATCTGGAGTACCGTGTCCAGTTCTGGGCGCCACAATTTAAGAAGCATACTGGCAAGCTAGAACGTGGGCAGAGGAGGGCAACCAAGATGATCAAGAGTCTGGCAACCAAGCCTTATGAGGTATGGTTGAGGGAGTGAGGGATGCTCAGCATGAAAATAGGAGACTGAGAGGAGGTCTGATAGCCATCTTCAAATTTCTCAAGGGCATGGAAGATGAAGTTGGCTTGTTTTCTCCTGGAAAGGAGGACCCAAAATGACAGCTTCAAGTTATAAGAAAGGGGATTCCGACTCAACATCAGGAAGAACATTCTGACAGTAACAGCTGTTCAGCAATGGAATGGTCTCCCTCGGGAGTTTGTGGTCTCGCCTTCATTGGAGGTTTTTAAGCAGAGGTTGGATAGCCATCTGTCACGGATGCTTCAGTTGAGATTCCTGCATTGCATTGGACTAGATGGCCTCGGGGTCCCTTCATAGCTGTCAACTTTTCCCTTTTCTTGCGAGGAATCCTATTCGGAATAAGGGAATTTCCCTTTAAAAATGGGAAACGTTGACAGCTATGGGTGACTTCCAACTCTACAATTCTGTGATTCCATGTGTATTTACATGCATATTTCGATAGATAGGTGGTCAGGAGTTGCTGGGAACTGTGGACAGCTGCCCCATGTGGTGAGCCAGTGAATTGGGAGTGGCACCCTTTTCCATGAAGTAACCTTCACACCCTGACTCCATCCCCATTGCCTGCCTGGAAAGTATCGGGTATCAAATGACCTCCTGTTCCAGATGAGCTTTGCTTGTGCAGCAAGGCCTTCTTGAAATCTAGTGTGTTCCTGTATCCTTATCAGACATTTAATAATTACAGTCATACCTCATGTTACATTTGCTTCAGGTTGCGCGCTTTCAGGTTGCGTCCCACGGCGACCCGGAAGTAACAGAATGGGTTACTTCCGGGTTTCGCTGCTCGCGCATGCGCAGGCGCGCAAAATAACGTCATGCGCATGCGCAGAAGCAGCAAATTGCGACCTGTGCACGCACAGACGCGGGTTGCGTTCTTTTTAGGTTGTGAACGGGCCTCTGGAATGGATCCCGTTCACATCCAGAGGTACCACTGTACCAACATTATCATCCTCATTTAATGTATATATCGCTTAGTTGCCAAAGTAGCTCCTAAGCAGTTGAGGTTTTGGTGCTGGCTTGCTCCTTAATCTGCATTTCCATTCACTTTTGACCCACTTTTTGGTCTTGACTACTGGCCTCTCCCATGGTTCCTGACTCACCTCAGACTGATGCCCAGCCCTGATATATGCAGATAGGTAGGGAAGAATTCCTGCCCAAGAATTTAAACCAGGAATGGAAAATCTTTTTGGCCCAGCAGACCAAACCCTTATTGGTCCCCATCCCCATTGGTCAACTCTGACAAGTGGGTGTGACAGCCCTCCTGCCAATCATCTGATCAGATGATTGTCAGGTGTGTTGTCAAAAGTCCCTTGTGCAATGCTTTCCAAGCACCAGCCGGTTGTTGGAACTGCAGCCTTTGCCAGCCTGGTGCTCAGCACTTCCCAAGCACCAGGCTGGTGAGTCTGCTTGATGCAGGAATGGGCTGTGCAACTGGGGAAGTCATGCAGGCAACCCCCAAAGGTCTGGAGGGTGATTTCAGCTGTGCAATTATAATAATAATATTTTTTTATTTATACCCCATCCTTCCCGATTCAAAAACCGGGCTCAGGGCAGCTAACAACAAATTTAAAACACTTAATTGATGCAACAAAAAACAGCATAAAAAACAGTATGAAACATGAATAACAATAAATTCAGAATTCAAAGATCAATTTAGGGGGGAAATCCATCCAATAAACATTAGATGATCACCAGGGCTAGCTGGCTAAGTTAGTCCTATTTGGGCCAGCGAGGAGACCAGAGGAGAGTTAGCTGTGGGATCCCAGAGTGGATAATCTTCATAAAAAGGGGAGGGGAGGGGAGGGGAATAAAAGATCAGGCTAAGTTCAAATTGAAAGTCAGGTGGAATAGCTCTGTCTTACAGGCCCTGCGGAAGGAAGTTAAATCCTCTGGTCTCACGGGACAGAGCATTCCACCAGGTCGGAGCCATCACTGAGAAGGCCCAGGCCCTGGTGGAGGATAATCTGACTTCCTTAGGGCCCAGGACCTCTAAACTATGATTATTCATGGACCTTAAGGTCCTCTACGGGGCAGACCAGGAGAGGCGGTCCCGTAAATATGAGGGCCCTAAGCCACAAAGGGCTTTAAAGGTCAAAACCAGCACCTTAAACCTCACCCGATACACCACAGTGCAACTGGTAAAATTCCCCATGAGGATCTCAGTTGTGCAGCTGGTCCAGGCATGTCTCTACCTGCTCCGCATGTGACATCACAACTGGTGCCAGGTGTGGGTCAGGCGAATGGCCTTGTGGGACAAATTAGGACCCATGCCTGGCCAAACTTCACCTGTACACCAGAGGTTCTCCTCTCCTGATTAAGACAATAGTAGTCTAGATGGGCCAAGAGTCTGAGTAGGAGGTGCCATATCATGGACTGAGTCCATGATATCTCCTGTTAAAAAGATATAAGGACTGGAAGACGCCTTAAAGCCAGTGTGGTGTAGTGGTTAAGAGCAGTAATCTGGTGAACCGGGTTCGCTTCCCTGCTCCTCCACATGCAGCTGCTGGGTGACCTTGGGCTAGTCACACTTCTCTGAAGTCTCTCAGCCTCACTCACCTCACAGAGTGTTTGTTGTGGGGGAGGAAGGGAAAGGAGAATGTTAGCCACTATGAGACTCCTTTGGGTAGTGATAAAGCGGGATATCAAATCCAAACTCTTCTTCAATACCAAGCAGTTTCATACACTACTGGCTGGTGAGTCAATTTCTCAATTAATATTTTCTAAGCCACAACTTTTGTTGCGATTTGGGCGTTCTTAAGAATGCCCAAAGCCAAACATTTTCTTTTCCGTGGAAATGTGGGGGGTGGCAGCAGAATGATCATTGGGAACATGAACCGAGAGCACTCTGTTGGTCACGACATCAACTTTTGTGACATTTCAACCCTGGCCCTGTTCTAATCTTAAAACAGACCAGTAAATGCCAACATTGACCAAGCTTACAGCAACACACATTGCAGTAAAATGTATCAACTTACTTTGCATAATTTATTTGATTTCTGCTGGTTACATGAGAAGGTAATGGGAGCTCTTTGCCGTTGTGAAGCACCACTTTTAACAGTTCCTAGTTAAAATTCCCATGTTACTTGTTTTCCGTTGGATCCAGAAACTACCTCATAATGTCAATTATTTGGTGCACACACAAAAAAGTTACTGAAACTTGCAGCTTTACGGCCTGATGGGTGTTTGATGCATGTTTCAATCACATAGTTGGAGAGCAAGACGAAGACTGGGGACACTTAGGCTCAAGAGACTTTGATCTCACCCAGCGGAGTGCTTCTTATGTTCTTAAGTTTATTGAGTAACTCCCTCAAAGTCTAGTCTACCCTATGAGGTTGTTGTGTTGATGGAATCATGGGGATACGGATAGATAAAACAAATACTTGCTTCCCCCAGGCTCCCCACATTCCTCTCTCTCTCTCTCTCTCTCTCTCTCTCTCTCTCTCTCTCTCTCTCTCTCTTAGAATAGCTTATACACTGGGGGGGTGAAATCCCCAAAAAGGATGTTATTTTTTTTCTGTATGCCACAACAGCTGCAAGAATATTGCTAGCGAAGAATTGGAAGAAACAAGATTTGCCAACTATCGAAGAATGGCAGATGAAGATGATGGACTATATGGAACTTGCCAAACTGACCAGGAGACTCCGAGGCCAGAGAAAAGAGACGGTGGAAGAAGATTGGAAGAAGTTTAAGGAATATTTGAAAAAATATGTTAATATTTAAATCTTAGAATAGATTTGGAAGTGGATATGGGCGGTAGGGTTAGAAGTAGAAGATAGTGTATTTTATAAGTGATAAAATGTGAAGTTTTTATGGTTAAAGTAAGTGGGGGGGGGAGATGGTTAGAAATTATGATATATGTAAACTGCTAAAGATGAAGTAAAATGAAAATCAGATAGGTGGGACTTGGGAAAGCCCACTTAACAATGTTTAGAAAAATAAGGATATGACAAGAATTTGTTTGTATTGTTTGTCTTTTCTGTTTCTGTTTTTTATTTGTGTTATAAAATGAATAGAAAATTGGGGGGGTAGAACAGCTTATACACCTTCATCTGCCCCAGCTGCAACAAAACATCTCTCTCCTGCATCAGTCTCTACAGCCACAGCAGGCGCTGAAACCTTCCAACAGCTTGACCTCATCCCCAAAGGCGCACTCCTCCATTGTTTCCCAAGACAGGCGGATGCCAACAAACTTAGAAAAGCTCACACACAGTCCTGAATCAGTCTCTCATCTAGGCAGGTTGATAACCCCAACTCAGTAATTTATATTTTGAAACTCATTTTAACCTTGACCTTTAAAAAACCATCTTATTTTTTTCCTAAACCGCTTAGAGGTTTTATTTACAACGAAGCGGTATGCAAGGTCTAATAAATAAATAATTTCAGCATGGGGGAGCATGTTCTTATGCATCCTCTTCGCTGCCAAGCTGGTCTGGGCAGGCTCTCCTCAGCTCTGATTTCTCAGCCAGACCCCACAGCCTGATTCACAGCCCATTCTCTGGGTCTTCTTCTTCACCTTTGTTGCCTTCGACCATTGCCTGGCCTCATTAAAGGCATCCAGCTTAGCCCTCTTAGTAAAGGTAAAGGGACCCCTGACCATTAGGTCCAGTCGTGACCAACTCTGGGGTTGCGGCGCTCATCTCGCTTTATTGACCGAGGGAGCCAGAGTACAGCTTCCGGGCCATGTGACCAGAATGACTACACCGCTTCTGGCGAACCAGAGTAGCGCACGGAAATGCCGTTTACCTTCCTGCCGGAGTGGTACCTATTTATCTACTTGCACTTTGACATGCTTTTGAACTGCTAGGTTGGCAGGAGCAGGGACCGAGCAACGGGAGCTCACCCCGTTGCGGCGATTTGAACCGCCGACCTTCTGATCGGCAAGTCCTAGGCTCTGTGGTTTAACCCACAGCACCACCCGCGTCCCTCATAAGAGATCCATAATTCCTCTGCCAAGAATTCCCCTTTCACTTCCATCTCCTCTGCTTCCTTTGCCTTATTAACCCAGCATGTGAACAAACAAGGCTGTGTGGCATCAGTGACCCCTCAGAAGGAGCACCAACCCAAACCAAAAATTTCCTGCTTTCCTTTTTGAATATTCACATGAGCCAAATCACCTTCTGGCAGCTCGGCTGTTTCTTGAAATGGCAAGGAGGAAGAAAGTGACCAAATGATGGCCTGGCTTTCTAAAATATCGGACTGTATAGCAAGTCCCTCTTGGATTTCCCAGTGCTGGCAACTGCTCTAGCCTAAAGCTGCCCCCTCCTTAACTTAAAGAAAACAAAAGAGATTATTGTGAACTTTAGGAAATGTAAATTGAATATTCAGCCAGTTCTTATTGAGGGGAAGTGCGTGGAACAGGTCTCGGTGTTTCGATTTCTGGGAATGGAGTTGAGAGATGACCTAACCTGGGGAGAAAACAGCAAAGACCTGATGAAGAGAGCACAGCAGAGGTTATATTTTCTGAGAATCCTCCGGAAAAACAATCTCTCAAAGGACCTGTTGATGGCATTTTACCATTGTACTGTGGAGAGTGCATTAATTTATGGTCTGTGTGTGTGGTTTGGGAGCTGCACAGTCAGGGGAAAAACAATGCTGTCCAGGGTTGTAAAGACTGCGGAGAGAATAATTGGGTGCACTCTTCCCACCTTGGATCAAATCTACGCTTCCAGGTGCCGTAAGAAAGCTGCAGAGATAGTGTAGGATAGTGCGCACCCCGGAAATGATCTCCTTCAGCTGCTACCTTCTGGAAGAAGGTACAGGGTTATAAAGACTAGACCAGCCACCTGAGAAACAGTTTCTACCCAAATGCGATTTTGGTTTTAAACACAGTGTAAGGAGTCTCTGTGGGAGTATATTGTACAGTGGTACCTCAGGTTACAGAATCCGCTAACCCAGAAATAGTACCTCGGGTTAAGAACTTTGCTTCAGGATGAGAACAGAAATTGTGCTCCGGTGGCGCGGCGGCAGCAGAAGGCCCCATTAGCTAAAGTGGTGCTTTAGGTTAAGAACAGTTTCAGATTAAGAACGGACCTCCGGAACGAATTAAGTACTTAACCCGAGGTACCACTGTATTTATAAATGGGGTATCAGAATTTTTAGGAGGTTAACCAGGTTGTGATGGCTGGGATAGCAGGCTTGTTGGTTTTTTTAATGTCTTATGCAAATTTTTCAATTTTGTTGTTCTGTATGAGACAATGACAATAAAGATTATTGTATTGTATCGTTTTGTATCGTATCGTATCGTATCATATCCCTTCCTCAGAAATATAAATGCCGCCCCAGGAGCTTCCTTACTGCCAGGCTGGTCTTGCCTGACTCTCCCGCCGCCAATCCCTCTGCCAGCCGCTCCAGCCTTAATTCCTGTGAAGGCAGATTGAGGAATGCAATGTAACCGCAAACACCCTCTCGCCTCTCCAAAGGAGAGATGACCTCAACTCCCTCTCCCCTCCGGCCCAGCCCAATCTCGCTCCTGAGGCCGGGATGTTTTTCTTATCCCTTCCTACACTTTTTCGCACAGCTCGCCCTTCAGTCTCCGAATGCACCCGAGTTCAGCACAGAGGCGGCCAGGGTTTTTATTAACTTGCAATTAACGCACAAGCGGTTCGTAAGGGTGGGGGAGTTCTCTCCCTTTTCGTCCTACTGACTTTGAGTGAATGATAAGGCGCCAGGAGATTCTGGGACATTTAACAGATGCAGGGCGGGCATATTTCGGCGGGATTAGTCCGTTGCAGCAACACAAACCAACTTCCCCAACCCCCAGCAAAATAGCAAAGGGTCCCATGACAGCTTAAAGACTAAGCATATTGTTACAAAAGTTGTGTGTCACATCCCCCACTCTCTGCAAGATTCCAGGGGGTTCCAGGCACTCTCTCAGGTCTGCGTTCCTTTGGAGAATTGAGACACAACAGAGAGTGTCTTAGCTTTCAGAAATATGGTTGATTCACCTATTTATATCTTCAGTCTGCATGGAGGGAGTCCAGATCTTACACTGCAGGGGTCAGCAAACTTTTTCAGCAGGGGGCCGGTCCACTGTCCATTAGAACTTGTGGGGGGCCGGACTATATGGGGGGGAATGAATGAATTCCTGTGTCACACAAATAACCCAGAAATGCATTTTAAATAAAAGCACGCATTCTACACATGTAAAAACACACTGATTCCCAGATCATCTGTGGGCCGGATTTAGAAGGCGATTGGGCCGGATCCAGCCCCCGGGCCTTAGTCTGCCTCCCCATGTCTTACAGCATGGTCATTTCAAGAGGGGCTTGTCCCCCACAGCAGTGCAGCCAGCCTTCAGCCAGCCTCCCCAAGATGGATCCCCGTCTCTCTTCCTGCTCTTTCTTCTTCCCAGAACACCTTGCTAAAAGTCTCCCTTTTCCTGTCTCCTCACACCCACTTACCCTGGCACCACCTGTCTCCCCAGGCTAAAGGCTTCCTCTCGGATGGCCCATCAACCCCCTTTGTCATGTTAACAGATATGCTCTTCGCTAAGCCAGCCAGGCTGGTTTGCATGAGCCAGCCCAGGAATTCCTTGTCCGGCAGAGTTCTGCAGCCTGTACTTCCATCCATATCCCAATTAATCCAAATCCTACCATTCATTAATTTCTAGAGCTTAGTGGAAGATCCCCTGATCTATAACGCCATATATGACTTGCAGCAGAGCTTCTGGCATCAAAGGCATGAAACGAGAACCTAAACAGGAAGGTCCATTCTAACTGAAAAGAGACTGCTATTATAGCTACTCGGAGTACGCCAGCTAGTTGCTGGGAATCGCAGGTTGGAAGAGTGTTATTGCGCTCAGATCATGCTTGGGGGAATTCCCATTACATCATCTGGTTGTCAATAATAATAATAATAGTAATAATGATAATACTTTATTATTTATACGGCACCCAGTGGTTTCCCCAGCCACTCTGGGCGGCTTCCAACAGAATATTAAAATACAATAACCTATTAAACATTTGCTTTTGAATTATGGTGCTGGAGGAGACTCTTGAGAGTCCCATGGACTGCAAGAAGATCAAACCTATCCATTCTGAAGGAAATCAGCCCTGAGTGCTCACTGGAAGGACAGCTCCTGAAGCTGAGGATCCAAGACTTTTGGCCACCTCATGAGAAGAGAAGACTCCCTGGAAAAGACCCTGATGTTGGGAAAGAGGAGGGCACAAGGAGAAGGGGACGACAGAGGACGAGATGGTTGGACAGTGTTCTCGAAGCTACCAGCATGAGTTTAACCAAACTGCGAGAGTCAGTGGAAGACAGGAGTGCCTGGTGTACTCTGGTCCAGGGGGTCATGAAGAGTCGGACACGACTAAACGACTAAACAACAACAACAACATTAAAGGCTTCCCGAAACAGGGCTGCCTTCAAATGTCTTCTAAAAGTCTGGTAGTTGTTGTTCTCTTTGACATCTGGTGGGAGGGCGTTCCACAGGGTGGGTGCCACTACCGAGAAGGCCTTCTGCCTGGTTCTCTGTAACTTGGCTTCTCGCAGCGAGGGAACCGCCAGAAGGCCCTCGTCGCTGGACCTCAGTGTCCGGGCAGAACGATGGGGGTGGAGATGCTCCTTCAGGTATTTAGGACCAAGGCCGTTTAGGGCTTTAAAGGTCAGCACCAACACTTTGAATTGTGCTCTGATATCAGGATACTGAACTAGATGGGCTTTTCGTCTGATCCAGCAGGAATCATCTCCTTACGAGAAAGAGGGAGAAGGGAAACAAAGACGAGCTGGAATTTCTTCAAAAGGAGTTTTCTGAGAAGACATCTGAGAGTCTTCCAAATTTTCTTTTTGAACTCCTCCCTCAAAAAGAGGTGGGTTTTGCAGAATATTCTCCAAATATGCCCCAGCGTTTTTGGAGTGGCAGCTCCCATTTGTCCCCCCTCCTCCCCCACCCCCTATGCGATGATGCTCAGACTGGGGAACATTGTTGGGGGTGCAAAATGGCAGATATGCTGCAAGCAGGGTTGCAAAATGTTAAAGAGATTTTTTTGCCAAAATGGTGTACCCCCGCAATTTTGCAGCCAGCAAATAAGGTGGAGAAATTCAGGGGGCATTTTTGCTCAGATCTGGAAAGAAAGAGTCAAGGGACAAGGGGTTGAGCAATGAATGAAACAGCAGTACGCAGGGGAGCTGCCAGTGTGGTGTAGTTTAGAGTGTCGGATTGGGACCTGGGAGAGACCAAGGTTCGAGTCATGAAGGTCACTGAGTAACCTTGGGCCAGTTCCTGCCTCTTGGCCTAACGAACCTGGCAGGGTTTTTGTGGGGATTAATGGAGGGGAGAATGGAGGATGAAATTGATGGACCACGCAGAATTAGACAAATTTACAGGAAGGATTCGAAACCTGCGGGATCAGAGATTCTTAGAAGACTGGAGCAAATATATGAACTATTTGAAAAGTAATTGTGAGGAACGGATTACGCTAGTAGGACTGCAAGAAGTTTTGTAAGGTGGATCATTTGAAATATTGCAAGACTATGAAGAGATTTATTAGTGAAGGACAATTAAATGCAAAACAGAAATTAAGAAACGCAGAATAAGTGATAAAGAAAGGGAAATCGTCAGAGGTGTTGATGGAAGTCTAAAACATTGTATTAGGTGAGAAGTTATGTTGCATGACTGTTGGAACTGATATGTTAAAAAATCAATAAAAATGTATAATAATAAAAAAGATATAAATGCAACGGAAACGTCAAATAAATAATGATGATCGTTGCTCGTGGAAGTCTAAAACATTGTATAAGGTGAGACGTTTTGTTGTATGACTGTTGGGACTGATAAGTTAAATAATCAATAAAAATGTATAATTAAAAAAAAGATATAAATGCAACGAAAACGTCAAATAAATAATGATGATCGTTGCTCAGGCAGAGGCAGGGAGGATATTTCTGTTCAGATTCCATCTGCTAAGAAAAGGCTTTCTGTGCAGAGAGCCTTTTTGGCTCTGACGACATCTCCTTCTCCTCCCTTCTCTGCTTCCCACGCACTTTGGCTTCCCCACGCCTGGTTCCATCTCTGTCCATCTCCAAAGCCCAGGGAGGGGCGTCTCTTTCATTCATGTACTCCACCACTCCCCCTCTTTCTGGAACGCTTTTCCTTTCCCCTCCCTTTCCTCCAACCTCACTCCTCTCCACCCTCCCTGCAAGCAACTGAGTCACTTCCTCCTCCTCCTCCTCCCTCTTGAAAACCTCTCTCCATAATTCTCCCTTTTTTCTTCTTCAAACCTCCTCTACTGCCTTTGGCCAACAGTCTGCTCTCCCCGAGGGCACAATCCTGCAAATGTTTGCCACTGTGAAAAGATTTCTTTTCCCCATGGCTAGCCAGCAGGCTGCCCTTAAGAGGGGGGGGGGGAGGAGGAAGAAAGTACTTCTTCACACAGCGCATAAACTATGGAACTCACTGCCACAAGAAACAGTGGTGGCCACCAACTTGGGTAGATTTTAAAGGGGGCTGGACAAATTCACAGGGGAGGAGGTTATTGACTTGGTGAAGGCTTGACGTTTTCATCCCCCAAAAAGTTTTTGATTTGAGTTTCTACTGAAAGGAGCCTGCATTTTAAAGTTGTATTTTAATCTTGTTTTTTTTAGTTGTATTTCAATCAATGGTTTTTATATCTGGTGTTGGCTGCCCTGAGCCAGGTCTTGGCTGGGGAGGGCGGGGTATAAATAAAATGTATTATTGTTATTATTATTATTATTATTACTAGCCACAATGGCTATGTTCTGCTTTCGCTGTCGGAGGCAGCAGTGTTTTAATTTGCTTTTCAGCTTATCGTCGATTTTAATAAATTTTTTAAATGTTTCGGAGTTGTTTTAAACTGTTGGGGTTTTTTTACTGGCAATTATTTTGCTTCATTCCCTTTGTAAACTGCTCTGAGGTTTCGCTACAAAAAGAAAGAAAGCAGCGTATAAATTTTGTGAAGCAAATAAACAACGTCTCCCTCAGCTCCATCTTTAACCCAGCCTGAGCAGGTGTGACTCCACTGGTGTGACACTCAACCCTGGTTCCCCTCGTCTAGCCCCCCTTCCCCTCCCTTCCTTTGCTCTTCTCCCTACCTCCTAATCCTATATTGGAAGCTCCTTGGGGCAGAGACCCATCTTCTCCTTCCCTTAAGAGAGCTCCAAAAAGCCCTGACAAACGATTTTGGCTTCACGGAAAATGACAGCACTCACACTCGCAGTAAATACTAAGGACTCTTATGAGTTTCTTGAGGGAAGGAGCGTATTGCGGTGAAGTAGCAAGGATGCACGTCAACAAGATTAATGGTGCTTCTCATTCCTAAAGATTTTACACACACCAACACATCGGCGCCCTTTTCCGGCCACTTCAGAGACCCAGACTGCTCCAGCTCTCATTACAAGCTATTAGGACTGAACAACATGTTTTGAAATGAGAAGCTTCTCTATTCTCCCTCATTTTAAGTTCCTCGTAAAAAGAAAAAACTGGAAAAGAAAGGAGTCCGCCCACATCGGGGAATTTCTCCCCAGCTGCCGATTCAAAGTTCCTCTTTTCTAGGGAAAAGTGACTTTGACACAGGATTAACTTGACCACAGCAAGGCTAAGTCCTGCAGGAGATATCAGCCAAGCCTGGAGGAAAGGTCTTCCTGAAATTTATATTCGGGGATAGGCTGTAATCCGAGCTGTTGTCGTCATTATCATTATTATTATTATTATTTTAATTAATTCTGCCCACACCCCAAACATAATGAAGGCAGCAACCTGCATAACTTATGCAAATAGGGAGCCAACTTGCATAATCGTGTCTCCAGATTTGCAAATTTTGTCCCGATGACGCTAGCCGCGGTTACGCAAGGCATGAATGGGCTGACCTCGGATGCTGGAAATCTTGCCAACGCATCGTTTCACAATTCCGAGGCTGCAACTTCCAGGTAATCCTTTGCACCCATACGGACTAGAAACTTGTTTAAGGAAATAGTGGCAGCTGAGAATCCCAGTGGCCTGAATTTTGCATCCACTACCGCAATTCCCACACCCCGCCCCTTTGCACGGGAGGAATTGCAACAGAAAAATCTGATTATTATTATTAGTGAGAGTGATTTTACTTTCTTGGGCTCAATGATCATGGCAGATGGTGACAGCAGTCACGAAATTAAAAGACGCCTGCTCCTTGGGAGAAAGGCGATGGCAAACTTAGACAGTATCTTAAAAAGCAGAGACATCACCTTGCCAACAAAGGTCCGTATAGTTAAAGCTATGGTTTTCCCAGTAGTGATGTATGGAAGTGAGAGCTGGACCATAAAAAAGGCTGATCGCTGAAGAATTGATGCTTTTGAATTCTGGTGCTGGAGGAGACTCTTGAGAGTCCCATGGACTGCAAGAAGATCAAACCTCTCCATTCTGAAGGAAATCAGCCCTGAGTGCTCACTAGAAGGACAGATCGTGAAGCTGAGGCTCCAATACGTTGGCCACCTCATGAGAAGAGAAGACTCCCTGGAAAAGACCCTGATGTTGGGAAAGATGGAGGGCACAAGGAGAAGGGGACGACAGAGGGCGAGATGGTTGGACAGTGTTCTCGAAGCTACCAGCATGAGTATGACCAAACTGCGGGAGGCAGTGGAAGTCAGGAGTGCCTGGCGTGCTCTGGTCCATGGGGTCACGAAGAGTCGGACACGTCTAAACGACTAAACAACAACAACAAAAACATTATTAATTTTAAAAATCCATCTGCACACCGGAAATAATTGTGGCCTACCTCTCAGGGTTGTTGTGAGAAACACAAAAGATCATAAAGCACCTTCAAAAGACCTCGTGCCTGAGGAGTGGTAGGATCCACATTTTCCATCCTTTCTCTACCCTGAGGAATGCTAACAAGATTGAGAGATTACATCTGGAGCTGTAGATTCATGCGTTTAATCAAAGCACAAAATAAAGCCCAGGAAACGCTTTAGCTAAGATTCCTGCATCACAGGGGGTTGGACTAGATGACCCTCATGGTCCCTTCCAACTCTACAATTCTGTGCTTCAATGAACCTCAGCCAGACCACCTACCATGGTGTGGTGGTTAAGAGCGGTAGTCTCGTAATCTGGTGAACCAGGTTCGCTTCCCCGCTCCTCCACACGCAGCTGCTGGGTGACCTTGGGCCAGTCACACTTCTCTGAAGTCTCTCAGCCCCACTCACCTCACAGAGTGTTTGTTGTGGGGGGGAAAGGGAAAGGAGACTGTTGTTGTTGTTGTTGTTGTTCTTCTTCTTCTTCTTCTTCTTCTTCTTCTTCTTCTTCTTCTTCTTCTTCTGCCAAATTTGTTAGGTGTGCAGGACACACATACAGTCCCACAGATCGCTTCCCACATCTGTCATGTATGACCTAGCTGAGATTCCTGCATTAGAAGAAGAAGAAGAGTTTGGATTTGATATCCCGCTTTATCACTACCCTAAGGAGTCTCAAAGCGGCTAACATTCTCCTTTCCCTTCCTCCTCCACAACAAACACTCTGTGAGGTGAGTGGGGCTGAGAGACTTCAGAGAGAAGTGTGACTAGCCCAAGGTCACCCAGCAGCTGCATGTAGAGGAGCTGGGAAGCGAACCCGGTTCACCAGATTACGAGTCCACCGCTCTTAACCACTGCACCACACTGGCTGCCTTGCTTCCTGCCACGGCAGGGGACTTTATTAAATTTAATAAAGAAATTAAAACAAATAAGGGAACCTGAATGGCGTTCCTGCTACAGACCAGCAACCTTAAACCGAGGACAGCGTGAGGTGATGGCTCTACACAAAAGCGAGTGCAAGTCCTTTGTGAGAGGCAATACAGTGTAGTGGTTAGTGTGCCAGACTCGGATCTGGGAGATCTGGGTTCGAATCCCCACTCGGGCACAAAGCTCACTGAGGAAACCTTGCCTCTCAGCTCACTGCCTCTAAGCCTAACCTACCTCACAGGGTTGTTGTGGGATGAAATGAGGCGGGGGAAACCAACTAGGCCACCTGGAGCTCCTTGGAGAAAAAGAATGGGCATAAATGCAACTTACGAACAACAAACAAATGAGAAGAGGTGGCAGGCAGCTATTTTCCTGCGGGGCGACACGCTGTCTCAGTGGAACACAAGCCTAGACGTCGTCACGGTTCATTCATGGCAACAAGACTGCCTCAGCTTGGCGGTGCAGAAGCAGGCCAGGGAAGGGAAAGAGATGCTCTCGGGCTTTTCGAAGGCAAGCGCAGAAGCCCATTTGCCACCCTGCCCAAAGCGCTACAAGGAGGCTTCGCTGCCCAAAATACACCGCAGCCTTCGATGCTGGTTCAGTAGGTGGGCAAAGGCTGTCAGCTCCTGTCGGCACGGGAGGAATGTGAAGTGCCAGCCTGCAAACAAGGGCACTGTCTGAAGCGAGTGGAGTGCAGCTTGGTCTCGCAACGCCCCTTTGGATTGTCAGAGACAATTAGGGTGGCTCTCTTCTCCCGTAAACGACCACTTTCGGTACTCGATCCGAACACCACAGGTGGAAAATTGTAAGTTGCCTGCTGACTCAGCCTGCGACACTCCATTCTCTGCGTTCATGGGTGCAGCGGAGCGCACAACGTAATGTCAGAAACATTTGCACTTAAACATGGTTTTAGCCAGTGCATTTTTTCTCTCCAGGGGATACCGGCACCTCTTTTGTTGGTTGTTGTTGTTAAAAAGTGTGGAACGTACTGTAACAATTTCATGGTGAGTACTGGCACCTATTTTTCGGGGGGAGGAGCACTGGTTTTAGCTCACTGTTCCTCTAGAGCAGCGGTTCTCAACCTGTGGGTCCCCAGATGTTGTTGGACTACAACTCCCATCATCCCTGAGCTCTGGTCTTGCTAGCTAGGGGCGATGGGATTTGTAGTCCAACAACATCTGGCTACCCACAGGTTGAGAACTGCTGCTATAGAGCATGCGCAGGCAAACTAAGGCCTGGGGGCTGGATGCGGCCCAATGGCCTTCTAAATCCGGCCCACGGACGGTCTGGGAATCAGCGTGTTTTTACATGAGTAGAATGTGTGCTTTTATTTAAAATGCATCTCTGGGTTATTTGTGGGGCCTGCCTGGTGTTTTTACATGAGTAGAATGTGTCCTTTTATTTAAAATGCATCTCTGGGTTATTTGTGGGGCATAGGAATTCATTCTATTTTCTTTTTCCCCAAAAAATATAGTCCGGCCCACCACATGGTCTGAGGGACAGTGGACCAGCCCACGGGTGAAAAAGTTTGCTGGCCCCTGCTCTAGAGAAAAGGATGAAGACTAGTCTGGCACCTCCACAATCCTGAGCGAAGGCAACCTGGAGGTCATCTTGTAGACTCTGTTGCAAGGTGGAGATTGCAGGCTGAGTTGTCCCTTCCAGGTGCCAGACAGAGCTATCAGGTTACACACCTAGGATCCTGAGATAAAGCAGCCGCCTGCAAACTGTTCTGCTCAGTGACCTCATCAGGAGGGTGTTTCCAGGGAGCTGCTTCTCTCCTAGACACCCAGAATCTGCAGCGACGGAACTATGGAACTCTGCATTAATACCTGAGTGCAAATGCAATCCACAAGGAGCGTCTCCACCCCCATCGTTCAGTGCGGACACTGAGGTCCAGCGCCAAGGCGGTTCCTTCTGGCGGTTCCCTCATCGCGAGAAGTGAGGCTACAGGGAACCAGACAGAGGGCCTTCTTGGTAGTGGCGCCCGCCCTGTGGAACGCCCTCCCTTCAGATTTCAAAGAGATAAACAACTACCTGACATTCAGAAGACATCTGAAGGCAGCCCTGTTCAGGGAAGTTTTTAATATTTAATGCTGTACTGTTTTTAACACTTGATTGGGAACTGCCCAGAGTGGCTGAGGAAACTCAGCCAGATGGGCGGGGTATAAATAAATTATTATTATTATTATTATTATTATTATTATTATTATTATTATTATTAGAAAAGCCACAAAACACAGAGCTGAAAACAAGAAGAAGAACAATCATATCTTTCATTCGCCAAGATAGGTGTATTTTAAAATATTCCTCCTGTAAGTCGAAGCATTTTTACACAGCTTGAAACAAATGCACCGAGTTGCATCAAGTGAAACAAATGACTGGAAGATTCTTGATTTAAAAAAAAAAGAAACACCCCATCCGCCGGGCACCAGGTTGGGAAAACTTGGTCTAAATTGTTCTGGAAAGTCCAACCTATGTGGGCAAGAGCACGGACCCATGCGCTAGGATGCTGTTCATGGCTGGAAGCCATTTTGATTTGTTTTTATTAGTTTTTATTAAATATTACAAGAAAAGAAAAAGAAAAAAGAAATAGAAACAAAAATCAATACATAACACTGTAAACACATTTGTCTATGTATTTTCCAACATGCAGACTAGAAAAGAAAAGAGATGAAAGATAAAAGAAAAGGGAAAAAGAAAAAGAAAAAAATACTTTTCATAATCAATAATACCAAATTTATACTTCAAACATTACAATATATAAATCCTAGTTAAAATATTCTAAAAGACTTCCACCGCATTCACCACACATCTCTTAGTTTCTAGTTCACTTTTACATCTGCCATTTTGAGAGGATGTCCTTGGGTGAAGCAAGACTAACAGGCTTTTTTTTATAATATGTATAGGTTTAACTGTACCAAAAATACTGGCAGCATCGAGCCTCACCCCTTTCCACCCAGGTGCTTGGGGCAACGCAGAGGCAATTAAGCCACGGTAATAACAATTAAAGTGGATTTAATGTATACACAATGTAAGAACATGCTGTATTAATAAGGGAGACATTGTGGTATCATTCAGGCAGGGCGCGGGTCTCCTCCCTTCTCCACTGAATCACATTTGCAGGGAGCTAGTCATTAGCACCCCAAGAGAGGGCCAGGTGTTTGGATTCCTGGTGGGTCTTCAGGGAGGTCTGGGTTTTATTATTCCCCTTCCCAAATGAGTTTCCAACCTGGCACAGCCTCTGCATTAATAGCCTTACGTGAAAGTTGCTGCAACGAGGGCAAAGCGTGCTCTTTCCAGTGTGGAGCCAGTGTGGTGCAGTGGTTAAGAGCGGTGGACTCGTAATCTGGTGAACCGGGTTCGAGTCTCCGCTCCTCCACATGCAGCTACTGGGTGACCTTGGGCTAGTCACACTTCTCTGAAGTCTCTCAGCCCCACTCACCTCACAGAGTGTTTGTTGTGGGGGAGGAAGGGAAAGGAGAATGTTAGCCGCTTTGAGACTCCTTCGGGTAGTGATAAAGCGGGATATGTGCCTGGCGTGCTCTGGTCCATGGGGTCACGAAGAGTCGGACACGACTAAATGACTAAACAACAACAAAAAGCGGGATATCAAATCCAAACTCTTCTTCTTCTTTCTGCAGAGGGGGAGCTAGGTCCCTTCTGCTCAAAGGACTGCCCGCCTCGATTTGCCCCGTTGCTATATCTGTAACAGGCCAAAATCATCCTCTGAAATCTACTGGCTCTGTCCAGCGGCCACACACAACGGCATTCTGGAGATCTCCTAATCGGAGGCTCCTGGGATTCCCTTTTGCTTGACACATGCTTTGATCGTGTTATATGCCAATTAATTCCCCCTGGTGCGAGAGATTTTCCTTCTCTGCACCTTGTAAAAATCAGGCCTTTCCCACTGAATCAGATCTCGCCAGATGCACGGAAAACCCAAGGAGAATTTTTGCTGAACCGAGCGGTGCGGCTGACGAAAGTGGTACAACATCATTTTAAAGAACAGCAAGACCCACATACACCCCGACTGTCCTCTGCACCTGAAGGAGACCCTCAGGTCTCACGTCCTCTCAAGTGCACATCCTCCCAAAGAACTCCATTAGCCAGAGATGGGAGCCCTCCATACTTCCACTGGACTCCAACTCCCATCAACCACAGCCAGAATAGACAGCGGTCAGGGATGATGGGAACTGTAGTCCTGAAACATCTGGAGGGCCAAAGCTGGAGGAGGACAGGACAGAGGACAGAGAAATGGGGTAACTGTGCCCCTGAAGGACCAGGTGCGCAGCCTGGGAGTCATTTTGGACTCACAGCTGTCCATGGAAGTGCAGGTCAATTCTGTGTCCAGGACAGCTGTTTATCAGCTCCATCTGATGCGCAGGCTGAGACCCTACCTGCCCGCAGACTGTCTCACCAGAGTGGTGCATGCTCTGTTTATTTCCTGCTTGGACTACTGCAATGTGTTCTACATGGGGCTACCTTTGAAGGTGACCCAGAAACTACAACTAATCCAGAATGCAGGAGCTAGACTGGTGACTGGGAGCGGCTGCTGAGACCACATAACACCGGTCCTGAAAGACCTACATAGGCTCCAAGTACGTTTCCAAGCACAATTCAAGGTGTTGATGCTGACCTTTGAAGCCCTAAATGGCCTCAGCCCAGTATACCTGAAGGAGCGTCTCCACCCCCATCGTCCAGCCCGGACACTGAGGTCCAGTGCCGATGGCCTTCTGGCAGTTCCCTCACTGCGAGAAGCGAGGTTACAGAGAACCAGGCAGAGGGCCTTCTTGGTGGTGGCGCTCGCCCTGTGAAACGCCCTCCCATCAGATGTCAAGGAAATAAACAACTATCAGACTTTTAGAAAACATCTGAAGGCTGTTTAGGGAAGTTTTTAATGTTTGATGTTTTATCGTGTCTTTAATATTATTATTGATATTCTGTTAGGAGCCACCCAGAGTGGCTGGGGAAACCCAGCCAGATGGGCAGGGTATACATAATATTATATTATTATTATTATTATTATTATTATTATTATTATTATTATTATAGAAAGAGCTGTGAGTGGAAGGGTGTTCTTTCCCCATCCTCTGGACCAGGATGGCCAAACCAGGCTTCCTCAACCTCGGCCCTCCAGATGTTTTAGGACTACAACTCCCATCATCCCTAGCTAACAGGACCAGTGGTCAGGGATGATGGGAACTGTAGTCCCAAAACATCTGGAGGGCCAAGTTTGGCCATGCCTGCTCTGGACCCTCTGGGAAGCTCAACAAACCTGCTGCACCTGGAACTGGGTGTGGGGAATACAGCTGAATGAGAGGCAGCTGTCAGCAGCCTCAGGAAGGACCATTCGCCTTGGGCCTGCCCATAAAGAACAAGTCTAGAGTGAGAAACTAGGGTGGTGTCTACTGTTTCCACGAACTCTTTTCTGAGCAGCTGATAGTTTCCTTGGACCCTGGGTGAGAACCCTGCAGCTGAGAGGTAAGGTATGTCAGAAGGAAAATGAATCAATATTTATTGAAAGTGAGGAGGAATTAAAGAACCTTTTAATGAGGGTGAAAGAGGAGAGCGCAAAATATGGTCTGAAGCTCAAGATCAAAAAAACTAAGATCCTGGCCACTGGTCCCATCACCTCCTGGCAAATAGAAGGGGGGGAAATGGAGGCACTGAGAGATTTTACTTTCTTGGGCTCCTTGATCACTGCAGATGGTGACAGCAGTCACGAAATTAAAAGACGCCTGCTTCTTGGGAGAAAAGCAATGACAAACCTAGACAGCATCTTAAAAAGCAGAGACATCACCTTGCCAACAAAGGTCCGTATAGTTAAAGCTATGGTTTTCCCAGTAGTGATGTATGGAAGTGAGAGCTGCACCATAAAGAAGGCTGATCGCCAAAGAATTGATGCTTTTGAATTGTGGTGCTGGAGGAGACTCTTGAGAATCCCATGGACTGCAAGAAGATCAAACCTATCCATTCTGAAGGAAATTAGCCCTGAGTGCTCACTGGAAGGACAGATCATGAAGCTGAGACTCCAATACTTTGGCCACCTCATGAGAAGAGAAGACTCCCTGGAAAAGACCCTGATGTTGGGAAAGATGGAGGGCACAAGGAGAAGGGGACGACAGAGGACGAGATGGCTGGACAGTGTTCTCGAAGCTACAAACATGAGTTTGACCAAACTGTGGGAGGCAGTGGAAGACAGGAGTGCCTGGCGTGCTCTGGTCCATGGGGTCACGAAGAGTCGGACATGACTAAATGACTAAACAACATATATATTACAGGCATGGTTAAACTTGGCCCTCCAGATGTTTTGGGACTACAATTCCCATCATCCCTGACCACTAGTCCTGTTAGCTAGGGATCATGGGAATTGTAGTACCAAAACATCTGGAGGGCAAAGTTTGGCCATGCCTGATATATTAATAACTTGGTACTCATGTAACATTTTTACACATATTTAGTGTAAAAAATATTAATTTACGTTGTCTCTTGTTGCTTCAGGTTTTTGTGTGTGTGCTGTTTAGGGAATTTTTAAAACATATTAAGTAGTCTGGAAATTAAATCATCCATAATCAGTCCATCACCCAGCCCTGTTCAACAGGCTAGAGGTGGCCTATGAAACTCCGAATTCAAGTCCTCAGTTAGCAGATAGGTATATTGTACATAGGTAAAGGTAAAGGGACTCCTGACCATTAGGTCCAGTCGTGGCCGACTCTGGGGTTGCGGCGCTCATCTCGCTTTATTGGCCGAGGGAGCTGGCGTACAGTCATGTGGCCAGCATGACTAAGCCACTTCTGGCGAACCAGAGCAGCGCACGGAAACGGCGTTTACCTTCCTGCCGGAGCGGTACCTATTTATCTACTTGCACTTTGATGTGCTTTCGAACTGCTAGGTTGGCAGGAGCAGGGACCGAGCAACGGGAGCTCACCCCGTCGCGGGGATTCGAACTGCCAACCTTCTGATCAGCAAGTCCTAGGCTCTGTGGTTTAACCCACAGCGCCACCCACGTCCCCATATTGTACATACTCAATGTCAATTAAAACACAAAAGGGGGGAAGACTGGAGAGGAAGGATTGTACCCAGGCAACCACTTGTACCTGACTGCACCCTCCACTCGTCTCGCAGTTTGGGATGCCAGGATGCAGAGGGTTAATGCGGGACCTTCTGCTCTGTGCTGATAAAAAGACTGGGAACTGTTCCCAGGCAAAATCCTTAAAGCCCTGACCTTATCTGCTTTCAAGTTACTCCTCAAGAAAGAAAACCACCCACAGCCCACTCTCTTTCCAAAACACACAGGAAGCAGCAAGCTGATAATTTCTCCACAGGTGGTTTCTGCTACCTCTCTGACCCGGGTTAACCGTTTCCCCCCCACACCCCTCCCTTAGCTGAAGAATACATTTTGCTTTAAGTCTGACTCTTCTAGATATATTACAGGTCTTGCTTTTAAAGTGCGACTCGCCCAAGCTGCGGGAAGCAGGTGGCTAGCTATGGGAATGGATGGAAACAGAAACCAGAAATTTCTTTTGAATAAGAGAGGCTATTCTTGTGTTCTTATTGACTTAATAACTTAAGAAAATAAGAAGAGCCTGCTGGATTAGGTCAAAGGTTCAACTAGGCAAACTAAGGCCCGGGGGCCAGATCTGGCCATTATCACCTTCTAAATCCGGTCCGTGGACGTTCCAGGAATCAGCATGTTTTAATAATAATAATAATAATAATAATAATAATAATAATAATAATAATTTATTATTTATACCCCACCCATCTGGCTGGGTTTCCCCAGCCACTCTGGGCGGCTTCCAACAAAACACTAAAATACAATAACCTATTAAACATTAAAAGCTTCCCTAAACAGGGCTGCCTTCAGATGTCTTCTAAAAGTTTACATGAGTAGAATGTGTCCTTTTATTTAAAATGCATCTCTGGGTTATTTGTGGGGCCTGACTGGTGTTTTTACATGAGTAGAATGTGTGCTTTTATTTAAAATGCATCTCTGGGTTATTTGTGGGGCATAGGAATTCGTACATTTTATTTTTTTCAAAATATAGTCCGGCACCCCCCCACAAGGTCTGAGGGACAGTGGACTGGCCCCCTGCTGGAAAAGTTTGCTGACCCCTGATCTAGTTGTAGAATCCTATGAATCTACAGAATCATAGAGTTCGATGGGACCATGAGGGTCCCATCCTGCAATGCAGAAATCTCAGCTAAAGCATCCATGACAGATGACCATCCAACCTCTGCTTCCAAACCTCCAAGAAAGGGGAGTCCACAGTCTCTAGAGGAAGACTGTTCCTCCATTGAACAGCTCTTACGGTCAGAAAGTTTTTCCGGATGTTTAATCAGAATCTCCTTTCTTGTAACTTGAAGCCATTAGTTCGAGTCCCACCTTCCAGAGCAGGAGAAAACAAGCTTGCTCCATCTTCCATGGGACAGCCCTTGAGATATTTGAAGATGGCTATCGCAGGTGGCGCTGTGGTCTAAACCACTGAGCCTCTTGGGCTTGCCGATCAGAAGGTCCACAGTTCAAATCCCCATGACAGGGTGAGCTCCCGTTGCTCAGTTCCTGTTCCTGCCAACCTAGCAGTTCGAAAGCACACCAAAAATGCTAGATAAATAGGTACCACTCTGGTGGGAAGGTAAATGGCGTTTCTGTGCGCTGCTCTGGTTCGCCAGAGGCGGCTTAGTCATGCTGGCCACAGGACCCGGAAGCTGTACGCCGGCTCCCTCGGCCAATAAAGCGAGATGAGCGCCGCAACTCCAGAGTCAGTCACGACTGGACCTAGTGGTCAGGGGTCCCTTTACCTTTATCCTCTCTCTACTCATTCTCCTCTTTTCTAGGCTACATATACCCAGATCCTTCAACCGTTCCTCATAAGGCTTGGTTTCCAGACCCTTGATAATCTTGCTGATTTGGGGTCCCCTCCCCTCAGTTAAAGGACATGGGTGGCGCTGTAGGTTAAACCACAGAGCCTAGGACTTACCGATCAGATGGTCGGCGGTTCGAATCCCCGCGAGGGGTGAGCTCCCATTGCTCGGTCCCTGCTCCTGCCAACCTAGCAGGTCAAAAGCACGTCAAAGTACAAGTAGATAAATAGGTACCGCTCCAGCGTGAAGTTAAACGGCGTTTCCGTGCACTGCTCTGGTTCGCCAGAGGCGGCTTAGTCATGCTGGCCACATGACTCGGAAGCTGTACACCAGCTCCCTCGGCCAGTAAAGCAAGATGAGCGCCGCAACCCCAGAGTCGTCCGCAACTGGACCTAATGGTCAGGGGTCCTTTACCTTTATCCTCTCTCCACTCACTCTCCTCTTTCCTAGGCTACATATACCCAGATCCTTCAACCGTTCCTCATAAGGCTTGGTTTCCAGACCCTTGATAATCTTGCTGATTTGGGGTCCCCTCCCCTCAGTTAAGCCCCTCCCTCCGCTATGACTTTTTAGACTTCTGCAAAGCACTGGCATTTCTTGCTTGTGTGTGGATGCTGTTGTGTTGACTGCAAAACTAAGAGCGTGCAGAGAGTGAATTTACTCTTAGTGTGTGTGAGAGAGAGAGAGCATACGTAATATGCAGCGGCCCATTTCACACAGCGACTCCATCCCCCAAAGGGTCCCTGGGAAAATGCAAAACTCGCCGAGCCACAAGTTTAATTGGGAAGTGCAGTGGGAGGGTGGAGGGGAGTGATCTTATTTATCTACCGAGAAGTCAAATTCCCAGGGACTCTTCCCAGAAATCTCCTCCTCACCCAGCTCTCCCCAGCACCTTTTTGCAAAAAAAAAAAAAAAGCCCATAGCCTCAGCCCAAGCAAGCCATTAACATTCCCTTCGTCTTGTAAATATTGCCTGAGAGATCCAGCCTCTCTCCTGGCCTCAATTAATTGTGGCCTGGGGGAGAAGGAGATAAGTGAGTGCTAAAACTTTAGCTACAGCTCCACAGATGGTAAAAATAAAGTTTGATGTGACAAGCGAGGGCAGCCTGGGGAATAGGGAGCTGGTTTCGGAGTAGGGACTTGCTGTTTAAAAAAAAAAAAAAGAGGATTTTCGTAATAATATCTCGCTCTTAAAAAAATAAAATGAATCTGGTCCCAGTCATTAGCGTGTTCTCTGTTTCACTTAATGATTTTTGTGGTCGGGCACTTTTGCACTTTCGGCTTCCATTGCTGGAGAAACTGTGCTGACATTGTAATTATTTGGTCCTTAGGTGTCCCTGTGACACCCCCACCCGCTTGATATTATTCATGGCGTGTTTTTTCAAGAGGCCATGAAAGGTGTCTCTTCCAGGAAAGGCCTGGGGATGAAAATTCTGCAGCCGAGCCAAAAAATAATAATAATTAAAATCACTGCAAAGTTTGTTGAGTGTTTCTTATTTCAACCATCCCACAACTGGGTGCAAAGTCTGCTTGCATGAGGTTTGGGTTTTGGTCTTTTGAAAGCGTCACCCAAGAATGGCCATAACCCATAACTGCAGCTTCCAGAGAGTGCCCTGCAGGTAAAATTTCCCAGCTTGCGAGAGACCCTGCCTGAAACCCTGGGGAGCCGCTGCCAGCCGGTGTCAACAATATTGGGCTAGGTCAGGGGTTGGCAAACTAAGGTCTGCGGGCTGGATCAGGCCCAATTGCCTTCAGGATCCGGCCCGCGGCCTGTCCGTGGCTCAGCATGGGGATTCTGTTTGTTCGGGCTGCACCATTTTTTTCTTGCACCATTCCATTTCCCCCTCTATCTCACACACACCGCGGCGGCTCCTCCTCCCTCCCTCCTCCTGGCTTCTCCCCGCCCTGCCTAGAGGAGGAAGGGGGCTAGGCTGAGCTGGCTGAGCACCATTTTAAGCAGCCCCTCTCCAAAGCCAACTCTTCCTGCCGTAATAATAATAATAATAATAATAATAATAATAATAATAATAATTTATTATTTATACCCCACCCATCTAGCTGGGTTTCCCCAGCCACCCTGGGCGGCTTCCAACAGAATATTAAAATACAATAATCATTAAACATTAAAAGCTTCCCTAAAGAGGGCTGCCTTCAAATGTCTTCTAAAAGTCTGGTAGTTGTTTTTCTCTTTGACATCTAGTGGGAAGGCGTTCCACAGGGCAGGTGCCACTACCGAGAAGGCCCTCTGCCTGGTTCTCTGTAACTTAGCTTCTCACAGCGAGGGAACCACCAGAAGGCCCTCGGAGCTGGACCTCAGTATCCAGGCAGAACAATGGGGGTGGAGACGCTCCTTCAGGTATACTGGGCCGAGGCTGTTTAGGGCTTTAAAGGTCAGCACCAACACTTTGAATTATGCTCGGAAACGTACTGAGAAGAGGACTACTTGCCCCCCTCGCCTCTTTTTCCAGCTCCCCCCCCCCCCCCGTGCAGCTTCTACGGCCCGCCACAAGGTCTGAGGGACAGTGGAATGGCCCGCGGCTAAAAAAAATTGCCGATCCTTGGGCGAGGTGGAACAATGATCTGACTCGGTATAAACTGCCATTCTATATGTTCCCTGAATATCATGATAAAGCAAGACCCCTACTCTCTGAGGGCTCATCCCCACTTTGTCTCACCGCTTCTCCCTGAGAAAACCCGCATTGTATTGCTGAATCAGACCAGACAGCAATGGGGTTTTCTGCAGATTGCTGTTTGTTCCAATTCAGCAGTAAAGAACATGTTTTCAAGGGGAACGCTGGTCATGAAACCACTCGCACCTGTGCCTAGGCAGCATGGAAGAAGTGGAAAAGCTCTTAGGCATGTTCTTTCTAGACACGGGACAAGAGGGACGAGCCCTTAATCTTTAGATCATAGAGGGGTTTGGGGCAGGTGGACCTCATCACGCTGTGATAATACCAGGAAGGTCAGAGGTACCCTCTCCCTCATTTGATCTAGCTCAAAAGCTTCCTTGGTGTCACCAGCAAATACAATTGAGGTGGATCGTGGGTGGGGAAGCTCACACAGTGAGGAGGACCCCAAAATAGTAAAACTGGAAGGTAAAAGCCACAACAGGGCTGGAGATTCCTCTGGAACTATAACAAGCAGATGAGCTCTAAGGGGCTGGTTCCGCAAGTGGTGAGAAAATGGCAATTAACCTCAGGGGTGGTGCCTACATCCTCTCATTCTGCCTAATTTATCCCCCAGCTTAATTAAGAAGAGGAGACGGCTTGCTTCAGCTTTTTAAGGCAAGCCACAACACTGCCAGAAAATAACCGATCCCACCGGCGTTCTGCAAAGAAGCATTTCTTCCCATTGTAAAGGACCAACAGGTTACTTGTAGAGCAACCAGGCCTGTATCTAAAGATGCAATGAAACATCTTTTTTTAAAAAATAACTTTCTTTTTTAAAGCAAAAGCCACAGCAGCGAGAGATTTCATCTTTCTAGACCCCCTCCGTATAATACAACGCTGCCAAACGGGACCCCCATGCTAATATATTTTCCTTTGCATTGTAAGGTCCCCATTACGAAGTCCTGCGAGCAACACTTTCAATACCAAGGCACAAGAAAGGGGAGGAAAAGGGGGGGGGAACCCTCCCTGGCTCCTGGGCTTTCTTTGAAGCGTGCCTTTTCCAGGATGGACAGCGTTTCATCTTTTCACAAGCAGCTCTTAACCATGGAACAATTCTGACAGGGGGCACGCGGAGGCCAGAAAGTTGGTCTCCAAGCGGCATTTTTGAAACGTTTCGTTAGCTGCGCCTTCGGGTTCCAGGGGAGCGATTCTGCCAGGAGGCGCGTCGAGAACTTCCAAATTAGTTGCCGGGGTCTCGGGATACTGATTATTCATTTCGTCCAAATATTAGCGAGCGCCTTCTGCCCTTTTCAAAGCCTGCACGTAGGATCTTTGATGCATTGTGTGACTTGAAAGCCCAGCACCTGAAGAAGGAAGAAGACTCCCCCACTCTTTTTTTTTTAAGCCGGGGGCTGGAGGGGGGGGAAGCCAACGCTTTCATATCGAATGAATTGCGTTCTCTTCTGCACAATGCATTCAATGGCGTCGAAACCGTGACCTGCCTTGTGTCTGAAAGGGCTGAAATCTCAGACGTGCAAGGATGAAACAGCCGCTCGTATCAATACAGAAGTGTAAATGCTCACAGCTCTCTATTAACAGGAGGACATTATCTACAGCCCCCTCTCTCCCCCCCAGCCATGGAAAACCAATGAAATTGGATGCAGAGATGGCTGGCCCGGGAAGGGGTGTCTGCGCTAAGAAGTGACCCCTTCTTCAGCTCAATCTCTTTCTCTCTTTGGGGTGCGTGAGGACGGGAGGGCTGGAGTGGAGCACAGCTGGAAGTCAGGCCAACCTAGATTCATTTCCTTGTGAAAAGACACCCTCTCTCTTTGTTAGCGATGTTGCAAACTACCCATTATCGCGCCCTGCTTCGCATCCGCTCCATGAGAGCCTTGTCAGATGCCTACAACTCAACAGTGGTCCTGCTATTATCCCCAGAAGTTGAGCAGACCTTTCCTTTCAGGAGGAGGTGCGCTATAGAAAAGGGAACTTTTATGAACGCATCCCTCAGATGGAAGCCAGAAGACTTAGTCTAGGAGGGGGAGCTTCTACGTGTAGGAAAATCAGGCACAGCTTCCCCAAGAACCATGAGCCATATGGACTTGGGGACACAGGAAACTTCCTTATACCGAATCAGACCATTGGTCCATTTAGCTCAGTACTGTCCACAGCAGGGTTTCCCAGACTTAAGTCTCCAGCTGTTTTTGGACTACAACTCCCTTCTTCCCTAGATAGCAGGACCGATGGTCAGGGATGATCGGAATTGTAGTCCAAGAACAGCCTGAGACCCAAGTTTAGGAAACCCTAGATCAGTGTTTCTCAACCTGTGGGTCCCCAGATGTTTTTGGACTACAATTCCCATCATTCCTAGCCAGCATGACCAATGGTCAGGGATGATGGGAGTTGTAGTCCAACAACATCTGGGGACACACAGGTTGATAACCGCTGCCCTAGATAGACACTGACTGGCAGACAGGTCCGGATTAAGACCTTCAAAGGCCCCGAGCACTGAAAAGATTTTGGTGCCCCCATATATATCTAATTCAAAATAGAAACAATAATAAACTGTAAAATAAAATTTCATTTTTTCAAAATGAAACAAAACCTACAGTAAGATGGAAAACAATGTTTATCTGCCCTTTCACTTTATTTATATTTGAAAAATATTTTTTCTCATTGCAAAGTCTTTGATCAGATCCTCAAAACTAATCTTACGTAACACATCTGCTTCAATACTTGGTAGAGGTGAGGCACCCAGCCTGCCTTGTTGCATAGTTGTCCCATTGGGATTCTTAATATACTTCAGTTGAGAAAATGAACATTCAGCTGAGCAGTTTGCAGCCATTAATGTTAAAAATCTGGCAATGGAAAATGTCTTCGGTGCCCCCTTCCCTTTATGCCCTAGGTATAGGTAAAGGGACCCCTGACCATTAGGTCTAGTTGCGGACAAGTCTGGGGTTGCAGCGCTCATCTCGATTTACTGGCCCGAGGGAGCTGGCGTACAGCTTCCAGGTCATGTGGCCAGCATGACTAAACCGCTTCTGGCGAACCAGAGCAGGGCACGGAAACACCATTTACCTTCCCACCGGAGCGGTACCTATTTATCTACTTGCACTTTCAAACTGCTAGGTTGGCAGGAGCTGGGACCGAGCAATGGGAGCTTACCCCGTCGCAGGGATTCGAACCGCCGACCTTCTGATCAGCAAGCCCTAGGCTCTGTGGTTTAACCCACAGCACCACCCGCGTCCCTCTTTATGCCCTAAGCTTATTTTGTTTAATGGTTAAGCCAGCCTTCTTGGCAGAGCTTCAGGCAATGGACCTCCTAACCCTACCTGGAGATGCCAAGGATTGAAGATGGGACCTTCTGTATGCAAATCAAACACTCTAACCCTGAATTACGCCCCTTTCCTGTTGAAAGTAAGTACCAAAGATTGCCCGACAATAAATGTTGGAAATGTAAGGAAAATGAAGGTACATTCTTTCACCTTTGGTGGACGTGTCCCAGGATTAAGGCTTTCTGGGAAATGATATATAATGAATTGAAAAAGGTATTTAAATATACCTTCTTGAAGAAACCAGAGGCTTTTCTCTTGGGCATGGCCGGCCAAGTGGTGCCAAAGAAGGACAGAACTTTTTTCATGTATGCTACAACAGCAGCAAGAATACTCATCGCAAAGTATTGGAAGACGCAAGATCTACCCACTCTGGAAGAATGGCAGATGAAACTGATTGACTGTATGGGATTGGCAGAAATGACGAGCAGAATCCGTGACCAGGGAGAAGAGTCGGCAGAAGAAGACTGGAAGAAATTTAAGGACTATTTACAGAAATATTGTAAAATTAAGGAATGCTGAATGATGTTGGATTGAAATTAAGTGGTTTCTAGCTGTAATGATATAAAGGAACATGGATGGAAAAAAAGGGTTTGGATAGAAAATAAGGTGATATGATAAGCTGTAATGCTTTAAGTTAAGGATTTGCTGAACAAATAATCTGAAATGGAATACAAGAAGGGGAGGTATGAGGAGGTCAGAGAAATTTGTTATTGAAAAGTATGTTTTATGAACTATATGTTTTTTTAAAAAATTTCTTTGCTTGTTTTTTGTTTGTATAAAAATTGGAAACTTTAATAAATATCTTTAAAAAAAGAAAGAAAGAAAGAACCAAAGAACAGCTGCAGAGCATGTGTCTGTGCTGCCCAGTGCAAGTGTTGCTCCCGAGGGGTGTGTGGTGTGGAGGGTGCCCTCCCAGGCGATGGATAGCTGCTTGGGTGCCCAGAGTGGCGCGCGCACACCCCACAGCCAGGGGCGGAATGAGCCGCCCATGGGGGCAGAGCAAGCCACCCATGGCGGCCATTCGGCGCACCAAAACTGAGCTACAATTCCCAGAGTTGCCTGGGAAGATGGGTTGACCGTTGAATACCTCTGGGAATTGTAGCTCTGTGAGGGAAACAGAGGTCTGCTAACAACTCTCAGCCCCCTTGACAAACTGCAGCTCTCGGGTTCTTGAGGGGAAGCCATGACCGGCACCTGTAGGGCTTTAGATGTGCGGTGTGGTTCGAATCACAGAACTGCAGAGTTGGAAGGGGCGCCTGTGGGATGGGAAACAGAAGAGCAGTCAAGTACAACATTCCTAGAGTGAACATGTTTACACATGGGGAGGAATGTTTGTCCAGCCAGCAGGTAAACTTCCTGTTTCCTTCTGGGCTGGGACAGACTTTACTTTTCTAAACTAAGTCTGCCTTCTGGGATCCAATTGTGAACAGAATGTGTGTAAACTCTTTTTATACTTCTATAGAAGACTGTGTCGTGTCTTATCTTTTATAAGGGAATAAGGGGGAAATGCCAGAACAGTTATTATAGAGGCTTTAGCGAGCCTGAGCAAATGCATCCACTGTGAGTTTAAAAGGGGGAATGTTACTCTGCTAAATTGTGAACTTGTTTACACAAGTTGGAAAGGCTATAATCAAACAATATATCCTCTCCTGCATCCCTGAACATTCCCACAGCGCCGAGGGTCATCCAGTCTAATCCCCTACAATGCAGGGCTCCATTGGACTTGCTTAAAGCACCGTGCAGCGAGGTTTCCATTCAGAGAACCAGCAATCTGAGAACAAGCCACCTAGATGCTCCCTCTTCCCAGGAAGCTGAACTCTCCTGTTGGCAGGTTTGGGACACTGGCATTTTGCAGAACCCCATAATGACAAGACTGCCTGTGGCTGAGTTGCTGACAGCACTTGGAAGTACGTTTCTCAGCAAGCAATTTATGCTACAACCCTGCCGTGCTTGGCTGCCATTAGGCAGTCAGTCCCCAGGTTTGAAAGAGGTTCATTCCAGTCCCTCGAGTGGGTCGCCTTGTTATTGGGGTCCCATCTTGCATCACCTTTTGACTATAAACGCAACAGACTCTAAATACAGCGGCGTAAAGATACCCGAAATCATGAGCTATAGCGCGATCTTGGCACTCATGCTATGCATATAGTCGCAAGTCTCTCTCTCTCTCTGTTTAAGTAGACGTCTTAGAAGCCCTTATTAAAAAGGCAATCGAGGCATTTATGTATTTTGTTCTGTATTTCAAGGGAGGCCCGCGTGTTGCAAAACTGGCTTGCTGGCAGCAAGCTGACAGGTCATTACTTTGCATCCTCAAAATTCTATGTGCGGATAAGAAAACAGCACCAGTTTGATGTTTTATCAGTTTCCCGGATGGAAGGGGGAATTATGCAGGCCTAGATAACGATTCTAACCACTTTGCCATAGATTAGAGTTTCGCTTTGGGTGGAGGAATCATTATAACCACAATATGTGTGTATGCATCCACCGTAGCAAACTTTCTTCCCTTGCACACTACCAACACTAAAAAGCAGACAAAGAATGTTCTTTTGAAAGAGGAAGAGCAAAAGGCTAAAGTATGGGGGCAGAAATTAGGGATACTGCAGGAAAATTAGGGATACTGCAGGACACTGAGCAAAATCAAGCTGTAACACTCATTGTTCCAGCTTAAAGGTACATGAGTAGGGCTGCCATATTTCAAAAAGTGAAAGATGCAAAAGTTGGGGGTTGTTGTTGTTTGGCAAAGTTGTTGAGTGAAATCTCAAAAAAAGAGAGAGAACTTTTGAGCTATTTTTAATGAGATTTGCCAGAACCTAACTACCAACATGGGCTGCCATACATCCGGATTTTCCTGGACGTTTCAGCGATTTCCGCCTGGACGCTGTTTAGGAGGGCTGAATACTGGCTATGTCCATATGGCAACCCAATACATGAGGCTACCACCTTGCTGAAGCTAAGCAGGTCTGGGCCTGGTCAATAACTGGATGGGTGACCGCGCTGGGAACAAATATATGGTGCCTTGGACTCCATGGCGGAAAATGGGTGGGATATAAATTGTTGTTGTTACTGGCATCCGTCTGTCTCGAAGGACAATGGAGTGTGCCTCAGGGGATGAACTCAAACTGCAGCATCAAAGTGACCTCTCTGGGGTGCAAGCCTGGACAGTGTGTAGGGAGGTCCTGGGCTGGCCAGATGACAAGACCCTGTTGTAAACAAAAATCTGGCCTTTTCCCCTTATGGGGTATCCAAGAGCCCATACAGAGACCTTACGTAGGTTCCCTATTGGTAGGAGAAAATAACAGAGGCCAACCAGAGAATATTGAGAAGCAAAGCAGGTAGTAAGCCTGATCTTTATTGATCTGTTGCAACAGGGTGCTCCCCCCACACACAGGAGGGAGGAGGAATGCAGAACAATGACGCGCAAGGCCTTATATAGACATTTTAAATTCCCTGCCCTGGAGCTCAAGACCACCCCTCCATACATAATACCTACATCACAGAAAGGACGATTTACAGCAGAAATCTGAGTGGTTTGTTTACCTCCTGTCTGCCAGGTTACCTGTTTAATGGTCACTAGATTGGATTGCCTGGGAAGCCTGGCCAGTCTTTTATAATTATAAATACTTAGATCCTGAGCCAGGTCACAGCCTCACTCCCTATTCATATCTTAAATGTGCCCTTAAGACAGGATTTGTGAAGGAAAAGACAATGGGGAGGCTTTTCCATTTTCCTCTGACCTTGCAGAGCAAAAACATTTGCTCAGTTTGGGAATCTAAATGGTTTCAGGTGGGTCTTCCTGTGCTGGTCTATGTACGTGCTAGGTTGGTACACTTATGAACATTTCACAGATATCTAAGACCTCAAAATTCCTATCACAACCCCCCTCTCGGTCTCGCTGATGTGGTCCAAAGGAAAGCAGAGCAAGATGCTTGACACCATCTTGGCTGAAAGAGGTGCCAGAAAGAGGTGCTGAGCTGAGCAGGCGCCAAACTGAGAAAATCCATAATTAAAGAAGATCTATTTGGGAGGGGGGCAAATGGCCCCGCTCAGGGTGCCATATTACCAAAGATTACCAAAGTCCAGCCTCATGCCTTGTTTTTGTCGGAACTCCGTTCGACCGAGCTGCTCCTCCAACGGTGATTAATGACCTAAGCCTTTGATGAGGCTTCAGGCACATTCCCCCATTCCGCAGAGTACCCGGACAGCAGAAGGAGTCAAAATATGTGCTACATTGCTACGTTTTATTTCTAACTACGCAGGACAGAAAAGAATATACACCTGCTCTCTGCGAAAGACAGAGAACCAACTAGAACAAAGAAACAGGAAACCAGTAACATCAACATCCGTCTCCCATCTCCCCGTGAGACTTCCAAAAGTCTGGAATGTAAACAGAGTCTTGTGACTCCAAGAACTGCACAGTGGCATAACAGAAACCTAACAGTTTTCCCTAGTTCTGCTTAATTTGCTTCTTCCCGTAACATTCTAGAAACGGAATGCAAGTTGTATTGTTTGTGTACAGGTGACTGGCTTTATTGTCAATGTTTCTTTAAAAAGCAACAAAAATAAATATTCTTTGCAGCTTTCTCCTTCTTGAGCATGTCTGCTCAGAGGTAAATCCCACTTACTTTAACTTTCTTTGGAAATAAGTGTGTGCCCTTAAGTCAATAGTCTTGGCTCTTATTTCTCAGAAGCAGCCAACTTTAACTAGCTCATTGATGGGAGTAAAAGAGGAATTTGCTATATACTCACTGTTTGTCTCGCCTCTGTGTCAAACTTCAGAAAGGCATTTCCGCCCGTGATACTCTGATCGCTTCCTAAAGGAAGAAAGTTCAAAAAGAAGAATATTGGAGATAATGATCATGTCCTTGTTCATACAGGTAAGTGGTAGACGCCCTTATTTCAAACCAGCAGAGGTTTCCAAGCACCATAGCCTTAAGAGGGGGACAGCCTCCCCCAACCTGGTGCCCCCTGCAAATGTTTGGACTAAAATTTCCTTTGGTCCAAAATCACTGGAAAGGGTCAAATTGAGGAAGGCTGCTGTAGAATATGGTAGTACCTGTTCCCCATCCCCAATGACAAGTTGACACTTGGCAGGGAAATTGTGGGGGGGGTAACCTTCCTCTGCCCCGGTCCCAATCTAGATAGGCAGCGCCCACCCCAGCTGATTTTTATAAACAGGGGGAAATGTCTATTGTAGGTACATTTTGGAATCACAAGCTAAGAGTCCCAGCTTGGGCCATGTTGATCACTGGGACAAGACGGTTTGATCATATTACACCGATCCTGGCCCAACTGCACTGGCTGTCAATTAGCTTCTGGACCCAGTTCAAAGTTCTGGTTTTGACCTATAAAGCCTTAAACGGCTCAGGACCACAATGCCTCAAGGACCGACTCTCCCCATCAAAACCAACCCAGACTCTGTTCATCGTCTGAGGCCCTCCTTCATATGCCTCTTCCACATGAGGTCTGGAGCGTGGCAACATGGGAACAGGGCCTTTTCTGCAGTGGCTCCCCACTTGTGAAATGCTTTCACCAGGGAGGTTTGCCTAGTGCCTTCATTATATATCTTTAGACACCAGGCAAAAACATTCCTCTTCAACCAGGCCTTTGGCTGATTAATATTATACAGTGGTACCTCAGGTTAAGAACTTAATTCATTCTGGAGGTCCGTTCCTAACCTGAAACTGTTCTTAACCTGTTCTTAAGCCTCCCACTGCCGCCGCCACGCAATTTCTGTTCTCATCCTGAAGCAAAGTTCTTAACCCAAGGTACTATTTCTGGGTTAGCCGAGTCTGTAACCTGAAGCGTCTGTAACCCGAGGTACCACTGTACAGCCTTTTAAATGTATTTGTGGGAAGGGGGCGTTATTGTTTTGTTGTTTCTGTCTTAGCTATTTATTTGTGCTTTTGTCTTGTGTTTTTATCTTATGAACCACCCTTTTGATAACAGGAAGCATATAAATCTAATAAATAAAAATAAAATAAACTTGGGGCCCTCCATAATTTATTAGGCTACAACTCCCACTATCCCTTATTGCCTTCGCTGCGTTAGATTGTACAGGCTCCTCAGAGCAAGGCACCTGTCTTTGGGTTGTGATTCTGGTTCCAGATGGCGGAGCTTGTGGTCCAAAACATCTGAAGGCCCTCAGGTTGGGGAATGCTGCACAATTGCAGTGAATACTGTTGGGGAATCTTAATCATTCACCACTTTGGCTCCTTTTACTAAGAAGCTGGGTCTCTCGTCAGAGTTGACTCAAGCAGAAATAACAGGAAAGAAACAAAAAAGCATAATCCTTTATATTTGCAGGTGTCCACGCACTCTTGAAATTTCATTCCTGGCAGATAGGCAATGAGCATGGACCCTTCAAGCCTCGGCGGCTGCAAAGAGATTCATCCTGCACGGCTAGAAAGGGTGAACAGCCACTATCCATTCCTCCGTGGCCTGAACACCCCTTTCTACGTTGGAACAGACAGGATGTAATTGGCAGCCTTGTTCAAATATCCATTTGAACATATGGACTGCCTGTGTTAATGGATACATTTAAGCCAGGACCGACAGAATGTTTTCACGGTGAGTACCAGATGCAGATATTTATTTCCCTTTTCTCTGCTGTGGCTGCAAAAATAATTGTTTTTTAACGCGTGCCCCCACTGCTTTGCAGTTGCTGTATTTCCAAAACCATCTCTCCCCCCCCATGACAGGTGCACCCCTTTAGGAAGCAGTGGTGTTTTAAAAAAAAACACTAATAAGGAAATCGAGATTCAGCCGACAATCCCAGGAGGCAAACTGTGCCGGGCAAGGCACGCGACAGTTTGCAGAACGCTCGTCAATATCCTTTAATTCAGAGCGCAGGCACAGGCTTGCACTAAGGTCAGCAACAAGCGCCATCCACCGCCCCGCTCTCCCTTCCCCAAAGCTGCTAACGATTCCTTCTGCTGCGGAGACCCTTAACAGCATCCGACCTCCTGCCCTTTAGCCTGTCGCTTCTCCTTCGTTGCCGTGCCAGCCGAGATCATTAGGCTGATGTGCAACGGCTGCGCTCAAAGCTAATGATTTGGTCCCTGGCCACAAAGCTGATAAACACCAGCAAGCCATCAACAAGAAGGGAAGGGAAATGCTTCACGCAGCTGGCTCAAAAAGCAGTCTTACAGGAAGTCCTGATTCCCTACAAGGGGTGGGAAAGCTCAGGCCTCTCTATTTGGCCAGGGAGATTCTCCCCACACCATCCGCCAGCCATCCCCAAACCGATCCTCTCTATCTCTCCGGGACATGACCTTCACCGGCTCTCCTTTGCACCTTCTTTTGGTATATTGGCCTGGCTGGAATGTGTCCTCGAATGCCGATATTGTGCACTGGTTGGACGCAGAGGAATGGTGGGCATAATAATAATAATAATAATAATATATTATTTATACCACACCCATCTGGCTGGGCCTCCCCAGCCACTCTGGGCGGCTTCCAACAAAACACTAAAATACAATAACCTATTAAACATTAAAAGCTTCCCTAAACAGGGCTGCCTTCAGATGTCTTCTAAAAGTTTGGTAGTTCTTTTTCTCTTTGACATCTGGTGGGAGGGCGTTCCACAGGGCGGGTGCCACTACCGAGAAGGCCCTCTGCCTGGTTCCCTGTAACTTGGCGAGGAACCAGTTAGGGAACCACCAAGGGAAGCAAGCTCAGAGCCCAGGAAGTGGTGGTGGGACGACAGTGAGAGGTGAGAGGGAAAAGGCTGGGAGGAAGAGGTGTGGGAAGCTGAAGGAATAACAGGGCTTCATTTTCATTTTTTATTTGTATGCCGCCTTTCCAGTTAAAAAAACAATGCTCAAGGTAGCTTACAGCATGACAAGATTTACATAACTACAAAAGTCATAAACAACAAATAGGTAAAGGTAAAGGGACCCCTGACCATTAGGTCCAGTCATGACCGACTCTGGGGTTGCGGCGCTCATCTTGCTTTCTCGGCCGAGGGAGCCGGTGTACAGCTTCCGGGTCATGTGGCCAGCATGACTAAGCCGCTTCTGGCGAACCAGAGCAGCACATGGAAACGCCGTTTACCTTCCCGCCAGAGTGGTACCTATTTATCTACTTGCACTTTGATGTGCTTTCGAACTGCTAGGTGGGCAGGAGCAGGGACCGAGCAACGGGAGCTCAGCCCGTCGCGGGGATTCGAACCGCCAACCTTCTGATCGGCAAGCCCTAGGCTCAGTGGTTTAACCCACAGCGCCACCTGCGTCCCAAAAAAAACAATAAATAAACCACATCAAAAAAATGCACAACCAAATGGGAAGCAATTTCCACATAAATCAAAATCTAAAACTAAGAATACAGCATTAATATCACAGTTTCTTCGTGAGCTGGGGGAGTTTGTGGCGGAGAGAAGTCCAGAATCAGAGGCAGAAATGTAATTTTGACAACACATCAATCGCCATCTGCATGAGTTAACCCCATCCCATTCCCATTCTGAAGCAGAGCCAGCCGCACAAATGCAGATCTGAATCACCATCATGCGCCGTGTGTGCAAATAGCATTATTGCGCAAAGAAAGCTTTCATCATTCATTAATAAGCCACAGATTTGCTGATAACATTTACACCCTTGCAGCAAGTTCGGGACACTTATCTGCAACCTCACACCTGGGCTGTGTGTGGAAGAACCACTGCTATTCACGACATGCCAAGCCTCAACATTACCTGCAGGCATTACTTCCTGGCTATGGGATCCCAGGAGCCTCGCCCACTTGCCCTGTAATCTCCATTTTAGCTGCTCTCCAACCAGCTGGTTGATAAAGAGCTGCAGAGCTTATTATGGGGAAGGGCCGTAGCTCAGTGGAAGAGCACTTGCTTTGCATGCACAAGGTCCCAAGTTAAATCTCTGGCATCTCCAGACAGGGCTGGAAAGGACCCCGGCTGAAATCCTGGGGAGAAACTGTGCAGACAATACCAAAGCAGATGAGCCGATGGTCTGATTCGTCATGAGGCACCTTCCTATGTTCCTATATTGATTATTGAGGGGAAGTATGTGGAACAGGTCTCGGTGTTTCGATTTCTGGGAATGGAGTTGAGAGATGACCTAACCTGGGGAGAAAACAGCAAAGACCTGATGAAGAGAGCACAGCAGAGGTTATGTTTTCTGAGAATCCTCCGGAAAAATAATCTCTCAAAGGACCTGTTGATGGCATTTTACCATTGTACTGTGGAGAGTGTATTAACGTATGGTCTGTGTGTGTGGTTTGGGAGCAGCACGGTCCGGGGAAAAACAATGCTGTCCAGGGTTGTAAAGACTGCGGAGAGAATAATTGGGTGCACTCTTCCCACCTTGGATCAAATCTACGCTTCCAGGTGTCATAAGAAAGCTGCAGAGATAGTTCAGGATAGTGTGCACCCCAGAAATAATTTCTTTCAGCTTCTGCCTTCTGGAAGAAGGTACAGGGTTATAAAGACTAGGACTAGCCACCTGAGAAACAGTTTCTATCCAAATGCGATTTTGGTTTTAAACGCAGTGTAAGGTAGTCTTTATGTGACTATATTGTATTCAGTTATGGGGTATTAGAGTTTTTAGGGGCTAACCAGGCAGGGATAGCTGGGATAGCAGGCTTGTGGGTTTTTGAATGTCTGTTGTAGATTTTTTCAATTTTGTTGTTCTGTTTGGGACAATGACAATAAAGATTTTTGTATCGTATCTGTGGCATTTGCCTCCTAGGATGGGTCATAAGGAAAGGGTTAAAATAGGTGTGATGTGATTGGCCAGTGAGAATGCAAGGGGGGAATAAAAATTAGAGTGGGAGGTTTTGAAAGGCAGTTGAAGTTTGGGAGTTGAGAGTTGAGGTTTGGGAGTTGAAGAAGGAAGAGGGAGGTTTAGGTGTGGGTTGGTAGAGTTGTATTGTGAGAGAATGAGAGGAATTGTTAGGTGGAGTCAGATAGATAGTTGGGAATAATCAGTTTGAAGTTGTTAGGAACTAAGATTAAGAAACTGCCAAGAAAAATTAACTGTAACCATGAGCTTGTTCCTGCATTTAAAAATAAACTTGATTATTTGTTTATGTTAACAACTGTCTGGACTCCATGTGTCCCCGTGAGATATGGGGTGGTGGCAGCGGAAAAAGCAATCGTAGTGGCGGCACAGTGTCAATAGACCGTCAAACGTCTGGGGGCCCTGTGTGTGATCGCCACAGTATCGTATTAAAAATTGAGATTTGGAGGCTGCTAGACTAGCGATACAATCCTGAGAAAACAAGAGGAGGAAGAGATGTTTGATGCTCCTTCTGCCTGACTGTCCTAGTTCACTCAGATTACAGGCTTCTCTATGCACCTGTGAACATCATCTGTTGGAGATGGGAACACTGGTTTTAAGAAGCTGTCTTATACCAGGTCAGACTATTAGTCAATCTAAGAACTGACTAGGAAGGAAGGCAGCTCAGTGGTCCAGCCTGGGAGAGACTCCCTGTCTGAAACCCTGGAGATCAGCTGCCAGTCAAGGTAGACATTGCTGAACTAGATGGACCAAAGGTCTGACTTGGCAGCTTCCTACCCCTTCTGTCAGGAACTTTCAGGACTCTGACAATTGTGCACAGGGGAAAGAGGGGCTGGAGTCTCAGGAGAGAGGAGCCAGTGATTTGTGGGGAATTGTACCAGCGAGGAGGCAAGAGTTGGAGGCAGAAGAAGCTTCAGAGCTGGAGGGTGTGGGGCACAAGATGTGCCAGAAGAAGAGAAGGAAGAGGCAGATCAGGCAAGTGCTGCCCCACCCCCTCCCGCACCAATGTCTCCCAGAACCAGGATGCCAGGTGTGTGCAGGAGCCAGGCCCTGTGACCAATACGACTCTGCAGGACTGGGGCCTGCCTAAGTTTGTTCTGAAGAGGCAAGGCGCTCCCACACAGGTGAGGCCGATTGGTAACTCACAGCACCTGGTGGCAAGAGCCGGGAAGGGATATAAGGTCAGCATTTTCCCTTCAGCTCTTTGCCACAGCAACACGTTCCCTGCCTTGCTGCATTTGACTCCTTGCTTCTTGATCCTCGGACCCCTGACTTCATGACTCCTTGCTTCTTGATTCTCGGACCCTTGACTTTGTGACTCCTTGCTTCTTGATCCTTGGACCCCTGACTTCGTGATTCCTTGCTTCTTGATCCTTGGACCCCTGACTTCGTGACTCCTTGCTTCTTGATCCTCGGACCCCTGACTTCACAACTCCCAGCTCTCTGACCCTCGGCTTCCTGACTCCTGGCTTCTAGACTCCCATTCTTGCTCCCACCCTCTTGCCCCTGGTCCCGACATCCCCAGCTGGGACTTTGATTGCCCGTGAACCAGACTGTGACACAGGAGGGGACTGAAAAGGGATGAGCGAAGGAAGTTTCCATGCAGGTGTAGTCTCTGCTTGCGAGTGTGCAGCCCATAAACTGGTGGAGGGGAAGTGGTCCCCTGTTGCTGCAACTGCTCCATAGAGCGCAGACCTGGGAATAGCTGCCTAGATGCTAGACAGGTGTGTGTGGGTATCTAGAGCTGCAGAAGTGACTGTGTTATCTTTGACAGTAAAGAGTTAACTCTCTGCTGGGTGCATTCCTTTGGCTGGGAAGCGCCCTTGGCACCTACTGGCTGTCTAGGGCAGGGCCAACAATGCAACACCCACAAATACATATGTGACTGCAGGGTCCCCTCCCACCGCTGAAGTTAGCTCTCAAAGAAGCTTTCTATTGTGGTCAGTGAGTGTGTGTGTGGTGTCCGTGACAGTTTCTCCAGCTTGCAAATGTGCCCTCCTGCCCAGAAAAAGCCCGCTACTGATCTAGAGCAGGGGTCAGCAAACTTTTTCAGCAGGGGGCCAGTCGACTGTCCCTCAGACCTTGTGGGGGGCCAGACTATATTTTGAAGAAGAAAAAATGAACGAATTCCTATGCCCCACAAATAACCCAGAGATGCATTTTAAATAAAAGGACACATTCTACTCATGTAAAAACACCAGGCAGGCCCCACAAATAACCCAGAGATGCATTTTAAATAAAAGGACACACTCTGCTCATGTAAAAACACACTGATTCCCAAACCGACCACGGGGCCAAATTTAGAAGGTGATTGGGCAGGATCCGGCCCCCAGGCCTTAGTTTGCCTACCCATGCTCTAGAGTCTCAGTGTCTTTTCAACAGCCTACTACTCCATTTGTTTAATCTGAGATGCAGGAGACTGAACTCGAGACATTCTGCATGCAAAGCCGGTGGCTCCACCGCTGAGCACCTGAGACCCATGGCATCTGGGTAGCCCCTCTTAAACAGAGGATGCTGGACTAGATGGATGATGGGCCTGATCCAGCAGGGCTCTTTTGGGGCTCTTATGGAGTCTCATTCCCAAGCATCTTGACTGAGAATAATCTCCTCTACCCGCCTCCATCCCAGGCTGAAGAAGTTGGTCATCCTTCTTCTGAAGGACACTGCCGTTTTTACTCATACTATCAACAGGATGGACTCTGAGAAACCCCAAGAACATCAATCAACCCTTTCCAGCTGGGAGGAGCAGATTGGAGAAAGCAAAAAAAAAACACCCACATCTCAGGATCCTACGTGGCTATCTAATTCAAATTGCTCTACGGCCGGTCTAATTTCTCCCCATCGACTTGAGGAACAAAAACTTAAATTCACCACAAGACTATTGCTGTGTTTCTCCCCCACCCACCCTCCAGATCCAGATGCAGGTTTTCTTCCTTTTTCTTTTAAGTCTCTACATTCATTATTTGAAAATTGACTGATCTTCTTTTTGGAGAGCTGCGCACTTGTTTGTATAATAAAATGACGGGGCAGATATACAGATTTTCCACCAATTCATTCCCCCCCCCCTTTTGAAAAGAAATCTATTCATTTGAACAAACGCCAGATAAAACCTTTTGTGCTCGGTTTTGTTCCGTCAGATAGATGTCTCCTTCTTTTCCTGCCTCCACCCTTCTCTCCTTCTATTTCTGCGTGCTGATAACGAATTTTCGCCGAACGAGCCCTAATCCAGACGAGTGACTGTTTTATCAGTAGCTATAACTTTGCGTTTTTAATTTCTCCCGGTACCTGGGAATTGCTTGCCACTATCTACATCTCAAAATAACTCAGATGTGTGGGGTGTGGATTCCCCACAGCCACCAGCTTCACTTTTCCTATCGCTGCCGAATTCTGGTTGGGCCATTATTTGATAGCACACATCAAGTATGTTCCTTCTAAGTACCTTTATATATGGTTGTGCCTTTTGAAAGAAATTTGTCCTAACAGCTGGTTTTGCTCAAAGACTGGGAAAGGATGAGAGATGATGAAGAAGAAGAAGAAGAAGAAGAAGAAGGAGGAGGAGGAGGAGGAGGAGGAGGAGGAGGAGGAGTTTGGATTTGATATCCCACTTTATCACTACCCTAAGGAGTCTCAAAGGGCTAACAATCTCCTTTCCCTTCCTCCCCCACAACAAACACTCTGTGAGGTGAGTGGGGCTGAGAGACTTCAGAGAAGTGTGACTGGCCCAAGGTCACCCAGCAGCTGCATGTGGAGGAGCGGGGAATCGAACCTGGTTCACCAGATTACGAGTCCACCGCTCTTAACCACTACACCACACTGGTGACAACAAATAATAATTAACTATAACACTGCCGGCCATCAAAACCCAACTGCCTCTGTTACAATCCCTTGATTTGTATTTCCTGAACTGGTAATCAGGGTCCAATGAACCTGGTGATAGCAAGCAGCAGTCCAACTGCACCAGGACTTGTGGAACTGGAACCATGACCCCCATGAATATCTTCCCTTGAGCTTGAGGAACCATGCATCTCTTGCACAACAACCACCTAGGGAGTGAACCAGATGGGAGAACATGGAGAATGTCCATCTTCAGGCCAGTAGACTCCCTATAAGAGACTGTGCCCACAAAGGAAGCAAAGCATGAGATGGGTGACTTAAAAGGCCTTGGTTCGCCTTGGAGAAAGTGGCTCACAAGGAGCTCTCCTTGGTCCTACAAGAACCAACTTCCCTTGCTCCACAAGACCAGAGTGAGGCAGTCCAGGTTTAACTACAAGTTCAGACACCATGGCAAGCTGTGCTTAAGCAAAAAAATAATAATGCCAGAGCTTCTGAATTCCAACTCGCAGTAGGGCTGGGCGATATATCATCCAAAACTGGTTTCAAGTCCATATCACGATATTGGTTTCATAATTTTTGACCTGGCACTATATTGCGATTCATGATGTATGAGTGTGTACTCTGCAAAAATCACAACATAGGGGAAAACGGTGAAGCCAACCAGTGTCTCTATGTGGCTCCATCCTTACTTAAGACATCATGATATATCACTATATCGCAATGTTTAGCTGGAGAGATATCGCGTTGTTGGAAACTAGTCATCGCCCAGCCCTACCTCACAGCTGAACTGAAGAGAGAAGGAATGTCTTTTTACTTCTCTGAGTTACTGAGGTCCAATGTGAGCATCAGGAAGGTAAGAATCTGCCTCACGCCACAGCAGGCCATTGGTCCATCTAGCCAGTACTGGCAGCACTGATTGGCAGCAGCTCTCCAGCATTTCAGACAGAGACCTCTCCCACCCCGACCTGGAGATGCTGCAGAATGAACCCTGGGATCATCTGGAAGCAAACCAGATGCTCTGCGACTGAGCCGCTGCCCTTCCCCAAAGCTCACTGAGACTTCTTCCTATAATCCTGAACTATGGTTTATCATTTGTCTGAACTAGCCCACCAACTCCTCGATGGCCCTCGATGGACTCGATGGCCCTTGTGGTCTCTTCCAACTCTATGACTCTATGATTCTATGAACTCCTCCAGGAGGTGCCTGCTAGGAAACGTGCATCATCTAATAGCTAAGGCTCAAGGGCAGCTTGGAATAAAAGGACACTGTGGCTTTATTGTGGTGCCGAAACAACTTTCCGACGCTCACCCTGCTCCACCCAGTTTTACAAGCACCCTTGGAGCAAAGAGCTGGATCAAAATGCCCTGAGCACTTCCAATCCAAAACAGAACCATTTCTCTCCCAGTGTGAGTGCCGGAGGTGAAAGAGCGGGGAGGGGGACATACCACCCTATTCTGCAGTTTTTCAGACCTTCTCCATCCATCAGCCTACAACCCCTGGAGCACTTTTGCAGCTGTTTCTTTCTTAAAAAAAATACCTGCAGGTTTTATTTCCATATGGCAAAGGGTGGTTGTATAAACTAATACAGTGGTACCTCGGGCTACAGATGCTTCAGGTTACAGACTCCGCTAAAGAAATAGTACCTTGGGTTAAGAACTTTGCTTCAGGATGAGAACAGAAATCACGTGGCGGCAGGATGCTCCATTAGCTAAAGTGGTGCTTCAGGTTAAGAACAGTTTCAGGTTAAGAACGGACCTCCAGAACGAATTAAGTTCTTAACCCGAGGTACCACTGTATAAACATACGTGCAGCTGTTTTAGAAAGCCCAATCATCAGGCCCCCTGAGACACGAAGGAGGGCCAGAGCAGGTTGCAGATCCAGGATTTGAACTGCTAGTAGCTGCTCCAGTTTTTGAGTCAGATTCACAAGACAGGTGAGTGGTGAAAAATTCACTGACTCCTGCCATGTCTGTCTCTCTTCGCTCTTCTTCCATGCCATGTCTTAGAAGAAGAAGAGTTTGGATTTGATATCCCGCTTTATCACCACCCGAAGGAGTCTCAAAGCGGCTAACATTCTCCTTTCCCTTCCTCCCCCACAACAAACACTCTGTGAGGTGAGTGGGGCTGAGAGAATTCAGAGAAATGTGACTAGCTCAAGGTCACCCAGCAGCTGCATGTGGAGGAGTGGGGAAGCGAACCCGGTTCACCAGATTACGAGTCCACCGCTCTTAACCACTACACCACGCTAGCTCTAAGGTACCAGTTGCCTCTGTACCAGTTGTTGTCAGGTTGTAACAATGGCATGGGAGGAACCAAAGATTAACATGCCCAGCAATAAGTTTATTCTCTGGGTGTTGACTTGGAGCAAGCAGTGCCTCGGAAAAATCACAGAGCAGCTGCTTTTACTGCCAATACCTCCAGAATGAATTAAGTTCTTAACCTGAGGTACCACTGTACGCTTGAAGCACAACTGAAGCACATTTTCCCGGGCAAGAATTCTGGGCACCATAATTTGTTAAGGGTTGCTGGAAACTCTGCAAGGGCTAAACCAGAATTATTGTGGGGGAGGGGGTGCACTGAATGTGCTTTAAAGGAATAGTGCGTACACAGCCCAAGGCTGGCTATAATCTAACCTCCAGAAAAGCTTTGTGGGAGCAAATCGGGACGAGAGCTCAATAAACAGCTCGTCTGGTGGGGCCCCTAGATGAACGAGCCAAACTGGCTTCACCATGACCGTCTGTTCTGGGAAATGTCTTTAGCTGGTCAGAAGATGTTTGCAGCCGGAAGCTGCCAAACAGCCTCCTCTCTCTGCACAGCCCATCTTGCCCTCCGCCCTGCTTGGCACTTGGCAGGCAGGGAAGGGCACTGCTAGCAGCTCTCCAGCCAACACCCCGCCCTGAGAACGGGGCCTCGCCCAGGCCCCGAGCCCTTCCCCATGAAAGGGCGAATTCCTGGATGGGCCCCAGCTGTCAGCTCCCACCCTCAGTGGCTGACAGATTTGCATGAGTCCTAAAGGGTGGGGCAGGTGCTTTTCCTCCTCGGCAGGGTGCTCCAGCTTTAACCCTCATCCGTCCAGGGTCAGCAAAGACTCTTCTGCCCTTGCGGCGGAGGCAGCAAGCCCGTGTCGAAGGGTTGTGCTCCGATCCGGATAGCACACCTTTGTAAAACGGGAGGAGGAGGAGAAGAACGAGATGCAAGTCCAGCGTTGGAAATGACAACATGGCAGACGCTGCCATGCAGACTGAGAGCCCCTTGGCTGCAAACCCAGATGCTGTCATTCTCCAACGGAGGAAATATCAACGGGAGACTGCAGTGTGAAATGCCTGGCCAGGAAGTTCGATTCTATTCACTCTGGCTTGAATCATGATGGTGATTTCCTGTCCTGTGACAGCAATCAGCTTCTGCCGTCTATGCTCGGCAGTCTATGGTCTAGGTTGGATTAACACCGGTCCTGAAATAATAATAATAATAATAATAATAATAATAATAATAATAATAATAATAATTTATTTATTTATACCCCACCCGTCTGGCTGGGCTTCCCCAGCCACTCTGGGCGGCTTCCAAAAAAATATTAAAATACTGTAATACATCAAACATTAAAAGCTTCACTAAAAAGGGCTGCCTTCAGATGTCTTCTAAAAGTCTGGTAGTTGTTCTCCTCTTTGACATCTGGTGGGAGGGCGTTCCACAGGGCAGGTGCCCTACCAACCTACATTGGCTCCCAGTACATTTACCAGCACAATTCAAAGTGTTGGTGCTGACCTTTAAAGCCCTAAACGGCCTCAGTCCGGTATACCTGAAGGAGCATCTTCACCCCCATCGTTCTGCCCGGACACTGAGGTCCAGTTCTGAGGGCATTCTGGCGGTTCCCTCACTGAGAGGATACAGGGAACCAAGCAGAGGGCCCTCTCGGTAGTGGCACCCGCCCTGTGGAACGCCCTCCCATCAGATATCAAGGAAATAAACAACTACCGTAACTGACTTTTTGAAGACATCTGAAGGCAGCCCTGTTTAGGGAAGTTTTTAATGTTTGATGTTTTATCGTGTTTTTAATATTCTGTTGGGAGCAGCCCAGAGTGGCTGGGGAAACCCAGCCAGATGGGCGGGGTATAAATAACAATTACTACTACTACTACTACTACTGCACCATGTTATACGTGGGGCTGCCTCTGAATACATTTCTGGAAACTTCCGCTAATGCGGAATTCAACGGCCAGGTTGCTTCCCGAGGAAAGACTGTTTGAGCATATTACGCTGGTCCTGGCCCAACTGCACCAGTTGCCAATTAGTTTCTGGGCCCAATTCAAAGTGCTGGTTGTGACCTATAAAGCCTTACATGACTCAGGGCCACAATACCTCAAGGACCGCAATACCTACCTGGACCCTGAGGTCATTTTCTGAGGCCCTTCTTCATGTGCCTCCTCCACGAGAGGTCTGGAGAGTGGCAACACAAAATGGGCCTTCTTTGTAGTGGCTCCCCATTTAAGGAATGCTCTCCCCAGGGAGATTCATCTGGCACCACCATTATATATCTTTTGGCGCCAAGCAAAAGCTTTCCTCTTCTCCCAGGCGTTTGGCTAATTAAACAATCTATGGCCTTTCATACTATGGGTGGTATTGTTTTGTTTGTCATTATGTGTGGTGTAGTGGTTAGAGAGTTGGACCAGGACCTGTTCCTCCCTCTAACCTGCCTTTCAGGGTTGTTGAGAGGAAAAAAACGGGAGGGGCTATGTATGCTAACTTGCGCTCCTAAGAGGAAAGGGCAGATATAAATGTAACAAATAAATATAATTAAATATTGTCTCTCTGTCTTTATGCCTTCATGTGGGTAAAGACAGATGGGTGGATGGGCAGACTGACAGCTCTGCCAACTGAGGTTTACGTACCTGTTGGCTCTTGTCCACAAAAGCTTATACTACAATGGAGCCACTAGTCTTTTAAGTGCCACAAGGTTATTTTAACAGACTAAATGACCCTCTGGAAACAGTTCAACAAGGAAGTTGAGAAGATGCAACGAGGAATCAAAAGTCTGGAAGAAACTGTTCTGTCCAAGGAAGGACCCTAGAAAACAACCTAATTTAGCACATGTGTTTTATTTGTGTTTTGTAAGCAAAGCTAAGGGACACGGGTGGCGCTGTAGGTTAAACCACAGAGCTTAGGACTTGCCAATCAGAAGGTTGGTGGTTCGAATGCCCATGACGGGGTGAGCTCCCGTCTTTCGGTCCCAGCTCCTGCCCACCTAGCAGTTCGAAAGCACCCCTATGTGCAAGTAGATAAATAGGTACCGCTTTATAGCGGGAAGGTAAACGGCGTTTCCGTGTACTGCTCTGGTTCACCAGAAGCGGCTTAGTCCTGCTGGCCACATGACCCGGAAGCTGTACGCCGGCTCCCTCGGCCAATAAAGCGAGATGAGCGCCACAACCCCAGAGTCGGCCACGACTGGACCTAATGGTCAGGGGTTCCTTTACCTTTACCTTTTAAGCAAAGCTAAAGAAAAAAAATGAATCTGGCCAAGCTTTGCTCCTGTTGCATCTACAATTGACTTCGACTCACTCTGACCAATAAACTTATGAAATCTTCTTCAGAAGTTTTCCACCTCACATCGGAAGGTTGGGGCCCTAGGCAGTTGCCCAAGGATACCAGGTGCTGATACCTGCCTGGTGCGTTAAGATCTGAATATACCTGAATTTGGCCTTTGATTGGCGCCCCTGTGCAGGCCCATGGGAGGAAGGCTGGAAGGTTTGGATCTTCCAAGCCTTTTGTGGTTCCAGCCCATGGCCTGCCACCATTTAGGGGTCTAAAGCAGGTTTGCACCTAATAATAATAATAATAATAATAATAATAATAATTTATTTATTTATTTATTTATACCCCACCCTTCCTGGTTCAAAAACCGGGCTCAGGGCGGCTAACAACAAATTTAAAACACTTAATTGTAAAAGCAGCATAAAATACGGTATAAAAACATGAATAACAATAAAATTCAAAGTTCAGAAATCAATTTAGGGGAAATCCATCTAATAAACATTAGATAATCCCCAGGGCTAGCTGGCTGAATTAGTCCTACTTGGGTCAGCAAGGAGGCCAGGGGAGAATTAGCTGTGGGGTCTCAGAGCGGGTGATCTTTATAAAAGGGGAGGGGGAGGGAAGAGAAGGGAAATAGAAGATCAGGCTGAATTCAAATTAAAGGCCAGGCGGAATAGCTCTGTCTTACAGGCCCGACGGAAAGAGGTTAAATCCTGAAGGGCCCTAGTCTCATGGGACAGAGCATTCCACCAGGTCGGAGCCATCACTGAAAAGGCCCTGGCCCTGGTGGAGGATAGTCTGACTTCCTTAGGGCCCGGGACCTCTAAACTATGGTTATTCATGGACCTTAAGGTCCTCTGCGGGGCATACCAGGAGAGGCGGTCCCGTAGATACGAGGGCCCTAAGCCACAAAGGGCTTTAAGAAATAAGAAATACCCATAGTGCAGAAATAAACATGGCGGTGCAACGAGCATCTTTTGAAGGTGCCGACCCCCCTTCCAGTTGGCCCTTCCCTCCCCACTGTGCCTCTGAAAGAAATTCCAATGGGATGGCATTCCGGTTGCTGACATCAGATTAGCGGCATGTTGTTTTGCATGCAAAGGGTGCTGCCGATCAGTCGGGCATGCTAATCTGCGCTTGCAGAAGCATTTTGGAGCCGTGTGGCTGCCTCTTTTGCTTGTGCAGAGGTTGAGTGAGTTGCCGTATCTGCGGCTGTTCCTCCCTCCCTCCCCCAGCACTCTACCTGAAAGAGATTTTAAGTGACGGCAAAAGTACCAGAGATTGACTTGTCGGGCATTTGAAATCTCGGCTGCGAAAAGGGAGAATGTGGGGCTGCGGTGGCTTTGCTAATTCTGGCTAATGACTCTCCTCGGCATACTGAATTAGGGAGACAATTGCCTTCTGAAAGTCTGTCAAGAGTTGCATGATAAAATGCACCTTATTGTACTACCAAATGGAGCCGAGTTTGGCCCGACAGGGCACCTCTCATCTCCCGCGCGTTCTTTTCCCAAAGTGCTTCGCAAGGTAATGAGCTGAATACCACGAGTGTAGCCAAGTGGAATAGTCATTATGAGCTCAACAATAGCTCTCGCACAACCTTGCACGCCGAGAGAGAGGAAATATTGGCCGGAGCATTGTGGGGGACCTGGCAGTTGTGATTGATACATTCCATCAGATCTTTTCGAGACGGCGTTTGAGACGCTCTGGAGGAGTCCTATTGTACGTGCCTCCTTTAATCCAACATCCCCTCCCGGCGAAGACCGAGGGAGGCATGCGGGGCACAGAATACGTCTCGGCTGTCCGAGTGTGGGCATGCAGGTTGACAAATGGACGAACGGCAAATTAATGAGTTATCTACGGCTATCTTTCAAAGGGACGGGAAGAAATAGGAAGCATTAATGACTAGGCAAGGGACTATTATGAAGGGCACCTTACCTGTAGCCAAGTGGCTGAGGTGCTTGTCCAACTGAATCTTCCTATCTCATCCCTGCTGTCCGGCTTATGTGTCTGCTGTGTATACTGGTGCCATGTGGTTGGCAGAGAGACTAAATCTTACAGGTGAGGGCATTCAGCACCATGTAACTGGGCACCTATTAAATGCAAAATGACAGCTCAGACCTGAGGTTTTTTTACCGGCTTGCTATTGTTTGAAAACAAGTTTTGGAAACCAGAGGCCTTTCTCCTGGGCATAGTTGGCCAATTGGTGCCAAAGAAGGATAGAACTTTCTTTATGTACGCTACAGCAGCAGCAAGAATACTTATTGCAAAGTATTGGAAGACACAAGAATTACCCACCTTGGAAGAATGGCAGATGCAAGTAATTGACTATATGGAAATGGCTGAGATGACTGGCAGAATCCGAGACCAGGGAGAAGAGTTGGTGGAAGAAGATTGGAGGAAATTTAAAATTTATTTACAGAAGTATTGTAAAATGTATGAATGCTGATGACATTGAAATAAAATGAAGGGGTTCTAGTAATAAGAGATAAAGATTTGGAATTATAAATTTGGGAGGTAAAATATATAAAGACAAAGTAGTAAGATACGAATTTGCTGAACTAATTGTTAAAAAGGGATATAAAAAAGGGAGGCGTGAGGAAGTCAGGAAAATAAGTTAATTGAAGATGAATAATTAGAAAAGAGTGATTTGTGTTTTTCTTATTTTATGTTTTGTGTGTTGATTGTTCTTTTTTTTTTCCCTTGTTAAATGTTTGTATTTTATGTATTATGAAAGTTTGTATTGTTGTGTTTTATATTTTCTCTGTGTTTTTATTGTTCTGCTTTTCTATTGTTAAACTTAATAAAATATTATTTTTTTAAAAAAAATGAAAACAAGTTTTGTACACAGGGTCAAGTAGTAGATTGGCCTTCCCCAAAACCTATCATTTCCCCCCACCATTTGTTCATAATGGGGAGGACTGGTGGGAATGAGGGCTTTGAACGGCTTTGAAAGAGGATTGAACAAATAAGATATACTATTCATTGAACTGTAGATTTCAACAGAAGTAGCTCATAAAGTTCAACGAAAAAAGTAGAAGACCCAGTGGATCAGTTCATTCTCTGATCAGTTTATGCATAAGGTCCATATATGTGAAAGTGTCTATTCCACCTGTCTGTTCATAGAGTCCAACAATCCACACCAAAGGTTGTTACAGTTCCACAGAATCCTTTCACAGAGTCCAAGACAAGGATTTCCGGAATATTAGCCTTGTTTTGCCGTCCTGGGCTTCATCAGTAGTACAAACTCATACAGTGGTACCTCGGGTTAAGAACTTAATTCGTTCCGGAGGTCTGTTCTTAACCTGAAACTGTTCTTAACCTGAGGTACCACTTTAGCTAATGGGGCCTCCCGCCGCCACCGCGTGATTTCTGTTCTCATCCTGAAGCAAAGTTCTTAACCCAAGGTTCTATTTCTGGGAGTCTGTACCAGTGGTTCTCAACCTGTGGGTCCCCAGATGTTGTTGGACTACAACTCCCATCATCCCTGAGCTCTGGCCTTGCTAGTTAGGGGTAATGGGAGTTGTAGTTCAACAACATCTGGGGACCCACAGGTTGAGAAAGGCTGTGTGTAACCTGAAGCATCTGTAACCTGAAGCGTCTGTAACCCAAGGTACCACTGTATATGATATCACAGGACAGTGGATCTTATAGCATAGTAGTAGCTATAGTAGGATTGGGCAAATTCATGGAGGAGAAGGCTATTGCTTTTGAATTATGGTGCTGGAGGAGACTCTTGAGAGTCCCATGGACTGCAGGAAGATCAAACCTCTCCATTCTGAAGGAAATCAGCCCTGAGTGTGCACTGGAAGGACAGATCCTGAAGCTGAGGCTCCAATACTTTGGCCACCTCATGAGAAGAGAAGACTCCCTGGAAAAGACCCTGATGTTGGGAAAGATTGAGGGCACAACGGGTAGCCAATGCAATGCCCCCCCAGATGTTTCTGGGCTGCCACATGTGCATGGTTCAGCTAAGGAAAGGCAACCTACAAATAAATCACAGAATTGTAGAGATAGAAGGGTCCACAGGGTCCAACCCTTGAGATGACAGTAATGAGGTCTCATCAGCCCCAACCAGAATAGTCAATGGTCAGGGATGATGAGAGTTGGATTACAACTAAAGCTGACCCAGTTCTCTTTGAGCCTATAGGTTTTCTACCACCTTTTTAACCAACAGAACACCCACTCTCCAAAGGTTTTTTTATATATATAAAGAAAACCAGGGCAGGAGAGGCTATTTAAGAGCCAAGGAACGAAACATGGAGCTGGTGGAGAAGAACCTCTCCTGGTATGCAAAGCAGGCAATGAACTTTTGGGTGGAAACAGGGCTGTTCTTGTAATTCCGTAGGATGTTTCAACTGTCCATCTGTGAAATGTTGGGGAATATGCTACTGACTGGCCCTGCTGAAGGAGGGGGATTGGGGCTGATGGTTCTTTGGTGTGATCTGGCAAAACAACTCTGCTTTGCATTTATCTGTAGGTTATTAAATTTCTATCCTGCTCTTCCTCCAAAAGGAGTCCAGAACAGCAAACGTGAAGCAGATAATGTAAATAATAATAATAATAATATTTAAAGCAATTAAAAGCAAGGTGTTCTAGTGGATGGTGTCTTTATTTGACCAACTCAGAGCTTATGGATTTGTGGTGTGGAAGGTAAAAAGGTAAAGGACCCCTGGATGGTTAAGTCCAGTCAAAGGCGACTATGGGGTTGCAATGCTCATCTCACTTTTCAGGCCAAGGGAGCCGGCGTTTGTCCACAGACAGCTTTCCAGGGCATGACTAAACTGCTTCTGGCGCAAGAGAACACCGTGACAGAAACCAGAGCACATGAAAATGCCATTTACCTCCCTGCTGGAGTGGTACCTATTTATCTACTTACACTGTTGTGCTTTTGAACTGCTAGGTTGGCAGGAGCTGAGACAGAGCAACAGGAGATCACCCCATCACGGGGATTTGAACCGCCGACCTTCTGATCAGCAAGCCCAAGAGGGTCGGTGGTTTAGACCACAGCACCACACCAACACCACCACACCACCTTTTTTGTGGAAGGTATCCACCAGTCACCTATGGAAATTTGGTGCCTGTTTGGACAGCAATAGTCATACTGTGTGTCTAGGTGGAAAAGTGAGCCAGAAAGAAAGGTGTGGCACTGTTAAGGAGGTGGACCGAGTCAAGAGCATGCATACACAATTATATGGTGTAGAAAGGTAGGATAAGCCCACAAACCAGCCAGTACAGCAACAGGTAGCCAACTAAGCTTGCCAAAATAGGCAATCTGCTCCTCTCGTTTGGAAACCTGGGTGCTTGGAGCTAGAGATGTAGCAAAACTGGATCTGGGTTGCTGTGAAACACTATGGTAGGTGGCAGCTGACATGCTGTTTTGCCAAGACAAGACACCCTTGTGGCTGTTCCTTCAGCAAATTCACTCATACAGGATACCACTTGCCTGCAATGGTTCGCAGTGACCAGAATATCCCCAAATAACTTTTAGAGGTCAACTACGAGTGGCACTGTGGGCTAAACCACCGAGTCTCTTGGGCTTGCCGATCAGAAGGTCGGCAGTTCAAATCCCTGTGACGGGGTGAGCTCCCATTGCTCAGTCCCTGCTCCTGCCTACCTAGCAGTTCGAAAGCACAAAGCGCAAGTAGATAAATAGGTACTGCTCCGGCGGGATGGTAAACGGCATTTCCGTGTGCTGCTCTGGTTTGCTAGAAGCGGCTTAGTCATGCTGGCCACATGACCTGGAACCTGTACGCTGGCTCCCTCAGCCAATAAAGTGAGATGAGTGACGCAACCCCAGAGTCAGCCACGACTGGACCTAATGGTCAGGGGTCCCTTTACCTTTTTACCAAAGAGGAGGAATGGGGCATCAGTATCCCTCCAGAAGTTATTGGGCACCAATGCTCATCAACCTTAAGGGATGTTGTGGGATAAGGTCATTGAAAGACTGGATAGCCCAGCTGGTTAGAGCGTGATGCTGATAACGCCAAGGTTGTGGGTTCGATCCCCAAATGTGGCAGCTGCATATTCCTGCATAGCAGGGGGTTAGACTAGATGATCCCCAGGATCCCTTCCAATTCTATGATTCTATGAATAGCTAGTGGCTCACAGAACTTCCACATTACCCCATGCCATGGCCAACAATAATCCCCATACTTCAGAGAAAGCAAGCTTCTCACAACCTCATCAAAAGTCAAAACCCACCCACGCACCATTTCAGGTACACTCTGAAGAACCACTCTGTCCTCTAGGGAACGACAGAAGATCATTTTTATCCCAACTCAAATCATTTTGAACGAGCCAGCCCGCATATGAAATATTTCTTAAGCAAGACGCTACGCAGCAAAAGCCCCTGCTCAGATTTTGTCATAACCCAAAATAAACCGAACTTTATAGGTTCTAATTCTGGCCTAATCTTCCCTTGCTATGCTTGTATGGTTTCTAATTATTTTGTCCTCAAGCTCTGCTTTGATGAATGGTTGTACCTTTTCCAATACACAGCCACTTGCAAAGTGCCTTAAAATGACTGATTAGCTCCTTTTGTTAATTTCCAAAATAAAGAAATCAGCAGATAGCATCCAAATGTAAGTTCCATCAGTTTTTAAATTATCACAATTAGAAGGAAAAGAAGTGGGTCACAATTTGTACAGAAATTCCCAATCTAGGCACACACAAAAACATTAGATTCCCCCTCCTCTCTCTGAAAAGTTGTTAAAGGCCATAAATCCATTATCCAGATACAGATCACTCAATAATTTAATGTCTTTAGCTTGGCATGCTTCCCGGTACAAATTCCCTTTATCTGCCATTATTTTCAGGTTATAACAAATTGAGGAGTAGTTGGCGGTTTTGAAATCTTGAAGAGATAGAGGCAATCATAAAGAGTTCTGAATACAGCTGCCTCTTTGATGCCGAGAAGAGTTCCATTAGTGAGCAAGGGGGAGAGAAGACCGGAGGGAAGGAGAACAGAAGGTTGAATAGAACTTTTGACATAAATGTCCACGCCCCAATCGTTTTCTAGACTCAGGGGCAACTTTGGTGGAGGAGGGGGAGAATACATTTTCTGTAGCTGGTCCTTCCTCAGGACAAGAAAGAAGCTTCTGACGAAGCATCGGGAAGAACTTTCGGACAGTGAGAGCTGTTCAGCAGTGGAACAGACACCATCAGAAGGTGGTGGACCTCTCCTTCCTTGGAGGTTTCTAAGCAGAGGTTGGAAGGCCAACTGTCATGAATGCTTTAGTTGAGATTCCTGAATTGGACTAGATGATCCTTGAGGTCCCTTCCAATTCTATGGGATGCTGGGCCACCAGTTGTCAAGCAGATCTATAATCGCCACCAACTCGCATCGCAACTTCAGTTGGAGCCCAGCTAGTCACTTCTTGGGACCAGGCCAACGGAAAAGGAAAAGATGGACATCATTTGCTAGGGAATGGCAGGATCCACATCTCAACTAACGCCCAAGCGTGGAGGCGGAGGGGAACACATAGTGTGCCCAGATGGGAAGGGTGGAACAAACTTGAAATGTTTCTGCTATTTGACTTAAGTCATTGGAAAAAACTCAGTGTGATGGGATAACTCAATGTTATGCTTAGTAGCTGGGCTACACATTACCCTCAGTAGGGCTGAAGCAACCATGCTCTGACTCTCTCCTAACAGCCTTGGGAAACTGGAAGGGTATTCTGTGAAATCATACCAAGAAGGTAGGAGATGCTCTTGGCCAGCTGACTTTTCGGTTCTGTTACCTCACCTAGCAAATCTTCCCCAGCAGTTGGGAGGGGAGGAGAAAGTACTATCAGACAGCCTAAACCTTGTTAACTAAACAGCTATCTCAGATGTCACAAGGGACCAATGATGTTCCACCTTGCCCTGTAAGTCTGCAGAATATCTCCCAGTTCTTCCTTTGGAGCAACTCTACCTTCACTGTCAAGACTAATAAGAGCCCTGCTGGATCAGGCCAATGGCCCATCTAGTCCAGCATCCTGTTCTCACAGTGGCTAACCAGATACCTGTGGAAAACCTGCAAGCAGGACATGAGCACAAGAGCTCTCTTCCCCCTCCTGTGCTTTCCAGCAAACTGGTATATAAGCAATACTTCCTCCAGATGTGGAAACTGTCCTGGTACTTGACCAACTACACACCCTTCCTTGCTTGTCCTATGACATGTTTAATCCAGAGGTAGCCATCATGGTACCTCTAGTTGCTGCAGACTCCAACACCAACATAAACCACAGTCAGCATGGTCACTCGCCAAGGATTATGGGCGTTGTAGTCCAAAACAGAAATCTCTATGTGGGACAAGAAGCTACAGTTAGAACTGGATATGGAACAACTGATTGGTTCAAAATTGGGAAAGGAGTACGACAAGGCTGTATTTTATCTCCCTGCTTATTTAATTTATATGCAGAATACATCATGTGAAAGGCTGGGCTGGATGAATCCCAAGCTGGAATTAAGATTGCCGGAAGAAATATCAACAACCTCAGATATGCAGATGACACAACCTTGATGGCAGAAAGTGAGGAGGAATTAAAGAACCTTTTAATGAGGGTGAAAGAGGAGAGCGCAAAATATGGTCTGAGGCTCAACATCAAAAAAACGAAGATCATGGCCACTGGTCCCATCACATCCTGGCAAATAGAAGGGGAAGAAATGGAGGCAGTGAGAGATTTTACTTTCTTGGGCTCCATGATCACTGCAGATGGTGACAGCAGCCACGAAATTAAAAGACGCCTGCTTCTTGGGAGAAGGGCAATGACAGGCCTAGACAGCATCTTGAGAAGTAGAGACGTCACCTTGCCAACAAAGGTCCGTATAGTTAAAGCCATGGTTTTCCCAGTAGTGATGTATGGAAGTGAGAGCTGGACCATAAAGAAGGCTGATCGCCGAAGAATTGATGCTTTTGAATTATGGTGCTGGAGAAGACTCTTGAGAGTCCCATGGACTGCAAGAAGATCAAACGCATCCATTCTTAATGAAATCAGCCCTGAGTGCTCACTGGAAGGACAGATCGTGAAGCTGAGGCTCCAGTACTCTGGCCACCTCATGAGAAGAGAAGACTCCCTGGAGAAGACACTGATGCTGGGAAAGATGGAGGGCACAAGGAGAAGGGGGCGACAGAGGACGAGATGGTTAGACAGTGTTCTCAAAGCTACGAACATGAGTCTGTCCAAACTGCGGGAGGCAGTGAAAGACAGAGGTGCCTGGCGTGCTCTGGTCCATGGGGTCACGAAGAGTCGGACACGACTAAACGACTAAACAACAAGTCCAAAACATCTGTGAAGCATCATACTGGCTATCCTGGGTCTAGCCTGCTGTGACATGTTGCCTGCCTGTGGGCTTGCACCTTCATTGCTCCATGTGCTTGCCAGTCCTGATGGACAACTCTTCACTGAGAGTCGCAATCCAGCTATGGAAATTGCACCACCTTGCAGCTAGTTACTACCATCAGCATCAACAGGTAGTGGTTGCCCGCTGGTGCAGCTTACAGTCTGGTAGCACGTGACTAAGCACAGACTAAATCCCAGCTGATTTCTGCATATGCTCTACGATGGCATGCATTTCACAAAGGAATGCTGTGCAAATAAGCCAATGTGCCAATGGTTCGTAAGGTCTGCATGCAAAAATGAAAACGTTAAGTACACTTTTGTTGCTGTTGTTTAGTCATTTAGTTGTGTCCAACTCTTTGTGACCCCATGGGCCGGAGCACGCCAGGCATTCCTGTCTTCCACTGCCTCCCACAGCTTGCTCAAACTCATATTCGTAGCTTCGAGAACACTGTCCAACCATCTCGTCCTCTGTCGTCCCCTTCTCCTTGTGCCCTCCATCTTTCCCAACATCAGGGTCTTTTCCAGGGAGTCTTCTCTTCTCATGAGGAAGCCAAAGTCTTGGACTCTCAGCTTCAGGATCTGTCCTTCCAGTGAGCACTCAGGGCTGATTTCCTTCAGAATGGCTAGGTTTGATCTTCTTGCAGTCCATGGGACTCTCATGAGTCTCCTCCAGCACTATAATTCTTGTAGAAAATGTGTTCCCCCGTCAACCAAGGAGGTCCTGAAGCCCAGTGGTGCTAGAGCCTGGTGGGGGGCAAGGAAGCAAAATGTGGGAAGTGAAATCTTCTGGGTCTCTGGGCTTGGAGGTTAAAGGAGACAAAGAAAGAAAGAAAGAAAGAAAGAAAGGAAGGAAGGAAGGAAGGAAGGAAGGAAGGAAGGAAGGAAGGAAGGAAGGAAGGGTGCCATAGATCTTCCTGTTCATGGACAAGGTTTTCCGGTTCCATAACTGCCACATTCATTCTAAACCAGAGAGGGGCAAAGGGGGGGGAGAGATTTCCATAAAGCAGAAATTAAGAAGTACAAACTTGGGAATGGCTTTGTTCTCTTGAGGCTTAAAGGGAGTCGAAAGGTCCAAAGCCAGTGCACAAGAATATTAAAGCAAATAAATCAAAAGAGAGAATCGACCTCCTCGGGTGTTTGTAAAAGAAGCTAGAGAAATCCTCCCTTTCTTTCTGCATAACAAGAGGCCATTGCAGAACTAGTGATGGCCAAGAATTTTGCCATCATTGGATTTGCTCTTTCTCCTGGTAAGGTGACAATCCATCATTAGGACCAAGTGGTGCACGGGAAAGGACTCAGTTCAAGATTTCTTGTAATGCTTTATCCTGTTTAACTTTGGAATGTTTTGCAGTGTATTTTTTAGGATGCTGTATTTTGACCTTCGTTCGATCTTACGTGTGAGTTGCTTTGTTCCATGGAATAGTGGCATAGGAACATGGGAAAATGTATTATACCAAGTCAGACCATTGGTCTATATAACTCAGTGGAAGTGGCTCTCCCAGTTTTGGGGAAAGTCTCTCTCTGCCTTACCTGGAGATGCCAGGGATTGAACTTGTGACCTTCTGCATGCAAAGCAGATGCTCTACCACTAAGCTATGACCCATCTCCCAGAGAGAGAGAGATCCTAAAAACTAATGTTCCATTCCACTCCAAGCGTGGCCCAGAAATTTCTGTTCTTAGAATGCATTAAAAAAATTATCAACATGCCATTTTAACTAATACATACTAATAAAGGTAAAAGGACCCCTGACCATTAGGTCCAGTTGTGGCCGACTCTGCGGTTGCGGCGCTCATCTCGCTTTATTGGCCGAGGGAGCCGGCGTACAGCTTCCGGGTCATGTGGCCAGCATGAATAAGCCGCTTCTGGCGAACCAGAGCAGCGCACAGAAACGCCGTTTACCTTCCCGCCAGAGCGGTACCTATTTATCTACTTGTACTTTGACGTGCTTTCGAACTGCTAGGTTGGCAGGAGCTGGGACTGAGCAACGGGAGCTCACCCCATTGCGGGGATTCGAACTGCCAACCTTCTGATCGGCAAGTCCTAGGCTCTGTAGTTTAACCCACAGCGCCACCCATGTCCCAATACATACTAATACTTGCAAGCAATTTTCTATTTTTAAATGTCCTTTTCACTACAATATGCATTTTTACGCACAGTTTTCCCTAACACATACATTTTGGTAGACACTATTCGGTCAGTGAACTGCATCAGAAAATTTGGAGAAGCGCAAACTTCGAAGGTTGGCTGTGTTTAGGTTTAACTATTGGTTCGAGAAGTAAGAATTGGGTGGTTCCTCATTAAAATGCAAAACTGAATTCCTCCTCCACGCCTAGTGCACACAGAGATGAGAACTTCACCGACGGGAGGCTGCATTTTGTTCCTGCCTCATGGTCATTCTACCTCACCCACGGGTGACGTATGGGAGGCAACTGCGGAGACATTTTTTCACCCTGAGCCATGAAAAACAAGACAGATCTTGAAGCGGGAACTACTGGAAGACAGCACTCCCAAAGATCAGAAGCCTTGAACCGGCTGGTCTCTGTCTGTCTCCTTCTCTCTTAAAAATCCTGTCTGTGAACTCCAGACACAAAATACTTTAGTCCCTAAGTTTAAAAACGCAGACCAGAAGCTCAGCTCTCAACCACTTTCTTCCTTTCCTGCTTTCTTGATACGGTGAAGAAATCCTCCGACATTCTCTTGTAATATTCGTTTGCAAAAAGGGAACAAAGGTAGAGGGACTGTTCCCCTAATCCTTTCCCCTTCCCGCCTTCGCCCTGGGGCAGGCACTAAGCTGCAAGTTATGACAAATGTTGGGATATAACTGCAGAGGCAAGCGAAGGGAGGGACGTGCAGAGTCCTCCCAGGTTTTGAGCCTTTCTGGATCGAGCTGTAGCTTGCTAGCCCAATGAAAGGGGTGGGTTGGCACACGGTGTTGGTTTCCTCACTAGAAAGAGAGTACACTGTGTTTTATCCCGGTCTTGATTCACTTAATTCCCACCCACCTCCGAAGCTCTGTGGAAACCTGAGGAGAGTGCCTCTGGAGTAAACACTGAACGGGCCTGTCAGACTCAAGATTCCCAACTGATCCAGCAGGGAATCTGAAGAGGGTGTTGGTTCTACTCCCCATATTTCTCATTCCGCCGTAGTTGCTTCACGGCTGGTCCCCCTAGCCAACGTTGAGTTAGGTGACCAGTTGTGAGGCAAGTGCAATGGAAAGTCAAAAAGACATTGTTGGGTGAGGAACCAGTATATTAGCAAGTTGACTAAATCAGAGTAGGGTTAACCATCGGGAGAAAGAGTCTACAGAGCAAGGACCAAGCCATACAAATTCGGGCACTTGTGCTTTTACGAATTCGTCACATTCAACTGCCCCCTCAGCCACTGGCGCTGCTAACACACATCACAGCTGTCATAAAACTGGTTCACGGATAGGGAGGGACAAGTTTCTCCATTTCAGTTTTTCTCAGTTTTCCATTTCCCCTTCTTAGGCTCACAACTCTGCATTTCTACTCAGTTTGTGAATTATTATTGTTTTTTAAAGTACCCATGAAAACTCACCAGCATCTTAATGCATAATTATCATAATACACTGTCACTGGCCACCCCAATCCCTGCCAAGCAGTACACGGAATTCCAGGGGTCTTGGCTTTCGGGACTGTTGCAGTCTTACGAAATACGATTTGTTCACATTTTTATGCCTGAGTTTAGTTGGAGGAAGTCCAGATCTTACAGCATGGTCATCTCAAGAGGGGCTTGTTTCTCACAGCAGAGCAGCACTGGATTCCAAGACTTATCTCCCAGCCTACTTTCAGTCAGCCTGCCCAATCACACCTTGCTAAAAGACACTTTTCCTGTCACCTCACACACAGAGAGACACTGTCATTTTGGCAACCTCTGTCTGCCCAGGCCCACGGATTCGTCTTAAGATGGCCATCAAACCTTTTGTCACGTTAACGGCTTTGCTCTCCACTAGTCTGCCTAGGCTAGTTTGCAGAAGCCAGCCCAGGGATTCTTTGTCTGGCACAGTTCTGCAGCTTGTATTTTCATTCATATCCCTCATAATCAAAATCCTAACATTTATTAATTTATAGGGTTTAGGGCTAACCCACCCCACGCCCGGAAATAAAAACTACAAACAATATACAGGTTTATATTCAATTTTGCCCAACAGACAAATTTTTGCAAAGCAATTTCCCCCAAACAATGCAGTTTAGTACGTTATGATCATTATTTTACAAATATGCACATTTTTGTGCAAACTTCACCCTAGTGCTTGCAATTTTTTTGTATACATTACTTGGCAGCAGAACTGCATGGCAAAATTCGGAGCAGTGTGAATGCTGAAGCCTGGCTGTGTTTCAGTTCTCGTATTGTTTCATAAAGTGCAAATCAGGTAGGTCCGCCTTCAAGCATGAACTGAATTGAATTTCTCCCCCACCCCTACAGTCACAGACTGGTCCTGGGAGAATCTGAGAATTGTAATTTCATGGTGAAGGGAAGAACAGCCGCAACCAAGCCAAGAACAGGCCTGGGCTTGTGTTATAAGTGATCCAAGCCAATCGGAGACCACAATGTGATGACAGGACTAAGATCAAGCCCAGCCCAGTTAGCAAGGGCAACGCTTCCTGGATTGGTCAGGTGGGTGACCCTAACCAATGAGGAGCACATTACCTCTCCTCTAAGCAGTCAGAGTGTTTGCGAATTGACAAGAAAGGGGATGGGATCCACCGATTTGCAAGTTTAAGGGAGCTGATCTGTAGCATGGTTTGCAATTCCATTCCTCTCCCTCTTTCGACAAAGCTCTTGCATTTAGGGACAAAGGAGAAATTTGATTCAGTTTGGCATTCGAAGTTGCATTCACTAATTTGCACCTTCCGAAACAGACATCCCTCAAAATTTGTACTACTCTGGATTTTGCAGCACAGTCAAGTAATATATGCAAAAACACATCTGCTAGGGTAAAGTGCACGTTAACATGCATATATAAGTGTAACAGGTAGAAATGTGTTATATTACGGGAAATATAAATAGTAAGGAAAATATGCTTTGCAAAAACGTGTATACAGCACAGTGGTACCTCGGTTTACGAACTTAATCCATTCCGGAAGTCCGTTCTTAAACTGAAACCATTCTTAAACTGAGGCATGCTTTACCTAATGAGGCTTCCCGCCGCCGGTGCCCTTCCACCATCCAGCTTCCATTTTTAGACCAAGGTAAAGTTCGCAAACCAGGATGCTACTTCCGGTTTTGCGGAGTTCGTAAACCGAATAGTTTGTAAACAGGGCTGTTCTTAAACCGAGGTACCACTGTATTAGGCAATGTTGCACGCAAAATTGTGTGTATTAAGAGCAATTAACAGTAAAATGCAGGTGAATTTTCATGAGGACTTCTTTTTTTAAAACAATAACAACAACCACCACCTGATGTGGAAATGTGGTACTGAACTAAAGGATGGGAAAATGAGAAGCTGAGAGAAAATGAAATTGACAGATTTGCCCATTCCTACTTACTAGCGGGAAGGTAAACAGCATTTCCGTGTGCGGCTCTGGCTTGCCAGAGCAACGATGTCACGCTGGCCACGTGACCCGGAAGTGTCTCCGGACAGCGCTGGCCCCCGGCCTCTTGAGTGAGATGGGCGCACAACCCCAGAGTCTGTCAAGACTGGCCCGTACGGGCAGGGGTACCTTTACCTTTACCTTTACTTTCAATGGGGGGGGGGAGGACGAGCCTTCGCAAAGGAGCAAGCAATGTTATGCCTTTTCACAATCATAGGGGGCAGGGTCTTGGTTTTTTCATATCTGATTAAAGTTTTTTCTCCATTCACCTTCTCTTTTGCTTTAGCACTGTGATCTCCACATTAAGGCAACAAATCTTACTGCAACACAGTAAGTAAATAAACACTCGGGCAAATGGGTTCTCTGTCCTAGTTTGCACCTCTGACCTGTTTTTCCACATGGGACGGTGGAGCAGGGGTGGGGAAGAGAACGGCTGGAAGCCCAGCTGGCGACCAGACAAAACACTGTTGGCCTAATTAAGGTGGAAAGTTTGGGTATTTTTTATCTATTATGAGCAACCCCCAACCTGGTGCATTAATGGAAGCACAAATTGGAGACCAATCAGCTCAATGGGCTGCTTGCTTTGAATTTCTTAAGAAAGGGTTGTTTTCTTTTAAGTCTACGTGAAAGGGAATACATTCCTTGCTGTCGTCTGATTGCAACAATTAGTTTCCCTGCCATGAAGAATCACAAGCGGAGCATTGACTCCTGCTGGCCTCCCGCCCACCAGTGTGCCAAGAAACAGTCCATTTTGAAAACACGGTGTGCCTTTGAGGGAGAAGCTGAATACTTTCTCCCATTAAGTCGGGCAACAGGCAGCTTATCGGCCATTTTCGCGCAATCAATTCTCTTGGCGACCCGAGGGCACCGTCCGCTGAAATTTACACAATGCCCTTCGTTTCAGCAGGGCTTGCACAGGTAAGATTGCACCGAGAATTCTGCTTTTGTGAACTTTGTGAGAGGAAAGGGATGCAGGATTACTTTGAATGTCTCGCAGCAAATCTCCCTGCCTGTACGGGACAGAGCATCTCCTGCTTCTCCCCTCAAGCAAAGAGAATTTTAGCCTCCCCTCTTGACCTAAATCGCAAAAGCTTTACAGCTTTAACAAACACCGGAGAATGTCAGCGTACGCTCACCCCAACACCGTTTCAATAGCTTCAGGCCAGGCTTAGCTGCCACTGGCCAATAGGTGCATGTAACTATAAGAGGATGGGCTTGGATAATAGCATAGAAAAAGCAGGTGATGGGGATGCGGTGTTAGCAGCAAGACCTTTGCAAAACCCTTGCGGTTTGCAGAGCCGAAGAGAAAACCAGCGGGAGAAGTAGCTGATCCAGGAAGTGGAGCAAAGCCTGGAGTGTGAAGACATGCGATAGTATCAAATCGTTAAACAAACTGTAAAAAGGTAAAGGGACCCCTGACCATTAGGTCCAGTCGTGACCGACTCTGGGGTTGCGGCGCTCATCTCACTTTATTGGCCAAGGGAGCCGGCGTACAGCTTCCGGGTCATGTGGTCAGCAAACCAGAGCAGTGCACAGAAAGGCCGTTTACCTTCCCGCCGGAACGGTACTTATTTATCTACTTGCACTTTGACGTGCTTTTGAACTGCTAGGTTGGCAGGAGCAGGGACCGAGCAATGGGAGCTCACCCCGTGGCAGGGATTCGAACCACCGACCTTCTGATCGGCAAGTCCTAGGCGCTGTGGTTTAACCCACAGTGCCACCCGTAAACTGTAGCAAATCAGAAATTCAGCAGCCACAGGTGAATGGAGAACTAAGTGTTACTTAGTGCAAAGGAAGAGGAGGGTATGAATGCAAGAAAAGCCCTGCAGGATCAGGTCAAAGGCCTATGTGGTCCAGCATTCTGCTTGCCACAGCAACCAGCCAGACACCTCTGGGGAGCACACAAGGATGTGACTGCCATAGTGCACTCCTGCAAGGAATCTTATCAGTGCAGAAACCTAAACGCAAATGAATTTTTCACGGCCACCCCATTCCTGTGACTATTGTTTTCTTTTGTTTTGCCCTTTTCTGAACTTTTTCCATCTCCTCAATACTCTTTTTGAGGTGAGGAGACTACGCTCTCACATAACAGCCTGGCAAGGTTCATTTCCAATGACAATAACAGAAAACACTCTTACAGTTCTCCTCCGATTTTACCAAAAGAATAATGCACTGTGTCTCCTGTTCCCCTTCGCCTCTGTTTTACTTTACATGCAATCTGATGAAGATTTATAGGGACTCCAAAGCTCGCCCAATATTTCTTTCTTTCTTTTTAAGATATAAGAAGATTAATATAATTATCATCATATATACTCCTGGTATTGAACACAATTATAAAATTTATAGAAAAGAAATTTAAAACTGACTTCCAATTAATCTAACTGTACTTTGTCTATCCATTACTTTATACCGCACAGTTACATATTTCTTATATAATTTCTTTTTACCTCCCTACGAACTTATATTTATACAATACAGGGATCAGTCTAATTCTGCCAAGATGTTTCCTTTTATTCCATAGTTTTCTAAATATTCTTTAAAGATTCTCCAATCCTTATAGACTTTTATAGCTCGCCCAATATTTCATGACATTTATGCTGGTCCCAATAAATTGCCCAACTGTGTGGACCAACACACAGCTAACCATGTATTTTGCAAAGTGCAAAACAGCACCCCTAATTTCATCTGTGAAATGCTGGGACTGACGGTGCATAGGTGCTCGTACACACGAATAGAACATTTTGGTGGCAATTGTAGAATCCAAGTTATTGGACTCTTGCAGACCAAACTTGTTCCGCAGGGACCCAGCTCCTACAATCCTGACCTCTCCAAGCCTTTCTTTGGGATCAATTAACCTAAATGGCTGACCTCTTTCTCCCAATCTGTTTCTCTCCCACTTAAAAAAAACCAACCAGGCAGATATGAGCACTCTTGTGAAGAGGCTCTGATTGCCCTATTGTTTTCAAAAGTGGTTGCATGTAGAGCAAGGCTGATGGTAGGTAGCTGCTGGAGAAAACTCTGTACCACTTAACCGCCACGTTCCTCCTGGGGTCATTAATTAGGACCAGAAAAAGAAACTAAAATAAAGATCATGGAGGTACTTAACGTGATTGCTAGGAGCAACGCAGAACCGAAAAGGGCAGAGTCAATGGACATCAAAGATGCTGTGGATCTGAAAATGAAATCTGTCTTAAGAATGATACAAAACGTCCCTGACTAGCAGGAGTGGAGATGTCACTTGGCCAGGGTCTAGCTCAGCCTTCCCCAACCTGGTGCCCTTCAGATGCTTTGAACAACAACCAGGAATGAAAAGGGAAGATATCCCACATGTACCAGTGAGTCCAATCTTCATAAAAAGGGGAGGGGGAGGGGAGGAAGGGGAATAAAAGTTCAGGCTAAGTTCAAATTGAAAGCTAGGTGGAATAGCTCTGTCTTACAGGCCCTGTGGAAGGAAGTTAATTCCTGCAGGGCCCTGGTCTCATGGGACAGAGCATTCCACCAGGTCGGTGCCATCACTGAGAAGGCCCTGGCCCTGGTGGAGGATAATCTGACTTCCTTAGACTGATGAGGTCTAAAGGAAAGCAGAGCAACCAGCATATGAGGAGCCATCCAACCATCTTAGGTAGATTTGTGTAGGGTTTACTCCTTGGCCTTTTCTTCTCCTGAAGATATCCCACATGTACCGGTGAGTCCGACTCAGTATAAGACAATTCTGTTATATTCCTAATGGGTGTTTGAATGCTGGAGTTTTCTTTTCCCCAGGCACACTGAAGGGTGATCGTGATCATCCAGGGCAATTGCCTGCTATTCCTATGAAACAAAAACATAGATCCATAGACTAATCAAAGGTGTTTCTAATTTATTTTCCATTACCCTTAACTTTCACTTAGGCTGCAGAACCCCGTCTTGTAAACCTCCCCCTTTCGCACAAAGTGTCTATTTAAGGAAGTAGGTAAAAGAACTTAAAAATAGCTATTCTCATTCAATTTATAACACACTTGTTAGCATTTCTGACGTTGACAATTCATAGACACTAAAATACACACAGGAGCTTGGGCTTGCCTGAGGGGGAAGCAAAATGCCCTCCGGTCACCAGGTAAAGCTATCCAATTTGGCTTCTATTGACTCTTAGCCAAGTGGACCAGCTAAAATTAATATCTATCTTTGTTATTGTAAGATTTTGTTTCTTCTGCTGCTACTCCCTGCCTTGGAAGGGATTTGTGTGCTCTAGTTAACACTAGATACAGATCCAAATAACTCGTGGCTTTTATATTTTTCCAAAGGGAGAGCATCGATTGCTTCTTTGACCCGCTTCGTTTGATGCAACTTGAGACGCTGTGCTTTTGGCACGCTACCTAATTAGTCCTCAAAGAGTTTCCGAACCATTGTCTTTAAGACACAGAGCAGAGCAGCCTCCATCAGGAGAGATGGAACTGCCATTTGCTTTCTGCCATGATGGCTAAGGAAAGCCTCCATCTTCACAGGAAGTAGATCACTGTACAGTGGTACCTCGGGTTACAGATGCTTCAGGTTACAGACTCCGCTAACCCAGAAACAGTACCTCGGGTTAAGAACTTTACTTCAGGATGAGAACAGAAATCGTGCTCTGGCAGCAGCGGCAGGCCCCATTAGCTAAAGTGGTACCTCAGGTTAAGAACAGTTTCAAGTTAAGAACGGACCTCCAGAAGGAATTAGGTTCTTAACCTGAGGTACCACTGTATATCCCAGATGGGGCTGCCTCTGAAGACATCAGGCTGGTGCAGAATTCTGCAGTCAGATTGCTCACAAGAAATTGGTACTTCTAACGGTTCTAGCACAACTGAGCTTCCAAGATGATTCCATTAGGGACCCTCTACCTGATTCTGTAGGGCTCGTCTTACAGTCTTAGCCCCATTCCCAGCAACATATTTGTCTCTTCCTTCCTCTGATTTTAACACCCAGCCTAAAGAAACTGCTAGAAGCTATCTGTATGGGACAGCAGCCACACCCCAAGTAAAGGCTTTGACTGGTCGGCTAAACCAGGTAACCGAGAGTCTCAAACCCTCAGTGAATTAGGGACTGCTCTTGCATGCGAAGACAGGCTCCAGAGGACTGAGTGGGTGAGACCAAGAGTGGGTCCAATGGGCAAGAAGGAGATTTCTGTTCAAGCTGTAGAGGGAAGTGAGGGGCAGATGAATGAATGAATTTATTATTTCGGTCACAGACCAGTTCCAGCTCACATACAATATCAGGGAAGTCATAAAACACGATAGGGATACATTTGGATCTGCAATTGGGTATAACAGGGACAATACAGATATAGCAGCAGTTAAAAATATATAAGTTAAATCTTAATCACTAAAATATAACCTAAAATTGTCATTTAAGGCCTTAGTCATTATGGTAGCACAGCTTGTTCCCTAAGTTTTATGGCAGTCGCACAGGATTTGGCCACCCTTAGTGTGATCTCTGGACCCTTGTCCTCTACCAGGGATTTTAGACATTGAAGTTCAGGCCTGAAGTGAAGGGCATGAGGCAGGAGTTGGTAATACAGGTGAGCTGTGCACAAGCAAGCTGCCAGCTAGCTCTGCCGAGGCTCTTTTTATTAGCACAATATGCAAAACCAGTCAGATACATTTTGCCCTTTATATCTTCCAATCATGCGATCGTGGGGTGGTACAAAGTTATTTTGGCACCTGTTTCCACCGCGTCACTTTCCCCTTGAACAATGTATAACAAAGGAGACAAAGGTCACAGACAGGACACAGCAGACCACTGAGAAAGCCAAAGGTTAGAAAGAGGGCATGATGTTCTGACAGCTGTGGCTCATCTGCGGATGGAAGTGTGCTCCACACCTGAAGGTCACGCGTTCAGGACCCATTTGGAGATTTTTGTACAGCAGGAATGATAAATGCCGAATGTATATCCCCGTAGAAACGACAGCGTAACAAGGCATGAAGAGACAGTTTCTACCCCCATCAAGCCTCAGGGGCAGACTCATTCCGCGTATAGTTTACCCTCGAATCTGCCCTGCAATAAGGCAGCACGTTGAATCTAGCGAGGGTAAACCAGGGGCAAGTGGGACTTGTCAACCTGGGAAGGTAGCCCATCTTGGAGAAGGAAAACTCTGATCCTAAGTCTCTGCTGCCTTGAGGGATATCTTTGAAAAGGCTGAGGAGTGAACCCTACACAATCCAGAGCAGAACCCCTAAGAGGGTTGAATGGCGCCTTGTACACCTCCTGAACTGCAAAGTTTGTGCAAGCAATTTCCCCCAGTGTGTCTACTGGGCAGAAACCTGTATCAAAATGCATCTCTTAGGAGAAATGTGGAAGAAAATACATACCAAGGTGGAAAGAAGATAAAGCCCCGACCAGAGACGAATGGTTGATGAAGAAGATGGCCTATGCGGAAATGGCAGAAATGACCAGGAAAATCAGAAACCAGGAAGAGAAGAACTTTAAGAAGGAATGGGAAAAAATTTACAATGTGTTTAATAGAACACTGTAAACAAGTAAAAACTTTGGCAGGATTGAGTAACGCTTATAATGTATTAAAAACTAAGGTAAACAATGGATTGTTTAAGAAAAATAGAGAAAATAAGTGAAGCAGTTGGGGGGAAAAGTTTGATAATGGTAACAGAGGGGAGCCAAAGGATTCAGGGAATCTTAAATGATGATGTTGATGTTTAATGTTTGAATTTAAATCTGCAATGTAAGACTCAATAAAAAAGATTTGGAAAAAAAAGAAAATACATACAAATGTTCGTGCACTTTAAAAAAAATGGCAAACAGATGCATAAATGAAGCAAAGAGTGTAAGGATGGAAAAACGGGAAACTGAAACTGACATATTCATCTCTCCTTAGTTGCCACAGGTACTTGCGGTGAGAAGCTGTGACTGGCATCAGGTTCCCACCGTAAATATGTAAAGTGAACCACAAATATTGCCTTTGGTTCTTGGGGGGGAGGAGGCTATGAAGCAGCAACCTGCATGGAGGCAGCACAGAGACCGCACACATCCTCTGCGAGGAACAGCAGCGGAAGGCGACAATGGCTGCTTTGTGACACATTTTCTCAGCTGGTCCTGAGAGAGCAAGTTTTTTGCTTCAGCTCCGCACACGGAAACTAAGGATGCCTCGGGAAGCTCTTCCAACAGCCAAAATGGGACAAGAATGTACTTAGGTGTCAAATCACCCACTGGGAGCGTTCTCCAAAGCTGGCAAGGGGATCTGCTATCCTCCTTTTGTCTTGCAGTTTGGAAATGCGGCAAAGACCTAGCGTGGTGTTCGACGATTCTCAGAGTAGACGCACTGAAATTAAAGAACATGCCTAGGTTGGGTCCATTAATTTAAGTTGGTCTAAGGGATGCGGGTGGCGCTGTGAGTTAAACCACAGAGCCTAGGACTTGCTGATCAGAAGGTCGGTGGTTCGAATCCCCGCCACGGGGTGAGCTCCCGTTGCTCGGTCCCTGCTCCTGCCAACCTAGCAGTTCGAAAGCACATCAAAGTGCAAGTAGATAAATAGGTACCACTCCGGCGGGAAGGTAAACGGCGTTTCCGTGCGCTGCTCTGGTTTGCCAGAAGCAACTTAGTCATGCTGGCCACATGACCCGGAAGCTGTATGCCGGCTCCCTCAGCCAATAAAGCGAGATCAGCACCGCAACCCCAGAGTCGGCCACGACTGGACCTAATGGTCATGGGTCCCTTTACCTTTACCTAAGCTGAGCAAAACACAGTTGAATACCACCCCTTGACTTTAACGCTGGGCTATGGAAGCCAGTGGTGATTCCAGAAACCTTACTTATTGAGCATTCATCTCAGATTGTTTGCAGAGAAGTGAGACAGCGTTGGCTATTTAACGAGCATTTACACTTATTTGTTTTCAGGGATGTATTGCACCAGGCAAGCATTTCCCCAAACTTTCTCAGACAGTTTTCCATCACTAGCCTTTTCGCAAAAAAATAAATAAAATAAAAACCCAACCTTTGTCGGAAGCGGGCTTATTGCAGAAGCCCTCCAATCAGCTTTAATTGCGCACTCTGAATTTGCCAGGATGCGACTGAATCCCACCCCAAAAATAGCAACCGCCTGGAGGTTGCCCCCAAATGCAACAACTGTGGCTTGAAAGCTATAAATCCACTACCTAAACAGACAACCATTATGTCTTCATTAAAATGACTTGTATACTGCAATTTCATAACATAACAAATCCAGGGTGGTTTGCTACAATTACATATACACAATAAAACACACACAAATTACTGATCGCCAGCGAACACTTACAGCAAAATGTTGTTTTTTTTAAATTGCCTGCATAAGCCTGGCAGCGTAAAAAACGTTTCAGTATGGGAAATGCCTGTCGAATCCCTATCGGAATATCCATATTAAAGGTTTGGTTTCTTGTTGATGTCCAATGAGCCTCACCAACTTGGTGGATGAGCAGCAACACTCCCACTGGTGATCTCAGTGACCAGGCTGGGATACCCAGGTGGTCCCTAAGAGATCCTGGACCTAAGCTGATCAGGGCTTTGCAAATTAATACAAGGACCTTGAAGCGGGCTCAGTAGCCTGATCCCAGATTTTAGTGGGTCCAGATGATGCCCACAACCACCATCACTGGGTGACCTCGGAGCACAGTCATGGCCCTTCAGCCTTACCTACCTCATAGGGGTGATAATAATAATAATAATAATAATAATAATAATAATAATAATAATAATAATTTATACCCCGCCCATCTGGCTGGGTCTCCCCAACCACCCTGGGCGGCTTCCAACAAAGTATTAAAATACAGCGGTCTGTAGAACCATGGGTGCCATTTTGAACTCCTGAGGGGGGAGAATAGGATATATTAGGTGTTTTGTGGCAACAGTTCTATAGTAATTACTCTCCATTTTGTCCAGAGGTGGATTTTTGAAAATTGGGCGCACCTCCACCACCTTACGGGCAGAGGAAAACATGCACCCACTGCTGGCTGTAGTTCTAAGAGAATGTGTGGTAAAATCTTACCTCAGCCATGAACTCCCTGAATACCCCTAGGCAAGCTGTTCCCTCAGGGGGTATAATGCCGCAAGGTTTTTCCTAACAACTAACTGGGTTCGTGGTGAGGATGAGATTTGAACCGAGCAGTTAGTTGCTCATAATTCAGTCTTAGACCCCACAGTGTGCTGCCTGAAAAGCATCAGTATTTCAGGGCCCAAATACTGCCTGAACCATCAAAATGTGAACCCAGCTGGTGAGTAAATGCACGATATAAAATTAGTAACCGGGTGAAATAAAGGCAGCACCAAAATAATAGTTCAAAACCCATTCCCAACGAATTGTCCCACAGCACCTTTGGGTGCTGGGCCTCCCTTCTAAGGAGATTAATGTGCTGCCATGCCTCTTCTGCGAAACTATTTATCATAAAACTAAAAGTAGGGCAACACCTTTGTTATGCCCAACTAATTATTTATTGCAATCCATTTTAATAACATATTGGCGCCTTTATTAGGTCATAATAAAAGTATAAGTCTACAGTGACTTCTGATTTCACCACCACCAATGGTGGGCCAACACACCTCAGTCCTCGGTGAAGCTTTGAGACGACTCCAGTGAAGGATTTGCACACAGGGCTTGGAGATGGCCTCTAGGGTGTGACAAAGGGGTTTGACACCCAATTCATACCTGAGTTCTGGGTATCCTAACGTTGCCAAAGAGATTCCACAGTGCCAATTCCATATAGAGAATCTGTGCCCTCACCTGGTGAGAACCGGTATTTAAGCTATGAGGGAACTACTGAACTACCAGGAATTACCAGGTCACACCGCTTGGGGGTGCGTTCAATTTAGCGGCCATCGCCAACCTGATGCCCTCAAAATGTTTCGGATGACAATTCCCATCCGCCCCAGCCAACACTCATAGCAAACACTTTCCCTGTGGGTTGCTCCAAGCTGAAACACAACCACTCAAGCACAAGGGAGAGCTACCCGCTAGAGCATAGCTGTCAACTTTTCCCTTTTCTTGCGAGGAATCCTATTCGGAATAAGGGAATTTCCCTTAAAAAATGGGAAACGTTGACACTATGTGATGGAGGTATGCACCAAACACAAGATTTTATTCAGACCCCACTTTAGCATTTCAGAAAGTGAGTTGATTCTCCTCAGACCACTTCAGCAGGCGGCCATTTTGCCTCAAGTTCAAATCAGAACCTCCTTCCAAAGCTTTGTGACACTCTACTGGTCATCATAGGGAAACCAGCAAATGGCTGTTAGTTTGCCTTTTTGACTAAATTGGATAAAAACTGCAAGCACGGTAGGCCCTTTTGAGTGGGTAATGCTTGCCAAACAGATGCAGGGTTTTAAAAATTTATTTATAATTTATAGGCAGCAGTGGGCCAACTCTAGTCCAACCCCCTGCCATGCAGGAATATTCAAAACAACCAAAAGCAACACATGGCTAATTATGTACTAACAAGTGTTTATGCAAATTCCTAAACAAAAAGTATGTCAGAGTCACACATATAAATGTTCATTGAACAGAAATAGAAGGTGTAGACATTCAGTATCACTAAGAAGGAGGCCAAACACCTTTCGACAGCCAAAAAGCTGCAGATACCTGTATGTGGTAATAGGTGCTCCAAACGTAGAACTGTATATTTAAATTTCCTTAAATTATATGTGATTCAGTACACCTGTGCGCAGCCTTTATAATGCGGCTAGGGCTTTGCCTTCAGTATCAGCTTACTACAGTATCAAGCGGTTGCTGATCAATTGCTACTTTATGTACCTATAGGGAAAATTCATTGGGTATGTATTTATTATTTATTATTGTTCATACAGGTCCGTCATTTCAATTTCTGTATTATATTTGAATTCAATGGATTTCTATTTCTAATATTGTCAGCTGATGAAGAATCCTCATTGAAACAGTTCAATTATCCAGAAAAACTGTCGTTCTACGTTATATTTGTGACTCTGACATGCTTTTTGTTTATGAATTTGCATCAACACTTGTTTATTATTAGCCGCGTGTTGCTTTTGGTTGTTTAGAGTTCTCTGTTTTGCAACATGGGATTTCCTTTGTTGTACACGCAGGAATATGCAGCTGTCCCATACAGGGATAGATCCTGCAGACTCGGTGTTATCAGCACCACGCTCTAACCAACCCAGCTCTTGGTTCTCTTGGTCCTAGGTTCTCTATATGGCCTAGCTCTTCTTCTCTATATGGCCTAGGACCCTCATACCTATGGGACCGCCTCTCCTGGTATGTCCCACGGAGGACCTTACGGTCTTCAAATAAAAACATCTTGGAGATCCCGGGCCACAGGGAGGTTAGGCTGGTCTCAACCAGAGCCAGGGCTTTTTCGGCCGTGGCCCCGATCTGGTGGAACGCTCTGTCACAACAGACTAGGGCCCTGTGGGTCTTGACATCTTGCCGCAGGGCCTGCAAGACGGAGCTGTTCCACCAGGCCTTTGGCCAAGGCACAGTCTGACCCCCTCCTTTGGTAATCCTCAGAGAACTCTAGCCCAATGGTTGCCATTAATTTGATTCTGAATTGATTTTAGAATGAATTGATTTTAGAATGAATTGATTTTAGAATGCTGTGTTACTTTTATTGTTGTTAGCCACTCTGAGCCCGGCTTCGGCTGGGGAGGGTGGGATATAAATAAATTATTATTATTACTATTATTATTATTATTATTATTATTATTATTATTATTATTAATTTATTATCCAGGCCGTCAGGTGCTTGGCAGCCGTGATGCAGCACACAGACGAAAAAGTCCCAAGCCTATGGGTTGACAATGCTGCTTTCTGCAGGGACTGTGTGCCCCATTGCGCTCCCCATGGGGAACTGGGCTGTGCAGCTGACCCAACCACATCTCCACCTGCCCCACAGCAAGCAGGGTCCGAGCACAGGAGCACCCGCCCCTCCTGCAGCTTCCGGCAACTGCTATGTGTTACTTACACACACACACACTCACTCACACCAGCAATGGCAACCAGCCGTCTTTCCCATGTGAGGCTGCTCGGGGATGTTTTCCGCGTGCCAAACAAAAGCGGAGACCTAGGATTCACCTTGCCTTTCAGCTAAGCCTATGCGGAGATCACAGAAGTGGATGTTTGTGAGGCAAACAGAGCAAGCATCTCTCTCAGCAGCTGTTGATAGACCAAGCTGACCTCCCGCGTGACTTGTAAGCACAGATAATGGGTACCTGGGAGAAGAAAAAAGGGGGGAACGAAAAGCCTGGACTTTTGAAGGAAGGAGGTGTGTGGGTTTCTGTGTGTGTGTGTGTGTGTGTGTGTAGAAAGAGAGGGGGGAAACAGGAACATTGAAAAGCCCGTTGCGAGATGCTCTGTAATGGGATCTGCCAGATAGGAGAGAGAAACCACGACGTTCAGTTGCAGTGTCTGTGTGGAGGGGAGAGGAGATGTGAAATGGCTTCTCGCCTGCTCTCCGGTGACCTGCATGGCTCCCCCTGATCTTCATCTGCTCCCAAGCCCCCATGGGTATACCTGAGAGAGCGTCTCTACCCCCATCGTTCTGCCCGGACACTGAGGTCCAGCTCCGAGGGCCTTCTGGTGGTTCCCTTGCTGTGAGAAGCCAAGTTACAGGGAACCGGGCAGAGGGCCTTCTCGGTAGTGGTGCCCGCCCTGTGGAACGCCCTCCCACCAGATGTCAAAGAGAAAAACAATTACCAGACTTTTAGAAGACATCCGAAGGCAGCCCTGTTTAGGGAAGTTTTTAATGTGTGACATTTTAATGTATTTTTAATCTTTGTTGGAAGCTGCCTAGAGTGGCTGGGGAGGCCCAGCCAGATGGGTGGGGTATAAATAAATAAATAAATAAATAAATAATAATAATAATAATATAATTAATAATAATTAATAATAATTAATAATAATAATTTAATTTATTATTAGTCACCTCCTTAGAGACATGATAGAAGGGGCTCACTCCTACAGATCAATCTTACAAACAGCCACAATCTACCAACATTGACTTTAGTTGGGGCTGGGAAAGGAGGGCTACAGTCCATTCCGGGCAATCTTATGGGGGCTATAGGCCAGTGGTGGGCGGGGCAATTGATGTAAATTTTACCTTTGTATGCAACACGGGTTTCACAGAACCCTCCCTGTTCTCCATTTAGGGAAGTGAAAGGCATTATCCGAGTTTGAGGACACGTTCCAGGCAGGCAGAAACAGTATGAACCAGAGCTGGTAAGGGCTGTGCCCTGGGGTGGTTGTGGAAAGTGAAAATAATCCCAAGGATCAGACAGAGAGGATTGAGGGGCTGTATTTGGTCCCCAATCCAAGGTTTCCCCATCACTGCCATACAATAAGTCCCACTGGATGCAGCCTGGCTTACTCCTGAGCAGGCAGGTATTAGATTGCACTTTTAGAATACATTTCAGGATCCCTGTATAGATAGATATAAGACCTAGGAGTCAATCTAACTTGAGGTGGCAAAATTAGCTGGCCACTTCCTGAGGGTTGTCTTCCTTTCAACAAGAAGGCTGATTTAAATTCATTTTTATTTGACAGCGTTTATATATTGCTTGGGACACAGGTGGCACTGTGGTCTAAACCACAGAGCCTAGGGCTTGCCGATCAGAAGGTCGGCAGTTCGAATCCCCACAATGCAGTGAGCTCCCGTTGTTCGGTCCCTGCTCCTGCCAGCCTAGCAGTTCGAAAGCATGTCAAAGTGCAAGTAGATAAATAGGTACCACTCCGGCGGGAAGGTAAACGGCGTTTCCTTGCACTGCTCTGGTTCACCAGAAGCAGCTTAGTCATGCTGGCCACATGACCCAGAAGCTGTATGCCGGCTCCCTCAGCCAATAAAGCGAGATGAGCGCTGCAACCCCAGAGTTGGCTACGACTGGACCTGATGGTCAGCGGTCCCTTTACCTTTACCTATATGTTGCTTAGCTGCTTTAACTGAGATTCCTGCATTGCAGGGGGTTGAACTAGCCCTGGGTCCCTTCCAGCTCTTAAGATTCTATGAATCACTGTATTTTTTGCTCTATAAGACTCATTTTTTCCGTCCTAAAAAGTAAGGGGAAATGTGTGTGCGTCTTATGGAGCGAACGCTGGCTGCGCAGCTATCCCAGAAGCCAGAACAGCAAGAGGGATTGCTGATTTCACTGCGCAGCGATCCCTCTTGCTGTTCTGGCTTCTGAGATTCAGAATATTTTTTTTCTTGTTTTCCTCCTCCAAAAACTAGGTGGGTCTTGTGGTCTGGTGCATCTTATAGAGCGAAAAATACGGTGATTGTGATGAAAACTGCTTACAAAGAGGTTGCATCTTCACCTCCTCCTAAACCAATGTTCCATCAGCCTATGCTCGCAAACATTGCCCACCTGGCGTGATTAATGATGGACGTTGCTTGGTCATTGCACTGTAGAATAAGGAAGAGCTTTCTCCTCTGTAACCTACAACAGGGCTGGACTGAAGACACCAGTCGTTGGCCATGGTAAAGTTGGTGCCCACCCCTTTCTTCAAAAGGAAAAGACAGGGTGCGTGTAGCTTGTTGGGTCAACATCTCAGCTCATCCGTAGTTGCAGAATTCAGCAGCTGTGCCCGTAGCCCTTTCCTTGTCCATGTACAATGGTACCTCGCGTTACAGACACTTCAGGTTACAGACTCCACTAACCCAGAAATAGTACCTCGGGTTAAGAACTTTGCTTCAAGATGAGAACAGAAATCGTGCAGCAGTGGCACGGCGGCAGCAGGAGGCCCCATTAGCTAAAGTGGTGCTTTAGCTTAAGAACAGTTTCAGGTTAAGAATGGACCTCCAGAACAAATTAAGTTCTTAACCCGAGGTACCATTGTACAGTGGTACCTCTAGATGTGAACGGGATCCGTTCCAGAGCCCCGTTCCCATCTAAAAGCAAACGTAACCCGTGTCCGCACGTCTGCGCGTGTGCGGGTCACGTTTCGGTGCTTCTGCGCATGCGCATGATGTCATTGAGCGTCTGTGCATGCGCAAGCGGCGAAACCCGGAAGTAACGAGCTCCGTTACTTCCGGGTTGCTGCGGAGCGCAACTCGAACACGCTCATCCCGAAGCACATTCAACCTGAGGTATGACTGTCTTTGCTGAGATTTATGCACTAGAGTTTGCCAGAACCCAAGTTTGAGATCTTCATCCAGCAGCTAGGACAAAGGGAGTGCCCCCAAAATGCCCCCAGCTCCTAACTTCCCCCGCAAGGTGGGAGTCGGCCACACAAGAACATTGCGCCCCAAAACCATTATCAGCAATATTATGACAAGCCGGGGCGTGGTTGTCTGGGTGAGCTAATACATAAAGCATTCCTTGGTCTGTTAATCCCTTTGTTGTCCTATAAGCACCACATCAGATGAAAGAGGAGCACAGCGCTTATATGAAGACAAAGATTTGCTTCTGTCGGGATCCCGTTGGGTGGCTTTCGGGAGGTGAAGTCTGACAGACGAGCAGAACGCTCTAAACGACTATTGTCAGGGATCAAAAGCAGCAGCAGCAACAAAAGTTTTTAAAAATTAAAGAGCCGATATCTAACAAAGCTTAAAAGAGGCAGAACTACCCTACCCTGTACATTTAAGCTCCGGGCGAACTGTGCCGTTTTCTATGGAATGAATTGCATCAGATCTTTAGATTTGAAAAGAAAGAATCAGTGGTTTGCTTTATTACAATGAACTTCGTTGGACATGCCTGACTCTGCAGGTCTTTGCAAAACACACACACACTACAACAACCCAGCATTATTCTGTTGTTATGGCAGGCAGGGTTCCCCTAAAACAAAGTGGAAAAACTTTGGCACTCCCTAAAATACAGCTAAAATCATAAAGTCTGCATGATGCCTTGAGTCCCTTCCAATTTGGGGGGTTCTGTACCCAACAAGGAATAAAATCTGTAAAGAGGATTCTGCTGCTGCAGACCCTCCAAGTGTCCCTATTTTCCAACTACAGTCTCCGATTTACAGAAGCTGTCCCGGTTTCTGATTTGATCCTGGAATGTCCCACTTTTCCTTAGGACATCCCTATTTTCATTGGAGAAATGTTGGAGCGTATGGAGCTATGCGGCCCCCGAGCCAATGAGATAAGTAACTATACAACCTCTACAAGACATCCGAAGGCAGCCCTGTATAGGGAAGTTTTTAACATTTAAAGTTTTATTGTGGTTTTACAGTACAGTGGTACCTCGGGTTAAGAACTTCATTCGTTCCAGAGGTCTGTTCTTAACCTGAAACTGTTCTTAACCTGAAGCACCACTTTAGCTAATGGGGCCTCCCGCTGCCACCGTGCCACCGCTGTGCGATTTCTGTTTTCATCCTGAAGCAAAGTTCTTAACCCAAGGTACTATTTCTGGATTAGCGGAGTCTGTAACCTGAAGCGTCTGTAACCTGAAGCGTCTGTAACCCGAGGTACCACTGCATATATGTTGAAAACTACCCAAAGTGACTGGGGCAACCCAGTCAGATGGGTGGGGTGGTAATAATAATAATAATAATAATAATAATAATAATAATAATAATTTAAAAATAAATAAATAAATAAATTGGACACCCCTATTTTCCTCAGAGAAATGTTGGAGGGAATGTTGCTAAACTAGGCAATTGCAAGACAATGGCCTTAGCTGGCCACTTAAGAGCCACGAATAGCATAACCAAAGAAGTTACTAGATTCAGGAAGGTAGCCGTGATGGTCTGACGCAGTTGAAATAATTAATTAATTAATTAATTAATTAATTAATGTCCAGTAGCACCTTATAGACCAACTAAGTTTGTTCTGGTATAAGCTTCTGTGTGTATCTGAAGAAGTGTGCATGCACACGAAAGTTTACACCTGTACCAGAACAAACTGAGTTGGTCTATAAGGTGCTACTGGACAATTTCTTTTCTTTTCTTTTTTTCAAAGGAGCTATTCTGTGCCAAAGGACAGGTATGAAGGCCTTTCCTCTTCCCCGTGTGGCTGGTAGATAGAAGTCCAATAGGAGAGTAGTGTGTGAGCTAAGCAGGAAACAGGCTGCAGACAAAGACATACTTGATCCAGGCTGCATCTAAACTTGTGACGGATGAAGAAACGACACCGTTTTGGGGTGTTAGTGCCACGAAGCCCTCCATCTTCTGCTCAGGTTTTATATATGTGTAAGTAAACCATATATCCTAAAGACACTGCAGTCCCTCATTTGAAGGAAAACAAACCCTGGGTAAGAGTCTGGAACACCTGCTTGGAGATTGGGGTGTTATTATTACTAATAGCTATATTATATAGCTGTCCAGTGGGAACACGGGTGGGGCTGTGGTCTAAACCACTGAGCCTAGGGCTTGCCGATCAGAAGGTCGGCGGTTCAAATCCCCGCTACGGGGTGAGCTCCTGTTGTTGAGTCCCAGCTCCTGCCAACCTAGCAGTTTAAAAGCACATCAAAGTGCAAGTAGATAAATAGGTACCACTCTGGCGGGAAGGTAAACAGCGTTTCCGTGCGCTGCTCTGGTTCATCAGAAGCAGCTTAGTTATGCTGGCCACATGACCCGGAAGCTGTCTACGGACAAACACTGGCTCCCTCAGCCTATAGAGCGAGATGAGCACACAACCCCAGAGTCATTCGCGACTGGAACTAACAGTCGGAGTACCTTTACTTTTATAGCTGTCCAATAATAAGAGTTTTCTGGGCAGCTCACAAAATAAAACAAAAATGCAGTATTAAAATACCACACGAAACAAAAAATTGTCAGTTAATTGATTTTAAAACTGGAATACCACTAAAACACTATTTTAGAATCTCAGCATGGATCCAATATTCTCCTCCTGCTGGTTTTTCCTCTATGTCCAAATCCTGCAAATCACAACTCTTGGTTTTGCTGTCAGCTGCACACTTGCCTTGCCTGTTGGGACAAGAATATGCATTGACCTGCCTCTCCGGCCAATTCTATCCATACCCTTCAGTTAGTTTCCTCCGAGCCCCTCCAGCTCACAGCAATCAAGCGAGATAAGGCTGAATGCCAAAATTCAGTTCCACTGAATCTGCAGCTCAAATCTTTGGCATCCTACCAAAACAGTCCTTTTGAAATCCAGTCTCGGCTTAGCAAATTTCATCCTTTTTCCTGATGAATCTGTCTGTCAGCACCCGTAACAGGTTGACAGTATTCTCTGTTTTTCTCAACCGATTTCATTAGATTGCTTTCATAGCTCTTTCCTTTGTCTCATTGTGGCTTGAGAGTTGTAATCTTGTGATAGCTATAGGTTGCGTTAGAACAATAAATTATTCTGGTGCACCTATAGACTTGGCTTTTCCCGTAATTTTTAAACGTTATGAGGACTCATGCCTGAATTTCCAGGGGCCTAAATTCACCAAAAAATATCCCAAATGGAGGCCGACACCAGTGCCGAGCAGAGAAGAAGGTCTGTCGTCACCTGACAATTTTAAGGAGAGAGAGGGCATCAGCTGCATACATGGCTGTTTCATGAGAGGCAGTGTGGTGTAGTGGTTAGAGTGCCAGACTAGGAACTGGGAGACCAGGGTTCAAATCCCCACTCAGTCATGGAGCTCACTGGGTGGCCTTGGGCCAGTCACTATCTCTTGGGCCAACCTACCTCACAGGGTTGTTGTGAAGATGAAATGTGGAGCAGGAGAACCATATGCACTACCCTGAGACCTCTGGTATATAAAGGTAGTAAATGTACAGGGCTAGTGTAGGCAAAGAGCTCTTAATACACAAAGGTAAAGGTAAAGGGACCCCTGACCATTAGGTCCAGTCGTGACTGACTCTGGGGTTGCGGCGCTCATCTCACTTTATTGGCTGAGGGAGCCGGCGTACAGCTTCCAAGTCATGTGGCCAGAATGACTAAGCCGCGAAGACTTCCGGGTTAGCGCCATCGGCTAATGGCGGATTCCCTCCGAGCTCCGGAGGGAATCGGCTCCGCAGGAGTTGGGTCTTGCCGCCACGGCGACGCAGGGACCCTCAGAAATCACAGGCAGTGAAGCCTGTGAACTTGGTGACTTGGCGGGCACCATTTGCGCCCCCCGACCCGCGAAGGAGCCTTTTTAAAGGCTTCGGAACGGGGGACGGGGTGAGCGGTGCGGTGCTGAGAGTCGACTGCTTCTCCTGCGGAGTGAAGCCGCATGCCATGGTCGGAGAGCGCTGACTTCTTCTTGTGAACAATTGGACATTAAAAGCAACAACCCGTGAGTAGTACGGAAATTGGATTTACAAAGAATTTTTTTTTTGAATTAGGCACGATCGGGGAAGGCGCAAACAGGAAGTCCGTCTCCCTGTCTTGCAAATAATCTAAAGCAAGGATCAGCTAACTAAGGTCGAGAGAATTTTTTCTTGTTTATTGGGCAAAAGACATTAATTTCACGATTTGGCAGTATAAGTAATTTTACTGGAGGATAAGAGCTAATTTTGGGAGCTGAAGTGCCACCCCCCCCCCCGGACCCGGGAGGGATCCGCGAGAGAGCCTGTTGAAGAGGTATTGAAGAGTTTGACAGCTGTCAAATTAGCTGTCAAGACTGAAAAAGAGAACTTTGTTTCTGTTGTCTCTGCTGGTTATATTTGTTACAATTTGGTTATAATTTGTTGAAAACAAGGAAGAATTGATACAAACTAACTTGACTTTTGGATTTGAACTGGAAGGAATTTTAAGTAACCAAAATCCCTCTAGAGGGGGTTTTGGGACATTACAAGAATGGCTGAAGGAGGGAAAATACATGCTAAATTGGACAGAGTTTTTGTTCTCTTGGGAAAGTTACAAGGCCAAATTGATGTTTTGGCTACAAATGTTGCAACTCTGGATTTAACAGTAAATAAACTCATTGAATTTGATAAGGACTTGACTCAGGAAGTCCATGCAGCTGGACAAGAAGAGAAACTTGAGAACTTTGAGAGTGTGGAGAAAGAGATATATGTTGTTCCTGAGGAAAAGGAAGGAGGAGCTGTAATGCTGCAGATGACAAAGGAGAGCCAGAGGCCTGACATGATGGCTACAAAGGAAAATAAGAACTTGATGTTGAAAATCTGGTTTGAATTGGAGATTGAAGAACGGAGAGATCTCCTTATGTGGAGATCTGAAGATCCAAGGATTACAAATCTGATTAAGATGGAAGTTGGAGCTTTGGGGACATTTGGACTTGAAAGGAGTAAGAAACAAGATTCGGGCTCCACTTTTAAGTATGGAGGTCTGGCTGGAAGAAACATGGATCCCAATCGGCTAGAGCTTCTCCGAGATCTGGTGTTTCATATTAAGGACTATCAAAAAAACCGGCAGAGAGGAATTGAGAGAGAATTAAGAGCCTCGGACGTGAGATCTCCAGGCTGATAGTAGATTAAGACTGATGGACATTTGTTGGGGATTGAAACCGGGAAAGGGGGTGGGTGGAGTTTGGGGATCCAAAGGGTGCATAATTACAATCTATTTTTGCTTTTACTCTGTTTTGCTATTCGTATGAAAATTGGGGAAGTCGTGGAAGGGAATTTGGGTCGACTTTAGAAAGAGGTTTTGATATATAATGATATATAATGAGTAATGATATATAAATATTGATGTTTATAAGGTAAAATTGGCTTTTTTAAAAATGAACTAAATAGAAAAAGGTCAAAAATTAGGGATAAGAACTTGTTGAACTAACAATTTGAATTGGAATATAAGAAGGGGAGGTGTGGGGAGGTCAGGGAAATATGTTATAGAAAAATAAGGATTGTAAACTTTATGTGTTTTTAACTTTTTTTCTTTTTTCTTTTTTAATGTATTAAAGTGGAAAATTTCAATAAATATCTTATAAAAAAAAACACAGAATGACTAAGCCGCTTCTGGTGAACCAAAGCAGCGCACGGAAACGCCGTTTACCTTCCTGCCAGAGTGGTACCTATTTATCTACTTGCACTTTGACGTGCTTTCGAACTGCTAGGTGGGCAGGAGCTGGGACCAAAGAATGGGAGCTCACCCCATCGCGGGGATTCGAACCGCCGACCTTCTGATCGGCAAGCCCTAGGCTCTGTGGTTTAACCCACAGCGCCACCGAGTACAAATGCTAAATATTATTTCCAAAGCGCAATCCCATGGAGGTGACTGAGAGCTCATGCTCTCAGTTCATAGGAATCTATTTCAGGTGGGCTTCAATGTGCACATGGACCTTCCCCACCTACAAAGCAAAACTAGGTTGTGCTGAAATGCCACGCACCCTGGGGCACATACAGAGCTCTGGATCAGAGCACCTGCCTATCGATTAATGTTGCGCAAGATAGACATTCCCACTGACACATACATTTCCCATGCCGCTCCCCTTGTTCTCCTTATGCACAGGGAATGCATTCTCTATGAGTCAACGTAGCAACAGTTCATAAAACCCTTTATTTGCATCTCGGAAGGGTTTGTGAGAGTTCCACCTCTGCAAAGGAAACACAAGACAGGAGAACAGCCAAGCAAGAGATAATAACTTCTTCTGTCGGATCTACGGGGGTGGGCAAATTTGAACCATTTCAAATTTTTCCACTCTTCAGTGCAGCTCCCTACATTTCCACCTCAGTTTGCAATTCAAGGAGGGGGAAGGGGTTATTGAGAAAGTGCATCAGCATTTGAGAGCTAATGTCTCCTAAGATGCATATTTCTTGCATGCGGTTTTCCCTCCTATACTCAAATCTGCAAAGCTGATTCCCCTACTATGACCACTGTTCTGTACAGGTTACTGGAGAATTTGCACCCAAAAATCCGTAGAGATTTCGTGCAGATTGCTGGATTCAGAGAGGTGCAAACTTTGAAGGCGTTCTGAGTTCGGGAAGGTTTACTCAGATTAGGTAGGATTCCCCTTGAAATGCAAAGTGAATCGAATATCTAACCCGCCGCGGTCCCTAAACAGATCACACACTCTTTCATTGCTGAACTAAGCAAGGAGAGTACTAAATAAATGCAGTTGACTGGGCAGCCTATAAGCAAAAGAGCCGGTCAGCTAAATCAAGCCATTTGTGGTGGCCCAGGGTTTAAAAAAGGAGGAGGGTGGGGAGGTTAAATTGTGCCCAATCACTGGGTTACTATGCAACCAGATCAAGTATTTATGCAGGAGGATGTTGGGAACAGACCACACCCTTTCTGATGGCTTTGTTGTCTGAAAAGCAGGCTGCCTACCCTAAAATCCCAGTCCCTATATTTGTCTCGGGACACAATTGCATGTTATGAACGCTTCTTAAAAGTGTGGGCTACGCAAATGGCATTGGGAACATTGGGGGGGGGGGGAGTTGAGTGAAACTGAAAGCAAGCCAGTCAAGTGCACCAAGAAGGTGCAAATTGGTTTTTGAGGAAACTATGCAGCAAAATCTCCACAGACGTTCCTTGCAACCGCTAGGGCTGCTAAAATGAAGTCTGCTTGTTTGGTTCCTAAATATAATTATTTCACTCTGGGGGTGGGGATCTGTGTTTCCTGATATCATCCACAGAAAGGTAAAGTAAAAAGGTAAAGGACCCCTGGACGGTTAAGTCCAGTGAAAGGCGATTATGGGGTTGCGGCGCTCATCTCGCTTTCAGGCTGAGGGAGCTGGCGTTTATCCAAAGACAGCTTTGCAAGTCAAATGGCCAGCAGGACTAAACCGCTTCTGGTGCAACGGGACATTCTGACAGAAGCCAGAGCACACAGAAACACCGTTTATCTCCCCGCCGGAGTGGTACCTATTTATCTATCTGTACTGGCATGCTTCCGAATGGCTAGGTTGGCAGGAGCTGGAACTGAGCAATGGGAGCTCACCCCGTCGCGGGGATTCAAACCGCCGACGTTCTGAATGGCAAGCCCAAGGGGCTCAGTGGTTTAGACCACAGCGCCATCTGCTCCCTCCAGCAGGGATACTACCTCTCCCCTAACACCCCAATACACACACAGAGAGAGAACCATTATGGAGGAGCACTAAGCTTCAGCCCCATCTCGGTTATGGGACGGCAACACTGACTAACCTTTATTTTGTTATTTAAATAAGGATACACGTATGGGAAGCCATTTTGAGTATATATGTATGATTTGCTTTCTGTTTTCCCTGTGACCAATAAAGAAAAGCCAAATTGCAGCCAATTTCTCTCTTCTTTCTTATTTCACCCTCACGTCATTAGTTGGTTTGACCAAATACCACCTAATCCAACAACTTTTCCTCTGGTCTATTTTACTGACAGGTTTCTCATTGTTTGACAGTGTTGTGCTTTCAGAACCCTTGCACCAGTGATCATCTTGGAAACTAATTCACAGCCTTACTTTTTCAAACTTTGCCTATACACAAATAAAAATAATAAATGTATAGCTTCTTATACCACAAAGGAACAATTCTATTTAATAATAATAATAATAATAATAATAATAATAATAACAAAGCATCTCCAAATTATGCCCAGTATATTTTTGCTTTGGGTTCTATCTACCACCCAAGGAATTTATTTATTATTTATTTATTTATTTATTTATTTATTTATTTATTTATTTTATTGCATTTATATACTGTCCTATACCTGGAGGTATATGGAGCTAACCTACAATTCTACATTTCCAACACCAGAATTTATGTATTAGTTATTTTATGAAACTTATTAGGAGTTCTGCAGCAGCTGGTTATCACTTGGATGCAGATTACCCTCAAATTGTTATGCAGAGAGAAATTATTAATCATTCAAATATGATAAAAGCTGAAAGAAGTCTATCTACAGTGAGTTCTGATTTCCTAGGATTGCACTGATTAAAGGCTACCCTACCTTGCATAGGGGACGTGGGTGGCGCTGTGGGTTAAACCACAGAGCCTAGGGCTTGCTGATCGGAAGGTCGGCGGTTCGAATCCCCGCGACGGGGTGAGCTCCCGTTGCTCGGTCCCAGCTCCTGCCAACCTAGCAGTTTGAAAGCACGTCAAAGTGCAAGTAGATAAATGGGTACCACTCAGGCGGGAAGGTAAACGGCGTTTCTGTGCACTGCTCTGATTTCGCCAGAACCGGCTTAGTCATGCTGGCCACATGACCTGGAAAAACTGTCTGCAGACAAACGTCGGCTCCCTCGGCCAGTAAAGTGAGATGAGTGCCACAACCCGAGACATTTGCAACTGGACTTAACTGTCAGGGGTCCTTTACCTTTACCTTCCCTTCCATTGGGTCCATATACCTTCATGTGTTATGTTTCCTCCAAAATCTAAAGCTTGTCCAACTCTTAAGTCTCCTTAGCAGCTACACACAATGTAATCAATAAGTTTAAGCAACAGGTAATGTTGTTCGTCATGTTCTCACCTTGCATTTGCCTCCAATTCTCAACAGTTCAGCTACCAAATAATTATTTGACACCAGCTCACAAAAACAGATTGTTTGCTATTTCCACACAGTGACTGTCCTACTTCTATATAATAGTCTGGTTCACTCGTGACAGTATGCCAAACTATGGCTTACTGGGACTGAGCTAATGTGCTGGTTTGCAAGAGAGAAACTTCAGTGCGTCATCTGAATCTGGGGCTGCGGTTAAGCTCTCACCTCCTTGACCATGAGCTGTGAGCCAAGGTCAAACCTCGGTTTGGCATAATATTATGAGCAAACGTGGCCATTGTTCATCAGGCTCGTATACCCGCCTCCTGCTGTAGAAAGCCAAATAAAAATAAATGCTGGACTTTCTAAATTTGTTTTGCATCAAATTTGCATTTGTTTTGCATTGCATATCTAGATTGTGTTACACTCCCCATGCAACTTGATGCAGCTCCTACCACAAATTCGGTACCCTCTGTTATATGCTGATTAGAATTACCTGGAACAGAAAATTTAATTGAGGCCAATAATGGGATTTTAGCTGCTGGCATCTGCCTTGCAAATGACAAATTCCCTTGGAACTGTCTTTCCATCTTAACTTCCTGTAAAAAGTCCCAGTGTTCTCTTTTTCCTCTTGCCCCGTTGTTATTTATACATTTCCATTTCGTGCTGGAAAAAGGGCCAGGCACAGTGCAGGATGAGGGGTGCAGAGAGGAAAATGGTGGGTGGGAGGGAGGCTTAATTAGCACGTGCCTCCTTCCTGTCATCTCTCCCCTGAAATTGTCCCATTCCCTTCCTTTGCAAGTTACTGGCAAACAGAACAGGGACTACCAAATGTCCAGTCCTAGCCTCCATGTGCTAGGCCCGGGGGTAACCCAGGAAACACGGTCCAGGACCAGACCAGAATCGGAAGGTTCCGCTAGGAGTCAGTCCAATAGGGGCAAGGTACAAGGCAGGAGACCAGGCAAGGACAGGTACAGGATCTCATACAGCAAAGTTGCTCCCGCAACCTGGGGCAGGGTCCAACTGCCTTTTGTCTTTGCTGGGGTAGCGGCCGGTCCTGATCCCCCGGCAACTCACCTCCCTGTTTCGCCCGAAGGCAAGCACTCCTCCTGCGAGTACTCAGGTCTCTCCTTCTCTCAGACCTGAGTCTCTGCAGCTCGGGAGACGTCGGTGGGTTACTAGACCCCGTTAGCTAAAGTGGTACCTCAGGTTAAGAACTGTTTCAGGTTAAGAACGGACCTCCGGAACGAATTAAGTTCTTAACCTGAGGTACCACTGTATTGTATTTTTAATATTCTGTTGGGAGCCACCCAGAGTGGCTGGGGAAACCCAGCCAGATGGGCAGGGTATAAATAATAAAATTAATAATAATAATAAAGTGAATGAAATTACCTGGCTGCACCACTGATAATAGTTACCAGCATCACAGGGTTGCCGTGAAGGCAAAACCTATCAAATACAGCAAAGCACTTTAAAATATACATGCTGCCCGCCCACCCCAATATATATATATATATATTGGTGACATTCCAGTCAACCAAAGATGATGCCTGAGTCTGCACAAGAGGTCCCCTGTTCCGTGAGATCCTGGGGAGGACGGAGGGAGGAACTGAGAAGAAACCACCAGCCTGTCATCCAGGTCCCAAAGGATACTGCCTCGCTTCCCTGTCAGATATCAAACTGGTTCTGAGATTGCTTTGATGAAATAAGGTGGCGTGTCATTTGGAGACTTCCTTGATTGGCAGCGTTTATCTCTGTGGGTACCAAGAAACTCCACTGGAGATTAACTTGCTTCCGAGTTCCAAAATTGCTCCTTGTGGGGAACCGTGGTGCAGGACATTTGAGTCCCATTTGCAGAGGGACAGACCCTCTTGGACATAGAAAGTTGGCTGGCTGGTACCAAGTCAGACGTTTGGGCCCATCTAACCCAGTGCTCTCAACACTGACTGGCAGCTGAAACTAATAAAGAAACTGTTGCTGGGTCTAAGCTGCTGTTTGCAAGGGTCTAAGCTGCTGTTTAGAGGGACGCGGGTGGCGCTGTGGGTAAAAGCCTCAGCGCCTAGGGCTTGCCGATCGAAAGGTCGGTGGTTCGAATCCCCGCGGTGGGGTGCGCTCCCGTTGCTCAGTCCCAGCGCCTGCCAACCTAGCAGTTCGAAAGCACCCCCAGGTGCAAGTAGATAAATAGGGACCGCTTACTGGCGGGAAGGTAAACGGCGTTTCCATGTGCTGCACTGGCTCACCAGATGCAGCTTTGTCACGCTGGCCACGTGACCCAGAAGTGTCTCCGGACAGCGCTGGCCCCTAGCCTCTTAAGTGAGATGGGCGCACAACCCCAGAGTCTGTCAAGACTGGCCCGTACGGGCAGGGGTACCTTTACCTTTACCTTTAAGCTGCTGTTTGCTGTTGTGGCTGCTTCATCCAGTCTCCACAGCAGCTAAAAAGACTATAGCAAGTCCGAAACCAGGACCTGAACACAGCACTGTGCTTGTTAAGTTGTGGGTGAACATATCAGACGACACAGCAATCCTTCAAACAGCTCTTGTTTATTCACAGACCCAGAACAGAACTGGGCTGAAGGGTTCAGCCAACCTGCTTATATAGAGCTCAACTACAGAGCAACAGGAACAACTTTCTATAACTATCCAATCACTGAACGTCACTTTCAATTTCTTATTTGCATATGTGGACCTGAGTGAAAACTATCTACAATATCCCCCTGCTGGCCCAGGGTGAGAACTTCAGTACATAACAGCGCTCCTCAGGTGTGATCCGCAGGAACTTGTCTACAGTCTCCAACAATGGAGGTACTGCTACACAGCCACCTGCCAAAGCTTCCTTGAACTTCTCACAGCTGAGGGGAATGCGAGGGGGGCAAGCAGATCAGGACCACAATACCTCAAGGACTGCTTCTCCCCATATACACTATCCCAGACTCTGTGTGTGCCTCCTCCATGTGAGGTCTGGAGGGCGGAAACACAAAAACAGGCCTTTTTTGTGGTGGCTCTCCACTTGTGGAATGCTTTAGGCACCAGGTGAAAACATTCCTCTTCAACCAGGCCTTTGGCTGATTAGATACCAGGAGAGGACCGCCTCTCCTGGTATGTCCCATAGAGGACCTTACGGTCTTCAAACAAAAACATCTTCTGGTTCACCAGAAGCAGCTTAGTCATGTTGGCCACATGACCCGGAAGCTGTATGCCGGCTCCCTCAGCCAGTAAAGCGAGATGAGAGTCGCAACCCCAGAGTTGGTCACGACTGGACCTAATGGTCAGGGGTCCCTTTACCTTACTGCTGGGTACATGTTAGAATGGTTCCCCCATACAAAAATAAAAATAATTCTAAAAATCCCTGCACACAGAATGCTAGCATGTCAAGAAGAATGGTGCTCCCTGCCATCCTAGTTTTCTGCATGCAGGAATTTATTTATTTTTCAGTAAAGCACCTTCAAACATACACAGCTGTTTGTGAAACCCACCCATATTTCCATTATTAGACGATTTTGCTGAGCGAAAACACAGAAGACAATTTAGAAGACGAAAACAACAACTCCCTTCCTGCCCCGTGAGGAGTTTGACACAACGTGAAACATAATGTGGCACTTTGAGCAGAGCAACTTGATTTTTTAATAAAGATTTTTGGGGGGGATAGGGGACGACGACAATATCGCCTTCACAGTTCTCCACCCTTCCATCTAAAGGGCACAATCTAGTCCTCCAGTGATTTAAAAACAAACACACACACACACACCAAAAAAAGAAAGACTGTGAAGCTAAAGATGATTAGATGCCATGAGAATTCAGGCAGCAACTCCCCAAACTCTGCTGCAGATCGAGACAGCTGCAGAGGCAAGCTGTGAAGAAGATTCATCCAAGGGTTCCTGACCCCGTCTCACATGCCAGGATACCGAAAGAGAGAAAGTTGCCGGCGGCCATGGGAGATCTCTGGTGGTTGCACTGCGGCAAAGGGGAAAGGCCAGGCAAGTCAGAAACAGCCGCATCCTGCTGTTATTGGTATTGACAATTAGAACGAAGAACGGAAACAGGGAAACAACGGTAATAGGATTTGTGCAGTGCTCTCCCCGAGAACTAAGAGGGCTTCCCATATTCATATCCTCATTTAAATAATAAAATACAGTGGTACCTCAGGTTAAGAACTTAATTCGTTCTGGAGGTCTGTTAATCTGAAACTGTTCTTAACCTGAAGCAACACTTTAGTTAATGGGGCCTCCCGCTGCCGCCAGAGCACAATTTCTGTTCTCATCCTGAAGCAAAGTTCTTAACCCAAGGTACTATTTCTGGGTTAGCAGAGTCTGTAACCTGAAGCGTCTGTAACCTGAAGCGTATGTAACCTGAGATACCACTGTAAAGTGGGGCTATTAACAACAACAACAACAACAACAACAACAACAACAACAACAACAACAACAACAACAAATTTTATTTATACCCCACCCTCCCCAGCCAAGACCGGGCTCAGGGCGGCTAACACAAGATATAAAAAAAATTGATTAAAATACAACTTAAAAACAAGATTAAAATACAACGTTAAAATGCAGACTCATTTCAGTAGGAACTCAAATCAAAAACTTTTGGGGGGATGAAAATGTCAAATCTTCACCAAGGCCAGCTATCCAGACTGGTCCTACATGGGCCAGAAAAAAGCCAGGGAAGTCCCCAAATAGGAGTTCCATCACATAAGGAGAAAGGAAAAAGGAAAGAGGGCTGAGGCTTAGTGCCCTTCCAAAATGGTTCTGTGAGTGAGTGTGTGTGTGTGTGTATTTCTGCAGGTGTATTCAAGATATGGGTGTTAGGAGGGAGGTAGCACCTCTGATGGAGGAAGCAGGTGGCACTGTGGTCAAAGTCACAGAATGTTCGAGTCCGCATGATGGGGTGAGGTCCCATTGCCCTGTCCCAGTTTCTGCCTACCTAGCAGTTCGAAAGCACACCAGTGCAAGTAGATGAATAGGTACCACTACGGCGGGAAGATAAACGGCGTTTCCGTGCGCTCTGACTTCTGTCACAGTGTCCCGTTGCACCAGAAGCAGTTTAGTCCTTGCTAGCCACTTGACCCGGCAAGCTCTCTATGGACAAACGCCGGCTCCCTTGACCTGAAAGCGAGGGGAGCGCCGCAACCCCATAGTCGCCTTTCACTGGGCTTAACCGTCCAGGGGTCCTTTACCTTTTTACTTTACCTTTCTGTGGATGATATCAGGAAAGACAGGAGGGAAACAGAATCAACCAATCAGACGAGACTCATTGTGCAAATAATGTATATAAAGCCTGAGGTTTGGGGGGAGGGAACTCATTCACTGTTTTAGAGCTGCAATAAGGAGCATGAAATCATTACGCAACTCCGAGTATATTTCATGAATCATTCTCCCATCAGTCTTGCGGGCTAATGCAACAGATGAACCTATTACGGTGGCAGATGCAAAGCTCTCTGCCCTGAGCGGGAAATTGGTTGCAAAGACCCTTTCCCTCCCTCCCACTCCCCGGCCCCACTGCTGACCAGTGCTCATTTGCTCCCAAACCAGCAGGTTAGATGGATATGTGGACCAAAGGGGGCTTTAGGGGGTCTTTTAAAGTGCGGAGCTTGGCAGGCGAACGAGGTGCTGAGCGCCGAGATCACCTGCCTGACCTCCCTCCTAGTCCTCAGCAGGAGTAAGCTGGCAGCAGCTGATCTCATTAATAAAACAGGCCTTGCCTCCCTTGGGTTCACTGCGGTGCTCATCAAGATTTCACCTTATGCTCAAGCAGCCAGTGCCGCTCCATACCCCGTGCTGAAGAGAATCAGGGCTGTCAGTTCATCTCCGCCTGACATACCGGAAAGCGCGGAAAGACAGGGGGTGGAAAAAATACCCACACAAAATGTGAAATGGAGACAGGTTCCTCCTGTGACCTAAAGGATAAGAAGGCAGTGCCTATATTTAAAAGTGGCTCGAGGGGATAGCTAATGAGAACTGGCCCATTTAAGCTTTACGCCCCGGCCCGGTCTCTCGAATCATCGTCGTAAACACAGGCCCAGGAGAAAACTAAAACTTCCACGGCCGGTATTTAGGTTGCTCCACTTTGCCATTTCAGGTTGGGCAAAATTCCACACTCCAGCGCTGTGGTCTAAACCACTGAGCCTCTTGGGCTTGCTGATCGGAAGGTCAGCAGTTCGAATCCCCGCAACGGTGTGAGCTCCTGTTGCTCTGTCCCTGCTCCTGCCAACCTAGCAGTTCAAAAGCACAACAGTGCAAGTAGATAAATAGGTACCACTCCGGTGGGAAGGTAAACGGCGTTTCCGTGCGCTCTGGTTTCCGTCACAGTGTTCTGTTGCACCAGAAGCGGTTTAGTCATGCTGGCCACATGACCTGGAAAGCTGTCTGTGGACCCTTCAGAGGCATATAGAAGCTGTATATTTTTTAAGATGCTTATTGTCAGAAGATTCAGGTAGGTAGCTGTGCTGGTCTGACGCAGTCGAAATATATTTTTAATTTTTTTTAAAAAAAAATGTCCAGTAGCACCTTAGCAACCAACTAAGTTTGTTCTTGGTATAAACTTTTGTGTGCATGCACACAAAAGCTTATACCAAGAACAAACTTAGTTGGTCTCTAAGGTGCTATTGGACAATTTATTTTTAAAATATATATATTTATTGTCAGAAGGTTAAGGCATCATCGCCAACTGACTCTGTTTACCAGAGAGAGTTCTTATTCTCTGATACATGTCTCTTGGAAAACATCCGGTTTACAGCTCACCTTATCACACCCCTTTAAAAAGTCGTGACTTCCCCCAAAGAATCCTGGGAACTGTTTGGAAACAGGGGTCTCCTAACAGCTCTCAGCACCCTAAACAGACTACAGCTGCATTCTTTGGGGGGGGGGGATATGACAGCCATCTTCAAATACCTGAAGTGCTGTCTCATGGAAGATAGAGCAATCTTGGGGTAACTGTGCCCCTGAAGGACCAGGTGCGCAGCCTGGGAGTCATTTTGGACTCACAGCTGTCCATGGAGGTGCAGGTCAATTCTGTGCTCAGGGCAGCTGTTTACCAGCTCCATTTGGTACACAGGATGAGACCCTACCTGCCTGCGGACTGTCTTGCCAGAGTGGTGCATGCTCTGGTTATCTCCCGCTTGGACTACGGCAATGCGCTCTACGTGGGGCTACCTTTGAAGGTGACCCAGAAACTGCAATTAATCCAGAATGCGGCAGCTAGACTGGTGACTGGGAGAGGCCGCCGGGACCACATAACACCAGTCTTGAAAGACCTACATTGGCTCCCAGTACGTTTCCGAGCACAATTCAAAGTGTTGGTGCTGACCTGTAAAGCCCTAAACGGCCTCGGTCCAGTATACCTGAAGGAGCGTCTCCACCGCCATCGTTCAGCCTGGACACTGAGGTCCAGCGCCGAGGGCAGTTCCCTTGCTGTGAGAAGTGAGGTTACAGGGAACCAGGCAGAGGGCCTTCTCGGTAGTGGCGCCCGCCCTGTGGAACGCCCTCCCTTCGGATGTGAAGGAAATAAGTAGCTATCTTATCTTTAAAAGACATCTGAAGGCAGCCCTGTTTATGGAAGTTTTTAATATTTAATGCTGTATTGTTTTTAACACTTGATTGGAAGCCACCCAGAGTGGCTGGGGAAACTCAGCCAGATGGGCGGGGTATAAATAATAAGTTGTTGCTGTTGTTGTTTTGGCTTTTTTGGTGCTTCAGACAGCAGGACCCAAACCAATGGATTCAAAGGACAAAAAGGAAGATTCCAGCTAAACACCAGGAAGAACTTTCTGGAAGCAAGAGCTGTTTGACAGTGGGACGGGCTTCCTCAGAAGGTGATGGGCTCTCCTTCATAGGAGAGGTTAGATGGCCATCTGTCAGAGGTTCTTTAGCTGTGATTCCAACTCTGCAGAGGGTTGGACTAGATGACCCTTAGGATCCCTTCTGATTCTAGGCTGCAATCTTGACATGAGGCACTACTTAAAAAAGAGCTCCCTTTTCTCCAAAAGGCAAAAAAAAAAAAAACCACTCCAAAAATCAACACCACTGAATATTTCTAAAGCACCCAAGCTATGTAGCACTGATTCATAATCCGATTTGGTGGTGGGAGGAAGGGAAAAGATGAGCAGCTTCAGGCATGCATCAGGTGGTAACTTTTCCAAACACTCAGCACTGGGCATCTGTTGTGTTTTGCTGCAGTCACTGCCAGTTCTCCCTCTGACCTCAGCAGGAAGAAATCAGGGCAGACTCAAGAGGCTTGGAAAAATTCATTCAAATGGATGGGTGATATATTTTCCCCCTGCTGTTTGCAAGCAAATATAACTCATTAAGGAGAGCGGGGCATTTCAGAAGAAAGCTAAAAAAATAATAATGGAGAAATGAAACATCTAGCATTTCATGCAAGGCTCCAAATTTCCTGCACCCAAAAACCATAAAAACCTAATTTGGCGTCAAAGAACCCAACCTTTTCTTCTAAACCATTTATTTCATTATTATTTTTTAAATCACCGTCCCATTGCCTTTACCAAGCGCCCATGGTGGTTCACCACAACCACCGTAAAAACACTAAAGCAAATAAGGGAGCAGAGGTCGTTTCCATACCTCTTTTGGCAAAGCTGACTCCTTGCTTTCAAGGAGTCAGGCTTCCCAAGGAATCGGAAACTTGCTGGCGAGGGCTATCAAAAAACATGCAGAAAGAAGCATTAATGTTCCACGGCCACCTCAGGATCAGCGAACGCCTCTTTGCTCACTGCTCTACAAGGAGGAAAAGACTCTCTGGAACATTGGAGTCATTTATTTTATGTACCTGTTTAAATGGTTTTACCCCATTCACTCGCTGAGATTTGAAGATTCGCATAGCTGCCTTTTGTCCTAGCTTGGCGACATCACTTCTCTTCCGATGGGCTCCTCCTGATCTTGCTCAACACCCTCAAAAGGTAAAGGTACCCCTGACCATTAGGTCCAGTCGCGAACGACTCTGGGGTTGTGGCGGTCATCTCACTTTATTGGCCGAGGGAGCTGGCGTACAGCTTCCGGGTCATGTGGCCAGCATGACTAAGCCACTTCGGGCGAAACCAGAGCAGCGCACGGAAACACCATTTACCTTCCCGCTGGAGCGGTACCTATTTATCTACTTGCACCTTGACGTGCTTTCGAACTGCTAGGTTTGCAGGAGCAGGGACCGAGCAACGGGAGCTCACCCGGTCACGGGGATTCGAACCGCCGACCTTCTGATCGGCAAGTCCTAGGCTCTGTGGTTTAACCCACAGAGCCACCCGCGTCCCTTGCTCACCACCCTTACTATTTATTAAATTTATATAGTATACAAAGTATATAAATACTTTCAGGCCAGCTGCTAACCCGAGCAACAAGCTAACTCTGAAATTGTAGCTGCTGTCATTCAAGGTGTCAGCACGAGTGTCCAAAACCCTAAATGGCTTGTGACCCAGTTACCTAAAACAGCTCCTTCTGCAATCTCCACCATTTTGGCCCCTACAATCAGCAAGAGGGGCTACAGGTGTCTGCCCATTTGACAACGCTGACAGGACCTTGTGCCGGAAAAGGAAGGAGACAATCTGGTGGATTACCTGACAAAAGAATTTTCTGACTTTTGGAAGCAGGAGCTGGACAAAGAAGAATTTAAGATAGAAAGTGCATTTAGACTGGGAGCAAGGCAGAGGAAGAACAGACCCAGAGACTGTTTAATAACCCTAAGATCAAAGGAGGAACGGGACAAAATATTGAACCTGCATTACCAAACAACCCTTCGAATTGAAGATTTTCACATTGAGATTTTTAAAGACATCCCCAAAAGTATCTTGGACGCAAGAGGACACTACAAGGACCTGGTGATATTGCTGAAAAGGAACTACATACAATTCAGGTGGGAGTTTCCCCAAGGCTTGTCTTTTAAATACAAGGGGAAGAAAAGAAGAATAAAGACAGTGAGTGATAAAGACAAGTTCTTGGGAGAACACGAAGAAGACCTACAGAAAGAGACGTTTCCAGGGCAAGGGCATCCTTCATTAGATACGGATACGGAACCACCGACAAACGAGGAACAAAAATTGGGAGCTGTAGGAGGAAAGAGTAAATAACCCCATCATGGCTCTGCAACTTCTAACCTGGAATTGTAACGGTTTGAACATTCCCAGAAAAAGGAAAAATATATTTCATGCTTTAAAGAAAGACCAATTGGACTTGATTTGTTTACAAGAGACCCATGTGACAAGAGCACATAGAAAATTATTAATAAATAAAAGACTGGGACAAGAATTTATATCTTCAGACAGAGTAAAAAAGAGAGGAGTAGTGATTTATGCAAAGGAAAAGCTGCAACCGAAACAAATCTTTAAAGACGACCAAGGAAGATATTTGGCAATTGAAATCCAATTTCAAGGAGAAAAGTTCCTGATAGTGGGAATCTATGCACCAAATGAAGGGAAAGCTGAATTTTTTAAGAAGTTGCATGAGACTTTGATGGACTATATGGATTATAATCTAATCATGATGGGAGACATGAATGGAGTAGTTTCAACAAACATGGACAAAGCACAAAGACAGGTAGTAACAAAAGATGGAAGACTACCAAAGACTTTTTTTGAAATGACTGACAATATGGACTTGATTGACATTTGGAGAACAAAACACCCATTAGAAAGAGAGGGAACCTTCTTTTCTGAAGCCAAAATGACATGGACACGGATTGACCAAATTTGGGTGACTAGCAGTATGGCGCAGAACATAAAGAGAGTGGAAATCTGCCCAAAAACTTTCTCCGACCACAATGCAGTAAAGATGGTGATGAGGCAAACAACAACTGGCTCCTTCAGATGGAGAATGAATGACATCTTACTTAGAGATGAGGAGATTTGCAAGAAGGCCCAAAAAACTTTGAAAGACTATTTTGAAATTAACCTAAGGACTAAAGTAGAAAAAAGAATAGTATGGGACGCAAGTAAAGCCGTGATGAGAGGGTTTCTGATACAACAAAATACATTAAAGAAAAGAAAACAAAATGAGAGGAAGGAAAATTTTTTGGAAAAGATAAAAGAAGGGGAAAAGAAACTAAGATTGAAGCCAAAATCACAAGAGATTTTAAGAGAAATCAAACTTTATCAAACACAATATATGGAACTGACGAATCAAGAATTAGAGTGGAAAATTAAGCAAATGAGACAAAAGACTTTTGAATCTGCTGACAAATGTGGCAAGTTATTGGCTTGGCAAATAAAGAAGAGACAAAAACTCAACACGGTAACAAATATAGAAGTGGAAGGAAAGAACATAAGTAACCCAGCGGAAATTAGGAATTGTTTTCAGAACTACTTTAGACAACTTTACACACAAGGGCCACAGAAGGAAATGGATATACAACAATTCCTCGAGGAAAATGGGCTGAAAAAGGTCTCGCAGGAAAGTAAGACGATTTTGAACCAGGAGATATCAGCACAAGAAATAGAAGATGCCATTCAAGGTATGACGTTGGGCAAATCCCCAGGACCGGATGGACTGACTTCCAAATACTACAAAGTTCTGAAGGAAGGGTTGATACAACCTTTGAAGGAAGTCTGTAACAAGATTATGGAGGGGAAAAGGGCACCCGACACGTGGAGAGAGGCCTACATTACACTTATACCAAAGACAGAGACTGAAAAGACCCAACTTAAAAACTACCGACCCATCTCGTTATTGAATGTGGATTACAAAATCTTTGCTGACATTTTAGCAAATAGACTGAAAAGAGTTTTGATGGAGGAGATTCATGGGGACCAAGCAGGCTTTCTCCCGAAAAGGCATTTGTCGGATAATGTAAGGAATATAATTGACATTTTGGAAAAGTTGGAAGTGAATATAAACACTAAGGCTGTTTTGATATTTGTGGACGCCGAGAAAGCCTTTGACAACATTTCTTGGAGTTTTATGTTGAAGAACCTCCGGGGGATGGGGGTAGGCCAAGGGTTTGAGAATGGTATAGGTGCAATATATTCTGAACAGAAAGCAAAATTAATTGTAAATAATGTAGTTACAGAAGAGTTCAAGATTGAAAAAGGGACACGACAGGGGTGCCCTATCTCCCCATTACTTTTTATATCAGTCCTGGAGGTTTTGCTTAATATGATTAGGAGGGACCAGTTGGTTAAAGGGATTCAGGTCGGAGCTAAACAATACAAACTGAGAGCATTTGCAGATGACCTAGTACTTACATTGCAAGAGCCAGAAGCTAGTACGAAAAGAGTTTTGGAAATAATCCAAGAGTTTGGTCAATTGGCAGGATTCAAATTGAATAAGTTAAAGACAAAGGTATTGGAGAAAAACTTGACACAGGTTGAAAAAGAAAGGTTTCAGAATGAGACAGGGTTGACTGTGGTTAAAAAAGTGAAATATTTGGGTATAAATATGACAGCTAAGAATGTGAATCTATTTAAAGATAATTATGAAAAAACCTGGACAGAAGTGAAAAAAGATTTGGAGATTTGGTCAAACTTAAAGCTTTCCTTGTTAGGTCGAATTGCAGTTATAAAAATGAATGTATTGCCAAGAATGTTGTTTTTGTTCCAAGCATTGCAAATAATGGATAAAATGGACTGTTTCAAGAAGTGGCAAAAAGATATATCTAAATTTGTCTGGCAGGGCAAAAAGCCCAGAATTAAATTTAAGATACTAACGGATTCAAAGGAAAGAGGGGGGTTTGCCCTGCCAGACTTTAAATTGTATTATGAAGCGGCAGCTTTCTGCTGGCTGAAAGAATGGCTGCTTCTTGAAAATACAGACATTTTGGATTTGGAAGGCTTTAATAACATTTTTGGGTGGCATGCATATTTGTGGTATGACAAGGTTAAAGCACACAAAAGTTTCAAAAACCATATTGTCAGAAAAGCATTATTAAATGTCTGGATCAGATACAAAGACTTGCTGGAAAATAAAACTCCAAGGTGGCTATCGCCATTGGAAGCAAAGGCAGTTAAAAAGTTAAACATGGAGTCGAAGTGGCCAAGATACTGGGAAATTCTGGAAAAGGAAGGGGACAAACTGAGATTGCAGAGTTTTGAGAAATTAAAAGGGAAGGTGAGAGATTGGCTGCACTACCATCAAATAAATGAAGTGTTTAAATTGGACAGTAAAATTGGCTTCCAGGTGGAAAAATTAAAATTGGAGACAGAATTGTTAGAACCCAGTACTAAGAATTTGTCAAAAATGTATAATCTTCTGCTGAAATGGAATACACAAGACGAAACGGTTAAATCAGCTATGATTAAATGGGCTCAGGACATTGGTCATAATATTTTGTTTGCTGATTGGGAAAAGTTGTGGACCACCGGGATGAAATTTACGGCATGTAATGCCTTAAGAGAAAATATTATGAAAATGATCTATAGGTGGTACATAACCCCAGTCAAGCTTGCAAAGATTTACCATTTGCCTGACAATAAATGTTGGAAATGTAAGGAAAAGGAAGGTACATTCTTTCACCTCTGGTGGACGTGCCCGAAGATTAAGGCATTCTGGGAAATGATCTATAATGAACTGAAAAAGGTATTTAAATATACTTTCCCCAAGAAACCAGAGGCCTTCCTCTTGGGTATTGTCGGCCAGGGGGTGTTAAAGACAGATATAACTTTCTTTATGTATGTTACAACAGCAGCTAGAATACTCATTGCGAAGTACTGGAAGACGCAAGATTTACCCACACTGGAAGAATGGCAGATGAAGGTGATAGACTACATGGGCTTGGCAGAAATGACGAGCAGAATCCGAAACCAGGGAAGAGAAGCAGCGCAAGAAGAATGGAAAAAGTTCAAGGACTATTTAAAGAAATATTACAAAATTAATGAAAGCTAGAATGATGTTGGACTGGAAAGTAAATGGTTACTATTAGTAATGGTTAAGACAAGGAGAATAAGGAAGATTAGTTTAAATTTTAATTAAAATAAGGGAAGATTTGCTGAGTAATTGATAAGAACTTGGAATACAGAAAAGGGAGGCATGAGGAAGTCGGGGAAGAAAGGTATAAGAAACTAAGATACGAAATGGTACATGTTTTTTGTTCTGTTTTTGTTCTTTGTTTGTTTATGTATTTGTTATATGTTTGTGTTGTCATAAAAATCTGTAATAAAAAATCATTATTAAAAAAAAAAAAAGACAACGCTGACAGGACCTTGTCATTTGAAGTTACCCATTTGCAGAATCCCCTCCATGGTGATTTCTGTCTCCGTCTTTATTAACTTTAAGGAGGGGTTTCAAAACATTCCTGTCCACCCAGGCATTTGATGGCTCAGATTCCGTTCCCGGCAACTCTGACATTATGAACTGTGAGAGTATGTGGTCCTCTTGAGACATTTTTACATGGCTTTTAGATGTTTTTAATTTTTTTTTGTTTTGTTTTATTATTAATTGCACAGTTTTATCACTGAGGTATTTGCTGCCCTGGGCTCCTTTACGAAGAAGGGGAGGGTATAAATTTAATAAATATCACCATGTTGCTCCTCTACCTGGATGACTGTTTTATTCTGTCCCGTTATTCTTCTGGGATATCTTCGGGAGAAGAAAAGGCAATGCAGGAATCTCCACTAAAGCAACCATGACAGATGGCCATCCAGCTTCTGCTCCTCAACCCGGGGGCTCCCTCCTCCTCCCTCTTCAAAAATTCCTGGAAATCCTCATTTGGTAAAGAGACTAAGATTTATTCTTACTTATTTATTAGAGAGAAAAAGAGAGAGCTCTAGGCTCCTCATAGAACCATAATTCGCAGGGTTCCCTGTGGAGAGGGATTGAAGATTAACCCAGGGTTTCCAAATCTGGGTCTCCAGCTGTTTTTGGACTACAATTCCCATCATCCCTGGCTAGCAGGACCAGTGGTCAGGGAAGATGGGAACTGTAGTCCAAAAACAGCTGGAGACCCAAGTTTGGGGAATCCTGGATTAAACTACGTTAAGAGTGCAATTTGGTGCACACTCACCCAGTAGTAAGCCTCCATGTGCATCACAGGATTTACTTCTGAGTAAACATATCAAGAGTCATGCTGCACACCTTTAACAGCTCTCCCTTACTGGATCAGGGCAATTGCTTTTTTAATTCAAAATTTCTATTCGCACTTAAAATAAAATAAAAACTTGCATAACTTAACTGGGTTTGGAAGCTGGTTGTGCCATGTAATTCTGTTACTCACTCCCAGTTCATGCTTCCCACCCAAAAGTATAATCATGTTTCCTAGCTAGAAAAGTGAAGCGGGAGGGAAACTATAAAAACACTTACGCAAAGGTCATAATAACAATCTGCAGAGATTTTTACAGCTGCCTCTCTCTTATTTGAGGGATCCGCTTCTAACCATCTCCTACGCATTTGTTATTTTTGACCTTTGCACATGCTTTTTTTTTTAAGGGGTGGGGAAGGCGGAGGAGGGGAGAACCCACACAGATTTGGAAGGGCCCAAATATTGAGACTAAAATTTATAAATATGGGAGAGTGCCTGGCCACGCAGAATAAGCAGAATCATGGGCGTAGCGAAGCAGGACACATTTTTTGTTTTTATTTCTTGCTCAGTGCCCTTTTATTTGTGGGGGGGGGGGAGAGAGAGACAGAGAGAGAGAGAGAATATTTCTGGACTATAACACCTCCAATCCTAGGTGCATTTCTGTGAGTGTAGGTACCACTAAAGTCAAATTCCCAAGACGAAAACCTAAATATGCTAAGGGCTAGAGGTGCAGAGGATTTCCCCACCCACACATTCCAAATAAAAGTGCATACCTTCCAACATTTCTCCGATAAAAATAGGGGTGTCCTATTCTATTACTGGAAGTGAGAGCAGGACCATAAAGAAGGCTGATGGCCGAAGAATTGATGCTTTTGAATTATGGTGCTGGAGGAGACTCTTGAGAGTCCCATGGACTGCAAGAAGATCAAACCTATCCATTCTGAAGGAAATCAGCCCTGAATGCTCACTGGAAGGACAGATCCTGAAGCTGAGGCTCCAAGACTTTGGCCACCTCATGAGAAGAGAAGACTCCCTGGAAAAGACCCTGATGTTGGGAAAGATGGAGGGCACAAAGAGAAGGGGACAACGGAGGACGAGATGGTTGGACAGTGTTCCTGAAGCTACCAGCATGAGTTTGACCAAGCTGCGGGAGGCAGTGGAAGACAGGAGGGCCTGGCGTGCTCTGGTCCATGGGGTCACGAAGAGTCGGACACAACTAAACAACAACAACAAATGCTGTTGTTGTTGTTCTACCCCATCCATCTGACTAGGTTGTCCCAGCCACTCTGGGTGGCTTCCAACATATATAAAAACATTATAAAACAACAAACATAAAAAATCTTCCCTATTCAGGGCTGCCTTCTGATGTCTTCTAAATCTTACAGAGTTAGTTATCTCCTTGGCTCGGGGGGGGGTCACATAACCCTCCAACATTTCTCCAATGAAATCAGGGACATCCCACCATAACCTCCAACATTTCTCTGGTGAGTTGAGGGGCGTCCTAAGGAAAAGTGGGACATTCCAGGATCAAATCAGAAACCGGAACGGCTTCTGTAAATCCAGGACTGCCATTGGAAAATAGGGATACTTGGAAGGGGTTGGACTGGATGACACATGGGGTCCCTTCCAACTCTACAATTCCTATGAAGCGTTACGGAAATTATGGGGGGGCACATCTTTAAAGTTAAATGTTACAAATATTACGCCTGAATGTATCCTTTCAACTTGACAACTCAGGGAAGTTACCTAGCTTTAAAAAATAATATAAAATCAACTCCTTTGCCAGTTTCTTTCATTCCAAAGCTATTTTCTCCTTGAAAAAGAACTCCAGGAAGTTCCCAGAGGTGACAATTGCTGAGCTGATTGTTGGCCAAGGAAAGCTTAATCCCATCACGGAACTTGCCAAGGAGCCAGACATGCAAAGGAAGTTCTATTGTACTTTGGGTGGTGGGACTTCAGAGGTGTTTGCCTATGCTAATCTTATACCTGAGTCTTGACCTGTCATGTCTGCTTATGCTAATCTTGTACCAAGGACTTGTCTGGACATGTTTGCCAAGGTTAAACTAGTGTAACCCCTGTGTCCCAGGCCACAGCGAAGTTAGGCTGGCCTCAACTAGAGCCAGGGCTTTTTCGGCTGTGGCTCCGACCTGGTGGAACACTCTGTCACAAGAGACTAGGGCCCTGTGGGACTTGACATCTTTCCGCAGGGCCTGCAAGACAGAGCTGTTCCGCCAGGCCTTTGGCCAGGGCACAGCCTGACTCCCTCCCTCAGCAATCTTCACGGAGCTCTGGCCCAATGGTGGCCAGTGGCTTGAATTTAATTAATTTTATAATGAATGATTTTAGAGTGTTTTTTGTGTTGTACTTTTGTATTGTTTTATTGTTGTTAGCCGCCCTGAGCCCGGCTTCGGCTGGGGAGGGCGGGATATAAATAAAATTTATTATTATTATTATTATTATTATTATTATTATTACCCCTCCCCTTTTGTGACATGTCAGTGATGTAGCAATGATGCTGTACGAACTGTATTCTGGGATATGGTGGGAAAGTTTTAAAAGCCTTTGTCACCCCATCCTCGGGGTTCAAAATTCCTCTTTGAACCTGTTGCGCAATAAACTTTGAATTACAGCTATTTGCTCCGGTTGGTGGCTGGACTCCTTCCTTTATTCCACAGGGACCCTCGGGTTCTGCCCGACCAGCTGGGTGACTGAGCAGCCTCGCACCTAGATTTTTCCGTAACAGAAGGCATGCAAAATTTTGCATCCACATTCAAAAGATGGGCTTGTAAAGGGAGAATCACAGAACGTACCACAGCTCTGATTGTTGACACTGCTGGAAGTTACGTTATAAGCATACAGACAAGCGATTGTGCCCCCTATTCATAGGGAATATTTGAATGAGGTTTTTTCTTTCTTTCTTTCTGGAGTCCAGTGGCTATAAAGCCCCAGCCCGCTTCCATGTTCTTCCGATGGCAGAAAAGTTTGTTGTGACAGCTGGGGTGCAAAGGCAGCGATGGAAGCCATCTGTATTCATGGGGCAAAAGAGAAGGTCGCTGGGGAAAAAACCTCTGTAGAACGGAGAATATCGCACGTGATTTCCGCCCCCCTCCTGTCAACCCCACCACCGCAATAAACTCCTGTGGGTCCCTGCTTAATCAGTTCTTTAAAAGGCATAATCACCGGCTTCGGAATGGGAGAAGGGCAATCACAGAAATATCAACCCTAATTGAAGTTCAGGGGCATGAGATTTGCCTGGAAAACTTAACCTTTAAGGGATCGTTGTTACACTCATGGTTACGGTTTAAAAGACACGATTCACCTTCCTCCCCCACCCCCGCCGCCGCTGCCCCCACACTTGCTGAATGTGATTAAATTATGGCAACACCGGCGACATACAGTTTTCATTCATTTTTATCATAATGCACATTTTTTAAAAACAAAAAACAAAAACCCAGAACTCTAGAGAATCATATGCAACATAATCAAATGCTTCCGGAAAACCTGAGGAAACCCGTTTTAATAAAGGAAATGGCAAAATTAAGTCAGTGACATATTTAGACATATCTATATATCTATAGATGATGCTAGATGATAGACAGATAGATAGATGATAGATAGAGAGATAGATAGATGTTATAGATGATAGATAGATGATAGATATAGATGATTAGATAGATAGATAGATAGATAGATAGATAGATAGATAGATAGATATAGATAGATGATAGATAGATGATAGACAGATGATAGATAGTTATAGATAGATACCGTATTTTTTGCACCATAAATCTCACTTTTTTTCCTCCTAGAAAGTAAGAGGAAATGTCTGTGCGTGTTATGGAGGGAATGCCTACGGGTGGCATGCCTACAGATTTTCCTCCTCTAAAAACTATGTGCATGTTATGGTCGGGTGCGTGTTATAGAGCGAAAAATACGGTAGATAGATAGATGATTAGATAGATAGATAGATAGATAGATAGATAGATAGATGATAGATGATAGATAGATAGTTAGATGATAGATGATAGATATAGATCACGGGTGTCAAACACAAGGCCCGCGGGCCGAATCCGGCCCGCCAGACCTCGTCATGTGGCCCGTGTAGCCGCCGCCGGCCTTCACCTTTTATTCTCACGCTTCTTTTTTTTTGACACAAGAAAGCCGCCTCTTCAGCGCATGCGCGGCAGCCTACAAGCCAGAGAACGTCTGCCCTCTAACGGCGCCGGCCGTTCTACACAGGAAACCTCCTCTTTACATGCATTCAGGAAACCTCCACTTGTTTTTATATTGAGCGCATGCCATCCTGTGATGTGACAGATCCAAAGGCTGCCTGAACAACAGGCCCTTTGAGGGTGACCAAACTGCTGATGCGGCCCCCCGATGAATTTGAGTTTGACACCCCTGATATAGATGATGATAGATGATAGATAGATAGATAGATAGATAGATAGATAGATAGAGATAGATGATAGATAGATAGATAGATAGATAGATAGATAGATAGATAGATGATAGATAGATGATAGATAGATCGATAGATAGATAGATAGATAGATAGATAGATAGATAGATAGATGATAGATAGATAGATAGATAGATAGATAGATGATAGATAGATAGATGATAGATAGATAGATAGATAGATGATAGATGATAGATAGATGATGGATCATAGAGAGATAGGCCATTTTAAATCCATCCATTAGTTGGCTTCTCACGCTGTAATTAGAATGAGTCTCTACACCCTGAAGTCTCTACCCTAGTCTGGCTGAAGAGTGCTCTGAAACAGGCATGTAAAGGTTTGTACTGTTACACAATTCAAGCTAGTAATCCAGCACCCAAAATCTGTTTTAAAAGAAAACGCATAATTAATGGTTTCGAACCTTTTTGATCCAACAGTTTATAAGTGTTCTAAATATGGAAAAGAAATAAGTTGAGTGGCCCGTTTTTAAGCTGAGGGGAAGAGAGCTGAAGGGCACACTTTAATTCCAGCTCTGATATGTCAGTGTACTGGAGAATGGGAAAGAATAATAACAACATTTCATTTTCATCTTCTGACAATGAGGACTAATGTCTGTGCCAGCTGTGCATGTCTGCCCCCAGCCCAAGCCAACAAGACTCTTGCCCCTTACAGTTCTCCTTAAGAGTTAAAACAAAGGCAGCTGATTATTAGGTTTTTAATTAAAAGGCATTAGCAATAACCTCATGCTGATTTACAAGGCAATAACCTTGTCTCCAAACTGAAGCGCTTCCATTGGCAAAGTGCCACCAATAAGCAAACATCCCCCCCCCACACACACACACACTATAAAAAGGCAAGATAGCATGGCAATTTTTGAGATGTAAAGCAGAATTAATATAATGTTCTGCTGAGAAACGCAAGATTCTTTATTCAACTACCCAGTTGCAATGCGGGTCCTGTGAGATGAAGGTCTCAAGAGAGTCGCCTGGAAATCTATATCAGAACTACTATTGTTAGAGGGTTGGACTAAAGTTGGGAAGTCCTGGGTTCGAATCTCCACTTGGCCATGAAGCTTTTGGGAATTATAGGGACAGAACTACCTAAATTATATAGAAATTTATTTATGTAGCAGCAAGAATGCTACTTGCCCAGAAATGGAAAGAAGCCGAAGTCCCAGCAAAGGAAAAATGGATACAAGAACTTGTGGAATATGCCTGTGGGAAACCAAAGTACTGAATTCTAGCAACTGGTATTCAGACGCATTGCAGCATCCAACACACTTTATAACTAGTGGAGCGTTCTTCAGATTTTTCCATAAGCAACGAGGGGTACATGCTATTTCCCCACCTGTGTAAATGGGTAGTGTAACACAATCAGGAAGCAAACGGCACCCGATTTCTGTCTCCTTTGAGATGAACGGCAACTGGTGTGTGTGACCTTCCCCTTTCTCCTCTTCCCATATCGGCACAGAAGCCACTTACCTTCTTCGGTTTTTAATTGACAGAGAACACGGTCAGCGGCACACCGCTGAGAATTGATGCAGAAAGATGCGCAGCGAGTTCCCAAATGTCACACTCAACTGCCCGGAAGGCATGGGGAAATCGGCAGCTGCAGGAGGAAATAATCTGCAAAAACAGCCTCAAACATGCAGCTTTCAAGGGAAGAGGCCTTTTCCGAGTTGCACGCTGTGATGGGAGGAACATGGGCTGCCAACTCGCCTTCTAGAGGGGCACAGAGCACAGGGAGCTGCCTTGTGCTGAGGTGGACCATTGTTCCATGTAGTTCAATATTGCCTACACTGTCTAGCAGCAAGATTTGAGGCCAGGATCTTTCCCTGCCCAACCTGGAGTCGCCGGGGATTGAACCTGTGACCTCCTGCATGCAAAGCAGAGGCTTTACCACTGAGCTACCTCCCTTCCTAGTGGACAGTTCTTAGACAGATGGACTATGTCAGGAGTGCGTGCAGGAGCCAGGCCCTGTGACCAGCAGGACTTTGCAGGACTGGGGCCTTCCTAAGTTTGTTCTGGAGAGGCAAGGCACGGCCTCACAGGTGAGGCTGATTGGTAACTCACAGCACCTGGTGGCAAGAGCCAGGAAGGGATATAAGGTCAGCATTTCCCTTCGGCTCTTTGCCACAGCAACACGTTCCCTGCCTTGCTGCGTTTAGCTCCTTGACTCCTTGCTTCTTGATCCTCGGACCCCTGACTTCGTGACTCCTTGCTTCTTGATCCTCGGACCCCTGACTTCGTGACTCCTTGCTTCTTGATCCTCGGACCCCTGACTTCGTGACTCCTTGCTTCTTGATCCTCAGACCCCTGAATTCGTGACTCCTTGCTTCTTGATCCTCGGACCCCTGACTTCGTGACTCCTTGCTTCTTGATCCTCAGACCCCTGACTTCGTGACTCCTTGCTTCTTGATCCTCAGACCCCTGACTTCACGACTCCTTGCTTCTTGATCCTCAGACCCCTGACTTCGTGACTCCTTGCTTCTTGATCCTCAGACCCCTGACTTCACGACTCCTTGCTTCTTGATCCTCAGACCTCTGACTTCGTGACTCCTTGCTTCTTGATCCTCAGACCCCTGACTTCACGACTCCTTGCTTCTTGATCCTCGGACCCCTGACTTCGTGACTCCTTGCTGCTTGATCCTCGGACCCCTGACTTCACGACTCCTTGCTTCTTGATCCTCAGACCCCTGACTTCATGACGCCTTGCTTCTTGATCCTCAGACCCCTGACTTCGTGACTCCTTGCTTCTTGTTCCTCAGACCCCTGACTTCGTGACTCCTTGCTTCTTGATCCTCAGACCCCTGACTTCGTGACTCCTTGCTTCTTGATCCTCAGACCCCTGACTTCGTGACTCCTTGCTTCTTGATCCTCGGACCCCTGACTTCGTGACTCCTTGCTTCTTGATCCTTGGACCCTTGACTTCGTGATCCTTGCTTCCTGACCCTCGGACTTTTGGCTTCCTGACTCCTGGCTTCTGCACTCCCGTTCCTGCTCCCACCCCGCCATCTTGCCCCTGGTCCCGACGTCCTTAGCCAGGACTTTGATCGCCCGTGAACTGGACCGTGACAGACTAAAAGTCTGACCTATGAGGAGCGGTTGAAAGAGCTGTGTATGTTTAGCCTGGAAAAGAGGAGATATGATAGCCATCTTCAAATATCTCAAAGGCTGCCCCATGGAAGAGGGAACAAGCCTGTTTTCTCCTGCTCTGGAGGGTAGGACCAGAACCAATGGAGTCAAGTTGCAAGAAAGGAGATTCCGACTCAACATTCAGAGAAACTTTCTGACAGCAAGAGCTGTTTGACAGTAGAATCGTCTCCCACGAGTAGAGGTGGACTCTCCTTCCTTGGAGGTTTTTAACCAAAGGTTGGACGGCCATCTGTCATGGACGCTTTAGCTGAGATTCCTGCATTGCAGGGGGTTGGACTTGATGACCTTTGGGGTCCCTTCCAACTCTATGATTCTGTGACCTGATATAAGCATCTTACATCCTACGCTCCTATGCTCGCATCTCCAGCGGATGTTCACAGGTGCATAGAGAAGCCCTGTAATATGAGTAAACTAGGACAGGCAGGCAGGAGGAGCATCAGACATCTCTTCCTCCTGGAGGAAAGGCCTTGTTTTCTCAAGATTGGGGGGGAGGAAAAGGTAAAGGACCCCTGGACAGTTAAGTCCAGTCAAAGGCAACTATGGGGCTGCGGCGCTCATCTCGCTTTCAGGCCGAGGGATCCAGCATTTGTCCACAGACAGCTTTCCGGGTCACGTGGCCAGTATGACTAAACCACTTCTTGTGCAACGGAACACCATGATGGAAACCAGAGCACACAGAAACGCTGTTTACCTTCCCGCCACAGTGGTATCTATTTATCTACTTGCACTGGCGTGCTTTCGAACTGCTAGGTTGGCAGGAGCTGGGACAGAGCAATGGGAATTCTCCCTGTCGTGGGGATTTGAACCGCCGACCTTCCGATCAGCAAGCCCAAGAGGCTCAGTGGTTTAGACCACTGTGCCAGCCCAGTCTAGCAGCCTCCAACTCCTCTTAATTCTTAGTAGGAACATCGGAAGGTGCCTCAGACCATCAGCTCAGTGTTGTCTGCACAGTTTCTGCCTAGAAATTCAGCCAGCGCTACCTGCAGATGCTAGCGATGGAACCTGGGACCTTCTGCATGCAAAGCAGGTGTCCTACTAAGCTGTGGCCTCTCTTCTGGCAGTTATAGAGGGCGACACCACAGCAGCAACCTCTGCCCTCAGCATGCCCACATCCATTGTAAGGAATGGCACCTACTGGCCATCCTTTTACACCTATGAATGCACAAATATCAGGTCAGATATTGCCCCATAAACATGTGTGTGCAATGGGCATGCTGTCCATGTCCGAAGTTTTTTTTAGGAATTCCACTTGCCCGGATACTGTTTTAAAGAATAGCCATGTGTTTGTGCTTAGAAAGAGCTTTTCGTTTCCCCTATTCCCCTCACAAAACTCAAAGCTCCCTGGGAAGAGAATTGCAAGAGGATTAGGGGGTCTACAAACAACTCTTTGAGCCCTTAAACTACATTTCCCAGGATTCTTTGGGGGATCCATAACTGCTTAAAGTGGCATGATACTTAAATGCATAGTGCAGACGGGGCCATAGTGAGATACGCTGGGTTAGTAGAAGAGCAAAGGGCCTCTGCTCTCAATTTTAAAATCCGTACGTCTGTATGTTTATATTTTGATGCCCTTCATTTTGAATTAACCATTTCGGTTTTATTACTGAGGTGTTTTTCCACTTGTTGCTTTTAACAGAATGATTATTGCTCAAGAGAGATTGTCTATATGTTGCACAAGCTGTTTTAAGGTGGCATGAAAAATAATGCAAATAAATTAATCGTTCTAATTTGTGGGATAAGGACAGAATACCTTGATGCCCGGAGAAGGGAGCTGCTATTGAAGCATGCTGGCAATTACTATTAAAGAGAACATGACACACAAACACCGCAATAAGAGCTCCAGTTATAAACAGCTGCTCATAAGCGCACACATCGATTCTTGATGTCATCACAGAGGCAGTTTAAAAGGGCTGCAGTTTTCTTTTCTTTTTTTAAGGAGATGAACTGCACAGATCTAAACATAAACTGCTCAGGTCCAGCCTTGTCTCTCATAAAACTTCACCAAGGCTGCAGACTTAAGCATTTTTACAAGGAAATTGTAAAATTGTAATTGTCCTCATTTGATTCCATGGGACTTACTTCTGAGGAAACTCCACCAGATTGGGCTTATGCCCAATTATTTTTACATTTGGTACTTTACAAGCCAAAGAGACAGGAAGTTTCCAGAAGATGAGGAAGTGAGAGGTATAAATAACACTCCCTGAGTCAGAGGGCAACACCCCAAAGTCAGCAAAAAAGAAAGAAAGAAAGAATTATAATGGTGTATGTCCATTTTTTAAAAAATTAAACCACCACACATTTCAGATACATTTCTAACACATGGGGAAAGACCATTTTTCAATAATAATCTAACCTCTTGAACAACATAGACAACCCACCCATTGTACTATTTCAAAACCTGCTCCAACTTGAAGTGTTTCAACCCAATTACCAATATATTTCTAGTAAACCAGCAGTTTGCAAACTGAGTTTCTGGGGATTACAACCAGAAGATGCAAAGAACCTTGAAAGACGTACTAAATGCTTAGAGCAGAGGTGGGGAAACTTTGGTCTTCCAGATGTTGCCAAACTACAACTGCATTCAGCAAACAAAGCCAATGGCCAGGGGTTGTGGAAGTTGTCGTTCCGCCAGAGGTGTAGGAAGGGGGGAAGGAGGGGGCGGGCCACTCCAGGTGCCACTCTGGGAGGGGTGACATGAAGGCCCCCGCCTCCCCCCAGCTGTAGAGCGGCCGAGGGCGTGTGCAGTCCATATAGGTGCCGCTCGCATGCCGTCCGTACAGGATAGCGCTCGCACAGCAGCCTGTACGGTCGCCGTGCAAGAGGCAGCCCATACAGCTGCACGCGAGCAGCAGCCCATACGGAGTGCACATGTGCAGCATTCCGTACGGAGTGCACACGATGCCGTACATGCGCAGTCCGTACGGGCTGCACCACCCCGGGTGCCGGAGAGGGTTCCTCCGCCACTGAGTTCCACAACATCTGGAGGGCCAAAGGTTCCCCCCACCTTTTTGGGGCATTTGCTTGGCATCATCAACAGTCAACAACGTCATTTCCAGGGTGTATATCGTTCACTGCTCTCTGGTAAAAGAGAAAGAAAATTCTGTCTTTCCTGAGAGCGTAGTTCTTAGATCTGGACAGCCTTCTGCAAGCTCATGTTTTGGAGTACAACTTCCCACAGCCTCGGCCAGCACAGTAGGGCATCTGGTTAGGAAAGGAAAGCCTACGGCTGTAGAGAAACAGCAAAGCCAATGGTCAGGGAGGATGGTAGTTGGAAGGTATCGCTTTTGCTACCTCTGCATTCAAAGAATCAGCTGCCTTGCTTGGGAAATGCAGTCATCAGGCCCTTCTTGGAGACAGAAGGCTTGATGGAGTTGTGGAGCTTGTTGGGTCAACATCAGCCTTCCCTGGGAGCTCTCCCTGGTCCTGAAGGCCCTTTCCATAGGTTTGCTACCTACTGCAGGATGATTTCTTCCAAAGGTCTGTTCCCTCCAAGTTTTGCTTGGCATCCCATGAGCAAAACAGGAGCTAGCCATGGTTTATTGGTGAAGCTTGTCAAACACAGAACCTGGGCTCAACGAGGGCCCAGGCATGACCCACAGCAACCCTTGAACATGGAAGGGTTACTTGCACTGAGACAAACCACTCACCCATCTAGCTACAGCAATTGGCAGCGAGTCTCCAGGGCTTGATCAGACGTGTCTCCCAGCACTAGCTGGATATAGCAGGGGTGGAACACAAAGCAAATTCTCTAACACTGAGATACCAACCCTAACCCTTCACAGAAACTGCTACACAATCTCCAAGGATGAGAAGGAGCAGATACATTTTGTCTTCCCAAGGCAGACATCTTCCTTACAGATGTTGCTGGTCTACAGTCCCATCATCTCTGATCACTGGGCACACTGGCTGCCGCTGAGGGGAGTTTGTATCCAACGGTGTCCATGAGCGAGCAGAACAGACTTCTGCTAGCCAACCATTGAAGAGAGCAGTGCAGCTATTGGGGAGTGGAGATTATAACAGAGTGGAAAGCAATGAACTGCAGTGAACAAGACAGGGCGCGAAACTTGCAATTTGCCTGTGTTTGCAGCCAAGAGGAAAGGGTGTGGATTGGTGGCAATGACTTTTAGTCGTTGGAGAAGGAGACTTGGGTGACCAGGATGTTTAAGCTGGCAGCACTGGGGATGGGTGGAGAGTTGTTCTGGCCTGCTAGAGGGTTTTTTTGAAAAACCAGCAGCATCAGGGAGGAAGGAGAGTTCAATTCTGGGGAGCCAGTGATCAGGGCTGGCTGATTTGAGCTCTGTGACTTTACTTAGACTACTAAGAAAGACCAACGCTAGTCAAAAACACACATTGCTGTAGGACACACAAATGTGATTGTTTAGTTGCTCAAGAGTTACAATGAAGCCGTTTGCTTTTCCTTTTTTGTGGTTACAGAGTAGGCTGCATGGATTTGTGTAAGAGCTCATAACCCACCTACTCTCAGAAACCAGAAGCATAATAATGATAATAATAAATTTTATTTATATCCCGCCCTCCCCAGCCAAGACCGGGCTCAGGGCGGCTAACACCCAATATAAAAACAATTGATTAAAATACAACTTAAAAACAAGATTAAAATACAACATTAAAATGCAGCCTCATTTCAGTAGGAACTCAAATCAAAAACTTTTTGGGGATGAAAACGTCAAGTCTTCATCAAGGCCAACTATCCAGACTGGTCCTACGTGGGCCAGAAAAAAGCCAGGTAAGTCCCCAAATAGGAGTTCCATCACAGAAGGAGAAAGGGAAAGGGAAAGAGGGGGAGGGGATAAAGTTGATTCCAAGCCAAAGGCCAGGCGGAACAACGCTGTCTTACAGGCCCTGCAGAAAGAAATTAGATCCTGCAGGGCCCTGGTCTCGTGAGACAGAGCGTTCCACCAGGCCGGGGCCAGTGTTGAAAAGGCCCTGGCTCTGGTTGAGGCTAATCTGACTTCCTTAGGGCCCAGGACCTCTAGGGTGTTGCTATTTATGGACCTTAAGGTCCTCCGTGGGGCATACCAGGAGAGGAGGTCCCATAGCCAGACACTGGAGAGACCTGTCAGGAGTAAGCATAGGCCAATGGTATCAAATAGTATGGGAAACAACCTTATTAGAAAAACTAACCAACAAACTGAAACTGACATGAGACAAACAGAAGAAGATGCATTCACCCTGGTATGCTTACCCTTTATCACATACACAGCCCAACAAGACAACAACAACAAAACCCAACAGCATTCGAATCAATCTGGTTAACCTGATCCAAACACACACTCCACTCACACACAAAAACAAATTTCACTACAGCTAAAGACAACCAACCACACCCTAGGCCAGCCCCAACCTCTCTCGCCACCAAAGGAATACAAGCAAATAGTAAAGAGAACATACACAAGTGACGATGACACAAAACCCCACAAATACACTAAGTAGAACAGAAGCGTTGCCACCAGACTCAGACCCCTCTTTCCACCTTTTCTTCCTAACCTAACATTGTATACAACACTCATGTCTCACAACAAAGGAAACTGGTCTGTAAAAAACACAACATCAAAAAAGAGACAATGCATGTGTATTTTTTGTAAATTAAGAAATCTTCAATAAAAATATATTTTTAAAAAACCAACAAAGTAGGCAGCATGGATTTGTGTTTGTGAATATAATCACTTTTTTATAACTAAGTGCCTCCCATCAGCTTTGGTCGGTGACATAGTTGCAACCCTATCTAGATGGGGACAGCCTAGCTTCTGTTGCATATACCCTGGTGACTTCTCTGTTAGATTACCACAATGCATTATACGTGGGGCTGCCTTTGAAGATGGTTCAGAAACTCCAGCATTAAGCAGCCAGATTGTTGACTGGGACAAGGTGGTCTGAGCATGACCTGAGTGCCTTAGCTACCACTGGCTTCTGGGCTCAATTTGAAGGAATGGTTTGGACCTGTATTGTGGCTCGGGGCTCCCCAATACCTCAAGAACCACCTCTTTCCATACGAACCTTCCCACATTCTACATTTCTCATCAGAGGCCCCTTGCTGTGTGTCTCCTTCAAGGGAGGTGCAAGAGGTATGAACAAGAGAGTGGGCCTTTTTAGTGGTGGCTCCCTGGTTATGGAATGCTCTCCCTAGGGAAATTAGCCAGGTGCCAACCTTGTCAGCATTTTCCCAGCCAGGCAAAAACACTCCTGTTCACCCAGGCTTTGGGGTCTTAAGATTGTGGCCTGTAGGATTGGTTCTTTTTGTGCTTGTTTGTGGGTGAACATTTACAGCCGGACCTTGGATCTCAAATGCCTTGGTTCAGATCAGAACTTGATCAGAGCTTGCAGGACAGCAGCTGAAGAAAAAGGGTTTTCTTGTGTGTGTTTCTTGTGGCTGATTAGCTGCTCTCCCTGTGCAAAGGTCAGAGGGGGCAGGGTTTCTGTTGAGGCAGGTGATTAGCTGTGGGAGGAGCTTATCAGAGCTTGCAGGGCAGCGGCGCGCGCAGTTTGATCCATCTTTTAGATTTAGGGGAGCTAGTCTCAAACATTTGTTGGGGGAGACCTAGGTTTTTTGTGGGGGATTTATTTGTCCTGTCTTCACGCTTTTTATGATGGAGGACCGCTGTAGTCACCCCCAACGACACGTTCTCAAGATGGAGGGTGAGGGAACAGCTGCAGTCGCCAGCGGTTCCTGCGCAATGTTTGCCATCTTGCCAAAGGTTGTAGGCAGCTTTACCTGCAGCAATTGCATGTTGATTGCCCTCTTAAAAGACAAAGTCCAGCAACTGGAGGAACGTGTAGCTACGCTCCAAAGAATTAGAGAGCTGGAGCTCTTCTTGGAAGCAACAGAGCACACCGTCTCCACCAAGGAGGAGACAGGGGACTCCCCTGAGAAGGAGGCTAGTTCACCAATACAGGAGCCAGATATATGGAGAAACGTGACTCAAAGAAGTAGGAGGCCCAGGGTTCGCTCTGATTGTTTAGAAATACACAATCGCTTTGAGGTCCTCTCCCCTAGCATGGAAGACGAAGAGCAGACTCCATTTGAGGATCTCTCCCTCATTACAGTCGATCAGGTATATGAAGACGAGCAGCAAAGTCAGTCCTCAGGGAATGTGCAGGTGACCTTGGAACGGACAGCTCACGGAAGAACCCCGACCAGACCTAAGAGGAGGCGTGTAGTGGTGATAGGGGATTCCCTACTGAGGGGAACAGAAGCAGTGATCTGTGGGCCTGACAAGATGTCTCGGGAAGTGTGCTGTCTCCCCGGGGCTAAGATCCAAGATGTAACTGAACGACTGCAAGGAATCATAAAACCCACTGACAAATACCCCTTCCTCTTGGTTCATGTGGGAACCAATGACACTGCAAGCAATAGCCTCCAGAAGATCAAAAGAGATTACGAGGCTCTGGGCAGGAAATTGAAGCAATTAAATGCACAAATTGTCATCTCATCTGTCCTCCCAGTTGAACGACGTGGCCCAGGGAGAGAGGGAAAAATAGTGGAAGTGAACAACTGGCTTCGCAAATGGTGTAAACAGGGACGGTTTGGATTCTTAGATCACGGACTGCAGTTTCCTGAAGGTGGACTTCTGGGAAGCGATGGGCTGCACCTCACAACGGTTGGGAGGAATGCTTTTGCCAAAAATCTCAGAAACCTCATCAGGAGGGCTTTAAACTGACTAATGTGGGGGAGGGAGACAGTGCTCCTGAAGGTAGGAGTCTATCAATTGATGAAGATGATCATCCAAATGTCATAGACCGAATGGAGCAAACAGCACGCAGACCTAGTGGTGGGAGGAAAAAATCCTTAAATAATAGACACGGGGGAATGATTAATGGACTTCAATGTCTGTACACTAATGCGCAAAGCATGGGAAATAAACAAGATGAGCTTGAGCTCTTGGTACAGCAAACTAAATATGACATAATAGGAATCACTGAAACCTGGTGGGATAAGTCCCACGATTGGAATGTAATAATGGAGGGATACAATCTATTTCAGAGAAACAGACCAGACAAGAAAGGAGGAGGAGTGGCGTTATATGTCAGGGATGTGTATACCTGTGAAGAGATCCAAGATTTAGAACCTCAAAGCCAAAGTGAGAGCATTTGGGTCAAAATTAAGGGAGAGAAGAAGAACAGTGACCTCATTGTGGGAGTTTACTACAGATCCCCAAGCCAAACGGAGGACATAGATGATGCCTTCCTGGAACAGATGGCCAAGCATGCAAAAGGAAGGGCGATAGTAGTAATGGGGGACTTCAATTACCCGGATATTTGTTGGATATCAAACTCAGCCAAGAGCATAAGGTCAAACAGATTCCTCACTGGCCTTGCAGACAACTTCATTGTCCAGAAAGTGGGAGAAGCAACAAGAGGAACAGCCATTTTAGATCTGGTCCTAACCAATGTTGATGACCTGGTTAGTGGGGTAGAAGTGGAAGGATCATTAGGCGCGAGTGATCATGCTCTTCTGAAGTTTACTATACAGCGGAAAGGAGCAGCCAAGCATACTAGGACTCAATTTCTTGACTTTAAGAAAGCCGACTTCATAAAACTTAGGGAAGTGCTGGGTGAGATCCCATGGACAGTAATACTAAAAGGAAAGGGAGTTCATGATGGCTGGGAGTTTGTTAAGAGGGAGATAGTAAAAGCACAACTTCAGGCAATACCAATGAGACGGAAACATGGAAGGTGCCTAAAGAAGCCAGGGTGGCTATCTAAAGAACTTTTAACTGAGTTAAGATTAAAAAAGGATGTGTACAAAAAATGGAAAAGGGGGGAAACCACCAAAGAGGAATTCAAACAAATAGCCAGCACGTGTAGACACAAAGTCAGAAAAGCTAAAGCACAGAATGAACTCAGGCTTGCTAGAGAGGTTAAAAGCAACAAAAAAGGCTTTTATGGGTATGTTCGTAGCAAAAGGAAGAACAAAGAAACAGTGGGGTCACTCAGAGGAGAAGATGGTGAAATGCAAACAGGGGACACAGAAAGGGCTGAACTCCTCAATGCCTTCTTTGCCTCAGTCTTCTCCGATAAAGAAAACAATGCCCGACCTGAAGAATTTGGAGCAAATGATTCAGCAGAGGAAACACAGCCCAGAATAACTAAGGAGATAGTACAAGAATACTTGGCTAGTCTAGATGTATTCAAGTCTCCAGGGCCAGATGAACTGCATCCAAGAGTATTAAAAGAACTGGCAGATGTGATTTCAGAACCACTGGCAGTCATCTTTGAGAATTCCTGGAGAACAGGCGAAGTCCCGGCAGACTGGAGGAGGGCAAATGTTGTCCCTATTTTCAAAAAGGGGAAAAGAGAGGACCCAAATAATTACCGCCCAGTCAGTCTGACATCAATACCAGGGAAGATTCTGGAGCAGATCATTAAGCAAACAGTCTGTGAGCACCTAGAAAGGAATGCTGTGATCACCAATAGTCAGCATGGATTTCTGAAAAATAAGTCATGTCAGACTAACCTGATCTCATTTTTTGACAGAATTACAAGCCTGGTAGATGAAGGGAACACAGTGGATGTAGCCTACCTTGATTTCAGCAAGGCATTTGACAAGGTGCCCCATGATATTCTTGTAAAGAAGCTGGTAAAATGCGGTCTTGACTATGCTACCACTCAGTGGATTTGTAACTGGCTGACTGACCGAACCCAAAGGGTGCTCATCAATGGTTCCTCTTCATCCTGGAGAAGAGTGACTAGTGGGGTGCCACAGGGTTCTGTCTTGGGCCCGGTCTTATTCAACATCTTTATCAACGACTTGGATGATGGACTCAAGGGCATCCTGATCAAATTTGCAGATGACACCAAACTGGGAGGGGTGGCTAACACCCCAGAGGACAGGATCACACTTCAAAACGACCTTGACAGATTAGATAACTGGGCCAAAACAAACAAGATGAATTTTAACAGGGAGAAATGTAAAGTATTGCACTTGGGCAAAAAAAATGAGAGGCGCAAATACAAGATGGGTGACACCTGGCTTGAGAGCAGTACATGTGAAAAGGATCTAGGAGTCTTGGTGGACCACAAACTTGACATGAGCCAACAGTGTGACGCGGCAGCTAAAAAAGCCAGTGCAATTCTGGGCTGCATCAATAGGAGTATAGCATCTAGATCAAGGGAAGTAATAGTGCCACTGTATTCTGCTCTGGTCAGACCTCACCTGGAGTACTGTGTCCAGTTCTGGGCACCACAGTTCAAGAAGGACACTGACAAACTGGAACGTGTCCAGAGGAGGGCAACCAAAATGGTCAAAGGCCTGGAAACGATGCCTTATGAGGAACAGCTAAGGGAGCTGGGCATGTTTAGCCTGGAGAAGAGGAGGTTAAGGGGTGATATGATAGCCATGTTCAAATATATAAAAGGATGTCACATAGAGGAGGGAGAAAGGTTGTTTTCTGCTGCTCCAGAGAAGCGAACACGGAGCAATGGATCCAAACTACAAGAAAGAAGATTCCACCTAAACATTAGGAAGAACTTCTTGACAGTAAGAGCTGTTCGACAGTGGAATTTGCTGCCAAGGAGTGTGGTGGAGTCTCCTTCTTTGGAGGTCTTTAAGCAGAGGCTTGCCAACCATATGTCAGGAGTGCTCTGATGGTGTTTCCTGCTTGGCAGGGGGTTGGACTCGATGGCCCTTGTGGTCTCTTCCAACTCTATGATTCTATGGTTCCCGAACAAATCGGCGTCCGAACAATCAAAACCTGGAAGTGAGTGTTCCGGTTTTCAAATGATTTTCGGGAGCCAAACGTCCGGTGCAGTTTCCGATTGGCTATAGGAGCTTCCTGCAGCCAATCAGAAGCCGCGCTTTGGTTTCTGAACATCTTGGAAGTCGAACGGACTTCCAGAACAGATTCCGTTCAACTTCTGAGGTACAACTGTCCTTGGTTTGGCGTTTATTTGTGGGGTTTCAAATACATTTGTTCTGTATTTTGTAAGTTGCTTTCAGATGATTTGTAGAAAGCAATGAAGATAAATAAACGCATACATGCAGACTTGATACCTGATTCTCCTGCTACCTCCTCCATATATATATATATATATATATATATATATATATATATATATATATGGTTTTGCAATGACAATTTTGAGGTTCCTGTGCAGCTTTGTAGGGGTGGGGGTCTTGATCTTCAGACCCACGTGAGCAGGGTGCCCTGTTGCAAAGAGACTTGCAGACATTCCTGCAGCCAGTTGAGGTGCCAACTTGAATAAAATATGGGGGGGGGCGCCAGGTAAGCCCTGCCCTACATAATCGATCACAAGACACAGCATGCACACACCATTTAAATGGCAATGCCCATCAACTTTGTGGGGGCCCAGCCCCTCAAATATTTTATGGGGTGGGCCAAAGGTCCCTCAACCCCTAGGAGTTGGATCCTAGGGTTTAGGATCCAAGGGTTTAGGATTCAAGGATTAAGGACATACGGTCACTGGGAGTGACTTGTTCAAGGACACAAGGCATGGATAGTTCATTTGACTAGTGGTTAAGGTGACTATGGAACTGAAAGACAGCATTACCTATTTATCAATTCAAAAGCATTTCTAAACCCCTTTCTATTTCCAATTCTCTAAGCGGCATGCAAAAATACAGCATAAAAGCAATAAGACATTAAAAAAAATAAGGCAGTATCATAAACATAGGAAGAAACAGGAATTCAGTAATAACAGGATCTAATTTTACAGGTCAAGGAAAGTCTGTGCAAAATGATACGTCTGAATCGACCGATGGATGACGTGTCACGTTATCTAATAATCTAAAGACAAACAGTGTTGCGTCTTTATTTTTAAATGTGACCTGCCAGAGCTCCAGGGACAGAGAAATCAAAAAACCCCAAATATCTATTTCTGTAGCAAAGCATTAGTGCAGAAACAGTTTCTTCCCCTCATTTGGACAAAAACTTTAAAAAAAACAAAAAAACCAGGGACCAAATGCCCTTTGACCTCACCAAGGGCAGCCCGAGCCTCTCTGTTAATGAGCACATTTTTAACTTTTTCTCCTTCTTTTTTTTTTTACAACAATAAAAAGAGAGGGAGCGTGTGATATAAAAGTAGTGTGTAAGAACGAAGTCCTGTCAACAGTGATGGGTGTTGCCAGGCAACCAGGAGGCAGAGATGAGAGATAATAAGGAAGAGGGCCAAAGTCACAGAGGTGTCAGTGACAGCTGGAGAAGGGTGAGAAGAGGTTCCTGCTGCTGGACAGAATTAACCCCGTGTGCTCCTAAAGCACAGGGAAACAGAAGGAGAAAGCAAAGCAGGCAAAAGCAACAGTCCAAGATGCTCTCTATTCTCTCTGCTCAGAGATGATGTGCTGGTACTGCCAGAACCCAAACAGACTGGGAATTAGATCAGGGCAATGAATTTCCTCCTGGAGGTTTCAAAGAAAAGACACTTAGGGTGTGTGTTGTTGTTGCTGTTTTGCGACAGGTCGTTGACTGATTAATAGCGCATTCATGCCGAACCATCCACACACACCATTGGGCTTTATGCGTTTCTCTACAATGCTTCCCCAATGCACCAATGGTGTCTGGAAGGGCACGCTTGCACTGTACGGCAACAAAAGCAAGATACACAGCCCAGAACCTTCGTGGTACAGAAACGTACAGGATTTCGTGAGGATGTTATGTGAAATGCACTATTGGAAATGAAGCTATTTCCATACTACACTGGTACCTCAGGTTACAGACGCTTCAGGTTACAGACTCCACTAACCCAGAAATATTACCTCGGGTTAAGAACTTTGCTTCAGGATGAGAACAGAAATCACGTGGTGGCGGCGGGAGGCCCCATTAGCTGAAGTGGAACCTCAGCTTAAGAACAATTTCAGGTTAAGAACGGACCTCCGGAACGAATTAAGTTCTTAACCCGAGGTACCACTATATTGGTATTGAAAGTGGGATTGTGTACGACTGCCCTGATACCATCATGAGCACAAAACGTCACAAACCATGCATAATAAAAAAGGGCGTTCGGAGTTATACGCCTTGTTCGGAAGATGAGGAATCAAACTGTAGCAAAGATGTGAAGCAGACTAGTGGGGAAAATAGGAGCCCCCAACCCCCATTAGTCTGCTTCACACCTTTGGTACAAATGCAGGCAAACAGCGTCCAACCTGCCAGGGGGAAAAGCCTTAACTAGCTGAGAGCAGCATTTCCCTCCCCATCCGCAAAGATTACAGAAGGCTCCCAAGCTAGGGAGCTTGGGCTCAGAGCCAGAGTATAAGGAATAGCTGATTGGATAAAGAGGCAGGGAGAAAAGGTTTTGTCACTCTCCGCCAAGCCTCCAAAGATGGCTGCACCCACTCAAAAATCACTTTGCGGGCCCACATGCTAACCCTGTCCTTGGGGTCCCTCCCCCCCCCCACAAAGGCAGAGACCAGACAATAAGGTATGGGTTCGAATTGGCCACAACTTTATTGAATTCAGATTTCAGATTTAGGCAACCTGGCCTTGGCCTTGGAAGGTATCCTTCTCAACCACGCAGGGGGTTGAGGATGTGCAGGGAGACAGCTGCCATGTGAGGAGACTGCAAAGCGTGAACCTACACAGCGTGCCCACGCACAGCGCCGGATTGGGAGTTTGACCTACTTGTTGCCACTCTAGGGCCAGGGACTCCCACAAACACCCTCTAACGGGCCCTGCAAAAAGGCCGCCGCACGGGGGTACATGAGATGCCACCCCCTTTCACTCAAAGACAGACTAAAGGATACCTAACAAGGCCCAAAACTGCCACCCGAGGCCCAGGGGCCTCGCCGCCAAGGAGCCTACAACTTATTTATTAAATCTGTATGCCGCCCTTCATCCAAAGAACACAGGGTGCTTCACGATGTAAAATTTCATGCAAATTTGCCTGGCAGCGAAGCGGGAACCATGCCTGTTGAACATCTGCCTGCCCTGCAGCACAAGCCACTCCAGCTCCGCAAGAAACAAAAGCGCGGTAACCCTTAGGGAGGCAGTACCACGGAGCCTAGGGCTTGCCGATCAGAAGGTCGGCAGTTCGAATCCCCGTGATGGGGTGAGCTCCCGTTGCTCGGTCCCTGCTCCTGCCAACCTAGCAGTTCGAAAGCAGATCAAAGTGCAAGTAGATAAATAGGTACCACTCCAGCGGGAAGGTAAATGGCATTTCCGTGTGCTGCTCTGGTTCGCCAGAAGTGCTTAGTCGTGCTGGCCACATGACCCGGAAGCTGTACGCCGGCTCCCTTGGCCAATAAAGCGAAATGAGCGCCGCAACCCCAGAGTCGTCTGCGACTGGACCTAATGGTCAGGGGTCCCTTTACCTTTACCCTTCTGTTATTTGGGTTTATGCTCCATGTTTGGTTTTTAGATGCTAGCATCTGCCCTGGTCCAGACCTTCTGCTTCTCTGCAGCAAAGAGCCTTTTAGAAAGCATCCCTTGGTCTTCAGCATCCCAGACTAAACACCCTTTCTTGCAGTGGATGCTGAGACTGTGTGAAGAAAAAGGCCCCTCCCATTGTTCTGGGCCAGCAATACTGTTAGGGGACCGACACAAGGCTGGCTCTCATCCACTGGCGATTAACAAGCCCAGAGGCATCATCCTCACTGCCCAGGAGCCAAAAAACCATGGAGAGCTCTTGCCAATAAGGAGGGACAGAGCTATTACTTCTGCTTTCCCGTTTGCTAGACACTTGCTTTCAGAAATGCCCCCATTCCACCCAATTCTTGCCTGACGCCCCCTTTTATCTCGTTCCCTGGGGGTAAGGCAAAAGGCAGCTAGCATTAAAAACTCACAGCAGGTTTCCCCTTGTGCCTATGCCAGGGGAAAGAACATAATAACAGCAGGATGAAGTTATAGGCGCAATGGAAACAGGCTCACACATGGAAGTTTAGCTCAACCTCCTTCTCTCACTTCTCCTCTGTGTTGCGGACATACGTAGGGCCTTGTATTCCTTCTGCCTCTGGGCAACGGATCCGGAAAGCAAAGCTCTGCCTGCATGAGAGATCCATATGGCAAGCGCCATTCTGAGATCACCTGGTGGCTTCCTTTCTTTGCCACGCATGCTAATGCGCAGCTGCCCACTGGCTAGCAAAAGAAATAGCTGCCATCGCTGTGTCCTCTGAGGCACAGGCTTCCTAGGCAAGCTTTTTAAAAGACGTTTTTCTTTAAAAGGGGGGGGGAGAGATTTAATAGCTCACCATTCATGGATGGTGCTTGAATTCCGCCATTCCACCAAAGAGATGGCAGCAGAGGTTGTCTTCCTTTATCTTCTCAACAAGGCGCAACCCAGATAGCCCTTCGCCATCTTCTTCCTGCCTCCTAGCCCTGCGGTCGCCAGTTGGTCAGTATATAAGAGCAGCCCTGCTGGATCAGGCCAAAGGCCCCTTCTGGTCCAGCATCCTGTTCTCGCCGTAGCTGACTGGAAGCCCCAAGCGGAAAGCCCACAAGCAGGGCATGAGCGCCAGATCTCCCTTGCAATTCCCAGCAGGAATCAAGAAACAGGCAGTCTGGAAGCGCTCAGAATAGCGTGGATGCTCTTTTTGCAAAAGGCTTGAGGCAAAAAAACTGGTGTCCACACAGATGACCAACACTTCCTTAGTGTGGTCATTCTGCCAAGTGGTAAGTAGCAGAACTGACCTACAAGTGCCAGTATGTGGTGGAACAGTTTTGGGGACCTGCTCCTCTCTTTAAGCCTCATATATGAAAAAACTCCAGCACTCTTTTATTATTAGGTAAAAGTAAAGGGACCCCTGACCATTAGGTCGTTTACCTTCCCGCCAGAGCAGTACCTATTTATCTACTTGCACTGGTGTGCTTTCGAACTGCTAGGTTGGCAGGAGCAGGGACCCGAGCAACGGGAGCTCACCCCGTCACGGGGATTCGAACCGCCAACCTTCTGATCGGCAAGCCCTAGGCTCTGTGGTTTAACCCACAGCACCACCCGCGTCCCCTTTTATTATTACATTTATTTATTTATTTATTTATTTATTTATTTTTGTTATTTTATTTTGACAACGTAATAATCATACATAAATAGGAATAAAAATGTGCACCCTACCACCAGACCATTCCATTGTAACTATCCAACCTCCCAAAATTTCAAGACCTCTTGCAATGGTTTGACCCTTTCCATTTTAACAGTACAAATTCTACAAACACCCTCCATAACTCCTCAGAATCATTTCTCCTACATTTCCCCCGTCTTACCTTAATGGCACATATTAATTCGTCATTAATAGCTCTATCCCACACCTCTTTATACCATTCTTCCATTTTATATTCACCTTGCCCCATCCACTTCCTAGCTATAATAACTCATGCAGCTGTCAACAAATTTGTGAGCAAGTCCTTTCTAGCCTGCAAACCTTCCACCCCATCATCAATTGATAACAATGCTACCTCTGGACTGTGCATCAGCTTTAACCCAGTGATTTCTGTCATCTCTTTAGAAAACCCCGCCACATGTGAACATAATTCCCAGTTTCCAGGCATCCCCTCCAACGTAACACCAAATATTCCTTTTCCAGCACTCTTCTGACTCATTTGCTTACCTTTAATGGTCAGGCAGCATTGCAGCCTGGCATGAGCACATTGCAGCCTGGCACAGACTGGGCAGGATTGCAGCCTGCCTATGGATTGACCAATCTTGGGCAGTCTTAGGTGCAGGAGTTCACCAGGGGGCAGCCCCAACAGCCCAACAGGCATCTATTTGGTCCATTCCCAGGTGGGATAAATTGAGACCTGCCCATGCTTCTTCCCCAGTTCATATTCAGGTGGAGGGCTTCACTGTCTATGCAGGTGTCATCACCTCTGCATACCCCCTCCCCAAAGGCTGGCACCTGTTCAATTACCTTAAGGATATCATGTGTGCTAGCTCCCTGGCTGGTGAGGCCACAGTCCTGGCTCTCCGAGATTGCTTCGGGAAGCAAAGCAAAGCAAAACCTCCACCGTGTCTTGTACACAAAGATGAGCAGGGGAAGTCCTTCGGAGATGGGCTTTCCCCCTTTAGAAAGTGTTAAGCCATCCTAAGGTATGGTTACCACATTTTATTCAATGAATCCGGGGACACTTTTTCTTTTATTTATTTATTTTATTTTGAAGCTGAGTAGCAACAGGGAGTCAGTAGGGGGGATGGTGAGGCAAAAGACCCTGGGCTCAAGCACACATGCATATTGTATAAAGGTGCAAAGCCCTTCTTTCGCACCCTGTGAAACATAAATGCGCAGTTTTTTAAAAAACTGGGCAATGGCGTGCCTTGCGCCCGTGACTCCCAAGCCTCCCCCAATATCCTGCCCTTCCTCCTTTGTTTTGACTGATTGGGGGAGGCTTGGGAGCCACAGGTGGCCGGCTGTTGCCCAGTTTTTAAAAAAACTCTGCACATTTATGTGTTTTTTTAATAAATATTTATTGAAATTTTCAAAAAATAAAGAAAAAAGAAAAAACAATTAAAAACACATAAAATTTACATTCCTTACTATCAATAACCAATTTCCTTGACTTCCCCACACCTCCCCTTCTTGTATTCCAGTTCCAATTTTTAGCTCAGCAAGTTCTTATCCCCAAACTTTACCTTATTTTCTTTAATTCATTTTAGTTAACCAATTTTAACTTATAAACCTCAGTCTTTATACATCAGTACTTATTCTTAAAAATCTTTTTCTAAGGTCGACCCCAATTCCCTTCCACGAATTCCCCATTTTTATATTTTACATTTATGTTTCATAGGGTGCAGAAGAAGGGCTTTGCACTTTGCCTGGCAGAGAAACCATGCACCTTGCGCCCCTCCTAGGCAACAGCCGCCCACCCATGACTCCCGAGCCTCCCTCAATCTGTCAAAACAAAGGGGGAAGCGGGCAGGAGATCTGTACTGCCAGACATCCCCGGTTCTCCTTCAGCAGCAGCAGCAGCAGTGAGCAGCTCCTGAAGCCAGCCAGAGCCAACTGCGCTACCAGGTTGGCTCTGGGCTGCTGAGGCTGCCGCTGCCACGTTTCCCGGGCACAGATTTGCAAATCCAGGGACTGTCCCCAAGAACCGGGGACGTCTGGTAACCCTATCCTAAGGATCACCTGACCCTGTCTTTATGGATTAAGACCAGTTAGAGAATCCAGGTGCATCTGCGGTACAACATCAGGGCTGTATATATTTCAGTGCAATAAAAATAATATTTGAAATATTTGAAATAGCTCCGTCCCTGAAAGCAGGACTGATTTCTCTTCCACCAAACATTGGCAGCTGGTGTATGTTTTAAATTCTCCTTACCACTTGGCAGGGCGAGACGGATAACCTCGTTGTTTTGGTCAGTCTGTCTTGCATGATGCACATCGATTACAGCATAATTTGGGGAAAGCAAAGGAACCCAAAGGTGCTCAACTTTGGCCACACTGAGTCCGGGACTACTGGGTACCCTGGATAATTATGTCCCAGATATGTCACCTCCAAACTCCTGAAAAACTGGTTTGTTTGCACAGCTTAAGCCCCTCTTCACAGGCAATCTGGTTCAGCTCTTATTATTCATTTCATATATTTATATACTAAAACAGTCTCTATTCTAATAATAATAATTTTATGATTATTACCCCGCCCATCTGGATGGGTCTTTGAGCCGTTTACAAAACAAGAAATGCGAGATGCAATACGACGCACTGCGGTGTCGAACAAAACTTTCGGTGCCTTGCAAGGAAACGACAAAAGCCCCCAAAAAACAAAAAAAACCAGCAGCAGATTTTTGAAACTTTTTTTGAATCACGGATCCCTTCGCCAGTTGTTGTGATTTTTTTTAAGTGCAGACCAGGTAGCTGCTTTCTTAACATCACATTACTCAAAGAGGGAGTATCGCATCCCTTTTTGCACCAGTGGGCTGTAAAATTAGCAGCACTCACAAGTGCTGAGTTTAAAATACAAAATGGGACACACCCTGCTCCCTGGGAACACCTGACTCCCCTTCCCTTTCCCCCTCCCCTGCTTTCCGCATCCTCCTTCTCTCAGCTTGCCAAGCGCCATTTGTTACAGCTGAAGTGTTTCCTTTTCTTTCTCAATATTTCCTGTCTGCCCGGCATCTCTTTTGTAGCCCATAAGGGATAGAGATTTAAAGTTACATCATTCCCACCCTCATACACACATCCTAACAGAAGGGGGTCACGTAAAGAAGGGGGCAGGTTGTGTTTCTGGGTGCTCCTGTGTTTCCCCACTAAGATTTCATCAGGTATTACTATCCATAAGGACGTGATGGTGCTGTGGGTTAAACCAAAGAGCCTAGGACTTGCCGATCAGAAGGTCGGCGGTTCAAATCCCAGAGATGGGGTGAGCTCTCGTTGCTCGGTCCCTGCTCCTGCCAACCTAGCAGTTCGAAAGCACGTCAAAGTGCAAGTAGATAAATAGGTACCGCTCCAGTGGGAAGGTAAACAGCGTTTCCATGTGCTACACTGGTTCGCTAGAAGCAGCTTAGTCATGCTGGCCACATGACCCGGAAGCTGTACGCCAGTAAAGCGAGATGAGCGCCGCAACCCCAGAGTGTCGTCCGCGACTGGACCTACAGGGGTCCCTTTACCTTTACCTATCTGCTATTGAGAGATAGACTGCCACCGTATATGGAAGTTCCATTTTTACCTATTATGATGACTACCCCTTGATAGACCTAACCACAACGAATTGATCCAATCTCTTTTCCTCCTCCTCATTCCAATCGCCGCATTGGCAAATGCGATGAGAGCTCCCCCTCCTGTTCTTGATGGGTCGTAATCATTGCTAATTGGGAAATTTGCAAGAAAACTCTTCAGCTTAGGAAATGGATCGTGCCAAACTCTCCCCTCTCTCCCCCCCTTCCTCTAACTTTTCCACAGTTCCAGCCACAGCTCCAAGCCTAACATGGCTCAGAGGAATTGGTCTACAGAGGTGTTGCAATTATGTCCGTAATAAGCTAAAAAAGTCTGCCTCTCGTTCACACAGCAGTGCCCTGAACCTTTCCTCCTATTAACGTCTATGGAAGCTTTGCAATCAATTTCAAGCAGTCCTGCGTCTTAAAGAAAGACACTGTGAAATTTAGCACGGAGGAGCGAGGGGAAGAGAAGTGATCAGTCCTAACAGCAGTTCTCTGGAAAGCAACACCTGTTCTTAATGCACAAGGTTGAGCAAACGGGGTTGTTGCTTTAAAAAAATTACGTTGCAATTTCCACAATGCACCCTAGGAGGCTATCTTAACTGAGAAAGGAGTTCTCATTCAACTATTGTTTCTCGCCCTGTGCAAAAGCTATTAAGCAGAGATGGTGTTGCTATCTTCCAGGAGAATAAGAGAGCAAACTGGCCAAAACCCTCCAGGAAAAAAGATCTGAAGTCTTTGACTGGCAGGAGAAAGCACTCAAGAGCACCGCAGGGGAGAATCTCCTCTCTGGCTAGGAGGGAAGACAGGCTGGCTGACCTAATAGGGCTGTTCCCGTCTTTATTTTCTATAATTTAGGGACCTGCAGCGCACAGGAAGGAAGGGGAGAGAGAGAGAGGCTGTAAATGTGATAAGGAACCCCGAGGGAAGGATATTGCTACGGAACAGCATCATGGCTTATTGCTCGTTTCGAAAAGAAAAGAAAAAGAAAGAAACAGCAACTTTTCCAAACCCAAGACTGAACATGAAGTCTGAATGGCCTGCCCTGGCTATTTGGCCCACAACTAAGCTAGAGATATTTTTTATTTTTGCAATGGAGAGCAAGTTAAGAAGTACTGTAAATAAACTCCAATGACAGGTTTGCAACCTGAAGTCGTGCTAGGCTTCTGCTGTCCTCTAGGGGGCATCTGTAGACTGGAAAGTTCAAGAGGCAGGGAGTCATCAGTATGTCTCTAAGCAGAAGGAGGCAGGGCCTTCAGCATCCCTGCCAGGTGCAATACTGCTGCTGCAACATTCCTTACTGTAGCAGCAGCAGCAGCAGCAGCAGCAACATCTTGGTAGCTCAATCGGTAGAGCATGAGACTCTTAATCTCAAGGTCATGGGTTCAAATCCCACGTTGGGCAAAAGATTCCCGCATTGCACGGGGTCGGAGAAGATGACCCTTCGAACTCTACCATACTACGATCCTAGGATCTGATGGAGGAGGCCACTGCCTCCACCTCCTCAGCTATCCATCCCTGCCAATGCCACCCCTGAGGAACGAGCTGAGCGATAGGGAGCCCCCACCCCACCCTGAGTGCAACCCCTTAAAATGGGGGGGTGTTAAGATGCATTCAGCTCAATCCCAATGGCAAAGGATGCTTTGTAAGGCTAGGCTTTGGGGCTGGACAACAAGGCAGTCCAGGTTGAGACGAGTTTATGTTAAGCCCCTGAGGTCTTGCAAGGGCATCTCCCGCAATATGCTACCAAGTTAAAAGAAATATAATAATAATAATAATATCTTTATTGTCATTGCCCCCTCTCAGGGACAACAAAATTACTTGACTGCTCCATAAAAACACTAATTAAAACAATACAGTATAGTACAGCAAGGAAGATTAGATGACTTTCAAAGTCCAGGCTTCCCATTCAGGGCCGAGATCGCTCTGGAGAAGAAGCTGTTCTTAAGACAGCTCGTTCTTGTCTTCATCGTCCTGTATCTCCGTCCCGACGGTAGGAACTCGAAGAGACAGTGACCAGGATGCGATGGATCTTTTACTATGTCCAGTGCCTTCCTATGGCACCTTGTGGCATAAATCTGGTCTAAGGTGGAGAGTGGGCAGCCAACAATGCTCTCTGCTGCCTTGACAACTCTGCACAACCCCATCCTGTCCTGGGTAGTACAGCTTCCGTACCACACACATAAGCCATAAGTGAGCACGCTCTCAATGGCACAGTGATAGAAAAAAATATGGCTGGCAAAGGCTGTGGCAGAGGATCAAGGGAGTACCAGCACATCATCTTAGCTTGGAATAGGCAATCTTGGTAGTCAATTAAATTTGGGGGCGACTCCCATTCACACACACTGCTTTCATTCATCCCATGTACTGCTTACTTACTTTACCTTCCAGCCTCAACCACTATATTTCTTGTTGGTGCTGTTTATGAGCCTTCCCTTAAGGATCCTTATAGCAAGTCAGAGCTCAGTACAGTGGTACCTTGGGTTACTGAAGGTCCGTTCTTAACCTGAAACTGTTCTTAACCTGAAGCACCACTTTAGCTAATGGGGCCTCCTGCTGCTGCCGCGCCGCCAGAGCATGATTTCTATTCTCATCCTGAAGCAAAGTTCTTAACCTGAAGCACTATTTCTGGGTTAGTGGAGTCTGTAATCTGAAGCGTATGTAACCTGAGGTACCACTGTTCTGTCTAAACTAACTGGCAGTAGCTCTAGCCAGTGTGGTGTAGTGGTTAAGAGCGGTGGACTCGTAATCTGGTGAACCGGGTTCGCTTCCCCGCTCCTCCACATGCAGCTGCTGGGTGACCTTGGGCCAGTCACACTTCTCTGAAGTCTCTCAGCCTCACTCACCTCACAGAGTGTTTGTTGTGGGGAGGAAGGGAAAGGAGATTGTTAGCCGCTTTGAGACTCCTTAAGGGGAGTGAAAGGCGGGATATCAAGTCCAAACTCTTCTTCTTCTTCTTCTTCTCCAGGTCATTAGTACCAGGGACCTTTCTCTGCCACTGAGCTATAGCGATTCCCTTTGGCCAAAGGAGTCAAGAGGGCTGTGAGGCCAGCAGCCATTAAAGGGGAAGCAGCAAAGGGCTGAGGAAATGCTGGGACTTACTTGGACCCGCCCCCCCTCCCGGTGCCAACACTCGAACCCGCTTCTGTTCCAGAATCTACACCGTGCTCTTGGTAGGCAAGGGATTAAGGACGTAAGAGTAGCCCTGATGGATCAGACCAAAAGCCCCCCAGGTCCAGCATCCTGTTCCCTCAACGGCCAATCATAATCTCATGCCAGTCACCCCTAGGCTATCAGTATTTTGTTGGAATTCAAAAGCAGGCCAGGAATGTAGGTTTGTGCTATTAAAGTGCTCTGGCACTCAGGTGAAACAAATTCAAAGGTTTAAAAAAACACACCCCAAAAACCCGCTCCGTATTTTGCAGATAGGAAAGTGGTGAGAAAATGCACATTGAGTGTGGGATAAATGATCCATGGACTGGAAGATATATAATCTCCACACAAGCAAATCCAGATGGATGCTCAATAAACAGGTTATGCAAAGAAGCCAGCTGTGTCACCCTAAAAACTAGATTTCAGCCTTTGAGCAAGGGGATTCTGTGTAGCCATGATGACCATGATGACTCTGGGGTTGCGGCGCTCATCTCGCTTTATTGGCCGAGGGAGCCGGCGTACAGCTTCCGGGTCATGTGGCCAGCATGACTAAGCCACTTCTGGCGAACCAGAGCAGCGCACAGAAACGCCCTTTACCTTCCCGCCGGAGTGGTACCTATTTATCTACTTGCACTCTGACGTGCTTTTGAACTGCTAAGTTGGCAGGAGCAGGGACCGAGCAACGGGAGCTCACCCTGTTGCGGGGATTCGAACCGCTGGCCTTCTGATCAGCAAGTCCTAGGCTCTGTGGTTTAACCCACAGCGCCACCCGTGTCCCTCCAGCCCAACCTACTTCCTAGCAATTGTCCTTTTCAGATTGCCGCCCTGCACCCCCCCAAAAAAAATCCAATGTTCTCAGTAATAATTCATTTGTAATAACATTTGACCTTATTTGCAAAGGGACTTTTTCAAAGATGAGACTGATTGAAAATAAGCAATTGTTCCAATTGTTTCTCTTCATTCCTCTGGGGGTGAAATTAAGAGAATACACGCTGAGGCTGCAATCCTTTGCTCACAGACCTGAACTCAGTGAGGCTTACTTCTGAATAGACATGCACAGGATGGCATTGTTAGGAGTAATGAGAGACTTCCAGAATTACCTGTTATCCGGTTCTCCCTACACTACAATTAGATTCCATAAAATATCCCTAAGGGGCATTAATATAAAGCCTCAGGATAACAAGGTCACAGGACTTCCTAGACAACCTGTTTCATAGGCAAAATCCACTAAGACTTCAGTGCAGTCCTACACCATGTTTACTCAGAAGTAGGCCCATTGGAGATAAATGGGACTTTTGTCTCAAGGAAGAATGTGTGGGATTGCAGCCTTGGCCATAAAGTTGCCATCTATTAAACAACAAACAAAAAGCTTGCTTGCAGCTAAAAATAATAATAATCCTGTTATTCTGGCAATCTGACAATTTACAACGTTCAAGAACGGAAAATAAGAGGGTCCCAGTATGATTGCAACCTGATGCACCCCATGTTTACACGGAAGTAAGCCCTCCTGCAGCTCATAAGGCTTACTCCAAAGTGTGCACAGAACTCCCACCTTTACAGTGATATCCTGTAGCAGCTTACCAGAAATAAAGTCCCATTGGGTTCAGTAGCACTTACTCCTAAGTAAGTGTGCACGGAACTGAATCCCTGAAGTGATGTTATGACCACAGAAGTCCCACGTTCAAAACCCTGCTCAGCCCTCGAAGACATGACACAACCTCTCTCTCTTGTTCCAGCCAGCCTACCTTACAGGGCTGTCGTCCCTTTCAAGGAAACAGGCACCGATGTCAGAAAAATCCCTCCTGGTCAGCCATCGCTCTCCAAATAAAGGGAGGAAAAAATCTAGTCGGAAAGCCAATTCGTTTTTTCAATATCCGGTACCGGCTTTTGCTACTGCGGGTACCGAGAACAATCAGCCACCTGCCTCCCCTTACTCATTTTGGAGGGTCGTTTTTCCTGAAAGGCCATAAATTTCCTTGCTTTTGCCTGCTGCATATGGCGATACGTCTACCGACCTCTCATTACTGTGCAGTATGTTTTAAGTACTGACCCTGGGTTTTATTTGATTTGGGAAATGTCAATTTGGTGGGGGGTGTTTTTTTAAAGGGTAAGCTGGAAAAGTCTGATGGAAACGAGAAGCGCCGCACATCGAAAAGCGCTGCAAACGGAACGGCTTTCCCATTTGCCAGCTCCCCACACCACGAGACAGCTTCCTTGCAAATTCAAACAAAAACGGAGAATGAAGGTTTGTGGGAAAACGCTCCACGCGGGCGCATTTCAAATCCACTCGGATTCTCTCCGAAAAACTACTGCGCCCAAAAACTTCCTTCTTAAGAATGAAAGAAAAAGAGAATAGGAGAGGAAAAACCCACCAACCACCTGTGCGCTCACGCCACCGTTGCGCGCACCAGCTCCGTGCGCAAACCCTGATCCGGCTGGCACAGAGCCAGTGGCCGCTGTCCGCCCGCCCGGCGCCCGGCTCGCCTTGCCTCCCTCCCTCCCGGACCTGCGACGAAACCCTCCCTCGCCAGCGGGGGAAACCGGCGGCAGTTGCTACCACCGCCGACCAAAGGAGGGCGGAGAGAGAGAGGAGACTCGATGGATGGATGGAAAAGAAGGAAGCAGCGGCACCAACCTGGCAGCGAGGCTGCCTGCAGGTGGGAGAATCCTCTCGGCCCGGCTCCTCCTGGGCAGCCGCGGCGGAGGCGCGCCTTCTCCTCGTCGCCGCGGCCGCTGTCCGCTTCCCCGGGCTGTGACAGCGACTGCTGGGCACCCAGGGCGGCTCGGCGCGCCTTGGCGCAGGCGGACGCGGCAGCACCTGCCGCCGAACTTGGGCAGCCTCGAAGGACTGGCTGGCTGGCTGGCTGGCTGGCGTCCTCCACCTTCCCTCTCTCTTTCTCTCTCTCCAGGCTGTGGAGGTGGCGGCTGCAGCAAAGGGGCTAGGAAAGGAGGGGTGGTGGGAGAGATCAGGAATGTGCAAAGGGCCCGGATGTCTGGTGTCTCCAGCCTGCTCCCTCCTTCCTCCGCCGCCCCCTTTACGCGCAGCCACTTGGCGTGGCGGGGAATCTCCAGCGCGCGCTCCTTGGGGAGCCAAACTGTTGCTGGAGGCGAAGGAGGAGAAGGAGGAGCTTTAGTCGTCTCTGTCCTTTCCTACGGGAAGGAAGCTTTCCTTTTTTTTAATTAAAAAGAAATAAGCACACACACACAAAGATTGAAGCGCTCCCCGCTCCTTTCCAAAGCGCCTCTTTGCAAACCATTGTCCTTTTTGCTCAGACTCCCCTGGCACCGGTTTCCAGCGTGCGAAGATTGGGAAAAGCCTGGCACAGGTCGCTAGGAGCAAAGGCAAGGCGGGTATAATTGTCAGAATATTCGGCCGGTGGCAGCGAGTGAGGTATCAGAGCAGAAGGAAAGAAGGGAGCGCTTCTTCGAGGGGCGCGCGCCGGCAGGAGCGCAGCAGCGTGCGGCTTCCACGGCCAGGCAAGATCACGGGAGACAAGATAGCCCGGTCAATGGCTGTAAGACATGGTAAGCTAGATGGAACCTCCATGGCCAAAGGCAGTGTACCTTGGAGTTCCAGCATGTGGAGAGAAAGGGCAGAAGTGGTGTGGTTACCTTCTGTGAGCTCCCCTTGGAGCATTTGACTGGTGAGTGTTAAGAAGGCAGAAGCCGGAGAGGTGAGTGAACGCTCAGTCTGGTCCAGCAAGGTCTCTGATTTATGTAAAAGGTAAAGGTACCCCTGACTGTTAGGTCCACTCGCGGACATGCTGTGCAAAACACACACAGAAAGACAGAAAGACAACCCTGCCGCATAACCCCCAATTAATTCCAAATACTTTTTAATCCCCTGCGAGATTTCGCGCCCTTGAGCGAACACCAGAACTATGCAGAACTGTTAAAAAAATTATTTTAAAAAAATTATTTTAACAGTCGTTTAGGTCGGGCGGGGCCTGATTTCTCGTCTGTAGGGAGCTATATGTACAGGGATGGCGTTAAACATTTACCTGTTTACGCACACATAAAATCCTATCTATTCTTAATTCAGCAAGCGCACCTCCCTAAATTTATCCTCACAACAACAACAACCCTGTGAGGTAGGCTAGACTGAAAGATTGGCCTCATTCTTTGGGAAAGAAGGAAAGCTCTCAGCGCATCGGGCATTGGCGTCGCTAGGGAGAGTTTCGTTGAGACGCAGCACGCTGGGTTTCCTTAAGAAAATGCGTTCCGGAGTGAGAGAAAGATCCCGTAATTCATTGCCAAAAAAGAAAAAGCAGCGGAGAGAACCGCCTGCCAGGGATGGGCTCTTTATGATTGTTTGCACTGGAGGAGTTCCTGCTTGCATTGCTGGCGTGTTCGCGCTTAGCTGAAAGGAGGCGTGCCGCCTTCGTCTGGACTTTCCGGGCTTTTCTTGCACGCACAAAAGAGACGCCTTTTCGCCTCCTGCCGAAGGAAACCGGGGAGAGCCCTGCGCAAGCGGGCGCAGTAATGAACGCGCGGAGGAAGGTTACGGTGGCGCAGGACGGCGTGTGCGCAGTAGCCTTCCTTCACAGCTCCGGGTCTGAACTCCAAGGCAAGGGGTAGTAAAGGAAAAGGGAACGTCTGTGAGCCTAAGGGACACATTCCCATCTGGCCACATTTCCAGAGGCCACTTGCCAGGGGTGGCCGAGGCCAGAGGCAGAAGTGGGGAAGAGCAGCGAATGTAAACTTTCCCATTGCACAGTGGGCTTGGGGTGTTAGGAGAGTGGTGGCACATTGGGTGAGGGGATCGTTGTGCCCCTTTTTGGGTAGTTTGCCCACCTCTGGTTCCCACCTTGCGCTCAGCTCTCACCTGTGGCTCCTAAATAAGCTGTCAGCATGCAACAGCCGCCACAATCCCAGGAATGGCTTTGATTCTCCGGCTAAACCAGGTGGAGGTAGCAGATGGGTCTCAAACCCTTAGTGAGTTAGGGACTTTCCCTAAAGACAAGCTCCAGTGAATTGATCAGATGAGACCAATAGTGGGTCCAACAATCAAGAAGGCAGTTTCTTCACATGCTGCAGAGGGAAGTGAGAGGCAGACAGGGCTCACATACTCTCCAACATTTCTCCCATGAAAATAAGGATGGCCTGTTCCATAATAATAATTTTAATATTTATACCCCGCCCATCTGACTGGGTTGCCCCAGCCACTCAGGGCAGTTTCCAACATATATAAAAGGATAATAAAACATTAAGCATTAAAAAACTTCCCTAGACAGTGGTACCTCTGGTTGCGAACGGGATCCATTCCGGAGGCCCGTTCACAACATGAAAAGCCCGCAACCTGAAGTGCCATATCTGCGCAGGTGTGTGGCGTGATTTGGGGCTTGTCCGCATGCACGAGGCGCGATTTAGTGCTATTGTGCATGCGCGAGCAGCAAAACCCGGAAGTAACCCTTTCCAGTACTTCCGGGTCGCCGCAGGACGCAACCTGAAAAAACATAGCATGAAGCAAACGTAACATGAGGTACAGGGCTGCCGTCAGATGGCTCAGGGGCTGAATAACACCATACCCTTGAACATATCTCTGATGAAAATAGGGACATTCTATTATTTTTTTTAATAAATATTTATTAAGATTTTACAACACAAAACATTCATCATTTCAAAATGTATCCTTTCCATACATAAAGTTCACATTTAAAAAAAAACAAATACAACAGAAAAACAAAAATATATAACAGAAAAAAAGAAAGATAGAAAGAAAAACAAGAAAAATGAAAAACCCTTTTTCTTAAAGTTATATAGTTCCATACCCCTCTGTCTTGACCTCCTCACATCCCCCTTTTTTGTGTTCCTCCTTATTCTAATCCAATTCAGCAAATTCAAAACCTTATTGGACCATACTTAATTTTACATTCTTCTAAATATTATGTCCCGATTTTCCATTATTTTAATCCATATCTCATCTTGTGTACTATGACATAATAATGTTCTGTTCATAACCCCTTGTCCTTTTTTAACATTCTTCTTTTAATTCACCTTTAACCAAGTCACACAAACCCTGTTTCCTTCACTTCCCACAATATATTAACACTCCAAGATTTTACAATATTTCTGTAAATAGTCCTTAAACTTTTTCCAGTCCTGTTCGATCAAATCTTCTCCCTGGTCACGGATTCTGCCAGTCATTTCAGCCATCTCCATGTAGTTGATCACTTGCATCTGCCATTCCTCCACGGTGGGTAAATCTTGTGTCTTCCAGTACTTAGCAAGGAGTATTCTTGCTGCTGTTGTTGCGGAAAATAGGGACATTCTAAAGAAAGTGGGACATTCGGGGATCAAATCAGAAACCGGTTTCTGTAAATCTGGGACAGTCCCTGGAAAATAGGGCTCACCCACCTGGGAAAATAGCCCATCTAGGAGAAGGAATACTCCGATCCTAAACCTCCGCTGCATTGTGGGATATCTTTAGGAGGAGAAAAGGCTAAGGAGTAAACCCTACACAAATCTGGAGTCCCTAAGACGGTTGGATGGAGCCCTGTATGCCTCCTCCTTGCAACTCCTGCAGCCAAGCTGGTCCGCATTCTGTTGGACCACATCAGTGAGCCCAAGATGGCGGCCTTCTCAACAGGTCAGCTCCAGGGAGGTCACTTTGGTGCTGCTAACACAGCAGTTTGACTTTGCCCGAAGAGATGCACTCCATTGTCTTTAGAGACAGACGGATGCCAGCGAATACAGTAGGTTCCGTTCTACATACACCAACATCTCCTCTGTCCTCTATTCAGGCAATTAAGTGGCAACATCAGAGTTCAAGGACATGTTCCCACCAGACAAAGATGTGGGAGCCAGAGAGTGGTGAGGCCTGGGAGAGAGTTCCAGGGGGGGAATATAAACACCTTGAGGGCCATCAGGGGGTGCTCCCTGCAGTTTAGTCTCAATCTGTTTTGGTCTCTTTCAGTTTAGTCTAAACCAGTGTTTCCCAGCCTCGGATCTTCAACTGTTTTCGGACTAGAATTCCCATCATCTGAAGTATAGCAAGCAGTAGTGCAGACTGAGCTTCTGTGCATTGTTAGAACCAAACTAAGGTACTGTTTTCTCCAACGCTGGTGTGCTCCCACTGCTGGTGTTGATGGAAAGATTCCATCAATGGTGTCTCTGAATAAAATTACACATCACTTGGGAAGGCAGGCGAACAAATGCCAGTGTACTGGAAGAAGCAAAGATCACCAGTGTCGAAGCAATGATTCTTCAACATCAGCTTCTTTGGACTGGTCATGCTGTGCAGATGCCTGATGATTGTCTTCCAAAGCAATTGCTCTATTCCGAACTTAAGAATGGAAAGCTTAATGCTGGCGGTCAACTAAAGAGGTTCCAAGACTTTCTCAAGGCAAATCTTTAAAAATGTAGTGTTGTTGTTTATTCATTTAGTCATGTCCAACTCTTCGTGACCCCATGGACCAGAGCACGCCAGGTACTCCTGTCTTCCACTGCCTCCCGCAGTTTGGTCAAACTCATGCTGGTAGCTTCGAGAACACTGTCCAACCATCTCGTCCTCTGTTGTCCCCTTCTCTTTGTGCCCTCCATCTTTCCCAACATCAGGGTCTTTTCCAGGGAGCCTTCTCTTCTCATGAGTAGTATAAATGTAGTGACAAATGTAATATAAACACCGACAACAGGGGAACACTGACCTGCGAGCGCTCCAATTGGAGAACAGCCTTTACCAAAGGTGTCATGGGCTTTGAAGATGCATGAACTCAGGACGAAAGGGAGAAGTGCACTAAGAGGAAGGCACACTTGGCAAATCCACACCATGATCAACTCCCGCCCAGAAACCTAGGCCCCCACTGTGGAAGGACATGTGGATCCAGTATTGGCCTCCACAGTCACTTACGGTCTCACTGTTAAAATCGTGTTTATGGTGGTGCTGTGGGTTAAACCACAGAGCCTAGGACTTGCCAATCAGAAGGTTGGCAGTTTGAATCCCCGCGACGGGGTGAGCTCCCGTTGCTCGGTCCCTGCTCCTGCCAACCTAGCAGTTTGAAAGCACATCAAAGTGCAAGTAGATAAATAGGTACCACTCCGGCGGGAAGGTAAACAGTGTTTCCGTGTGCTGCTCTGGTTCTCCAGAAGTGGCTTAGTCATGCTGGCCACATGACCCGGAAGCTGTATGCTGGCTCCCTCGGCCAATAGAGCGAGATGAGTGCCGCAACCCCAGAGTCGGTCACGACTGGACCTAATCATCAGGGGTCCCTTTACCTTTACCTTACATGAACAATAGCCATATATGTTTCCCGTAGCTGCTGGAGAAATACTCCAGACTGATGCCCTGTCCCTCCATCCAGCTTCCATCTGAAGCTGCTGTCGAGCTGAGACGGCTGCATTTCAGGCAGCTGTTGCACATGTGCAAACAACAGAAGAGACTTGCCAGTCATCTGGTCACACCTGCTGATAAAAGATTCCAGTAGATCCACACCATACGTTTAAAGCCCATCCAATGGGATACATTCGAATGAAAAGCGGCACAGAAATATAATAAATCAAATCAAATCAATGCACATTTAAAGCACATGGCTTTCCCATCCTAGAATCATGGGAATTGTAGTTTCCCCCTCACAGAGCAACAATTCACAGTGCCCTTAACAAACTGCAGTTCCCAGGATGCAGTGGGGGAGCAGCGCCGGATTTAGGGCTGTGCAGGTGGTTCCTCTGTAGAGGGCAGCAAGCCAAGGGAGCGCGAAGAAGAAGAAGAAGAAGAAGAAGAAGAAGAAGAAGAAGAAGAAGAAGAAGAAGAAGGAAGTATAAAGAAATTATTGTGGAAAATAAGATGTTCAGGTGGGTTCCAAATTGCTCAGGGTGACGTAATACCGAAGTCCACCCCTGGTGGCCAGGGGAATCATAAAATCATAGAATTGTAGAGTTGGGAGGGACCCTGAGGGAATATGCAGCTGTCCCTTATGGGGTGTGCTGGTCCCGGGGGCTAACCAAGAGGCGAGGTCCAAGTCCACTCCGAGGTCGATGGTGCAGTATGGAGGCTGTCCGTCAAAGCTGTAGCTGGGTCCAAGGCGGGAAGTCGGGTGTGGTCAGGAACTCGTGCAGGCAGGAACAGGCTAGCAACAACATTGCTCCCGCAACCTGGGACTGGGGCTGCCTGGCTTTTATCTGCCCCGAGGCATAGGGCGGCCCCAGTCCACAGGTGACTTGCCTCTCCTGGCCTGGAGGTGAGCACTCCTCCTGCAGGAACTTAGTTCCCTCCGCCTCTCTGCCCTGAGCCTTTGCAGCTCAGGAGAGGCTGGAGGGTTACCGGACCCAGAGGCAACCTCCTCTTCCCCTGATGGGGCTGAGAGTGGAGCACCTGCAGGCAATGGGTCCTCCATCACCTCAGGAGCAGACTCAGCTGGTGCCTGCACCTGAGGATTCAGCACAGGTGAGGACCCTTCAGGCTCCAGCCCCAGCCCCGGCTCAGCTGGTTCTGGAGGCGGGGACTCCTGTGCAGGCTGGGATTCCTCAGGTTCAGCCTCTGAGTCCGAATCCCAGGCCATCACATGGGGATTGAACCTTCAACCTTGGTGTTATCAGCACCACGCCCTAACCAACTGAGCTATCCACGATCTGTGCTTTAAATGTTCAGTGGATATGCTTTGCATGTATAGTGTGGGTCTGCTAGGCTAGCATCCCGGATAGGTGCCCATCCAGCCTCTGTTTAAAGCTCTGATGAAGGAAAGTCTGCTCTTTTCCACTTCTGTCTATTCCACTGCTGAATGCCTCAGGCCATCAGGGGGTGCTCCCTACAGTTTAGTCTCAATCTGTTTTGGTCTCTTTCAGTTTAGTCTAAACAAGTGTTTTCCCAACCTTGGATCTTCAACTGTTTTCGGACTACAATTCCCATCACCCCTGACCACTGGTCTTGCTAGCTAGGAATGATGGAAGTTGCGGTCCAAAACCAGCTGGGGAACCAAGGTTGGGAAACACTGGACTCTAAACCGTTTCCCATGCAATTTGGAGAGGCGCCGCCAACACCAGAGATCCCTGGAGTCTACCTAGCCCCATAGTGTCTCAGTCAACGGAAACAATATTGGACGAGGCAGACCAGTGGTTTGACAAAGATACACCCCCAAAGCAGTTTTGTGCCTTCATTTCCAGGAACGCTCCATGCAATCACTGACGAGACATTGCAGTCCTGTCTGGAGGGATTCCTAGGTCAAATATGTCTTCCTGACTCTGAATCATTTCCCACCCTTACCAAGCGAATCTCTGTTGCAAAGGGTAAATTTAGCAGAATTCCAATTTTGGGTGACCATATGCTTAAGTTAGAGAGCACAGCTGGCTGGTGAGGAACATCTGCCAGAGTGTTTCTAATGAGGGTGAAACAGCGGTAACCGGTTGTCATGGAATCATAGGATTCTGAGAGATCTTGAAGGGTCAGCGAGTTTACCCGGCTGCCATTGACAAGTACCAAGGAAATTATTTCCCCCTTAGAGCAGTAGCCAAGCCTAATCAGTCAGTCAGATAATGAGACCTGAACGAATCGTGAATTGCATAAATAAGTGCATACGCAAAAACAGAAACAGATTGTTCAGTAATGTGTGTGAATGAGCCACTACAGATCCGACAGCAAAATTGCAATTCTCATGATGCCTCAAAGCATCCAGTGAACATTCAGCTGTGAGTCGTCAAGCCCTGAACATTCACGTGAAGCACTTAGGCATGTGTGAACTGGACCATTCTTGCTGTGTTCTTTTTTTCCAGATTAATTCCTGGGTTGAATACTTTATTGACAGCCAAACAGTCTCAGATCTTTAGCCTCTGTCCCAAGATGATGATTTAGGCTGCAATCCTTTGCGCATTTTCCTGGGAGGAAGTTCTGCTAAGAAGTGTGTGAAGGAGGAGTACCTCTGGTGGGGAAAATGTTGTGCTTCTTCTGAGGTCATTTGTCCACCCTGCACTCAGAGCTCACCTGTGGCTCCTAGAAACTGTCAGCATGACAACATTGCAACACTGACAGCGGCCACACCACGGGAAAAGGCTTTGACTGGCTGACTAAACCAGGTGAAGGCAGCTGATGGGTCTCAAATGCTTGGTGAGTTAGGGACTTCACCTGCATGTGAAGACAGACTCTGGTGGATTGAGCAGAAAAGACCGATAGTGGGTCCAAGAAGAAGGTTTCTGCACGTGCTGTAGAAGGTTGTGAGGGGCAGATGGGACATGTCAACCTGGGAAAGAACCCTTTTCAGATTATCTGAGAAAATATTATAGTCAAATGAAATCACAGGCAGGACTTGAGGAATGATAAAGGAGTGTAATGTAGGATATATGTTTTGGAGAAATATTACTTTTATGGCCGTAGATGAATGATCTGAACTGAACCATCGCAGAATAAAGGGTGGGAAGCCAAAATTATAAGGGAATATTGTGCTGAAATTGAACTGAATTTGTTAAATTGTTTGAAAACTCATAAAATTTTATTAAAGCAAAAAGGATCTCATCACAAAGTAGAATTTCGTATCCAGCAGCTACACATCTGAGCACCTGCTTTTTACCCTCTGCTCGCAACCTTTCTCCTCCTTGTTGGTGCTATTTCTAAGGGCTGCAGGATCCCGTTCTTCAGTAAGACTTCCATCCAGAAGGTTTCACTTCTGGCCAAGAGGGTTAAAACACAAAAACACGGAACGCTGCATTTTAAAAGCACATAAACTGAAGCGGAAATTCCTGACACCAAGGGATGGGACATTATGAACAACCCGAAAATGTGGTGATGATGATGCTTGCAATAAAACCCAAGGAACTAGGGATGTGGACAGTTTTCCACAGATCATTTGCCGTCTGGGAATATTGCAAGCTGTTTTGCCCAGATGGCCTCACCCATTTTGCAGCCTCTATCCTTCCAGCAGGAGCTGTCCCATCAGGCTACACTGATATTCATGTGGGGGGGAAACATTGCATGTGCTCCTGCTCTGCACGTTCCCAGACTTGCATGCAAAATCAGACATATAAGAGGCAGGACATTGTGGCTGCTTTGGGCTCTCCAGGTACATCACGTTGCAGGTAAATTTGACTCACGCATTAGACCTGCCAACTTTACCCCTTGGGGCTAATATCACAATATCCGATCATATCATGATGTTATGTAGCATTGAGCACCCAAAGCATTTCCCATACATCACATTGTTGCCATCCTTTTAAGAGGAATAACTATCTCCAACTCCTCAAAAGATTCCATCAACGGTGTCTCCAAAAATTTTTACACATCCCTTGGGAAGACAGGTGAACTAATGTCAGTGTACTGGAAGAAGTAAAGATCACCAGTGTCAAAGCAATGATTCTTCAACATCAACTTCGTTCGACTGGTCATGTTGTGCGGATGCCTGATTATTGTCTTCCAAAGCAACTACAGTAGTACCTCGGGTTAAGTACTTAATTCGTTCCGGAGGTCCGTTCTTAACCTGAAACTGTTCTTAACCTGAAGCACCACTTTAGCTAATGGGGCCTCCTGCTGCTGCCGCGCCGCCGGAGCACAATTTCTGTTCTCATCCTGAAGCAAAGTTCTTAACCTGAAGCAATATTTCTGGGTTAGCGGAGTCTGTAACCTGAAGCGTATGTAACCTGAAGCGTATGTAACCCGAGGTACTACTGTACTCTATTACAAACTTAAAAATGGAAAGTGTGGTGCTGGTGGTCAACAAAAAAGGTTTAAAGACTCCTTCAAGGCAAATCTTTAAAAATGTAGTATAAACACCAACAATTGGGAAACACTGGCCTGCGAGCGCTCCAATTGGAGAACAGCCTTCACCAAAGGTGTCGTGGACTTTGAAGACACTCGAACTTTGGAGGAAAGGGAGAAACACGCTAAGAGGAAGGCACACTTGGCAAACCATCACCTTGATCAACTCCCGCCCAGAAACCAATGTCCCCACTGTGGAAGGACGTGTGGATCCAGAATTGGCCTCCACAGTCACACACCGTTCAGACCATGTTCATGGAAGGCAATCTTACTCAGCTACAAACGATCACCAGAGAGAGAGAAGAAAGAGAGAAAAACCCTCTTAAGGGTGGGCAGTATTATTATACCCATATTACAGATGAGGTTGCTGAGAGTGAAAGGGAGACTTGCTTGAGATGAGATCTGAACTGAAGGTTTTCCATTTTGTGGGTGTCTCTTAGCCACAATGCAACGTTCTCGAAGGAAGGAAGAAATATATGCTCATCTCTTCTGTCCTCAGGGCCCTCTGGGCAGCTTCACATGTAAGAACTACAAAACAGAAAACGTATTTCCGAAAGTGAAAGTATGAATTAAAACTATCACATATAAACTGAAAAGAGCAGGCCACAACACAGTAAAAACATAGTTTGTAAGCCCAGCAGCAGTGGAACTTTGAACATGAAAAATCTGCCAAAAGAAAACCCTTTTCAGCTTAGAGTGAAAACAAAGCCAGAGAGGCGACCTGATGGATCTCCTCAGGGGTGATATTTGAGAGTCTCTGGGGCCACCACTGAAAAGGCTCTGTCTCTTAAGCAAAGGAAGAATAAGCTCCGAAACCCTTAAAATGCAGCCTAGAGACAAACAGGCAGCCAGTTACTTTGATGCAAAATTGGAATTACATAGTCCAGTCAGTTGGAACCAGAAAACCATCTAGCAGCCATATTTTGGACCAATTCCCAAGTTGTTTTTAAAGGCAGATACATGTAAAAAGCACTGAAGCAGCCCAGGCTGCTTTGTCTCCTCAAACATTTATCCTCAAGGCTGCTTTGCCTCATTAAGCAGCACAGTTTGCATTGATCCCTGCCTGTTCCTAGTGTAATCCTCTACTAAATTGTATTCATTCCTTCATTTGTAATATTTATATCCTGCTTTATAGCCTCAAGGGGTTCTCAGAGTGGTCTCCAAAAGATGCTCAAACCTAGTGCTTCAACAGGAATGACATAGGGTGTCCATAAGGAACCAAGATTAATCAGGCAGGATTAATCAGGGCCCTCTTTTCCACACACACTCCATTCATAGCTGTCAACCTTCCCTTATTTGGCGGGAAACTCCCTTATTCCAGCGCCGTTTCCCGCTGCTATCCCAGATTGTTGATATCCTGTAAATTTCCCGGATTTCAAAGGAAGCAGCTCCTCTCCCTCCCTGCCGGCCAGGGAGGCTCCTCAACTGCGTTGCTCGGCTGTGTTGCTCACCAATAAGGAGTCTGAGAACGACTGGGGGGTGGAGCTTGCATGCCTTGTGCTGATCAAATACGCCGTGTTGCCTGGGGACTCGCCTTTGCTCAGCGCTTCCCAGCGGAGAGGTGACGGTGTGGTTTTCCTTGCTGCATCCCCTTTGCTGGGTTGCTGTGCTGTGGGAACCACCGCTTGAGGCTTCGTTTGGCTGCTGGCTGGGCTTTCTGCCTTTGGGCCTTTGGCTCGGAGGGGCTCTACTCTGTGTGTGCGTGCGTGTGTGTGTGTGAGAGAGAGAGAGAGAGAGAGAGAATGTGTCACTTAAGCTGATAGTAGGAATGCTGTAGCTTCACACTCTTACCTTCACACAATGTGTACCGTATTTTTCGCTCTATAACACGCACCCTACCATAACACGCACATAGTTTTTAGAGGAGGAAAACAAGAAAAAAAATATTCTAAACGAAACAGTGGATGTATGATTTTTGTGGTTCATACTGTAGCCACAGACATGTGATCTGACGGTGAGTTTGGGGTAGCCCAATGCAAAAATCCTGAGGATCCACGTGAATCCATGCTTTGTAACCACGTTTTTGCACCACTGCAGCCCCAGGCAACAATGGGTGCGTGATTTTTTTGGTGCAAGCTGTAGCCATGGACATGCTATGTGATCTGATGGTGAATTTCGGGTGACCCAGTGCAAAAATCCTGTAACCACGTTTTAAGTGGGGAGGGAAGGAAAAGCACTCAAGGGACAAGGAACACGCATGGGGTGGATGGAGAAGGATGCTGTTAATAATGCTGAAGAGGGGTATAAGAGGAGAAGGCTCCTCTCCTCTCCCGCTTTGCTCCTTTAAAGCAAGCAGGCTCCCTGTCCCTCTCTCCTCCCCACTCAGCGGCTCTTCTCCCGCTTTGCTGTTTCAAAGCGAGACACGGAGGAGGGAAGGAAGGAAGGGGAACCATGGATCCTCTGCTCACGACTGCAGCAGACCCCCCCGCCATCGGTAGGCATTCGCTCCATAACACGCACAGACATTTCCCCTTACTTTCTAGAAGGAAAAAAGTGAGTGTTGTGGTGCAAAAAAATACGGTAATTAACTTGGGGAATTTTTTTACCACAGGATGTGGTGAGGTCAGTACTTTTAGATTTACAAGGGAATCTGAGAGATGAATGGGAGATACGGTTTGTCAGTATTAATGGACAGCTAAATAGAAACTTAACCCCAAAAGTTAGGAACAAGATTCAAATCCTGACTGGGTAACTTTGCTCACTAGTAACATTGAACCATGAGGACGAGATGGTTGGACAGTGTTCTCAAAGCTAGCAGCATGAGTTTGACCAAACTGCGGGAGGCAGTGGAAGACAGGAGTGCCTGGGACAGGTGAGGCTGCTGATCCCTTATTTTGGCTGCTGATCGCTTATTTTCGAGGCTGCTGATCCCTTGTTTTCAAATCTGAAAGTTGACAGCTATGACCCCATTTTGATAAGACTCTTATCTGAAAAGAAGAGGAGGAGGGGGTCCCTCTGCCTCACCCTGCCCCGCTAGACCTCCTCCAGGCAGACCCCATTCCGCACTTCGCCATTGCAGGTTCGGACCAGAGGGCAGGAGTGAGAATTGCTCCACCTGAAGCCTCTCCACCCTCTTCCTCTTTCTTCCTTTCAGCATACAACTTGGTTGGATCCTAACTGTTACTGGCTGCTGTTAGCTGAGCCTAGAGAGAGGTGTGCCAGAGATCTGAAAAGCTGACAGGCCAACAGAGTGACATAGAATGGCCTAGGAGGGAAATCCACAGAGGAACAAGGAGGAGAGAAGCTCAATAGCCTTCAGAGGCCTTCAGAAAGGCCATGTCAAGGACACTTCCCAGCGAAAGGAATTCACAAGGCAGAGAGTTAACTATTGTCAAAGATAACGTTTACAAGTCGCTTCTTCAGCTCTGGGTGCCCAGACAAATCAGTCTAGCATCTAGTTTCTTCCAAATTCCAGTTACACTACAGTGGTACCTTGGTACTCAAACTTAATCCGTTCCGGAAGTCCGTTCCAAAACCAAAGCGTTCCAAAACCAAGGCGCGCTTTCCCATAGGAAGCAATGCAGAACGGATTAATCCGTTCCAGACTTTTAAAAACAACCCCCTAAAACAGCAATTTAACACTAATTTTACTATCTAATGAGACCACTGATCCATAAAATGAAAGCAATAATCAATGTACTGTACTATAAAATAAATAAGACAGTATTATAGATGATATAAAAAAAAAAAATTCCCTTAGCTGCACTGATGATAGTCATTGTTTGGGAAATTGGGTAAATCATGGAAGGGAAATTTTGGTCGACTTTAGGAAAAAGGTTTAAGAATAATCAATGAGGTATAAGTATTGATGTGTAATTTTAATAAGGTAAAATTGGTTTCTTTTCTTTTTAAATTAATTGAAAATAAGGCTGTTAAAAATAAATTGAAGAAATGGAAAAAAGAAGTAAAGTAAAGCAATAGTATGTTAGAACAAATGTTTAAGCTAAGGTAAAGAAATAAGTTAAGGACTTGCTGAACTGACAATTTAAATTGGAATACAAGAAGGGGAGGTGTGAGGAAGTCTGAGAAATAAGGTTAAGAATAATAAGTATTAGAAACTTTATGTGTTTTTTCTATTTTTTTTTCTTTGTTTAGTTTTGAATGTTATGTATTTTTGTGTTTTTTGTTTTGTTTATTTTTTGTTTTTGTTTGTTGTGTGTTATTTGAAAATGCTAATAAATATTTAATATTAAAAAAAAAAAAAAAGATGATAGTCATTGTTTGGATGGGGGGCTTTTATCCATTTCCGCAGTCACACAAACAATCAATCAGTAGCTGAACTGGGTCCCACACAGTCACAAAAACAAATTAACCAAAAAAGCCTCAAAAACAAAAATGCAAAATAAATAGCAAAAACAAAAGCGCCAAACTGAATCCGTTTCGGAAGTCCATTTGACTTCCAAAATGTTTGAAAACCAAGGCGCGGCTTCTGATTGGTGCAGCCACCCCGGAAACAATAGCCAACAGCCACATCGGATGTTCAGCTTCTGAAAAATGTTCAAAAACCAGAACACTTACTTCTGGGTTTTTGGCATTTGGGAACCAAGGCGTTTGAGAACTAAGGTACTCAATATTACCAATGGTTGAATGGCAGTGGTGGAGAAGTCCTCTTTGAAAAATAACTGTATTATGGTTTTTTTTAATATTTAAACAAAGCATAACAAAGACAGCAACAAACACAAGTCTATACCCTACACTGAGAGGTGGATCAGTATGACACAAAAAAAACAGATACACATTATTGGACATGAGAGAAGTTCACATTTAATCCAGAACCATTATCCCAAATATTACTGTGAGTATTTGGTGGCGTAATTTTTTTTTCTTTTTTTAGTGGCGTATTCAACAAAGTGATACACTTCTACACATTTCTCTTATTTGGTTCCTTTCCTCATCTCTTTAAGGCTACGGGTTAAATTTTCCATCTGTGCATGTCTCCATATGTCTTGCTGCCATCGTTCTAATAAGTTCACATACAAGGTTTTTATTTTTATTATTCTTTTTGCAATTGTCAACTTTGCTGCTGCTAATAGCACAGTAAATAGATCTTCAGACATCACTCTGCCTACTGAATCATCATAATCATCATAAATGTCCAATAAGGCCATCTGTGAAAAAGGGTGGAATGTTTATCTTGTGATTTTTACCCATTTTAATAAAAGCATGTATTTAGTGGTACAAGAGCTCATCATGACAACCCCATAGCTATACATCTGAGGAGAGACCGATGCTGGTTTAAATTTGGAAATAATTGGAATTATTCTGATATTAATTGGAATCTGTATAATTGGTGAAACTCTGGTAATACAGTATTGGGTAAATATTGGAAAATTAATAAACAATAATAATATTAAAAACAAAACAAGGCCCAGGCATGGAAGAATGTGATCTCTGCATTCAGTTTTTTGTGATAAAAGCATTCTTTCTACATATGAAGTGTTTGTTGGTGTGTTTGCGTGCACAAGCAGGCAATTAAAAATTGTGTGCAGGGCTTTTTTCCCAGCTGGAACTAGGGCATTTTTTCAGGGGGAACTCACACGAACTCAGTTCTTCCACCTCTCAAGTGGGCACCGTTGCCATTCTAAGAGAACAAGGGTTCGTGGTGAGTTCTGGCATCTCCTTTTCTAGAGTAGTAGCACAGGTGAGGAGGAGGAGGGCCTTTTCAGTGGTGGTGCCTCTCTGTATGCAATTCCTTGTCTACAGGGATGTATGTGATAGGGATAGCCGCTTTGGTTAGGAGGGAGGTTCAGCCTCTTCCTATTTAGAAAGGTATTTGGTGGACATATCATATGGCTTCCTGTGGGTCTTGTATTTTCCTTTTCCTCTGCTGTTTAAGTTTTTCTCCCTCAATTTATTTTGCATTTTACAGGTAATTAAGGCACCCGGAAACAATGCCAATAGCTTGTTGGTCCACTGGGGGAAACAGCAGCAGCAGCAGCAGCAGCAGCAGCAGCAGCAGCAGCAGGAAGAAGAAGAAGAAGAAGAAGAAGAAGAAGAAGAAGAAGAAGAAGAAGAAGACCAGCTAAAATATGTTGCAAAGTCATTAATACCCAAACCAGACTCAGATATTTTACAAGTTAAAAATTTTATTAGCACATGTAATGGGAATTGGGGGGTTGCTCGTGCGTAAGTTGCCGCCACTCTCGGCGAGGTTGCCTGGATAAACCTTCCCTTGGCTGGACAGTCCTGAATCCGCGTCTGTCTCAGTCACTGGCAGAATCCATCAGTGGGCGTTTCCTGAACTTCTTCCAACATAAAAGTTCCTTGACGGATAGTCTCCGCCTAACCTCCCTGCGCGGAAGTCTTCTGTGCAGGGTGGGTGTGGGCAGTGGAGGACCTGTGCTCTCCCCGCTGGTCTCTGGCGAAGAGTCCTGGAGCCATCTCTCCGAAGCCCGCCTCTGCCCGCCTTTCTCCCTGGTGTAACGCTGATTTCCTTCCCCGCTCGCTGAGTCCCCTCTTTTCCTGCTGAGACCTTCTCCGGCATCGCTTGGGAGCCCTTCCTCCACTCCTGGCTGCGATGGCAGTTCCCTGACAGCACAGAAGTGGAAACAAGAGGAATTACCAACAAAGGAAGAATGGCAATTGAAGCTAATGGAGTACGCGGAACTGGCCAAAATGACAGGAAGAATCCGAAAACAGTGGGACCAAAAGTTCATCAACGACTGGACCAAATTTGTAAATTACTTGAAAGGCAATTGTGTTCAATCAAATACATTGGTAGGATTGCAAGCAGCTTTGTAAGGAAAGGTACAAAAACCACTGCAGATAAGAATAAGAATGAATGATGTTTTCATGTTTTTTATTTTAAAGCAATGGTTAAATAGTGAAAATGCAGAAATTTGAAATGATAGATAAAAAATCATAAGGAAGGTTTGAAGGAAGTCAGGGCCCTAAAAAGCCAAAATGTGTAATATAAGAGGAGAGATTGCAATGGAAAATATTATTGTAAAACTGATAAAAATGATATGGGGGGGAAATATGTTGCAAAGTACCTAGAAAGCTTTTCAGGTCCCCATAAACTTTTTCTTGGGTTGCGTTAAACAAACAGAGGAGGGGGAGGATGTCACGGGGGGGGGGAGACAACAAAAACTCAAAGCCACTGTGGTGTAGTGGTTATAAGCGGTGGACTCCTAATCTGGTGAACCAGGTTCGCTTCCCCGCTCCTCCACATGCAGCTGCTGGGTGACCCTTGGGCCAGTCACACTTCTCTGAAGTCTCTCGGCCTCACTCACCTCACAGAGTGTTTGTTGTGGGGGAGGAAGGGAAAGGAGATTGTTATCTGCTTTGAGACTCCTGAGGGCAGTGATAAAGTGGGATATCAGATCCAAACTCTTCTTCAAATCCAAACTCTTCAAATGGTGCATTTTATAGGATGGACAGAAAGAGCGCCCCAGGAGAGGCTGCAAGGCGAGGTGCAAAAGAAATAAATCTATGAGACGTATTAAACGGATCAATAAACATTCCTCAGTCATTAGGAATGGGGAGTGAGGACAGCACAGGCAGGCAGGGCTGCCAAATGTCCCTTAATACAGGACATCGCGATCCTGTTATCTGGTTCTGGAAGTCAAAGCCCAAGAACAGAGAGGGGATGAGATCAGTGGGAGCAGATCCAAGTCTCCCCACCACCCCAGAGAGCAGGATTAAATGGATCCAATTTACTGGATTTCTATCCCACCCATTCTCCCAAAGGAGCTCAGGGCAGCAAACACATCAAATCGAAAACAAGAGCAAAATGTCTAAAAACAATTAAAAGCAGGTGAACTGTAAAGGGTTTGCGTTTCAGCTGAACATTAAGGGAAACTACTAGGCAGTAAGAGTGACTCAACCATGGAATCAGCCGCACAGAAGAGGGGTCACCATACTCTTTTTTTATCCTCTGGGCTCATCTACATGCCAGAAAAGCTGTTGCGACTTTTGTTGTTGTTGTTTAGTCGTTTAGTCGTGTCCAACTCTTCGTGACCCCATGGACCAGAGCACGCCAGGCACTCCTGTCTTCCACTGCCTCCAGCAGTTTGATCAAGCTCATGCTGGTAGCTTCAAGAACACTATCCAGCCATCTCGTCCTCCGTCGTCCCCTTCTCCTTGTGCCCTCCATCTTTCCCAACATCAGGGTCTTTTCCAGGGAGTCTTCTCTTCTCATGAGGTGGCCAAAGTAGTGGAGCCTCAGCTTCAGGATCTGTCCTTCCAGGGAGCGCACAGGGCTAATTTCATTGAGAATGGAGAGGTTTGATCTTCTTGCAGTCCATGGGACTCTCAAGAGTCTCCTCCAGCACCATAATTCAAAACCATCAATTCTTCGGCGATCAGCCTTCTTTATGGTCCAGCTCTCACATCCATACATCACTACTGGTGCGACTATACAATGCCCCAACTATGTGCACACCACAACCTGCTCTGGTCAGCTCTAGAAAAATGCTTTCTTCAACAGCCCTGTGAGGTTGGCTCAGCTGAAGAGATGTTGGCTGGCCCAAGATCCTGCTGGCTCTCATTCTCGCGAAGGTGAGATCTTTTTAATTCTTGTTATTTCTGAATTTTAACTTGTCCTTACCCACCCTCGGACCTGATGGTGAAGGGCAGGTAATAAATGCCATCATCATCGTCACCAAAGTCAGGTCAGTTGCAAATGAAGATAGGTAAAACAGATGGTCTATCAAAATATTTTGTGAGCAGATGCGGGTATTTCCCCCTTCTCCTACTGACCTGAAAGGCTGGATTAAGGTAGAATGAAAGTGAGCCCGTGGGAATAACAAGAACTCGCCGCAAACCAGCCACTGAGAGCAATGAGCACCGATTGCTAGCATTTTATAGCAGCCATAATATATTTGCCAAGTTCTTGCATCCCCTTGTGGCCAATTTCAGAACAACAGGGAGGCCTAGAAAATTCTGATAGAAGTCGCCAGACTTGAATACGAATGCATGACAAATTGACACCTATCATCTATCTATCTATCATCTATCTATCTATCATCTATCTATCTTCCGGAAAACTAAACTGTAGCTTGCATTATACCCACGGAGCCCTTTTTAAGAGAGGCCTGCTGTTGGCAAAACTGGCGGCCGTGGCAATGCCCCTGTGACTCTCGGCAAATAGAAATAACAGAGCATGTGCTTCTCTGGTGCCTATACTATAGAGACATTTGTATTAGCTTCATCTCCCCACTACTCCATAAGTACCCAGGGCGCACAGAACAATTCTATACCTCCCTGCTGCTTTCAGATACCAACACTGCTACAAGATACAATGATGCCAGATTCTGCACAGCAGCGCTCAAAATTCGTCAGATGATGACCTGTGCCATAAACTAGATTTAATGAACATTCACATCAGAGTGCTCTCTAAATTGGTAGTTAGTAGTCTTTTATATGATGCTTTTGAATTATGGTGCTGAAGGAGACTCTTGAGAGTCCCATGGACTGCAAGAAGATCAAACCTATCCATTCTGAAGGAAATCAGCCCTGAGTGCTCACTGGAAGGACAGATCCTGAAGCTGAGGCTCCAATACTTTGGCCACCTCATGAGAAGAAGACTCCCTGGAAAAGACCCTGATGTTGGGAAAGATGGAGGGCCCAAGGAGAAGGGGATGACAGAGGACGAGATGGTTGGATAGTGTTCTTGAAGCTACCAGCATGAGTTTGACCAAACTGCGGGAGGCAGCGGAAGACAGGAGTGCCTGGCATGCTCTGGTCCATGGGGTCACGAAGAGTCGGACACGACTAAACAACAAAGTCTTTTATATACTGACCTCTTATGCTCTTCCACATCTGTTTAATGCCCCTAACCCTTCTTTTAGATTCTTTTAGCTTCTGGTGGTGGACCTTGGCTTAGATGCTCCGAAATCTCTGTGAGAATGTGCTTTAGTTTGGACTTTGGAGACATGGGTTGACCCTGGACAGGGGACTTGATGTACTGGCTTGCTGCCAGGCAGGCCATGGGTTCGGGACATCCAAGTGAGCAGGGGGTGGTAGGTTGGAACAGAGAGATGCAGAGGATGGCTTTTTGCTGTCCTTTGAATCTAATGCTACCCTTAACAAGCAAGCCAAACCAGTGGCATAGCGTGGGTTGCCAGCACTCGGGACAAGGCAAGTAGTGTGCCCCCCGTGGGAGACAAGACGGGTAGGGAAGAAGTGAGACTATCTAGGCACCCATGGTTATGTGACAACATTTACCGTATTTTCCCATGTCTTGGACAAGGTTTTTTGACACAAAAAGCATGTCAAAAACTGGGGCCATCCAATACACAGATAGTGGCATGGGGGAGAGATGCCGCTGCCTGGCTGGGGGCGCTGGCTGGCGGCGCGCAGCTTCCCCCCGGTGCCGCTGCGTACGGGAAGCACTCCCTGGATTGTTTCCCACGTGCAGCAGCATGGGGGAAGGTGCCTCCAGCCAACCGGCTGGCTGGCTGGAGCACAACTTCCCTCAGTGCTGCTGCACCAGGCAAACACTCCCTATCTGCACACGGCAAATGATCTAAGAAGTGTTTCCTACCTACAGCTGCATGGGGTGAGAGGCTCAACAACTTTGGGCCATCTCCCCTCATTTTCTTAAAATTGAGTCCCCCCAAATAGGAGGCATATAACAGATGGAAAAGGGACATGGGTGGTGCTGTGGGTTAAACCACAGAGCCTTGGGCTTGCCAATCAGAAGGTCGCGATTCGAATCCCCGCAACGGGGTGAGCTTCCATTGCTCGGTCCCAACTCCTGCCCCCCTAGCAGTTGAAAAGCACGTCAAAGTGCAAGTAGATAAATAGGTACCGCTCCGGTGGGAAGGTAAACGACGTTTCCGTGCACTGCTCTAGTTCGCCAGAAGTGGCTTTGTCATGCTGGCCACATGACCCGGAAGCTGTACACCAGCTCCCTTGGCCAGTAAAGCGAGATGAGCGCCGCAACCCCAGAGTCGGCCACGACTGGACCTAACGGTCAGGGGTACCTTTACCTTTAATAGATGGGAAAGTATGGTATTTGCCCTGTCATGTTGAAAAACTATGGAGAATGTTCGAACATTGAGAGATTTTCTGTGTGAGGGGGAGGGTACACTATTTCTTACTACTTTTTTCTTTTGAAATTTTGTACTCCTAAGAATTTTGTGCCCAGGGCAACTGCTCCTGTGGCACTGCCTACGATACGCCTATGCTACCCTCATAGGATGTGAATGTTGGGATACTGCCAGGGAGATAAAGTCCATCTTGGCCCCCAAGCTCGGTGCCGGACGATCCATCGACCTCCCGTAGTCAGGCAATATCAGCAATTCAGCGACACTAAGCCTCAGGCTTAGTGCACACTATATCAGCAGAATTCACACAGCAGGAAGTTGCACAAGCAGAGAGCAGAACATGCATATTTACAGTTTATTAGGCATTGGTCAGAACAAAGAAATCATGACCGTCTCCTCCGACTGCTCAGGCAAAACAGCCAAAAACGAAAGGAACTTACAACATAAACATCCTGTGAGACAGGAACTTACGCAGGCTGTTATACAAACATCCTGCTCCCTTTTAAGGTGGAACGGAAATATCCTAACATCCTCCCCCTTTCCGTGTAACCTGTAGTACCTGTGGTTCAACCCAATTGCAACCTTTGTGCGTAAACCTTCAGTTGTTCTCTGTTAACAACCTTAGACAACAGATCAGCAGGAATTTCATTTCCTGGCATGTAGGACACCTGAATGAGTCCTTTCTGAATACACTCTCTTGCACGATGTAGCTTAATCTGCAAGTACTTGGTTCTTTGCTTGCAACTCTCTGAGTTCAGCAAAGCCAAACAAGATCTATTGTCTTGATACACTTGTATAGGACATTTCACAGAAACCCCAATGTCCTTAAACAGTTGCATCAACCATTCACAATCCATGAGTGAAAATGACAGAGCATTGAGTTCTGCTTCACAGGAACTTAGGCTAACTGTCGTCTGCTTTTTGCACAACCAGTCAAACAGGCAGTGGTTGTACATGTAGCATACTCCAGAAGTGCTTGTACCATCCGTGGTGTCACTTCCAAAACTTGCATCTGCAAAGATTTCAAGACCTCCAGTCTTCTGACTGGTGAACCTCAGCCTGTAGTGCATAGTCCCTTTCAAATACCGGGCTATGCGCTTCAGAGCTTTCCAATCCTGAACAGTAGGATTGTTAGCATGTCTGCTAAGCAGGTTAGTGCTTACAGCAATGTCAGGTCTCGAACATCTAGCAATGAAATTCAACTTGCCTAGAATGCATCTGTACAGCGTTGTGTCAGAAAACGCTTCAGCAGTACTATCTACCTGGTAACCTGTCACCATCGGTGTGTCTGCTGGGTTTGCATCAACCAAATTCAACCTGGTTAATACATCAGTAATTTTCTGTGTTTGGTGTACCAGAAAATTACCTGCTTGGTCCCTCTCCACCTGCAGAGAAAGATAGTTGGATACCTCACCAAGATCCTTCATGTCAAAGTGCTCCTTCAGTTGAGCTAGGGTGCTTTGGTAAAAAGCCTGATTCTTCCAAAACATCAGAAGATCATCAACAAAACATAAACAATACAGTTTGTTTTGCCCCTCCTCCTTGACAAACACACATGGATCAGCTTTGCCCTGGTGAAAACCTAGAGAAAGCAACGTTTCAGTGAGTTTTGTGTTCCAACACCTGGCACTCTGCTTGAGACCATACAAGGATTTCCGCAGTTTACAGACCATTCCCTTCTGTATCTGCATCCCGTCAGGTGGAAGCATGTACAGCTGCTCGTTCAAAATTCCGTACAAAAAAGCTGTATTTATGTCATGATGGGAAACACGCAGTTTCTCCTCCGCAGCGATCTTGAGCATCAGCCGAATGCTCTCATATTTGACCGTGGGTGAGTAGGTCTCGTGGTAATCCTGCCCTGGTACCTGTGAAAAACCTCTGGCAACCAATCTGGCTTTGTGTCTGACAACCTTGCCATTCTGGTCTGTCTTGGCCTTGAAGACCCATTTGCTGCCAACCAGTCTCATCCCTGGGACTACCGGTACCAATTCCCAAGTTTGGTTCCTGTTCAAGGAATCAACTTCAGCCTTCATGGCATTAAGCCAAGGCTCAGCATCTTTAGAGGTTAACTCCTGGACCTCTTTGAAGCTTGAAGGTTCCCACACCTTCTCTGAGCTACTAAGAACAGCAGTTGCCATCTTAGCAAACTCATCAGCAAATCTCTTTGGAGGTTTGCCTTTGGTCGCCCTTTCAGACCTGCGAACTAGACGCAAGTCCTCTGGACTCATCTCCTCCTTCTTAGGAGAATAGTGACCAATGGTGAACAGTGGTTCTTCCAGTTCATTGTCAGACTCATCAGATGGTCTGACTGAGGCTTTTGCGCTCTTGTAGTCTGCTGTGTCATCACTGTCACTGACAGCAGCAGCAGCGCCGCCCACTGAACTGGAATCCGAACTCTGATCATCATCATCATCATCATCATCATCATCATCATCATCCTCAGTTTCCTCAGCTTTCTCAGCATGATCTGCTTTCTTCACATCACCTTCATCCTCCTCTGGGTAACTCTGGAAAATTCCCACATTTTCCCCCCACTTAGGATTGTACTCAACACTCCTCGTGAACTTTATGGATTTAGAGTTAGTCATCCATACCCTGTATGCACCTTTTTCGTACCCCATGAACAAACCATGTGCCCCACGCTTCCCAAGCTTGTTGCTTTGTGGGGTGTGCACCCACATGTCAGAACCAAAGATTCTCAAGTGCTTGACATTAGGTTTCCTCCCAAACATTTTCTCATAGGGAGTACAACCAATAGGTGATGACAGTCTCCTGTTAAAAGAATAAACAAAATTCGCCAAAGCCTCCCCCCAAAACTTCTCAGGGAGGTTGGCATCATGCAACAAGGTTTTTATCCCTTGCAGCAACGTTTGATTCGCTCTCTCCGCAAGCCCATTCATCCATGGCGATCTAGGCGTTGACAAGTCATGCTGGATTCCCTTCTCAGTCAGGAAAGCTTCAAACTGCTGAGAAGTGAACTCCCCGCCTCGATCAGTAAACAGACAACCAATACGTTTACCATGAGCATTCTCCAACCAAGCACAGAATGCCTTGAACCTAGGAAATGCTTGCGATTTCTGCTCGAGCATAAACACATGAATGTACCTGGAAAAAGAATCAATTAGAACCATGAAGTACCTTGCTCCTCCCAAAGAGGGCGCTAGAGGACCTACCAGGTCTGCGTGAACTAGCTGGTAGGGTTTGGAAGCCTGCCTGCTAGACTCCTTGCCTTTTGGAGCAACCTTCACCTTGTTCTCTGCACAAGATACACATTTCATGTGATATTTACAAGGTTTGATGTCCAAACCTTCAACCAACTCAGGCATCTTGGCTAGCGCTTGCCAAGAGAGGTGACAAAATCTGCGATGTGCATCGTGAATGCATCCTGCATGAAGAACCTTGTTAGTTTGTGCAACACAACAAGAATCAGCATTAGATATAACAGCATTGTCATCATAAGTTAGACAGAACAAACCATCCATCAACTTTGCATGCCACATGTCCTCTTTGCCTTTTCTGATGACACAGACAGTCCTCTTGAAGGAAATCTCAAAACCACGCCCAGTCAGCTGTGGTACACTAATCAAATTGTCCGCAGCTCCTGGAACAAAAAGTACATTGCTAATGGTTGTATTCAGACTTGCAAGTTTCACAGTTCCAACTCCTGTAGCTTGCAAAGTCCTTCCATCAGCCAGCTGGACCTCTCCATCTTGAGGTGTGAAGGAGATAAACAGATGGCGGTCTTTGCTGAGATGGCGCGTGCAACCTGAGTCAATTACAAACCTGGCCTTCCCCTTCGAAGCAGATTTGCTGGCAAACAAAACCTTGTTTTCCACCAGCGTGGGCTTTTGCAGCTTGCCTTTAGCCTTTGGTGAAGCTGTGCCAGCAAACATAGCCGTGTTTTCCACTGGCGAGGGCTTTTGCAACTTGCCCCCCTGCTCCTGGCCATCAGACGTGCCTTTAGCCTTTGGTGGAGCTGTGCCAGCAAACATAGCCTTGTTTTCCACTGGCGTGGGCTGTTGCAACTTGCCCCCCCGCTCCTGGCCACCTGCAAGCATCTTGCTCTGTTTACATCTGGTCTTCCGGCCTCTGCAAAGGCTCTGACCTTGGTTCTCACGAGAAACAGAGCTCTCAGCTGCCGACTCCTTGGCTCCCCCTGGAGGCTGGAATGCTGCCTGGGATGACGTTATAGTCTGCTCCCCCTGCAGCTTGCAATCGGTGCCCTCAGCATCCCTGCATTCACTAGCATTCTGGGAAACAGCCAGGACCTCCGATGCATTCAAACACTGGGCTGGGATTATTGGCTGGTGGGCCTTTTTCAAAGCATCCCACATGTCACGTGCCGTGAGATTTCCAGCAAGCGTCTTTATTTCCTCCAGAGAGACGGATAAGACAATAATATCCATGGCCTTCGAATCCTGGCCCTGCCATTTCTCTGTCCGAGGAACTGGAGTGGCCTCAAATACAGTATGCCAGACTCCAAACTGACGCAGCAAACTCTCACACCATTTTGCCCAGGTCTGATAATTGTCCCGATTTAATTTTGGGCACTCAGCAGCTTCTGAAGCTTGGAAAAACTCCATTCCAGCTTTTTACTTTAGCCGTGAGCCTTTATGCGTTCTAAGACTTCTTATCTCGGCAGCCCATAAATCACGATGCCTCTGGCTCGGCTCCCAGGCCAATTAGTTTTGCCGGACATCAAAGACTTCTTCCGCGGCAAACAGAAAAGCCTCTGCTTTCGCTTTTCCAACATACCTTTCAGCAGTCTTTCGCTGTCTTACTCTTCTGCAAGTGCCGTGAATCTGGGCCCGAAACCTGTTGTTGGGATACTGCCAGGGAGATAAAGTCCATCTTGGCCCCCAAGCTCGGTGCCGGACGATCCATCGACCTCCCGTAGTCAGGCAATATCAGCAATTCAGCGACACTAAGCCTCAGGCTTAGTGCACACTATATCAGCAGAATTCACACAGCAGGAAGTTGCACAAGCAGAGAGCAGAACATGCATATTTACAGTTTATTAGGCATTGGTCAGAACAAAGAAATCATGACCGTCTCCTCCGACTGCTCAGGCAAAACAGCCAAAAACGAAAGGAACTTACAACATAAACATCCTGTGAGACAGGAACTTACGCAGGCTGTTATACAAACATCCTGCTCCCTTTTAAGGTGGAACGGAAATATCCAAACAGTGAAGGCTCTGCAACCTCTCCATCCAGGTGCTGGTTGTATATATGTGTAGATAGAACCATATATAATAAAGACACCACGGTCTCTGCCGTGCCTCATTGTCTCAGAAGGGAACACAAACCTTGGTAAGCACACCTGGAACCACACACTGCTTGTGGAGATTGGGGTGGCATGTGACAATAATAACACTTTGAACTTGGCCAAGTAGCAGATCTGCAACCAGTGCCGATCTCAATGCGCAGGTCACGTGTTCTATGCTGGCAAGGCCTCAGTCCTGTCAGCAACCGTGCTGCAGCATTCTGCACTAACTGTAGCCTCTGGATCAAGCACAAGGGACACCCCACTTAGAGTGCATTGCAGTAATCCATCCTTGAAGTAACCAACACATGAACTGCTATGGCCAGACTTCCCTGGTCCAAGAACATCCCTGCCTATCTTTTTCTGCTGAAATGAAGAAAATTTGTAACAGGTTTGGGTGTAACCAGGAATGGGGTTTTTTTGTGGGGGAAGACTGTGAGCTCTGTTCATTTTCGGTACTTGGAACAAATTTGTGGATGCAAAAGTCTTTTGTTTTCAGTGTATGTCTTTTGCATCAAGCTGTGGTTGGATACTCATGTTCAGGATTTCAGTGGGTTACGCCCCATTCTCCCTCCCCGTTTTGTTTTGATTTATTATATTTCCATGACACTGTTCATTCACATTTTTTCTGTCTCCACAACCCACCCCCGACCGACACACACAATAGTCAGTAGGCACCAGGCATGCTTCTGCAATTAGGGGAATATCCAATATTGAAGGATCGGCATAAATAGCATCTTTTCCAGATTAGGGAAGGGTTCCTGAAACACAAATGTAGAATTTTATTGCCTACTACAAAATGAAGGGGGGGAACCGATGCAAAGATGGTAGAGCAGGGAGGCTGGTTAGGTGTGAACTTCCATTTCACAGACTTACTTTTAAAATTATTGATGCAGATTTTATGTTCAGGCCACTCATTCTAAATATGAGGTCTTTATGTTGGGCTGTGTTTAACTATCCACTAGAGGGCAGTTAAGCATTGGCTTAACCAAAAGCATCTCGCTTCAAGCAACACACAGGTCCACAGGGAAACTTGAGCTATTGCCTAAGCCAGGTTGCTGTGATGGATGATATTAATAATTCTTAGCACTTTCAGAGACATTTTTGAGTGTCCAGAGCATTGCACATACATTGTCTCAATCATCCGTGCAGCAATCTTGTGAGGAAGGTCGGTGTTACGATCCTCATGTGGAACTGTCGCTTGTCTTTATTGCCTTTCCACTGTGACATTATACAGCCAAACACTCAGAGAATTTGCAAGCCACCCCATAGCTTTTCCTGGGAGTGAGTTATTTTGCATGGACACTTCGCCAGGGCTAAGTCCCATTGGCCACTGTGGGTCTTACTTCTGAGTAAACATGTATAGGATTGGACTGCATATTGCCAAAAAAGCAAAAAAAACATAAAAAGGGGCATTTTGACAGTGTTCATTGTGATTGATTTACTTTTATTATTTGTCACAATAACTATGGCAATGTTGCTAAGAATTATTTCGGGGGGGGAGAAGGCAGGGTTGGGTTGTATCCTTCAAGTTTCGTAGGAGCTCATCCTGCTTCTTGTGTGACGATTGAATATAACATTATTCAACTCCTCAAACGATTCCATCAACAGTGTCTCCAAAAAAATTTCGCATCACTTGGGAAGACAGGCAAACTAATACCAGTGTACTGGAAGAAGCAAAGATCACCAGTGTTGAAGCAATGATTCTTCAACATCAACTTTGTTGGACTGGTCATGTTGTGTGGATGCCTGATTATCGTCTTCCAAAACAACTACTCTATTCCAAACTTAAAAATGGAAAGCGTAATGCTGGTGGTCAACAAAAGAGGTTTAAAGACTGTCTCAAGGCAAATCTTTAAAAATGTAGTAAAAAAACACACCAACAATTGGGAAACACTGGCCTGTGAGCGCTCCAGTTGGAGAACAGCCTTTACCAAAGGTAAAGACACCTGGACTTCCGGGTTGGCGCCATTGTTTAATGGCGGATTCCCTCCGAGCTCCGGAGGGAATCGGCTCCGTAGCGTCTGGGTCTGGCCGCTGCGGCGAAGCGGGGACCCTTAAAATCACAGGCGCGGATGCCTGTGAACACAGAGACTCGGCGGGCACCATTTGCGCCCCCCCAATCCGCGCCGGAGCCTTTTTAAAGGCTTCGGAGCGGAGGCAGGGTGAGGCGTGGTGCTGAGAGTACTCCCTCGCCTACGGAGTGAAGCCGCAAGCCATGGACAGAGAGCGCCAACTTCTTCCAAGACCGACTGGACTCTAAAATATAAACCCGTGAGTAATACGGAGATTGGAACGTTAAAAAATTTTAATTTTGGATCTGGAACGAGCGGGAAGGGGCTAAAAAGGAAGTCACCCCCCCCCTCTTTGTAAACAATTTAAAGCAAAGGACTGGGCAACTAAGGTCGAGAGAACCTGTTTTTAGTGAAAAGATCTTGATTTCACGGTTTTGACACTATAAGGATTTACTGGAGGATAAAAAGAATTTGGGGACTGAAATTTCACCCCCCCCCCGAGACCCGGGAACGTCCTAAAAGAAAGTCTGTTGCATGGAAGATTTTGACAGCTGTCAAGAGAGCTGCGAGTCAGCTAGTTGCCAGCTGGAAAAAGAGAACATTGTTTCTGCTGTTTTTGTGTTTTATTTGAAAATAACGAGGGCTGATACAAATTAACTGGACTTTTGGTTTTGAGCTGAAAGGAATATTAAGGAACTAAAATCCCCCTAGAGGGGTAATAGGGATACTACATTACAAAAATGGCTGGAGCACGTAAATTTCAAGCAGAACTGGATAGAACACTCGCTCTCTTGGGAAACTTGAAAGATGAATACAATGTTATGTCTACAAAGATATCACTACTACACTGGACAGTGAACAACAGTTTTGAGCCTGATAAGGACTTGAAACAGGAAGCCTACTTAACTGAACAAGTAAATGAAACTGAAAGTGCAGAAATGATGGAGCAAGGTGCTGTCTTTGAAGAAAATGAAGGAGAAGCAGGAGATGTGCAGGAGTTAAAGGAGAGTTACAATATGAGGCCTGACATGATGATAAAAAAGGACAATAAAAATTGGATGTGGAAAGCCTGGTCTGAATGGGAGATTATAAATCTGCGGAAGGTGAAAGCTGGAGCCTTGGGGACATCTGGATCTGTAAGAAATTTGAAACAAGAGTTGGAGCCCCCCATAGGCTTTGCGTTCAAGTATGGAAGACTGGCTGGAAGCAACAAGGATTCTGCTGGGCCGGAGCCTCTTCGAGACTTGGGGTTTAACATTAAGGACTATCAAAGAGACCGGCAGAAAGGAACTGAGAGAGATAAAAGGGCCTCGGACGTGAGGTCTCCAGGCTAAATAAATAACATAAAGACTGATGGACATTGGTTGGGGACTGGAACCGGGAAAAAGGGCGGGTGGAGGTTGGGAATCCAAAGGGTACATAAGGATAATTTGTTTTTCTTTTCATTTTTAATTAGTGGTAAGGAAATTGGGTAAATCGTGGAAGGGAAATTTTGGTCGACTTTAGGAAAAAGGTTTAAGAACAATTAATGAGGTATAAGTATTGATGTGTGTTTTTAATAAGGTAAAATTGGTTTCTTCTCTTTTAAATTAATTGAAAATAAGATTGTAAAAAATAAACGGAGGAAATGGAAAAAAGAGGCAAAGTAAAATAATGGTATGTTAGAATAAATGTATAAATTAAGGTAAAGAAATAAGTTAAGGACTTGCTGAACTGATAATTTAAATTGGAATACAAGAAGGGGAGGTGTGAGGAGGTCTGAGAAATAAGGTTAAGAACAATAAGTATGAATAATTTTATGTGTTTCTTTTCTATTTTTTCTTTTTTTGTTGTTTAATTTTGTTATGTATTTTTTTGTTTATTTTTTGTTCTTGTTTAATTCTTGAAAATGCTAATAAATATTTAATAAAAAAAAAAAACAAAGGTAAAGACACCTGAAGACACCTGATGGCAAGGGAGAAATATGCTAAGCGGAAGACATGCTTGGCAAATCCACACTGTGATCAACTCCCGCCCAGAAACCAATGTCCCCACTATGGAAGGACGTGTGGATCCAGAATTGGCCTCCACAGTCACTTACGGACTCATTGTTAAAACCGTGTATATGGAAGACAATCTTACTCGGCTACGAGGTATCACAGAAGAAGATTCTGCATCCATGCTGCCAAATGTCCAGCTCTGAGGATTTCATCCCTCTAAAAGCCGTGGCACCAACAAACAAAAGATGCTCTTTCTCCCTCCCTCCCTCCCTCCCTCCCTCCCTCCCTCTCTCTCTCTCTCTCTCACACACACACACACAGTCAGGAAAATGGGTTGTAATGCCATATCCTACGCACAAAATTACAACATGTGTTGTAGCAGTGCACACCATCCACACGAATTGCAACAGGCCCCAACGTTTGGGGAGATTATTGTGCAATAACCAACTAGATTTTTCAATATTATTTGCAGTGGATACATCTCCAGTGTTGGCAAGTTTTTCATTTCATTTTGGTATTTTGCTGTAAATATCAGAACTATGAAATGCTGCAGTTAAAGTAGAGGGAGGCGGCTCTTTTGGCTTTGTGCATCTTTATCTTTCTTCATTACATATTTGTATCTTGCCTTTATTCCCAGGACTTCAAGGTTGTGTATGTTACACTCCCCCCTCCCCGCCCTTAAATGTTTGTAACAGCCCTGAGAGGTAGGGAAGGCTAAGTTAATACATGCGCATAAAGCAGCAGTTCTTGCCAACAGATAACCCATCTACATACTGTGTACCAGACCCAGGAAATCCTGTAGGTATCCCTATGTAATTTCGGGGGGGCATAATTATGGGTCTTTTAAGACAAGGGTTTTCCAGGTAAGTTCCTTAGCGGACTCTTATAAACCACAGCACAGGTAAAACTAAGTTTTGAGTAAGGCACAGGAAACGCCACATCAGCACAGTGGCCATGAATCTAACTGTTCAGAGGATGTACTTGGTAAGATCAAATCAAAATTATTAAAGGCTTGCTGAGCTTCACAGATCTTGAGTATCATTTCCTTCCCCTTCAGACAAAAAATAGTATGTGTAAGATACTTTATATTGTCAAACCTCTGTATAAACATTAATCAGTCCCAGCCAAATGGAACATATACCTAGATAATTCTGATCTATGCTCTTTGTTGTGTGTGTGTGTGTGTGTGTGTGTGTGTGTGTGTGTGTGTTTGTACGTACGTGTGCATGTTTAAAGAAAGCTGTCTAGCTTTGAAATATTATATTAATAAATGCAATAAAACTGTAAACGGTGCACTGCACCCAGAAAGAGAACCTCCATTCATCTGGTATGGAATGTGTTATGAATGATTTACTGAGCTTCAGCTGACATCTGAACAAAAGAGGATGAGAGCGGTAATATCTTTCAAATTATGAAGACACAGGGCCTTATAAAGATGCCTCTGCTGTAGATTATGTCTAGACAAGTTATTGCTAAAAATTAAATGGGAGCCTCTCCAAATGACGGGATTTCACAATAGGGTTATAATAATCTGTATACTGTAGAACAGTGTTCCCTGTACTCCTGATAACTGTAGTTGCTCATTTCCCCCCGAATTAAAACCCAGAGATATGCAGAAAAGGAAGAGCAAGAATTACACTATCTCCAAGGAGCCCCTCTCTGTGTTTCTGTGTGAGTCCCTGTTCGTTATATCCAGCACCTTGGGTCTGGTGCTGGAGCCCATAGGTACAGTGGTACTTCTGGAAGTGAACAGGATCCGTTCCGGAGCCCCGCTGCATCCTGAGTAGAACGTAACACGCGTCTGCATGTCTGCGCGTCTGCGCGTGCACGGGTTGCGTTTCCCCACTTCTGCGCATGCGTGTGACGTCATTTCGAGCATCTGTGCATGCGTGAGCGGCGAAACCCGGAAGTAACGCACTCCGTTACTTCTGGGTCGCTGCGGAGCATAACCTGAAAACACTCAACCTGAAGCAACCTGAGGTATGACTGTAAGGTTAAATATGCTTCACCAGAAGCGGCTTAGTTATGCGGGCCACAGGACCCGGAAGCTGTATGCCGGCTCCCTCGGCCAATAAAGCGAGATGAGCGCCGCAACCCCAGAGTCGGTCACAACTGGACCTAATGGTCAGGGGTCCCTTTACCTTTATGACTGTAAGGCATTTCAGGACCACGGATAGCTCAACGTGAGCAACCTGATCCCACAGAGGTTGAGAGCAGACTGGGGGCTTTTAAGCTTCAGGCCACCTCTTCTAGGCTCCACCCCCTTGTGGAACTTCAGATTCTTAAAGGGCCAGCCCTCAGGCCTGAAGACAGAGTGACACTCCCTTCTTGATTTCATAGCTGGAGGCCCTGTACTACTAGGGCAATAAGCAGCGGGGAGGCATTTGGTTCCTCAGGCTCAGGGGAAGGTGCATCAGCACCCTTCGCAAACTACAGCTCTCAGCATTCCTGGTTGTGAGGGGAACCATGACTGTTTAAAGTGGTATGATACAGCTTTAAATGTATAATGCAGAAGTGATCCCATAAACTAATTATGTGTTGTGGTTTACGCCTGGGATGAGGTGCAGACTGCCCTGTTTTCAGTTGGAAAACATATGGAGACAACCGTTCATATGCGAGTACAATAAATAGCGAAGAGTGAGAGTGTTTATTTTTACCATATTATTGTGTTTTATACAAACATGATATAATGCAGCTTTGGACTTCCTTTAGTGTATGATGGCCAAATCCAATTTTAAGTTCATAAAATATGCACTCATTTAAACAAATGATGTGGTTGCGAAGCCAGACACTTTAGGGAGCAGACAGTTTGCAGACATGCACTAAAGCTGCATTTTTCTGTTTCCAACATAAAAAGCACTTAAGCAGTAAATGCCATATTTAGCATTTTTCCCAGGGACCGATAAACTCCAGAGGCATGAATAAGCAGCAGCAGGATGGCTCTCGCAGTTTACAAAGAGTATCTTAAATAATTAAATCTGGTTATCCTCATGTCAGGGCAATTAAACAAAAAACACTCTCCCTTTTTTTGCAGCTACCGTGGAGCTAAAATGTGTGGGGCTGCCACAAAACAGATTAAATAATTTGTCAAATTCCACAGGGGGAAGAGCTTCTCTACTTGGTGCGCTCAGAAACTCTGAATATCTGGTATTATGTGTTATCATTGTCTTGTATTGCAAGGCTGTGTCCTTCAAACAGCAATTTATAAGACTGTGTACACATTACTGTTTACTCTGGCTCCAATGTGTTCCCATTGCTGGACTTTGAAGTCGAGTACCCCTGACATTAGCCACAATCCATATTTACCCTGTAGTTTCTTGAGAAATACTGTTGATTGATGAGCTTTCTGGCAAACCAGCTTCCATCTTTGAAAAAGTAAGCTGTGGTTCAGCTGGTGTGTCTATTTGAGACAGCCATTGGGCATGTGCAGATGATAGCTTCCTTGAATAAGTGCGGGGGGCAAGAATGCCACCTTGTTCCATGCACACATCATGCACTGTGTTGAGGTGTGACGCACATGCCAGAGTGTGCATGCCATGTGGGCTGTGTGATTAAGGTGAGCATGTCACACAGAGTGCATGGGCAGCCGCTGCAAATTTTCCCTTCTTGAAAATTTTGGGGGGCCCTTCTGCCCCCAGCCTCCCCTAGATGGTGCCTAGGCAGGGGGGCAGGTGTGTGAAAGCAAATCGGATAACATGTATCAGGTGAAGACATCCTTGTCCCCTCTGCTGTTTACACCTATATTTAAATGTGAACGGAAACACAGTGGCAGGAAGGGAGGGGGACAACCTTGCTCTGTTTGAAGTCACTAAGATGTACATATAGTAGCCTATATGTACCTGGGTGGCGCTGTGGTCTAAAACCACAGAGCCTAGGGCTTGCCGATCAGAAGGTTGGCGGTTCGAATCCCTGCCACAGGGTGAGCTCCCGTTGCTCTGTCCCAGCTCCTGCCCACCTAGCAGTTCAAAAGCACGTCAAAGTGCAAGTAGATAAATAGGTACCACTCTGGTGGGAAGGTAAATGGCATTTCTGTGTGCTGCTCTGGTTCACCAGAAGCGGCTTAGTCATGCTGGCCACATGACCTGGAAGCTGTACGCCGGCTCCCTCGGCCAGTAAAGCGAGATGAGCACCGCAACCTCAGAGTCGTCCGCGACTGGACCTAACGGTCAGGGGTCCCTTTACCTTTATTTTTTTTATTTTTGTTTTTTCTTTCTTTTTTTTCTTTTTTTTATTAAATATTTATTGGTATTTTCAAGAAACATGTAACAAACAGAAACAAAAAATAAACAAAATAAAAACAACACAAAAATACATAAAATTCAAAACTTAACAGAAAAATAGAAAAAACACATAAAGTTTCAGACACTTGTTTTCCTTAACCTTATTTCTCAGACCTCCTCACACCTCCCCTTCTTGTATTCCAATTTAAATTGTCAGTTCAGCAAGTCCTTAACTTATTTCTTCACCCTAGTTTGAACATTTATTCTAACATGCTATTGTTTTACTTTACTTCTTTTTTTCCATTTCCTCAATTTATTTTTACCAGCCTTATTTTCATTTAGTTTAAAAAAGAAAAGAAAAACCAATTTTACCTTATCAAAATTACATATCAATACTTATACCTCATTAATTATTCTTAAACCTTTTTCCTAAAGTCGACCAAAATTTCCCTTCCACGATTTTCCCAATTTCCATACAGCTAACAAAAAATATATATAAAAAAAAAACAAGGCAGATTATACTTATATACCCTTTGGATTCCCAACCTCCACCCACCCTTTTCCCGGTTCCAGTCCCCAACCAATATCCATCAGTCTTTATGTTATTTAGCCTGGAGATCTCACGTCCGAGGCCCTTATATCTCTCTCAGTTCCTTTCTGCCAGTCTCTTTGATAGTCCTTGATGTTAAACCCCAAGTCTCGGAGAGGCTCCGGCCCAACAGGATCCATGTTGCTTCCAGCCCGTCTTCCACACTTAAAAGCAAAGCCTATGGGGTACTCCAACTCTTGTTTCAAATTTCTTTCAAAACCATATGTCCCCAAAGCTCCAACTTTCACCTTCAGCAAATTTGTAATCCTCAGGTCTTCAGATCTCCTCCAAAGGGGATCTCTCCATTTTTCAGACTCCCATTCAGACCGGGCTTTCCACATCCAATTTTTATTGTTCTTTTTTATCATCATGTCAGGCCTCATATTGCAACTCTCCTTTGACTCCTGCAGAATTCCAGCTCCTCCTTCATTTTCTTCAAAAGCAGCATATTGTTCCATCGTGTCAACACTTTCAGTTTCATTTATTTGTTCAGTTGAATGGGCTTCCTGTTTCAAATCCTTATCAGGCTCAAGACTGTTGTTTACTGTCAAGTATAGTACTGAAACCTCTGTAGACAAAGCAATGTACTCATCTTGTAACTTTCCCAGGAGAACAAATGCTCTGTCCAATTCTGCTTGAATTTTACATGCTCCAGCCATTTTTGTAATGTAATGTCCCTATTACCCCTCTAGGGGGATTTTAGTTCCTTAATATTCCTTTCAGCTCAAAACCAAAAGTCCAGTTATTTTGTATCAGCCCTCCTTATTTTCAACAAGTTATACCGAATGAACCAGCAGAAACAGCAGAAACAATGTTCTCTTTTTCCAGCTGACAGCTAGCTGACTGACAGCTAACTTGACAGCTGTCCAACTCTTCAATACAGCAGGCTTTCTCATAGGACGTTCCCGGGTCTAGGGGGGGTGAGACTTCAGCTCCCAAAAAATTCTTTTTATCCTCCAGTAAATCTTCTTATAATGTTAAAACCGTGAAGTCAAGATCTTTTATTAACAAGCAAGAAACAAATTCTCTCGACCTTAGCTGCTCGGTCCTTTGCTTTAAGTTGTTTACAAAGGGGGGGGTGGACTTCCTTTTTAGCCCCTTCCCGCTCGTTCCAAATCCAAAATAGAATTTTTTTTTTAAAGTTCCAATCTCCGTATTACTCACGGGTTGATGTTTTGTAGTCCAATCGATCAAAAGAAGAAGTTGGTGCTCTCTGTCAATGGCTTGCGGCTTCACTCCGTAGACGAGGGAGTACTCTCAGCACCACGCCTCACCCTGCCTCCGTTCCGAAGCCTTTAAAAAGGCTCCGTCGCGGATTGGGGGGGCGCAAATGGTGCCCGCCGAGTCTCTGTGTTCACAGGCATCCGCGCCTGTGATTTTAAGGGTCCCCGCTTCGCCGCAGCGGCCAGACCCAGACGCTACGGAGCCGATTCCCTCCGGAGCTCGGAGGGAATCCGCCATTAAACAATGGCGCCAACCCGGAAGTCCACTCAGGGGTCCCTTTACCTTTAGTAGTAGCCTAAACCTGCCATTTGCTCTGGCTGTCCTCTTAGTTCTTTGCAATTGCCTCTAAGCATCTCTGAAGCGCCCAACACCTTCACCTGACTGCGAAGTTTGCAAGCAAGAGAACTGTCTCATTCCCCCCCCTCCTTGGACTCAGAGGGACTATTAATTGCATTGCTCACGTTTTAAACAAACAATGTGTGCGCTTAGCTCTCTGTAGGCAATTGCTGTTATGATTCTGTATAATTAGAGTTGCAAGTAGAGAAAAAACAGTTCCCTATTGATATTTGCCATTTTTATTCCAACTAAGACCTGCCGAATACAGAGATTACCCAGCTTTACCATTAAGCACAAACACACAAATGTTCCTGTGTGCTCAGTCCCTATTCCAGGCTTCCTCAAACTTGGCCCTCCAGATGTTTTTGGCCTACAACTCCCATGATCCCTAGCTAGCGGGACCAGTGGTCAGGGATTGTGGGAATTGTAGTCTCAAAACATCTGGAGGGCTGAGTTTGAGGAAGCCTGCTCTACTCCATGAGCAGTTCTGAGTGACATGGAAGCACATTATCTATGGCAAACGCAGCTTTATTAAAACTCAGGCTATGTGAGTTCTAAGTGGAACTCTGGCTAGTAACCTCACGACTTCTGGGACCTATTGACGTTTTTAAGCTGTCTTCAAGGGACCATAGCTGTCAACTTACAGATTTGAAAATAAGGGACCAGTAGCCTTGAAAATAAGGGACCAACAGCCAAAATAAGGGACCTGAAGCCTCACCTGTTCCAAGCACTCCAGTCTTCCTGTCCTCCTGCAGTCTGGTCAAACTCATGCTGGTAGCTTCGAGAACACTGTCCAACCAACTTTGTAACCAGAGGTTCAACTGAATAGAATCTGAATCACATGCACCACAAGGCCTATGCAGCCTCAACTTAAGATGGCTCCCCGGCCTGGCTTTGCACTGCAAAGTTTGCAGCAGCACGTGCAACAAAATGGCATTCAGAAAACCCCTCAGCTTGCATTAACTAGCCACACACAAGGCATGCAAGCTCCACCACCCAGTCGTTCTTAGACTTCTTATTGGGTGAGCAACACAGCCAAGCAACACAGTTGGAGCCACCCTCCTCCCTGGCTGGCAGGGAGGGAGGGAGGGAGAGGAGCTGCTTCCTTTGAAATTTAAGGGACATCATTTAAGGGACATTTAAGGGACATCCATCAATAAGGGACAGCAGCGGGACATGGCGCTGGAATAAGGGACTGTCCCTTCAAATAAGGGACACTTGACAGCTATGCAAGGGACGGCTCCACTTACTAAGCTTGACAGAGTTAACCTTTTACCTATGAACTGTTACCATTCTGTAATCTCCAACATGGCCAGATATTTGTTCACCCGCAAATCCCCTGTTTTATTCCTATCTTGAGAAAAGCAAAGGGGATTAAGAGACAAGGAACTTGGTTAAGCAGGTATTGTTAATGTTGCTTGCTAACATAGCACAATGCACGGGTAGTGGAAAGGTTTTTGGAGCTGCAAAGTGGTTATACTGGAAAACACAGGTAGGGAACTCGCAGCTAACCGAAAGTCAAGTATTTTGTTTTGAAAGTTAGTGGAAACTTTGGTGGGAAGATGCAAGGACAATCAAAGAAACATTTAAACATTTTGGTGTAGCTCACACCCATCTCACTGAGTTTAAGATAAGAGGCTCGTTTATAATCATATTTTGCGAATTATTCGTGTCCATATGTAGCTGCATTGTTTTATACTTTCTGGATTTCTCGGGATCATATTATAAAGTAGTTGTGTTCTGTATTAAAAATCAAGCACTGCTAGGAGCTGTTCCTTTTTGTTTTCCAGTGTATTTCTTACCAATGAAAAAATTGGTGTGCAGCAAGCTAGTTTTCATCCCAAAAGTGTGGCCCGGGGGGGGGGGGGGTAATGAGAACCACTGTGTTATGGAAGCACTTACAATGCCATCTGTCATTCACTAAAGGTGTCCAGAGATGGAGACTGCTAACAGATCCCTGTCTATTTCCTTGCAAGAGCTCTGACAAGAACATTAATAAAAACGTGTGTCGGGGTAGCGATGCTGAGCAACGGAAGCTACAAGTCAGTGCAAATCTGGAGAACACAGACAGCCTGTAGCCTAATAAATGGTACCCTTTCTACAGCCTGAGTCATCCCTTGAAGTGCTGGTCTTTAATGAAAATTGATGCTGCCTTGCCTAGTACCAAGTTACATGTTTGAAATGCTGCGGATGACAAATGGCAGTAGCTCTTGTCTTGCCTCCCACCTCGCTCAGATTTCTCTGGAGCCAGCTTAGTCTCAAGGAGAGATCAAATTTCCTTTAGATGCAAAAGGGGTGCAGTTATGCTTGTGCCAGAGCTGGATGGGGCAGAGACCGTCTCATACCATCTAACACTTGGAAGCCGAAATCTGGCACACCACATTCCCAGACATCATCTTCCCATTTTTTTTATTGTGGGACTAGGCAGCTGTTAGGTACTGAGCTGAATCCTAGAACAATAGGATCCAGAATGCAGCAGTCTGATTGGTCCGCAGGAGCCACCCAATCCAGCTCCAAGTGGAAGTGAATCAGTGACCTGATTGGCCTGCAGGAGCAGCCAATCAGGCTCCTGGATGAAGTGAATCAGCAACCTGATTGGCCTGCAGGAGCAGCCAATCAGGCTTCTGAAGGAGGTGAATCCGCAACCTGATTGGCCTACAGGAGCAGCCCGGAATTAGCCAATCACGCGGGGCCCATTGTGTAAATAATGTATATATAGCTAGACATTTTGGGGAAAGATTCATTCATTGCTACTATGAGCTGAATAAAGAGCATGAAATTCACACTCGACTCCGAGTATATTTCAGCGGCCATTTCAGTTGCTGTGTTCTCGATCAATTTCACACCATGGTTTTCTCCCCTAAAAAGTGGGGGGGGAGGACACAGCGCCTCCAAACAGAGATCACAGCTCCAAGAAAAGTGCTTTTTCCGGGGAGAGGGAAATTGCCACATGAAATTGCACAAGATCATGGCAGCCATAACAGGATACTTGTGGGTTATGCAGTCTCTACAGCTTGCTCAAATGTGGAACTTACAGTGGCAAAAAGATGGCATTATGTTAAACTTTGTTATAAAGGTTTGATTTTTCTATGCTTGGCTCGATGGGTCGGCTGCACCAGTTTAGAATAGGGGTAACTTGTTGTGGCTTCCTGTACCTAGGATTGTCCTGCCATCAGCTTTCACGCAGCTGTAGGGGCCTGTTAAAAAGCTGGCAACCCCATGGTGAACAAAGGAACTGTTTTGTGTGGGTGGGTCTGGAGTGCTAGAATTTGGGCAAAAGGTCTGAAAGGGAAAAACCCAGAACAAAAGGGCATTTCCCCCAAGTACTGATACCCACCAGAGGTGTGAGGTTGCTATGGCAACATGCCGACAAAATGCTGTGTATGAGGAGGCCTGAAATAAAGAACAGCAGGATCCAACAGTTTCAGAAGTTTCTTTCTTTTTTAATTTAAAGACCAGCAAAGTCACTCCAAATCAAATTTGTTACATTTCCAGCACACTTGGGGCTCCAACTGTTATTGGACTACAACTCCCATCATCCCTAGCTAGCAGGATCAGTGGTCAGGAACACTGGGAGTTGTAGTCCAACAACATCTGGGGACCCACAGGTTGAGAAATACTGTGTTGGGCTGCGATCTTGAACCCACTCATTTGGGAATAAGCTCTGTTGAATTCAATGGGACTTATTTCTGAGTAGATGTGTTATGTACTAAGCTTGAATCCTAGAATAATAGGCTGGTAGGAGCAGCCCAATCAGGCCCCAGGAGAAAGTTAATCAGCCTATTAGATTGGTAGGATCCTAGTATGCAACAACCGACTGGCCTGCAGGAGCAGCCCAATCAGGCTCCAGGAGGGAAGCAGAGTCAGCCAATCACACGAGATCCATTGTGTAAATAATGTATATAAAGACAGGTTTTGGGGAAAATTCATTCACTGTTTACGAATGCCAGCATCTTTTCTGTGCTTTGATAACTACTTCCAGTTTCTTTCATCCTTGAGCCGATTCTGGTCTCTTTCTGATCGCCCTGGAGGAAGCTCAGTGGAGTGAAATGTCGAACCTGTTTCCAGTATACAGCTTAGGACAAATCTCTTTACCTCGGCCAGCCTCTGGCTATTTTGGACTACAACCCCCATCAGCCTCAGCCAGGCTGAGCTGGCTGAGGCTGATGGGAGTTGTAGTCCAAAACATCCTAATGGCCTTAGATTGAGAGAGGCTGGTCTAGGCCTTTGGATGACTGGATGTTTTCTCTTCCCCTGTTCGCTGCTGTTTTGTTGCTTTGTCATGCTTTGCTTTTTGTGGTTTTCATTTATTATAGGAATGTAAATTGTACTTACCTTATTTGTGGTATTTTTGCAACTTGCTGCGGGACCATGATTAGGGGGAAAGTGGGGTGGGGTATGGGAAAGAGATGTAAAAATAACAAACAAAAGTATTACCAGCCGTGAAAATGGAATAATGCCTTCAGGCTGCACTCCTGTACATTTTTTATTGAGAAGTACGCCTTACTGAGGGGACGCGGGTGGCGCTGTGGGTTAAACCACAGAGCCTAGGACTTGCCGATCAAAAGATCAGCGGTTTGAATCCCCGCAATGGGGTTGCTCGGTCCCTGCTCCTGCCAACCTAGCAGTTCGAAAGCACGTCAAAGTGCAAGTAGATAAATAGGTACCACTCTGGCGGGAAGATAAACAGCTTTTCCGTGCGCTGCTCTGGTTCGCCAGAAGCGGCTTGGTCATGCTGGCCACAGGACCCGGAAGCTGTACACCGGCTCCCTCGGCCAATAAAGCGAGATGAGCGCTGCAACCCGAGTCGGTCACAACTGGACCTAAAGGCCAGGGGTCCCTTTACCTTTACCTTTAAGCCTCATTGAACCCAGTGGGACCGACTTCTGAGTGCATTGGGTTAAACTGTTTGATGTAGCATATTAATCTTGGTCCCACAACAGGCCAGGCCAACAAGAAGCAAACAGAGACAGGGCTCCTGCACCTTTGATAGATGGAGAAATTTCAGCAGGTATCTCCTACACAACTATAACAGGGGGCACATCGTTGTTCTCTTTTCTTTTGCATCTGGTCCTTTACGAAAGAATCGGCAGTTCCACAGCCTATGCCGGTCTGCTGCCTCGTCTGCAAAATTACTTCAGAAAAACTAAATGTGTTCTCATTTCTGGCCGGCCTTCTGAGGGTGGTGCTCTGAGGGTTAATTCTAGATGCACTTCTGTTGGCAAAGAAACTCCCCTCCCTGCAATCACAAGAATCCATTTGGCCATAAAATTATATATATTAACATATTTTCATATCTTATACAGTGGTACCTCGGGTTACATACGCTTCAGGTTACAGACTCCGCTAACCTAGAAATATTAAGAACTTTGCTTCAGGATGAGAACAGAAATCGTGCAGTAGCAGCGGGAGGCCCCATTAGCTAAAGTGGTGCTTCAGGTTAAGAACAGTTTCAGGTTAAGAACAGACCTCCAGAACGAATTAAATACTTAACCCGAGGTACCACTGTACAGTGTTTTAGACTTCCATTGACAGCATTTGAAGATTTTTCAGTCTTTATCACATTTCTTAATTTCTCTATTACTTTTAATTATCCTTAACTAATAACTCTCTTCATAGTCTTTTCTGCAATATTTCGCATAGTCTGCCTTACAAAACTTCTTGCAAGTCTACTAGCGTAATCTGTTTATTACAATTGCTTTTCAAATAATTCAAATATTTACTCCTGTCCTCCAAGAATCTCTGGTCCCGCAGGTTTCAGATCCTTCCTGTCATTTTATCTAATTCTGCATTGTCCATTAATTTCACTTGCCACTCTTCTTTTTTCAGGGCGCTTTGCATTGCTTCTTCCTTCTCCCCACAAGGCAAACCACCATTTTCTCACTCTTCCCACTGCCCCACATCCTCAAAATGCCCTTTAAGATAGGCTCCCTGTGTTATCGCCCCTCTTTTCTCATTATCCTTTCTAAGGACATGGCCCCGAGAAATCAGGACATACTAGAGGCTTGGGTGCCTTGAAGCAACGAGACGCAATCACAGTGCCGGATTTATGTATAAGGTAAACAAGCTATAGTTTAGGGCCCCACTCTCTTGCGGGCCCCCAAAAAAATTAAGGGGAAAAACCTGTATGTACATTTCCAGAATATAAGCTAAAAAACAAATAAAATAAAACCTACATACAGCAACAGTGTTTTGTGTTGTGTAGGCTCTATGGTGTAAGTATTCGGCCCCGCCTGCTCCCTAAAATATCACTGGTTTGCTCATTTCTATATATAGGGTGCCTACATTCTGCATATTTTGTTATGTGCAAATGCTTTTAGATACCTATAAGGTCCATAAATTACCATCTAGCATATATTCAACACAAAAAAACAGACAATTTGTTGTTGACAAAGGACAGCTGGACATAGAAAGGGCCCCATTTAAATCCGGCCCTGCGCAATCGCAGCTCTTGGAGGGCAAAAAGATTCTCCCAGGTGCGTCCGATCGCGCACGTCCAAAATACAATCCCTCCATCTCCATCTCTCCTCCCCTCGAAGAGGAACTACATTTCCCAGGAAGCTTAGCGCGTCCCTTTCTTTTTTAAAGTCTATGCACGTGGCTCGTTGGGAGGAGTTGGGAACGTCACATTCCTGCATTCTCTTAGCCTGTGTCACAGGAGCCCGGTTTCTGTGTCGTTGGACAGCCTGGAAAAATAAGAGCGAAAATAAGCCCTCCTTCTGCCTCCACCTTCCCAAGCTCTCCCCAGTCGGGACTCATGCACCTCCAAGAAGGAATCTGACCCCCTTCCCCTTTCCTTCCTCCCTCGGAATCCACCCAGAGGCTCCCTCTTCCTCCTCTCCAGCCCAGCCTTGGCTCTCCAGAAAGGTAATCATCATCATCCGGCGCTGCTGTGGGTTTGGGCTGCTATGGGGTTATCTGTAGGGCTGTGTGAATGCGCGCGCGAGGGTCCTTTTGTGGGCATCCGTGCTGCGCCTCGATTGCCAGCAAATGACTGGTGGTGATATATATCCATGCGTACGCGCCCGACACACCACAATTCCTCCCCAGCCTGGAGGCGTTGCAATAAAAGGGACGAGGAGGGAATCCTCCTTTTTACGCATTGGATCCAAACGCGTTTTTACGCATTGGATCGCGCGCAGGTGATGGCGGTGGAGCCCTGTTGTGGCTTTCTCCCGGGGAGAGAAGGCGAAGGGCGCTCGGGGTCTCTCCCCTGTTGTTGTGGCGGCTGCGTGACACCCTCGTAACTCAGGCGGGGGGCGAGGCGGGGCTCCCCTTTGTTTTGCAACCGGGGGACCAAGTTGCAAGGTGTTCCTGCGTTTTTGCGGCGGGGAGGAGGGAATCTCTGCTTCGGATCAAAATAGGAAGAGCCGGCTGCTCTCTTCCACCAGCTTCCTCTTCTCCTGCGTCTGCATAGGCCAAAACTGGAACGGAGTTTATTTTGCTTTCTTTTCTCCCCCCCCCCCCCATCGTTCCCATGTGATTCACTCCCCACCCCCCTTCTGCGTGGATATGTGCGTGTCGATTGCATGTTGTCTAGACTTCAACTCCCCCTCCCTCTTTTCTCCTCCGTCCCCTTTCATCTCGGCTCCCCCCACCCGCTTTCTCTCCCCCCCCCCACCTCTCCCGTTTCCAACCAATGCAGTTTATGTCAGGGAAAGTCTTTCTCTGATTTGCAGCCCGGGCCTGGTGGTATTTATCTCAGCCCTTTTATGAAATGCATCATTCCGGCATGATCTCTCCCGAGACGCACAGATAGGCTCCCTTGCCAGAATTTGGGCGGGGAGAGAGAGAGAGAATGGATGTTACTCGTAGTTGTAATTTTTCACAAGCGTGTAGTAAAAGGATCAGACTCACCACCCTCTCTATTTAATACCCCCTCGCTTATCAACCCTTGAAAGCATGTGTGTAGTTTGATTTGAGCGTATATTATGCAACTGCGTATGTCTTTTTGGAGGGGTATTTTTTGGGTGGGGAGGAGGTGGAATGGAAGATTTGTGATCTCTCCAGGATTTCCTGTGTTAAAAAGTCCTCCAGAATCATAACCCTCCTCCATTGATGATGTATCTTGAGGTCATCTTCCTCTCTCCCTCCCTCCCTCCTCCGTAATACAGGATTAATTGTTCAGAGGCTATTGTAATCCTTTTCAGCTACCCAATGGCCCTTGCTGCTTTACACAGATTTTTCTGTCCGATTCCACTTCCACACACACCAGGCAAGGGCTTGGATTGTTTTCGCTCTGTCCGAGAGGTGGTGGGGTTCATGCAATTTCGGTTAAATCTGGAATGTTTCAAGATTGCATTATGGAAAGGAAGAGCTGTGGCCAGCACGGTCCAAGCACCCGTGGGTTTTTTAAAATGTCATGCGTTGATAGATACTCAGGTTTGCCGTGTTATTAAAATGCAGATCTTAGATTATCCGGATTTTCAATGTTCTGGGGTTTTAAGTGAGCCAAAGGCTATCCTTTGTGTGTGTGTGTGTGTGTGTGCGTGTGCGCGCGGGCAGCACGTTATGTTCAGGCAGTGTGCAGTTCTACACAACGCTCTGTTGGGTGGCAATGTGATTTGGGGCATATCCTAGCTGTAATTCTTTTCCATATATCAAAAAATCTAGCAGATTTCCATTAAAATAATTAGATTTAGTTTGCATGGAAGCCGGTGGCCTCATTTGAATGTTAATTCTTGACGTGGCAAGAACAGTTCCATTCCGAAATCCCTGATATCGTTTTTAATCTCACGCTGCCTTGTTACCAAGGGGAAGGAAAGGGGTTCGAGCGATAGATAAGACCAGAACATCCCAGAGCATCGTCTCCTGGTACTATCATAGAGCTGGCTAAGGTGCTTTGCCATTGGTGACATTTCCTGCATTGTCCCATTGAATTCAGCTGTGGTTACCCCAGGCATGTGAGCATAGAATTGTAGCCTTAAGATCCATCCTCTCTGCATGGATAATGGGGAGCAATCCTAGGCTGGATCAGCTTTCAGGCATGTTATGGGTGCGGTCCATTTTTAAAATATATATAATATATTTTTCCTGCAGTGGTTTTTATTCTGGTGCTTTGGGGTGATTTTTGTACCTGCTGCCCTTAACTCATCAATCTTGCAACAAGGTGCGACTCCTAGGTGATCATTCCTGCCATTCTTAGTTATGGGGAAGGATAAATGCTTCCAAAGGCCAGAAAGAGGAAGGTGAGTGGGGTGGGGGCTCTTGCTCCTAGCCTGTGCCACGTAAGAGCTTTCTGTACATGACTTTATGCTGCAGTATTGAGGGGAAGAACAGATTGCGGGGGGAGCAGCTAGATCAGAGAGCAAGGCTCTCTCTCTCTTTCTGCCACAGTCCTTCCCTTCCTCCAGCTTCCTTCAGGAGAAACACATCTTTGCATTTAGCAAAATCACCAGCAGCTCTGCAAAGAGCTGTCTCTGCTTTTTATCTGCTGTATTTAAGAGGATGCTCGCCTCGATGTGGTGTCAGGTTTGTGAAATCAGGCGCCGAAATGTCCAATATCTTGACGGCTGGATACTGCTGCTTCTCGGAGGTCTGGTGGGCAGCCAGATTTGAATGGTGGGTTTCTGAATCGGAAACGCAAACTGCTGTTCTTTTAATCCAAGTTCTTGTAGGTGGGTAAATTTGAGCTCAGAGACACTAGCGTGTACTGTATTTTAGGAGCAAACCGTTTCCCCTTTTCTCGTTCAAAGTGCATTTTCTCTCAATGAGAGCTAGAAACTTGTACAGAAAAGTAATTTTGTCCTATGTGGAATGCAATGGTTTATCTGGTGTGCCTTTGCAGTACACGCAGGAAGAATTTGCTTTATGAATCCTTGTGCAGTGGGATTGTGTGTCATTAGCAAATCTTTGGGGTGGCACAGAGCACGGTGTGTTTGCAATTTCTAGAGCAAACTGCTGCATTTTGGCAATAGGATATAATCATAATATGGTACGTAGCCAAGGCTTGTCCTCTGATTACAGCCATGGTAAAGGAGGTGAGACCTCGGCCACAATCCCAGGTTTGGATGACACACCAAGCCAAACAAGTATATTACACTGACCTAAGAAAACCGGGGAATTGCTAAACACCTGTGATTTTCTCCTCAGAAACCAGCGTGTTTGTGAAGTCATGGTAGGCCATGCTGGGGCTTGCTCTTCAAAGCAGACCTTTGAGTTCAAAGTAGACCTTTTAGCTTGCAAATCCCCCCAAAAAAACTCTCACACATGGGTTTAAAGATGGTTAATCACTGCATTGGCATCACCAACCATGGTTAGGCCTAACCCTGGTTTGAAGCTGCGTTTTGGTGCTGGTTAGCAAATTCTGGCTAAGAGAGCCTGGTGAAATTTTAACAGTAGGTGAGGTCAGTACTTAAGGTGACACTTAACGGTGATTAGGAAGGATAGAGGGAAATTTGCATCTGTCGTCAGGTCCCTGCGGAGGAGTGATCATAAGATATTCGGCATCTTATACCTAATCTATACAGTACCATGGCTGTTGTTGTTGTTTAGTTGTGTCTGACTCTTCGTGACCCCATGGACCAGAGCATGGCAGGCACTCCTGTCTTCCACTGCCTCCCACAGTTTGGTCAGACTCATGTTCGTAGCTTTGAGAACACTGTCCAACCATCTCGTCCTCTGTCGTCCCCTTCTCCTTGTGCCCTCCATCTTTCCCAACATCAGGGTCTTTTCCAGGGAGTCTTCTCTTCTCATGAGGTGGCCAAAGTCTTGGAGCCTCAGCTTCAGGATCTGTCCTTCCAGTGAGCACTCAGGGCTGATTTCCTTCAGAATGGAGAGGGTTGATCTTCTTGCAGTCCATGGGACTCTCAAGAGTCTCCTCCAGCACCATAATTCAAAAGCATCCATTCTTCGGCGATCAGCCTTCTTTATGGTCCAGCTCTCACTTCCATACATCACTACTGGGAAAACCATAGCTTTAACTATACGGACCTTTGTTGGCAAGGTGATGTCTCTGCTTTTTAAGATGCTGTCTAGGTTTGAGTACCATGGTTAAGTGATGGCAAAGATAGCTATGCACATTGCTCTCAGCGTGAATCCAGAACTGGAAACTCTAGCTCTGTGAGGGTTAAACTACAGTTCCCATGATGCTTGTTTGTGTGTGTGTTTTAAATCTATAGTGTGCATGCAGTCTTACAGTTGTAGCCCCAGACACTGATGTCACTGAGAAAGCTAATGTAGACCTTGCTGTTTTCCTTATCTATTTAAAACGTTTCTGTACCATTCTTGCTCTAAACCTGGTGCCTTCCAGCTGTTTTGGACTACAACTCCCATCAGCTGCAGTCAGCACTGTCATGATGGCTTTTGTAGTCCAAAACATCTAGAACGCACCACGTTGGGAAGGGCTGAGCGTGAACCTATCTGGAAAGGGAATAAGAACCAGATCTTAAAATATTTAAAAACAAAATAAAAGTTCAGCAACTCTTGCTAATAAATATACTGCAACCAAACTAGGAATGACCAACCCAGCAATGCCTTAGGAATTAGAGGAATTCTAAGCAGTAGGTCCTCAAAACTCATTGGAGGAGAGGGGATTTCACATATCTGATGCCCTCACAGGATGAAAGCATAATGTTCGTTGGCAGGTCATAGTTCAGCCAATGGAACGACTTCTTTCCAAAATACCTTGTCTGAAATGGAAACAACCTTATATGTCTCAGGGAGAGGAATGGGCCTAGGGGATGGGCCACTTTGAGTGGTGGTAAATGACTCTGCCTTTCGCAAAGTCAGACCATTTGTCCATCAAGTTACAGGGAACCAGGCAGGGGGCCTTCTTGGTAGTGGCACCCTCCCTGTGGAACGCCCTCCCGCCAGATGTCAAAGAGAACAACAACTACCAGACTTTTAGAAGACATCTGAAGGCAGCCCTGTTTAGGGAAGTTTTTAATGATTGATGTATTACAGTATTTTAATATTTTTTTGGAAGCCACCCAGAGTGGCTGCGGAAGCCCAGCCAGATGGGCGGGGTATAAATAAATTATTATTATTATTATTATTATTATTATTATTTAACCCAGCGATGCCTGTTCTGACTGGCAGCAGTTCTCCAGTTTCTCAAGGTGATAAGGGCTCTCCCCCCCCCCCCGGTGCACCAGATATGTTGTTGTTTGGTCGTTTACTCGTGTCCGACTCTTCGTGACCCCATGGACCAGAGCACGCCAGGCCCTCCTGTCTTCCACTGCCTCCAGCAGTTTGATCAAGCTCATGCTGGTAGCTTCGAGAACACTGTCCAACCATCTCGTCCTCTGTCATCCCCTTCTCCTTGTGCCCTCCATCTTTCCCAACATCAGAGTCTTTTCCAGGGAGTCTTCTCTTCTCAGGAGATGGCCAAAGTATTGGAGCCTCAGCTTCAGGATCTGTCCTTCCAGTGAGCACTCAGGGCTGATTTCCTTCAGAATGGATAGGTTTGATCTTCTTGTAGTCCATGGGACTCTCAAGAGTCTCCTCCAGCACCACAATTCAAAAGCATCAATTCTTCGGCAATCGGCCTTCTTTGTGGTCCAGCTCTCTCTTCCATCCATCACTACTGGGAAAACCAGAGCTTTAACCAGATATACCTGGCCCTTTTTAACTGGTGATGCTCCAGGGACCTCCTGCAGAAGAATCATATGTTTGACCACTGAAATCCTGTCTATTATTTTTATTTTTATTTTATTTTTAATCCCACTTTTACTCCCAAAGGAGCCCAGGGTAGCAAACAAGTGCTAAAACAAAAACATCCTTAAAACTATTGCAATGCAGATGCAGACCTGGAAAGCCCTGCCCTGGAAAGGCTCCCAGGAAGAGGGAAGTTTTTAAATAGGCGCCGAAAAGACGACAGAGCTGGCCCCCAGATTTCAATGGGAGGGAATTCTATAAGGGCCTGGATCCTATACTGTGTGGGGGACAGACCTCCTGATAATATGATATCAGAAGGAGGCTGTCCACAGAGGTATCTGCAGGAGACCCATCGACTGGGTATACAGTGGTACCTCTGGTTATGTACTTAATTCGTTCTGGAGGTCCGTTCTTAACCTGAAACTGTTCTTAACCTGAAGGACCACTTTAGCTAATGGGGCCTGCCGCTGCGCTGCCGCCGCACGATTTCTGTTCTCATCCTGAAGCAAAGTTCTTAACCCGAGGTACTATTTCTGGGTTAGCGGAGTCTGTAACCTGAAGCATATGTAACCTGAAGCGTATGTAACTCGAGCTACCACTGTATAGTGAAAGTGTGTGGAATATGCAGGCCTAGTTTGTTTATTTCATGGGTAGGCAAACTAAGGCCCAGGGGCCGGATCTGGCCAAATCACCTTCTAAATCTGGCCTGTGGACGGTCTTTGAATCAGTGCGTTTTTACATGAGTAGAATGTGTGCTTTTATTTAAAATGCATCTCTAGGCTATTTGTGGGGCATAGGAATTTGTTCATCCCCGCCCCCCAAAAAATATAGTCTGGCCCCCCACAAGGTCTGAGGGACAGTGGACTTGACCCCCTGCTGAAAAAGTTTGCTGACCCCTGGTTTAATGATTTTATTACATTTCTATATCTTCTTTCATCCGAGAATCACGGGGTGGTTTATTTGTGGTGATGCAGTGCTGGGAGCATCAGCCAAAAACTCCCCCCTCTCTCTCTCTCTCTCTCTCTCTCTCTCTCTGGGGAATGGGGGAAATGTCCTGTGTTGTTCCCCTCCGCCCGTTTTCATATCACACACTTGTGCCATGCGCATTCTAGAGATCTCACAGCTTGTTGACTGCACCACCGGGCCGGGAGGGGGGTTGCAACTTTGATATGTGAAATATAGGCATTGCAGAGCTAACAGATGTCTCCTCCAAGCCGACACTTTTCAGTGGAGTCAAGTCACACATTCCGCTTGCTAGCCTTCACGTCTTGCAGTGGCATTCTCACAATCGCAGAAATCTCTGCCAACTGTGCCAATAAGTCTTGGCTGAATCAACGGATAAATCAGTGCAAATTTGCATATGGGGAAAACCAGTGAGTGGTATCTACTGTAGTGCTAAGTGAACATTCCATCACGCGAGGAATTTCTGCTTGCAGAATGGAACCTTCTTTCTCTATTCCCCCCAGTAGGGCTGGGCGAAATATCATCGAAAATTGGTTAGAAGTCCATATCTGTTTCATAATTGTTGACCTGGCAATATATCATGTATCGTGGTGTGTGGCGTCTGTTCTATGTAAAAAAAATATATAATGTGGGGAAAACTGTGAAGCTAATCAGTTCCTCTCCATAGCTACATCCTTGTTTCAGACATCGTGATATATCAGTCTAGTATGATGTTTAGCTGGTGATATAACATGTTGAAAACCAGATATTTCCTTTCCCCCCCAAACATTTTTATTCATTTTATAACACAACTAAACAACACAAACAGAAAAACAAACAATACAAACAAATTCTTATTCTTATTTTTTTCTAAACATTGTTAGGTGAGCTTCCCCAAGTCCCCCCATCTGATTTTCATTTTACCTCATCTTTAGCAGTTTACATATATCATAATTTCTAGCCATTTTTTTATCGTGCTTACTTTTACCATAAAAATCTTCACATTTTATCACTCACAAATAATACTATTTTAAAATACACTATCCTCTACTTCTAACCCTACAGCCTATATCCACTTCCAGAGCTATTCTAAGATTTAAATATTAACATATTTTTTCAAATATTCTTTAAACTTCTTCCAATCTTCTTCCACCGTCTCTTCTCTCTGGTCTGAGTCTCCCAGTCAGTCCGGCAAGTTCCATATAGTCGAAAACCAGATATTTCCTACTCCACAGCTATGTTCCAGGGGTTCCCCAAAAAACAACTGCCTTCTGGAGCAAATTTGGGGGGAGTGTCGGTGGGGTGGGGAGTCGCGTTGCATAAGTGGAAATAGATGATGCTGATGGGATGCACTGTTCCAACACCAATATTTCTGAAGAAAATACGTTTTCCTTCCTCCACCTGATGCATTTCCAGGTATTCTCAGACTCCCTCCTGTCATCATCTGAAGGGCTGAAGGTTGGGAAACTCTGGAGAACATTCTTCCTATTCTTCATGGGTCCTTAAAGGTAAAGGTAAAGGGACCCCTGACCATTAGGTCCAGTCATGGCCGACTCTGGGGTTGCGGCGCTCATCTCGCTTTATTGGCCGAGGGAGCCGGCGTACAGCTTCTGGGTCATGTGGCCAGCAGGACTAAGCCGCTTCTGGTGAAATAGAGCAGCACACGGAAACGCCTTTTACCTTCCCGCCAGAGCGGTACCTATTTATCTACTTGCACTTTGACGTGCTTTCGAACTGCTAGGTTGGCAGGAGCAGGGACCGAGCAACGGGAGCTCACCCTGTCACGGGGATTCAAACCGCCAACCTTCTGATTGGCAAGTCCTAGGCTCTGTGGTTTAACCCACAGCGCCACCCGCGTGGCGTCACGGATCCTTGTGTGAACGCAATTAGATTTTTAAACTTGGGATAAAAGAAAGGCCTTATATATTGAAATGAACACTGCCTCCCCTGTTCCCAACCATCCTTTTGTGCCTCTTTTGCCCATTACTCAGTACGTTCCGTCTCTGAGAAGACCTGAAATGTTTGCAAGTCAGATTAATACCTTAACGAGGCAGTATCCATTACGATATGTAATGGTTTCCCTTTGTCCCAAGTTGAAATACCTGTTTTGTTTTCTGTAAGTGCCCCTCAAGCAGTGTGTTGCTTGAAACATTCTGATTGGATTTTTTAAAGGATTTAACAGGTTCAGTTAATTTATGTCGCCTTGGATCGGTACGTTGCAGCAAACTCTGGCCTACGCGTGCAAGATACACCATTGCTGTGTAGAATGCAAAATTGAATCTTGCCGTTTTTGTAAGATCAGGCAAAGAATAGCATGTAAGTTCAGTATCCTTTCGTTTGGGTGTTGCTGAATCCGTGGTCTGGCTCAGTTGGCACCAGACGGCTCTTGAGTTGCCATAGTAGCCCCTTGAGGATTCCCCCAGAGGAAGGGATTTCTGATCCTGGTTATGATGGTGCAATCAACGCTAAATCCACAGCTACTCCGATGATGTCAGCATGGTTACGTCAGCCTGTCAGGATCTTGCCCTGCTAAACAAAGCCTTCCTGAGTTACATGGCTGCTCTTTGTCTTTGGTCTGTGTGCATTTAGGGCTCATTTCTCCCCCCTCAAAGTATTCTGGGAACTGTACTTTATTCTTTACAGTCCCCAGCATCCTTAAACTATAGTTGGATATTTTGGGTGACGTCGGGTGCTTTAAATGAATAATAATAATTTATTATTGATACCCTGCCCATCTGGCTGAGTTTGCACGCCTCTACTTCCCTTTGGCAAATGACTACTGTTGAAATGGTGACGAGATCGCATTGGCCTATTTATTCTGAATGTTTATAAGTGATGCCAATAAAGGTTTGATGATGATGCTGGTGATGATCTGGCTGAGTTTCCCCAGCCACTCTGGGTGGTTCCCAATTGAGTGTTAAAAACAGTGGCAAAACCAATTCATTTCTGTAGCGAGGTGAGTTTCCCTCACACTTTTGTGCATGCATGTTGTCCTGCTGACTCTTTTTGGTTCTTTACCTAGTGTAGCACACCACCTCAGTCTCCCGAGATTCCAGGGGTTCCAGGCGCATACCCAGGATTCGTGTTTCCTTTTGGCAATGAGGCAGAGCGGAAACTGTGGTGTCTTTATGATATATGGTTTACACATATATACAACCTGAGCCTACGATGGAGGGGTTCACATCATTAACACTCCAAGAGGATCTTGCTTCTCCCATAGTTGCAGCCTTTTCAAAAAGAGCAATGTGCCTCTTTTCAAGGTTGGAGCTGACCTATTTGGTTGAGCATTGAATTGCCGTTGCATAGTTCCTTTTTGGGCTGACCAGAAGAAGATTCACAAAACAGATTGAAATCTGGTTATCTTGTTGTTGGAGTTCTGTTGGAATTGCACCAGCAACAAGTATACATATAGTTATTGTCTTGGACTTATTGCAAGAATATTAGGATGGGGGTTTTTTTACAATGCCAAAATAATAATGACATACACAACTCAATGCAATGGTGCCTCGGTTTTTGAACGTCTCAGTTGATTAACGTTTTGGAACTCAAACGCCGTAAACCTGGAAGCAAATGCTTTGGTTTTCAAACGCACCTGAGAAGACAAACCAGCTGCCTTATTGAGATTTCCGTTTTGAGTTTTTGGTTTTCAAACGTTTCGGAACTCAAACAGTCTTCCAGAAAGAATTATGTTCGAAAACTGAGGTACCACTGTATTGAGTTGTGTATGTCATTATTATTTTGGCATTGTAAATAGCATTTAAGACGTTTAAGTATTAGAAGGCGTTGAATTTTTGTACGTTACTGTTACTGATTTTTTGTAAACCACATACAGAAGTATATAGTTTGTGATTTACTTCTCTGTATTCCTTGGACGCGGGTGGTGCTGTGGGTTAAACCACAGAGCCTAGGACTTGCTAATCAGAAGGTCGGCGGTTCGAATCACCGTGACGGGGTGAGCTCCCGTTGCTCGGTCCCTGCTTCTGCCCACCTAGCAGTTCGAAAGCACGTCAAAGTGCAAGTAGATAAATAGGTACTGCTCTGGTGGGAAGGTAAACGGTGTTTCCGTGCGCTGCTCTGGTTAGCCAGAAGCTGCTTAGTCATGCTGGCCACATGACCCGGAAGCTGTACGCCGGCTCCCTCGGCCAATAGAGCGAGATGAGCGCCGCAACCCCAGAGTCGGTCATGACTGGACCTAATGATCAGGGGTCGCTTTACCTTTATTCCTTGGAAAGTTGTATTGATCTCTGGCTTCCCAGCCTGCAGCCCTCTAGGTCACATCCCAGCAAATTCTGACCCTCTCAAACTCCAGCTTTGATCTTTTAAGAGTTGTGGAAGGAGCCCCACCCATTTCCTTTGTTCTCCTAATGGCCCATCACCCAGGTGATTACCTGAATCCGGGAAACTTGCCTGGTTTGTTCCTCCCTATCAACTCTGTAATGTATCGCCAGATGGTGATGTTTGGCTGGTGATACATCGCAATGTTGAAAACCTGACATCACCCAGCCCTGGAGTAAATCCTACCCAAGTCAAGAGTGGAGTCCCTAAGACAGTTGGATGGTGCCTTGTAGGCCTCCTTCCTGCAACTCCTGCAGCCAGGCTGGTGCCAAACGCATTGCTCTGCTTTCCTTTGGACCACATCAGCGAGGCCGTGTGTGTGTGTGTTGTCTGTACAGCCCAGGACCTCCAGGCACACTGCCCAGGTCTGCGCCCCAGAGAGGTCACAATGCTAATGTGGCGGTTTGACTTCACCCCTGGGGGAACACTGCTTTGTGCCTCAAGACAGACAGATGCCAACAACCACCCACCAGGCAAGTTAGTGTCCTTATCATGGGGGTATTCAGTATTCGGAGCTGCCTTTCAGTGGTTCAGACAGTAGTGTGTTGTTGAATTCTTCCACAGAGAGAGAGAGGGGGGGAAAAAACTAAAACCAGCACCTGCAGTTTGAAGGGAAACAGTCCAGGAAAGTCTGTCCCACTTCATTTTTCTGATTACCAACCTGCTTTGTAGGGGAGGAAGGCTGAGAAACACCTTTCGTTTTTTTAGAGTTCTCTGTAAGTTGCAGCAGCTCCTCATGCAGGATTTTGTACTTTGGGTCCAAGGGTAAAGCTTGCATCATGCAATCTGATCAGGTTAGTTACGTTGCCCTTGGCTGAACAGCAAACACACACTCATGCTGTCTGCTCAGAGAGTGATGTCTGGTATTTATACTGCTTGAAAGGTAGCTGGTAGTTTTCCTGGCTTTGCATCAAGCATGCCTTCCAGGTGCAAGCCACAGTCTCTTTCTCAGAGTCTCAGAGGATGCTGGGAAGCTTGGACAATTGGTGGGCTGCACATAATAATAATAATAATAATAATAATAATAATAATAATTTATTATTTATACCCCACCCATCTGGCTGGGTTTCTCCAGACACTCTCCATCAAATATCAGATGGAGACTCTTACCTTCTGGGCCTGATGGGAGTTGCAGTCCCAAAGATCTGGAGGGCACCAGGTTGGGGAAAGCTGGACTAGATCATTACACAGATTAGAACCGAGGTACTTCCTTTTGATCAAATTGCTCTTGCTGCAGGCTTTTCTTAGTAACATAGCTGTCTTCCTGTGACTTTTTCAGTGGGGCAGTGGTAGAACAAATACTTTGCATGCAAGAGGTTCCAGGTTCGATCCCTGACGTCTCCACGTAGGGCTGAGAATGTCGCCTGACTAAAACCCAGGGGAGCTGCTGGCGGCCAGTGCAGACAGTACTGAGCTATAGATAGACCAGTGGCCTGGCTTGGTGTAAGGCGAGTTCCTGTGCATTTACAGCAGGTCAAAAGTGCGTCCATCTTGCTCTCCGTGGCAGCATCTCTCCTGGGTCTTTTCCATATACCTGCTTCTTGTTGGGGGTCGAACCTGAACCCGTTTGCATGTAAAGCAGACAGTCCAGCCACTGAGCTGTGGTTCGCCCTTTCTTGCGTGTACAGTCGTACCTCGGAAGTCTAACGGAATCCATTCTGGAATCCATTTGGAACAGAATCTGTTCTGGAATCCGTTTGGAACGGAATCCATTCCAAAACGTTCAGAAACCTACAGCCAATCGGAAGCCACATCAGATGTTTGGGTTCCAAAGAAAGTTCGCAAACCGGAACACTCGCTTCTGGGTTTCAAGGTACGACTGTACAGTGGTACCTCGGGTTACAAACGCTTCAGGTTACAGACTCCGCTAACCCGGCAGTAGTACCTCAGGTTAAGAACTTTACTTCAGGATGAGAACAGAAATTGGACTGCGGTGGCAGCGGGAGGCCCCATTAGCTAAAGTGGTACCTTAGGTTAAGAACAGTTTCAGGTTAAGAACAGACCTCTGGAACAAATTACTGTATTTTTCGCTCTATAGGACGCACTTTTTCCCCTCCAAAAATGAAGGGGAAATGTGTGTGCGTCCTGTGGAGCGAATGCAGCCTTTCGCTGAAGCCTGGAGAGCGAGAGGGGTCGGTGCGCACCGACCCCTCTCGCTCTCCAGGCTTCAGGAAGCTATCCACAAGCCTTCGGAGCGCGGCGGGAGTGCCCACCGGGCTCCCAAGGCTTGCGGATAGCAGGCAGCAGCCCGAATCGCGGGGAGCACAGTGCTGCGCGCCCCGGGCTTTGGGCACCTATCCCGCCGGGCTCAGAAGGCTTGCGTATAGCAGCAAGCTCCGGGAGCAAAGGCCCGTTCTGGCTAAAGAGGACCCGTTCCCCGTGGCTAAAGAGGAAGCCAAAAAAACTAGGTGTGCCCTATAGAGCGAAAAATATGGTAAGTTCTTAACCAGAGTTACTATTGTATTGTAAGCTGCTCCGAGTGCAAGTCTTTGTGTGGGAAATGACACAGTCTGTAGTAGGATTGGGCATCAGTTGGAGATGCGTATATGTTGTGCAAAACAAACGGCGAAAAATCTCAATGCTCAGGATAAACGGCACATAAATAAAAGGCAAATGTGCTGACATTGTATATATACCTTTCCTCGAAAATGTGTGCGCTCACACAAACACACTTCCCTGGGGAGATGTGCATTCCTCAAAACTCTGGAAGCCAGCCAGAATAGACCTCTGGCAATACAAGGGCACTTCATGCATTAACAATATCATATGTGCTGAGATTATTAAGGTTGTTGTTGTTGATCAGTCAGTGTTCATTTCACAGCAGGCTTCCCCAAGCTGGTGCCCTCTAGACATCTTGGAATTACATTTCATGTGTTGGCACTGTCTGGAGCGTTAGTTGTGATGCTCTCTTCGGAGAGCTGCCGCAGAGTTAATCGTCCCCCAACAAGAGGCTTCTCCTAAAATAATTTTTAGTTACACATGCTCTTTTTTTTGTTGTTGTTAAAGGCTCCAATTTGTAGTTAAAATGGCATCCTTCCAGTTTTGGTTTAGAAAAAATGTGAGTTGGCTACTTAGAAATCTGGGGATGTCTGGATGTTTAGTCGTTTAGTCGTGTCCGACTCTTCGTGACCCCATGGACCAGAGCACGCCAGGCCCTCCTGTCTTCCACTGCCTCCCGCAGTTTGGTCAAACTCATGTTTGTAGCTTCAAGAACACTGTCCAACCATCTCGTCCTCTGTCGTCTCCTTCTCCTTGTGCCCTCCATCTTTCCCAACATCAGGGTCTTTTCCAGGGAGTCTTCTCTTCTCATGAGGTGGCCAAAGTCTTGGAACCTCAGCTTCAGGATCTGTCCTTCCAGTCAGTGTTCAGGGCTGATTTCCTTCAGAATGGAGAGGTTTGATCTTCTTGCAGTCCATGGGACTCTGGATGTCTGGATAAAAGGGATCAAATCTTGGAGAGCGTGCAGTTATGCATTCTCGACTCTGCAACCTCAGATCAAAAGTAAATTCTGTCGGCCTGAATGGAGCTGACTCCTGAGTAAGCGCAACCAGGTTCAGGTTGCAAGTTGTACATTATTACACTCACATCCTCTTGAGATTAGCTGCTTGGCAAGAGACGTTGCAAGCTGACTCCTAGGGAGCAGTAGCCAAACTTGTTTTGCTGCACATATGAGTCCTTTTGGACACAGTCTGGGACAATGTGGGGTTTGCATGCTATGACCTCCTTTGAGCAATTCAATATCAGATGCGTGAAGACACTCTCAACATCAAGCACGACTGACTCAGCTCTTAGATTCTGCTGAAGGTTTCTATTGGTGCACAGCCAGGCTTTATTTAGTTATTTATATTTTTGGCATTTGTGGGCCACCCCGTAACAAAACATTATCTGTGCAGTTCTCAATTATATATATATTATTAAAAAAGCACAGTTATCATTGCCTGGGGTTCCCATTGCCTTGGAAGGAGATCTATCTGTGTGTAGATCCATGGGCACACCAACCCCAATGCAGGACAAAGAAACAAACATTATAAGGAACTTGTAAAAGTGTAAGTTAAAAATAAAAAAAAAATTATTTCTACCCTGCCCATCTGGCTGGGTTTCCCCAGCCACTCCGGGCAGCTTCCAACAGAATATTAAAATACAGTAGTCCATCAAACATTAAAAGCTTCCCTAAACAGCACTGCCTTCAGATGTCTTATAAAAGTCTGGTAGTTGGGTTTTCTCTTTGACATCTGCTGGGAGGGCGTTCCACAGGGCAGGTGCCACTACCGAGAAGGCCCTCTGTCTGGTTCCCTGTAACTTGGCTTCTTGCAGCGAGAGAACCGCCAGAAGGCCCTCGGAGCTGGACCTCAGTTTCCGGGCAGAACAATGGGTGTGAAGACGCTCCTTCAGGTATACTGGACCCGAGACCATTTAGGGCTTTAAAGGTCAGCACCAACACTTTGAATTGTACTGGGAGCCAGTGTAGGTCTTTCACGACCAGTGTTATGTGATCTTGGTGGCCGCTCCCAGTTCTGCAGATCAAAGCGGTCAAGGTCATGTGGCTTTGCCAATGGGTGTGTTCAGAGTTCTGCCTGGTCCTGGCTTATTAGAGCATCTCTCTGCCCCCCCCCCCGCCCACCGTTAGTGACCACCACCAGTATGTTCAACCTTTGTCCTTCTTAACTTGGCACATCTAATTCGTGTTCGAAATTAGCCAGGCACCAGGTGCTTTTTGCGACTGGCAACTGGTCCAGTTGCGACCTAGGCTTAAAAACAGCTAAAGCTGTTTTAAAAACAGCACCGGGGTCTAGGTTTAAAAACAACACAGAATGAACACACATGGCAGAGTCCTTTTTACATTGGCTGGCGCTGACACTGACAAACTGGAACGTGTCCAGAGGAGGGCAACCAAAATGGTCAGAGGCCTGGAAACGATGCCTTATGAGGAACGGCTAAGGGAGCTGGGCATGTTTAGCCTGGAGAAGAGGAGGCTAAGGGGTGATATGATAGCCATGTTCAAATATATAAAAGGATGTCACATAGAGGAGGGAGAAAGGTTGTTTTCTGCTGCTCCAGAGAAGCGGACACGGAGCAATGGATCCAAACTACAAGAAAGAAGATTCCACCTAAACATTAGGAAGAACTTCCTGACAGTAAGAGCTGTTCGACAGTGGAATTTGCTGCCAAGGAGTGTGGTGGAGTCTCCTTCTTTGGAGGTCTTTAAGCAGAGGCTTGACAACCATATGTCAGGAGTGCTCTGATGGTGTTTCCTGCTTGGCAGGGGGTTGGACTTGATGGCCCTTGTGGTCTATTCCAACTCTATGATTCTGTGATTCTATGATTTAGGTCCCTGTCTGGTTGACAGCGTTGGACCCAGAAACATTCCTAAACTGTGATCCTTATCCTGAGCTCAACACCTTCCATAACAGACTGCAACATGCTGTAAATCCGACTGCCTATGGAAGTGATCAGGGCAGCTTTGAATAACCCAAAACAGGGTGTTACAATAGCTAACGGGGACCGGACATTTTGAGTGCACGTGAAACAGTGGTAGGGGATGTCTTTTGGCTTGAGGGCCGCATTTGCTTCTGTGCAGTCTTCAGGGGCCGCATGCCAGTGTTTTTGCGAGGCCAGGGACAAAAGTGAGTGGAACAATGAGTGTAGTTTTTACTTTTGTGCGCTAGCTACCTTTGTGCACACCCCTCCTAATTCTCCACCCCAGGAAGCAAGAGGCGTGGAGCAGGGCCAGTACTGTCTGTAGGCTGAGGAGGGTGTGTGGCCTGGGGAGACTCCTGAGGGCCAGGTTGAGGGGCTTTGAGGGCCGCATTTGGCCTCTAGGCCAGAGGGTCACTTCTTTTGCTCTGGACATTGTCATCCCTTCTTAATAACACAAAGAATGGGATTTATAGTTCTGACTTTGCATGCTGAAAACATTGCGGGAATTGTGAATGACAACTCCATTTCAGTTTAGGGTTGGTTGCAGCAAAAAACAGCCTTGTGGCCCATTTAAAGACTAAAACTTGACGTAGCACAAGCTTTTATAGAGTCTGCTGCATCAGATTATCTATACAATGGTACCTTGGATTAAGTACTTAATTTGTTCCAGAGGTCCGTTCTTAACCTGAAACTGTTCTTAACCTGAAGCACCACTTTAGCTAATGGGGCTTCCTGCTGCTACCGCGCCGCCGGAGCATGATTTCTGTTCTCATCCTGAAGCAAAGTTCTTAACCTGACGTACTATTTCTGGGTTAGCGGAGTCTGTAACCTGAAGCGTATGTCACCTGAAGTGTATGTAACCTGAGGTACCACTGTATGCAGTTAAGAAAATTAGGTTTTTTTGGGTGGGGGGATACTGGAGGAAGCCTGAAATGGGTTTCCTGGTAGCTGAAATTCTTGTAATGCAGGATTTTGAGCCTAGTTAGTCTGCAGGATTAATTAAAGGCCACACTCCCGCTGTTCCGGGTTTTCATTAAGCACTTATCTCTGTGTGTTTTTTGCTTTCATTGAGGATGGTTAAAAAATGTGGCTGATGAGCTCGCTGAACTTTGACCCTCTTCTGCTTCATCTGGATAGTTCAGCTTGACCCAACAGAGCTCCACAAAGAATCTCTGATGAAGATTTGGATCTATGCCCTCTCCGTCCTGTAATACAATTTCACGAAAAGGTTAAAAAGAGCCTTGGAAGAAAGAAAATTCCGTGTTAGCTGCAGATGGTGGAGAATCCCCGGAGCGCAGGTTTCACTAGAGAAACTACAACCCTGTGATCAGTTGACTGACCGATATTTAAAGAATTAGTTCAGTGACATGAAACGAAGAGAATTGGCTAATCTAAAGCAGAACAAAACAAAAAACCTTGTCTACTCATATAGAGGAATTCAATGCCTATTATCTCCTGTTTCCTAATTCATTGTTGTTGTTTTAATTGAGTTTTCCAAAAACAAACAAACACAGTTAAGCAATATAAAGTGAATCATAATAAATTGAGAGGATAGATGGGGAATGGCTGGTGGTCCAGACCAGCCACGTAGAACAAGGCTATCAATGGCTACCAGCCATGATGGCGGTCCTCTGCCTCGATGGTCAAAGGTAGGAATGCTATCAATATATCTTCAGGCGCAAGGCAAAAACTTTCCTCTGTAATTATTATTATTAATATTATTATTATTATTAATTATTATTTATACCCCGCCCATCTGGCTGGGCTTCCCCAGCCACTCTGGGCGGCTTCCAAAAAAAAATTAAAATACTGTAATGAATCGAAGATGTTGTTTCTATTTCAAACTATCCCCATACTTAAGGGGATAACAATTTTCAAAGAATGGCAAAGAACGCTGTCAAGATATATCTGGCAGGGCAAAAAGCCGAGAATTAAATATAAATTGTTAATGGATGCAAAAGAAAGAGGAGGCTTTGCCCTGCCAGACTTGAAATTGTACTATGAGGCAGCAGCTCTTTGCTGGTTGAAAGAGTGGATAAAATTAGAAAATACACAGCTGTTAGACTTAGAAGGTTTCGACAACAGATTCGGGTGGCACGCATATTTATGGTGTGAAAAGAAGAAAGTACATGAAGGTTTTGGGAATCATATTTTCAAGAGTTCATTAATAGAAATATGGGACAGGTATAAAAATCTGTTAGAACCAAAAGTTCCACACTGGTTGTCGCCATTAGAGGTTATGAGTGTAAAGAAAATCAATATGAGAAGAAACTGGGCTACATATGGCGAGCTGATAATTAAGGAAGGAGGAAAGTGGAAATTAAGGCCATATGAGCAAGTGAAAGAACATGTTTATGATTGGTTGCACTATTTCCAGGTTAATGAAAAGTTTAAAAAAGATGTGAAAGAAATTGGTTATGCAGAAAAAGATTCAAGGTTCCAAATAGAGGTAATAAATAACGAATGTAAAATCTTATCAAAAATGTATAAAATTTTGTTAGAATGGAATACGAAAGATGAAGAAGTTACGTCGGTAATGACTAATTGGGCCAGAGATTTTGGGTATAATATACAGGTTGAAGATTGGGGAAAACTGTGGAAAGAGAATTTGAAATTTACTGCTTGTACGGCATTAAAAGAAAATGTAATGAAAATGTTTTATAGATGGTATATTACACCGGTGAAGCTTGCAAAAATGGATAAGACCTGTAATAAGTGTTGGAAGTGTAAAGAAAAAGAAGGTACATTCTACCATATGTGGTGGGAATGTAAGAAAGTGAAGGACTTTTGGGAAAAGATCTATAATGAAATGAAAAAGATGTTAAAATATACATTTGTTAAAAAAACCAGAGATTTTCCTTTTAGGAATTACAGGAAACGAAATAAGAAGGAAAGACTGTAAGCTGTTTCAATACGCAGTAACAGCAGCAAGGACTCTACTGGCCCAGAAATGGAAACAAGAAGAAACACCGACGATAGAAGAATGGAGACTGAAACTGACTGATTACTCAGAACTGGACAGATTAACTGGAAAAATCAGATATCTTAAAGACCAAAAATTCATCGAGGACTGGGGAAAATTTGTTGAATATCTGAAAAGAATATGTGATGTACAAACAACGCTGGCGGGGTTTCAAGAGGCACTGTAAAAACGGAGATATATTGTTAAAAAAAAAATAGAGGGGAGGGAAGACAATTGGCAATATAACTAGAGAAATGCGAAATTGAGAGTAAAAATGGATGATTATCAGAGAAGTCGAAGGAAGTCAAAAATGAATCAAATGTGTGAAATTTTGGAAAGTGTTTAATTGATTTGGAAAATTAATAAAAAATTATAGACCAAAAAAAAAAATACTGTAATGAATCAAACATTAAAAGCTTCCCTAAACAGGGTTGCCTTCAAATGTCTTCTAAAAGTCTGGTAGTAGTTGTTCTCTTTGACATCTGGTGGGAGGGCGTTCCACAGGGCGGGTGCCACTACCGAGAAGGCCCTCTGCCTGGTTCCCTGTAACTTGGCTTCTCGCAGTGAGGGAACCGCCAGAAGGCCCTCGGTGCTGGACCTCAGTGTCCGGGTAGAACGATGCGGGTGGAGACGCTCCTTCAGATATACTGGACCGAGGCCGTTTAGGTCTGTAACCAGGCCTTTGACGAAACAAAATAAGAAAATTCCTTCCAGTAGCACCTTCGAGACCAACTAAGTTTGTTATTGGTATGAGCTTTCGTGTGCATGCACACTTCTTCATATAACCTACACGGCTACCTACCAGTAACCAGGCCTTTGACCTTTAACTATCTGTGGCGTTTCAGAGGTGGGTGGGATGTTTTGAATGTATTTCTTTTTCCTCTTAATTTTAATCTATGTGGGGCTTTTGTCTGTTGGGTTCTAAGTCACTTTGGTTTGCCCTGGGCAAGATAAACTGGTTGGCCGCTCTAAGAACAGGATCGTAGGCTAGACGGGACATTCGCTCCATCCGGCAGGCTCTTATGTTTTGTTTTGTTTTGTTATTAAATGTTTTTATTAGCAATTACAACATATCAAAACATATCACATTCATTATTTTTCCCCCTTGCCATCCTCAAACCCTCACCCCGAGACATCCCTCAGCTCCTTTCTCTGATTTCTCAGCCCATATTATTCTCTGCATGTTATAAAATTATACAGATCCTCACATTATATATCTACCATGTTATCAATCAATAAATTTGTGTACGTTTATTCAAAACCTGCCAAGAAGTCCAAATAATTTTGTGGTCTTTTTAAGTAATTTGCGAAAAGTTCCCATTCTTCGTTAAAGTCACACTTGTCCTTAACTCGCAGTTTGTATGTCAGTTTGGCCAATTCTGCATAGTTCATCAATTTCTCTTGCTACTGTTCTTTTGTCGGGGTTTCCTCATTCTTCCATCCTTGTGCTATCAAGACTCTTAGGCTCTTACGTCCCAATGCTCAGACATCCAAGCAAATAGATCTCTGCAAGGAGTGCACGTATTGGAGAACTTCCCTATCTATCTCATGTTTGACATCCCAAGGATTCTCCTCCTCTCTGTTGCAGCAAAACAAACAGATTTGGTGATGGGCCTGATTCTGACCTTTGCTAGTGTCATAAATGGTTTCTGTGTATTTGCTTCCTGTGGTAGGTCTGGCATGGTGTGTCTGGCTGCAATTCTGTACATGCTTACCTGGGAGGAAGTCCTACTGAAATCAAGCGGGGCTCGCTTCTTAAGGAGACGCGTATAGTATTGTACTCGAAGAGTGTAAGCTACCAATTGAGAAATCCCTGGTTCAAATCTCTCTTCAGCCATAAACTTGCTAGTTGGCGAAATGCAGTGGCGCTTCAGAGGCGCGCAGGAGTTTTGCAAGCACCGACAACCGGCTGGTTTCAAACCGCAGGGCCAAGGGAAAATAGGTCACAGGATAATTGTGGCTAACAGGCAGGTTGGTTCTGTGCACCTGCCAAAGCTGGCTCACTGGGCAGATTGGAAAGGTAAGGATCTAGTAAGAAAAGCCTCCGTCTCCACCCTTGCAATATGCAGGATAATATGTTTTGTAACGTGTTTGCAACCAATCCTGGGGTTGAGAATTAGAAAAGGGTTTTTTCTTCTTCTAAATACGTAAATGAGACTGGGGTGGGGACTTTCAAATGGGGTCAAATGTTACCCCCAGACTTTCTGTAGCCCAACTGCCAGGACTCTTGAGGGCCTCATCTAAACTTTGGGAGAAGCCACGATGGTTAAAGGTGGCATCACAGTCCTTTAAGTATGTAGGACAGATGGGGCCTTAAAGCACATGACTCGCCCCCCCCAAAGCAGTGGTTCCCAGTTGGTGGTCCGTGGACCCCAGGGGGTTGTGGCACCATTCACATAACAAAAAACTGCCATAGAGGTATTGCAGTTTTCAAAAGTCGGAGGTCCATGGCTTGGCTTTTGATAAACGAGGTCTGCAGTTCATAGCTAATTGGGAACCACTGTCTCAAGGAATCCCATCTAAATTGGTGGAACAGAAACGCAGGTCTAAGGGAGGCCAGCAGAGAGTAAAAAAGAATGGGACTAGGTAGGTTTACAAGTGTAAAATTGACAAAAGGGGACACGGAAGGCTGTTGCCCAGGTAAAGTTTGAGGCCTGCTCTGGAAGCCCTCGCAAATATCGAAATAATAGCATTGGAAGTAGCATCTTAGCCAACTCCCCGCAATGCTGGAGCCTCACAAAAATTAGAATCTGTATGCAGATATGTCACAGGCCCATAGGGCTCTGTGCTTGCGATAAGGCCATTATAAAATACCACAGTGAACACTTTTCCTTTCTTTTTTTCTATCATCAGGGCATTCGGCCGTCACCAAAGTAAGCTTAAAACCTGCCAAACCGGAAAACTTTATTGATGCTACAACAGCTTGCTTTTCTCGGTGTCGACTTTGGGTTACTTTGGGTCATGGCATGTGCTTTTTCTTGACAGGCAGTGTACATAACCCTTTTTATCTCCTGGCATTGCCGATGTCCAACTTCAGAAAAGTCAAGGGTGACAGCAAGGACACCTCTGACACATCACAGATCTTTCACTTCGTGTTCTGCTGTGCTCGTGATCTGGGGTGGGAGATAGGCGTTTTGGGAGCATTTTGTCTACTGTGTGAGCTCTGGAAGGAAGGAAACAATTTTTAAAAAATGCATTTAATGCACTATCTAGCCGTCGGGTGAATTGTGCTGTGCGAGCCACTGTTTTTCATTGCGGAGAACGATCAGGAAATCTGTTGTATCAGAGTTTCTAAATGGAACTCTGAGGGCCATAAGTCCTCCTGTATCTCAATACTGCACAGTCTGGATTGTGATGGTTTGTACTTTTTTTTAGTGCATGGAATTTAATGCATCCTGGAAAAAGAAAGCTCTACACACACAAACACATACACACACCAGCTGTTTAAACCCAGCTTGAATTTGGGGAGCAGTATACTGACATAGGGGACGCGGGTGGCGCTGTGGGTTAAACCACAGAGCCTAGGACTTGCCGATCAGAAGGTCAACGGTTCGAATCCCCGCAACGGGGTGAGCTCCCGTTGTTCACTCCCAGCTCCTGCCCACCTAGCAGTTCGAAAGCACGTCAACGTGCAAGTAGATAAATAGGCCACAACTGGACCTAATGTTCAGGGGTCCCTTTACCTTTATACTGACATAGTACATCATTGGTCCATCTAGCTCACTTCTATTTGCAATGCAGCATCTCTTTGAGGGTTCAGATCAGGAATCTTCTCTAGCCATACCTGGAAATATTGGGGACCTTCTACCACTGAGCCATAACTGTTGCCGTAATTGTAAGCTGGGTATGTAAGGTAAAGGTAAAGGGACCTCTGACCATTAGGTCCAGTCGTGGCCGACTCTGGGGTTGCGGGGCTCATCTCGCTTTATTGGCCGAGGGAGCCGGCGTGCAGCTTCCGGTTCATGTGGCCAGCATGACTAAGCCACTTCTGGGGAACCAGAGCAGTGCACGGAAACGCCGTTTACCTTCCCACCGGAGTGGTACCTATTTATCTACTTGCACTTTGACGTGCTTTCGAACTGCTAGGTTGGCAGGAGCAGGGACTGAGCAACGGGAGCTCACCCCGTTGCGGGGATTCGAACTGCCGACCTTCTGATCGGCAAACCCTAGGCTCTGTGGTTTAACCCACAGCTCCACCCACGTCCCTAAGTTGGGTATGTAAGGGAGGTCAATACAAGGCCTTCCCCCTTTGATATAAGGAAATAAGGCAGAAAATACAGATAGAAATCTTTGCTGCCATGTGTATTCTGTAGCATCTGTTTTGAACATTAGGGGAGAACCCTTGGTAGAGGGTATTTCACCCCCCAGTCTTGCTTTCTGAGATCTTGGGGCAGCAGGGGGCGGCCTTCGAATTTATGGGGTTTACTTTGTTCTTTCGTAAAGCTTCAAGGTCCACCAGATGGAGCCAAGTGCAGAACAGGGGCTTAGACATGTGGGCAGACACAGAATAAAAGGAATCTTAGGCCTGGAATTTGTCTTCAATACTGGAAATGAACTCTTGTTCCTGTCACCAGTGGAAGGGAATCAGGGTCTGGGGAAGGTAATATGGCCCTTCAGGGCTCCCTGTCTGGCCCCTGAGACTCTACCCAGGCCGTACACACAAACAACAAGCTGCAATTCTCACTGGCCCAGCTCTGCACCCTCCTGTGTGTCTGGCCACAACCATCTCTATCATGTGGCCCCCAAAAGGTTGCCCACAAGGTCATGTGGCCCTGAGGCTTAAGTAAGGTTTCTCGGCCCTGGTTTGTTTTTGTTTTATCTATTTTGTGCTTTTACCTTGTACTTTTCTATATTGTGAACCGCCCTGAGATCTTCGGATGATGGGTGGTATACAAATGGAATAAATAACCAGTCAATAATCAATAAGCCCAACTTGGTGTAAGGCTGTTTTATGTGTTAAGAATAGCCAACCTTCGTTCATATTGGTTCTACGAAGATTGCTAAGTGTCTTCCTCCTGCTGCTCTCACCCCTACCAAAATCTGGCTTTCCACCTTGAGATTCCTTGAGCCAATGCATGCCCTCCTTCTAGGAATTAATTTCTTTCTTCGAAGCAGGAGGAGTCGCTGTTATGTTTCAGTTTGGGGGGTGTGCATTGGGCGGGGGGCGTCTGTGTGTGCTTTGTTCACATGTGTCTGTGGAGAGATGATGATTGATGGACTGGAAATTGCTGGCTGGAGCAGAATCTCTTTGTGCTTTTCAGCCTGTTCTGCATCTGCCTGCCTTAGAGGTAATGCAATGGAAGCCGGTGCAGAACGTCGATTGCTATTATTGCCGGTGCAGGATGATCCCTCAGCACCTGAACCAAAGCTTAGGCAGAGCGTCTTTTTATACTCCCTTGTGAGCTCCCACACTCACAAGCGAATGTGATTGTGTGTAGTCAGGACTCGGGCTGGACTAAGGCAGGACATTTAACTGTCTCACACAGTGTTAGAAACTGAGATGAGAGCTAGGAGCTAAATGGGGTATTAGACCTAGGTTATGGGAAGCTGTGAGTTAAACCACAGAGCCTAGGACTTGCCAATCAGAAGATTGGTGGTTCAAATCCCCGCGATGGGGTGAGCTCCCATTGCTCAGTCCCTGCTCCTGCCAACCTAGCAGTTCAAAAGCACGTCAAAGTGCAAGTAGATAAATAGGTACCACTCCGGCAGGAAGGTAAATGGCGTTTCCGTGCGCTGCTCTGGTTCGCCAGAAGTGGCTTAGTCATGCTGGCCACATGACCCGGAAGCTGTACGCCGGCTCCCTCGGCCAATAAAGCGAGATGAGCGCCGCAACCCCAGAGTCGGCCACGACTGGACCTAATGGTCAGGGGTCCCGTTACCTTTACCTATGGGTGCTGCAATGGAGTTTCTAGGTGCGCTTTTTTAAAACAAGAATACAGTGGTACCTCTGGTTGAGAATGGGATCTGTTCTGGAGGCCCGTTCACAACCTGAAAGGAACGCAACCCGCGTCTGCGCGTGCGTGGGTCACGATTTGCTGCTTCTGTGCATGCACATGATGTCATTTTGCGCGTCTGCGCATGCGTAAGTGGCGAAACCCGGAAGCAACCCTTTCCGGTACTTCCGGATCGCTGCCGGACGCAACCTGAAAATGCTTAACCTGAAGCAAACGAAACATTGAGGTATGACTGTACAAAGCTGAAAACGAATGAACCGCCAGTCTTCAGAGAGTGGCTGGAAGTGGGGAGGCAGGAAAAGGTATTCTTTTCTGTCTACTGCAGTTTTAATCTGAAATCTTAGGTGCAGTACTGTGCCCAGAACTCAGAAACTGCTCACATTGATGAAATTCCCTGTTTCGCCTAGAACAGCCTTTCTCGACCTGTGGGTCCCCAGATGTTGTTGGACTACAACTCCCATCACCCCTAGCTAGCAAGGCCAGAGCTCAGGGATGATGGAAGTTGTAGTCCAGCAACATCTGGGGACCCACAGGTTGAGAAAGGCTGTTCTAGGCACATTGGGAGTTTTGAGCGCTAGTCTCACAGGCTAGGAGAGGACTTAACAACTATGCAGTGGACCCAAGCTCACTTAGGTGGAGAGTTTCCTTGCGCTAAAGCATTCAAGCTAGGGGATGCAGTTCACTCTTTCACAGTATAAAATTCAGCTCATGGAAATTCAGCTCATGTCTAGATACAGCTGTTGGTCCACCAGTTTCAGAATTGGCTCTTTGCTTCTTCTTTTTCAAAATCCTGTTGTGTTGTATCTGTTTCACAAATGCAGCCCGGTATAAATGGAGGATAATATGATGTGTCATGAATATGGTTATTAGCAGACCCCACGAAAGGGAGGGTGGAAGTCTGAGAATTCGGAGAATTCTATATTTTTGGATTGTATTTTTCTTTTTTATGAATGTAAATCTAAATTGTAAAACCAATAAAAAATTATTATACACACAAATTCAGTCCAGTATTACCCACACCAGAAAATCGGAACAGGAAGAGTGCAGGTGGTAATTGTTACTCATAGGTGCTTGATTGTTGCTAGAATTCTAGGAAATGGATGGAAGGGAGAAGCTAGCAGAGGTTTTAGAAAGGTGCTAGAACTGTGGTGCCAGATATAAGGCTAAAGTATGGTTTGGCATTGAGAACGAGCTTTGTGCTCATCTTCTCCCCTTCACACCAGTTTGTCTTTATGATTCTAATATTGTTATATCTGATTTGGGCATACTTCGATCTTTGCAAACCATAGTTTGCCTGGGTCAGATGACACGGCAAACCATGGTTTGTTCCTAAATCAGAGGGAAAGTGTGAGCCAGTAAGGTGGGGTAGCAATTTTTCTAGCGCTTTATTTTTTTCTGCAGAAAATGTTCTGTTTTATAAGTGCATTAGTCTCTGAGAGATGTCAGCTGCAAATACAGTATTAAGCAAGTGTTGCAGTTTTTCGCTGCGTTTACAAGTAAAATAAACATGTTAGTGCATCAGAATATTTTGTTACGCTAACTGAAATTTTTTTGGATGCAAATTTCCCAATGCAAATCATTCTAAATTTTCTGGAAACCCCGACCACTAGTTATTAGTACAAGGCATGTTCCCAAAGTGCCATGTCTGGTATCATGTCTGAACAGACTTTTTGATATTCGGAGAGATTTCCATTTCACCCCAGAATAACCTGTTTTCCAAAACACAACACGTTATGTCCCTGGGGAGTTGGTCAACCGGACCGACTGAATACAGTGAAGCTATTCTCTGCCAGATAGCATCAAACAAGTTTAGCAGGGGGCAGGCACAGTCCGCAGATAGCTTTCCGAAAGAGTTTGTGTTCGATTTAGATAACAGATTTTCAGAACTGTTGATGTCTGCCAGCTGAATATTCACGTTACCTGCAGGTGAATTTTAAGAAAAGCTCAGCTGGCTAAAATTTGGGGGAGGGGTGTTGAATCACCTTAAGCAATTCATCCAGGGAGTCTCATAATGAGTCAGGAGCTCTGGAATCCCTACTCAGAATTCCCGGCATTGTTAACCTTCCTTTAAAAGGCTTCCTGGCATTTTCGGCTTGTCAGTCCCTCATCCAGTACACAAAGCCTAGCTGCAGAGGCCACAGAGTTTCCCCCCTATGTTAACTGTTGACTTGCCCCCCACAAGGGAAGTAAGACGCAAGCTGTGCAGGATTCACCGGCTGAACCCTTTGAGACTGCAGTGTGGGGACCTCACATGCTTGAATGCGCCGTACCCCATATAAAATGCTCGTTGCACATAGAAGGCAACACCTAAACTAGAGTCCGTTCTCCATCACAAAATTCACACAGCAATAGGAAGTGGTACCCGTAAGATGCACTCTCTTGCATGATGGATGGTACCCAAAACAATTTTATTTAGAAGAAACTTAAACATTAGGTGGGGGCATGGGTGGCGCTGTGGGTTAAACCACAGAGCCTAGAACTTGCCGATCAGAAGATCAGCGGTTCAAATCCCCGCGACAGGGTGAGCTCCCGTTGCTCGGTCCCTGCTCCTGCCAACCTAGCAGTTCGAAAGCACCTCAAAGTGCAAGTAGATAAATAGGTACCGCTGCGCTGGGAAGGTAAACGGCGTTTCCGTGCACTGCTCTGGTTCCCCAGAAGTGGCTTAGTCATGCTGGCCACATGACCCGGAAGCTGCACGCCGGCTCCCTCGGCCAATAAAGCGAGATGAGCGCCGCAACCTCAGAGTCATCCGTGACGGGACCTAATGGTCAGGGGTCCCTTTACCTTTACTAAACATTAGGCATCTCCTCAGCTGCCTCGGGGACTGGTCTCTAGGGCTTTCTATAAGACCTGGACTGGAACTGCTGCAGACTCTGGTGAATAGGGGCACACACAAAGCATGGACTGGACTCCCCCACATTACAGTACAGTGGTATCTCGTGTTACGGACGCGATCCTTTCCGGAGGCCCGCCTGTAATGTGAAAAGCCCACAACTCGAAGCGCCGTGTCTGCACAGAACGATTTAGCGCTTCTGCACATGCGCGAGTGGTGAAACCCGGAAGTAACCCGTTCTGGTACTTCTGGGTCGCCGCGGGATGCAGGACGAAAACACAACCTGAAGCGGACGTAACATGAGGTATGACTGTACCATCTAGCAAAAGGAGCTCACCACATCGTTCCGCTGATCATGTATCTTGGCTGCGTGGAATGAACTGAGCCTTAGGAGTATCTTTGACGATAATTCCTCTGTTCTGTGTGTATGTGGTGGTACACTTTGGGGTTGTTGTTGCTGCTGTTGTTTGCATAATTTATTATTGGTTTGAATAAGTCAGTCTTTCATATACCGTATTTTTCGCTCTATAACACGCACCCGACCATAACATGCACGTAGTTTTTAGAGGAGGAAAACAAGAAAAAAAAATATTCTAAACGAAACAGTGGATGTATGATTTTTGTGGTTCATGCTGTGGCCACAGACATGTGATCTGACAGTGAGTTTGGAGTAGCCCAATGCAAAAATCCTGAGGATCCATGCTTTGTAACCACGTTTTAAGTGGGGAGGGAAGGAAAAGCACTCAAGGGACAAGGAGCACGTGTGGGGTGGGTGGAGAAGGATGCTGCTAATAATGAAGAAGAGGGGAATAAGGGGAGAAGAAGCACTTGTGGGGTGGGTGGAGAAGGATGCTGCTAATAATGAAGAAGAGGGGTATAAGGGGAGAAGGCTCCTCTCCTCTCCCACTTTGCTCCTTTAAAGCAAGCAGGCTCTGCTTTTCTTCCTCCTCCCCGCTCATCCCCTTCTTAGCGAGCTGAAAAACTTTGCTGCTATGTAGCGAGCTGAGTGGGGAGGAGAGAGGGACAGAGAGCCTGCTTGCTTTAAAGGAACCAACCAGACAGGAGCCGCTTACACTCATGTAAGTGGCTCCTCTCCTCTCCCGCTTTGCTCCTTTAAAGAAACAGGCTCTCTGTCCCTCTCTCCTCCCCACTCAGCGGCTCTTCTCCTGCTTTGCTGTTTCAAAGCGAGCCACGGAGGAGGGAAGGAAGGGGAACCATGGATCCTCTGCTCACGACTGCAGCAGATCCCCCCGCCATCCGTAGGCATTCCCTCCATAACACGCACAGACATTCCCCCTTACTTTCTAGGAGGAAAAAAGTGAGTGTTATGGTGCAAAAAATACGGTACTTCCTGGGTTTCTGCGTCTTGGTCACTCCTGCTCTCTGCTCTTAATGTCTGAGTCTGTATGAGGCGGTTTAATATGTTGGTAATGTTTAAAGTCACACCTAAAGGACGCAAGTGATTACTTAAACTGCTACAGAACCTAGGAACTGTGGGCTGGGATGCAAGCCACCCATTTGGGGTTGCTTATTCTGGAGAGCTGGAATCATGCCGATGGGTATGAGATGAGTGATGTGACTGGTGTGTTGGCTGACGACATCAGAATCCTGCCTGCTCACCCAATATCCTGTAGCTTTCACCTCCTTAGTTCCTAGAGGACATAGACATTTGGGTTAGTTTTCTGCAAGATGGTAGACTGCAGCGATATCAGATGTGCCCTGCTGTTTCCTGTTCTCTGGGCTCACTGAGGCCCTCGGTCAGCAGAAATGGTCAACGGTTCATGAGTAGGCAAGTGAGCTAAATCACGAGTCTGCAAGCATGTGTGGGAAATATAAGTGAGTGTTGTATAGCTACACAGTTGTATGTTCCTCTGGGTCAGGGGTCAGCAAACTTTTTCAGCAGGGGGCCAGTCCACTGTCCCTCAGACCTTGTGGGGGGACCAGACTATATTTTGGAGAAAAGAAATGAACAAATTCCTATGCCCCACAAATAACCCAGAGATGCATTTTAAATAAAATCACACATTCTACTCATGTAAAAACACGCTGATTCCTGGACCATCCGCAGGCTGGATTGAGAAGGCGATTGGGCCAGATCCGGCCCCCGGGCCTTAGTTTGCCTACCCATGCTCTGGGTGAATATTACCCAGTGCGAGATCATCTGTGCTTGGCAATCTTCTGTGTTTTCATGTCATTCGTTTCTCTGCATTCTGAATTTTGCCTGGGCACGTACACACACACACACACACACACACACACACACACACACCCTGGGCCTTTCTAGAATCAAGGAAAGGCTCGGGAATGCCTAATCACTGCATTATTTAAAGTGAAAGATTAGGTGGGTGCAATGTCAAATGAGACAAAATGTTTGATTAGCCAGTTGAAATAAGGCAGTGCAGCAAAACGCCAACTCTGAATGGGTTGGAGAAGCTGAGAGTCGTCTGTTCCTCCAGGCTGGTGGGAAACCGATAATGAGTGTAGAGAACAGTGGTTAATTAGAGGTTTGGAAAGGAAGCCGACTTTGGCGTTAAGAGAGCTAAATAGGCTGCCAACCAATGAAAGAATATTTAGGTGATTAATCATTAGTCATTGAACTAGCTAATCAGTTAAGTTTAGGTAAATTTTTGTTTTGCCAAAACTCCAGCATTTTTGAGATATTAAAGGAAGTGTAAGGTAGCTTGTGCTTTAATGATCCGAAGTTGCTGCTTATTTTTTGGAGGGGGGGGCTGTATTTCCTGCTGCTGGTAACGCATTATGAGCAGAGTTTCATTTATAGCTCTTCTGGGTTTTTAAAAAAATAATATTTCCAGTTAATGTTGGCCTGCTAATTTAAACAAATAAAGCTATAGTGGATTGGACTATAGGGACGTGGGTGGCGCTGTGGGTTAGACCACAGAGCCTAGGACTTGCTGATCAGAAGGTCGGCGGTTCGAATCCCTGCAACGGGGTGAGCTCCCGTTGCTCGGTCCCAGCTCCTGCCAACCTAGCAGTTCGAAAGCACGTCAAAGTGCAAGTAGATGAATAGGTATCGCTCTGGCGGGAAGGTAAAGGGCATTTCTGTGCGCTGCTCTGGTTCACCAGAAGCGGCTCAGTCATGCTGGCCACATGACCCGGAAGCTGTACGCCGGCTCCTTCGGCCAATAAAGTGAGATGAGCACCGCAACCCCAGAGTCGGTCACGACTGGACCTAATGGTCAGGGGTCCCTTTACCTTAGATTGGACTATATGGAGTGAAAATTGCAGGCCTGCAAAAGATTATAGCCATGGAGGTGGTAGGTACATTTTTTTAAAAAAATATCCATGACAGAGCAGGTAGGTATGGTTAAAAATAAATGGGTGTGGGGGTTTTGGCCAGGAGGGGAGAAGTGGTCAGTCTGACACATACATGGCTTAATGGAAGAATGACTGCTGGCCTTTGCATAGCTGGCCAACCTGAATATTCGGTTAGCTGATTTTTTGAAAAGTGAATATTAATTAGGGTTGGAAAGATCTGCCAACTTGGGTTTTCTCTGTTTCTCATTTCTCCAATTTTAAATTCAGTTCTGCATCTTTCTGTTGCAATTTTCTTCAAATCCTTGGTAAAATTCATTGGTATTTTAGTGCAAATTTCTACTAATAAACTTCATCCAGTTTTGACGGATGCGAACATTTTTTCACAGCAATTTTTCTTAACATCATGCATTTTGAAGTTATTTCCACTGATATGTGCATTTTTTTTTGCACATTTCTCCATAATAAACGCCTTCTTAATAATCATTGTTCAGTAAGAAAACTGATTTGCAAAATTGGGAGAAATGTGAATTTTGAAGGTTAGCCGTGTTTGGGTTCACGTATTGGTTCAAAGAAGTGCAAATTCTGTAATTTGTCATCAAAATGCAAACTAAATCAAATTACGCTCCCTTCCACATCCCTTGTCATGATGCAGACTGATTGCATTGCCCAGCCTTGTCATCTGCTCTTGTATTTAGGTCCACACTGCCAATTGTTTGGGTATGGTAAAGGTAAAGGGACCCCTGACCATTAGGTCCGGTCGTGGCCGACTCTGGGGTTGTGGCGCTCATCTCGCTTTATTGGCCGAGGGAGCCGGCGTACAGCTTCCGGGTCATGTGGCCAGCACGACTAAGCCGCTTCTGGCGAACCAGAGCAGTGCACGGAAACGCCGTTTACCTTCCCGCCTGAGCAGTACCTATTTATCTACTTGCGCTTTGACGTGCTTTCGAACTGCTAGGTTGGCAGGAGCAGGGACCGAGCAACGGGAGCTCACCCCGTTGCGGGGATTCGAACCGCCGACCTTCTGATTGGCAAGTCCTAGGCTCTGTGATTTAACCCACAGTGCTACCCGCATCCCTATTGTTTGGGTAGGAAGGTTAATTTTAACAAAGCACAGTTACTGAGACTTACCTTGGTTTGGGGAAATGACAAGGTCTTCTCAATCCTTCTCACCTTCCCTTTTAAGGCCCTAGGAAATCGTTGTCACCAGAGCTGTAGTCACCTCAATCCCTTGAGAATATTCCAGGCCCCTTTGCTGAATTTCCAGCTTTAATTAAAAATAAATAAAGGGCTCTGGACCCTACTTGCCATTTTTGCGGGTATTTGCAAAGACTTATCTCAACCTGACCTAATTACTTTTGTCTGATTTCTCTCTAGATTTACAAATTTGTCCAGGCACTTCAGGGGCAGAGCATCTGCTTCTCCCCGTTTCAATTCCCAAAATCTCTACATAGGACTGTGTTTTAATTGCCGTTCAGTGTAATGATAATAATAATAATAATAATAATAATAATAATAATAATAATAATAATAATAATATTTTATTTATATCCCGCCCTCCCCAGCCGAAGCTGGGCTCAGAGCGGCTAAAAACAGTAAAAATAACAGTTTACATAAAATCATAATCATTTAATTGAAATACATTCTAAACTCAATTCATTCTAAAATCAATTCGGAGTCAAATTAATGGCAACCATTGGGCTAGAGTTCTATGAGGATTACCAAAGGAGGGGGTCAGACTGTGCCTTGGCCAAAGGCCTGGTGGAACAGCTCTTTCTTGTAGGCCCTGCGGAAAAATGTCAAGTCCCGCAGGGCCTCCACCAGATCGGAGCCAGGGCCGAAAAAGCCCTGGCTCTAGTTAAGGCCAGCCTAACCTCCCTGTGGCCTGGGATCTCCAAGATGTTTTTGTTTGAAGATCGTAAGGTCCTCCGTGGGACATACCAGGAGAGGCGTCCCGTAGGTACGAGGGTCCTAGGCCGTATAGGGCTTTAAAGGATAAAACCAGCACCTTATACTGTACTCCACTGGGAGCCAGTGCAGCTGATATAGCACCGGGTGAATGTGATCCCATGGCAAGGACCCCGTAAGGAGTCTCGCCGCAGCATTCTGCACCCACTGGAGTTCCTGGGTCAGTCTCAAGGGCAGCCCCACGTAGAGCGAGTTACAATAATCAAGTCTGGAGGTGACTGTCGCGCGGATCGCAGTGGCTAGGGAGATCGCAGGGCGAGAGAGGTAAGGAGCCAACTGCTTAGCTTGGTGGAGATGAACTTGGCGGAAGTGTAGACTGTACGGAACTAGATGCGCCAGTGGTATAAGACAGCATCCATTGTTCCTACACGCTTCTGTTTCTCAATGCATAATGCTTACCCAGGAAAGTCTGTTTCCCAATTAAGTGAAATTGGGGTTTCTGTGGCATGGGGACAGGAGAGAGCAGCAGTAAATCACAGTGAGCGAGCTATTGTTAACTCTTTGTTAGCAAAACAGGATCTACACAGGAGGTTCAGGCCTAATGAGCACAGCAACTCATTTCCTCTAAGTCCGAATGTCCCCACCTCCCCACAGTCACCTATGTCTCCTCCTCTCCAGGGTCTTCCCCAAGGAATCTGAGACTGTGCCTGCATGAAGCTAACTTTTTCTGCGCCCTTTTCATGCCGCTCCTGGTTCTGGGAGACCGGGGGGGGGGGGCTTTTCGCAGCAGGAGGGGGAGACACCTGTGCCTCTTCACCAGCATGACTCATCTCTGCTTCTTGGCCTCCATCCTCCTCTGCTTCCACGTCCGATTCTGGACTTCTCTCTGCCACCGACTCCCCCTTCTCACCAAAGCCTGTTACCTCTTCAGCTTCCAGCACCACCACCTCCCAGTCTGCTCCCTCTCCTCTCTCTCTCTGATCACTTGTCATCCCACCACCAATTCCTGGGCTTTGAGCCTTCTTTGCTTGGGCATCTGTACAGTGTCTTCTGGTATGGAGCTTATTCTTCCCTCTTCAGTGCCTTTCAATTCTCAACCGAACCTCTAGGACACAGGGACATTGGAAGCTGCCTTATACTGTGTCAGACACTGACGCAGTCCTTCTAGCTGACTGGCAGTGGTCCTCCAGGATTTCAGATAGGGAACCATTTCCTGTCCTACCTGGAGATGGTGGGGAATCAAACCAAGGACCAAGCAGATATTCCACCACCAAGCCCATGATCTTTCACCGAGGACATGGGAGCTTCTCTGCTGTGTTGACTCCCCCCCCCCATCAGTTGTTAAGTTTTGCTAGCTTTTCCTGTTTGCAATTTTCTCTTGCGGAAAAGGATAGGTAAAGGTAAAGGGACCCCTGACCATTAGGTCCAGTCGTGACCAACTCTGGGGTTGTGGCACTCATCTCGCTTTATTGGCCGAGGGAGCCGGCGTACAGCTTCCGGTTCATGTGGTCAGCATGAGTAAGCCGCTTCTGGCAAACCAGAGCAGTGCACGGAAACGCCGTTTACCTTCCCGTCTGAGCGGTACCTATTTATCTACTTGCGCTTTGACGTGCTTTCGAACTGCTAGGTTGGCAGGAGCAGGGACCAAGCACCGGGAGCTCACCCTGTTGCGGGGATTCGAACCGCTGACCTTCTGCTTGGCAAGTCCTAGGCTCTGTGGTTTAACCCACAGTGCCACCCGCGTTCCAAGCAGAAAAGGATACTGGAGCATTAAAAACAAGCAAGTGTTCTTAGGTGTTGGACTCTGTGCTGTGTCCTCTTTAAGAAATGTTAGTCCTTTCCTCTTTGGGATCAGGATGAGTTGACAATTCAGAGCTGAACATGGTATTTTTCCTGGTTCAGCAGTGACTTGGACAATGGCCCGGTGATCTCTTTAGTACCGAGGGGGGATGCCAGGATTGGCTGACGAAGATATGGATCTTGGCAATGTCGCCTTCCTACGTAGGTGCTCTGTTTGGTAAGATGGTAATGATGTCATTTCATGGGAAGTCGGAAAACTCTGAGCTGAGCCCACACCTGGCTCTGCAGTATTATAGAAACTTAGAATTGGAATGAGTCAGAGGGGTCATCTCGTCTGACCTTGTGACCAATGCAAGATCTGCAACAAGGGGTGTTGTTAGTTCCAATATTAACAGTAGTTAATGTGTGCAGTTTCTGCTGAAGTGATGGAGACATCTTGGCTTATTTCTTATTTTTTTAAAAGTGAATCAAACTGATTGACCCGCATAATTTTGTCTTACAAAATTAATTAAGCAAGCATATTTTCCCCAGGAAAGCAGATTTTCATCACAGATCTCCAGAAAACCCATTTTCAACCCTACTTGAACATGTATGGTGAAAATCATTTATTTGAAGTTGCAGCGGAACAGGAGATTGAGAAAAATAAGGCCCTCCCCCCCTCTTTTTGCAAGTGTGAAATTCTGCAAGGATCTGCGCATTGCAGGAACTTTGTGTAATGGGAAATGCACCAGACCTGACTTGTTGACTGAATCGCCTTTTGTACTTTTGCTCTTCCGCTTACGGTGCTCCATGGGGTAGAGATGGCCTAGGGTTATTCCCACTTTATCTCCACCAACTGCCCTATAAGGTGGATCAGGTTGCCCTATAACTGCCCTATAACGATGACAGTTTGCCCGAGGGCTACTGGTTGTGGGGCATTTGCTGAGCTGGACTAATGGTACCCCGAGGTATAACCTTTAATTTTAGGTGGATTATTCGCATGGTGTGCAAGTATTACGGCTCTCAACGATAATCGTGACTGGCATTTTCTTCATTGAAGTCATTACTTGGTTCCTCTTCCCCTAGGACTTCTGGAGATAAGTCATTGAGAAGACTTGTAATCTGAAACTGGAAATGTTTAGCAGCTACCATTGCTGGGGCTTTGGGGGGGGTGGGTATGGGGAGTCCTAGCAGCCTAAAATGATACAAAGACAATATCAGTTGGGAATGCATAGATATTGCCTAGAGAGTCTGTAGTGCCCATAGATGGGGTAATTGTGCCCCTGAAGGACCAGGCGCACAGCCTGGGAGTCATTTTGGACTCACAGCTGTCCCTGGAGGCGCAGGTTAATTCTGTGTGCAGGGCGGCAGTCTACCAGCTCCAACTGGTACACAGGCTGAGACCCTACTTGCCTGCAAACTGTCTTGCCAGAGTGGTGCATGCTCTGGTTATCTCCCGCTTCGACTACTGCAATGCGCTCTATGTGGGGCTACCTTTGAAGGTGACCCGGAAACTGCAATTAATCCAGAATGCGGCGGCTAGACTGGTGACTGGGAGCAGCCGCTGAGACCACATAACAGCAATCCTGAGAGATCTGCACTGGCTCCTGGTATGTTTCTGAGCACAATTCCAAGTGTTGGTGCTGACCTTTAAAGCCCTAAATGGCCTCAGTTCTGTATACCTGAAGGAGCCTCTCCACCCCCATCGTTCAGCCCAGACACTGAGGTCCGGCGCCGAGGGCCTTCTGGCGGTTCCCTCCCTGTGGGAAGCGAGGTTACAGGGAACCAGACAGAGGGCCTTCTCGTTAGTGGCGCCCACCCTGTGGAACGCCCTCCCATCAGATGTCAAGTAAATAAAGAACTATCTGACTTTTAGAAGACATCTGAAGACAGCCCTATTTTTAATATTCTGTTGGGAGCCGCCCAGAGTGGCTGGGGAAGCGCAGCCAGATGGATGGGGTATAAACAATAAATAATAATTATTATTTATTGCTGCCTCCAACTGTGGAGACAGAGCAGAGCTATTATGGCTAGTAGCCACGGATAGCCCTCTCTTCCATGAATTTGTCTAATCTTTTTAAAGCCAACTTTGTTGGAGGGCCATCACTGCCTCCTGTGGGAGCAAGTTCCAAAACTGAACTATGGAACCATGATGGTGTTGATGATCTCAGGGAGGTTCACAACAAATCATCTGTGTGTGTTTGTGCATCCCATGATCAAAGGGGGTAAAGTGACCCCTGACCATTAGGTCCAGTCGTGGCCTTCTCTGGGGTTGTGGCGCTCATCTCGCTTTACTGGCCGAGGGATCCGGCGTACAGCTTCCGGGTCATGTGGCCAGCATGACTAAGCCGCTTCTGGCGAACCAGAGCAGCGCACGGAAACGTTGTTTACCTTCCCGCCGGAGCGGTACCTATTTATCTACTTGCACTTTGACGTGCTTTCAAACTGCTAGGTTGGCAGGAGCAGGGACCAAGCAATGGGAGCTCACCCCGTTGCAGGGATTTGAACCGCCGACCTTCTGATCAGCAAGCCCTAGGCTCTGTGGTTTAACCCACAGCACCATCCGCATCCCATGATCAAAGTAGGCCTAAATATTAAGAAAATGTACATTCTGAATTGCGTCGTCTTGGGTACCAGGACAGGGATAGGAACTCAGCAATACAAACGTGTTGTTGTGCATCGAAGGCCCTTGGCATCTCTTCCCTCCCAGCTTTTATTTTAAAAGGAGGAACTCTGGCACAAGTGCTGTATCTCACAACGAGCCTAATTGGGAAGTGCTTCTTTTTTCTAATGTACAACAACTGCACCTAATTTCTTTCTGGCAGATAGTGGCGCCGGATGCCTTGGGGCGCTTGGAATTAAGGCTCAAAAGAGTTTTGCTTTTATGGATGCCTTCCAAACTTTCACCACGCTCCTAGGTAGCATTAAACAGCTGTCGGGAACACCTGGCAACAGGTGAGCCTGCGTTTCCCTGCTCTGTGCGGATAGAGAGAAGGAGGCGCAGGGGTGATTTCGCTAGGTCTCTGCAGCAGAGTTGTAACTGCGATTGCCGGCAGAGTTAGAAAGCAAAGCGTGGGTCACCCTGCGGAAGCCTTGGGACGAGTGCCCAGCTTTGAGGCGCGCATGGGGAGCGTGTGGCAGGAGCAGGGCTGTTTTGAAAACATGCCTGGAACGACAGCTTTGTTCCGATTGCTAATGCCGCTCTCCTCCCTGAACTCTGCTGATAAGAGCTGGCGGGGGAATGGTGGGAAGTTTCCAAATGGCTTGAATTCAAGAGCCGGGCTTGGAAAGCATGGCTTGGAGGCATTCAGGCCTTTCAGAGAGCTGTTTCCACACAGCTGCTCTGCCACGGAACGCCAGCGGATTAATCTGTGGAACTCACTCCCACTGGAAGTGGTGATAGCTACTAACTAACTTTGTCGTTTAGTCGTGTCCGACTCTTCGTGACCCCATGGACCAGAGCACGCCAGGCACTCCTGTCTTCCATTGCCTCCCACAGTTTGGTCAAACTCATGCTGGTAGCTTCGAGAACACTGTCCAACCATCTCATCCTCTGTCGTCCCCTTCTCCTTGATCCCTCCATCTTTCCCAACATCAGGGTCTTTTCCAGGGAGTCTTCTCTTCTCATGAGGTAGCCAAAGTATTGGAGCCTCAGCTTCAGGATGTGTCCTTCCAGTGAGCACTCAGGGCTGATTTCCTTCAGAATGGATAGGTATGATCTTCTTGCAGTCCATGGGACTCTCAAGAGTCTCCTCCAGCACCATAATTCAAAAGCATCAATTCTTTGGCCATCAGCCTTCTTTATGGTCCAGCTCTCACTTCTAACTAACTTGGGTGGCTTTAAAAGAGCGATTAGACAAATTCATAGGAGGAGAGGTCTGTTGACGGCTACTAGCTGTGATGGCTCTGCTTTGCCACCGCAGTTCTTCGGATATTCTTCTTGGGTTAACTGAAATTAACTGAATCATAAAGATTTTAGAGTTTAAAGGGGCCGCAAAGACCAGTCTCCTGCTCAGTGCAGAAATCTCCAGCGGCCCCAATAGGTGGCTATCAAACTCCTCATTAAATGTCTCCAGGTGTTGAAGCAACGCAAAGTTGTTAGACTTTTCTCCAGTGCTTTTTCCCCTAGCCGGAGAGCAATTCGTTCACCTCAGGTTGGTGTCATTGTGGGCCGGCGCTCCCCCCCTCCAACTTCTTGCCTTTACATAATTCTGAGAAACCCCCAAATGAACATTTCAAGTCAAAACAGAAGCTGTCCAGTGTGTGCAGGTCTACACTTCTTTTTTTTAGATCTATGACTCTACTTAGCTCCTTGCTGCGATTGGTCAAGCGGGGGGGGGGGGGCGCTTGATGGACAAATGAGTCTGATCCTGGTACAAGTCCCCCCCCCTTTTCTTGTGCTCCGATCCTGCCATCCTCCGAAGTCTCAGTCCTGCAAGGAAGCATCACTTCGATTTCCTTCTTAAGTCGAAGCTGAGCACCTCCTTTGGAAAGTAGACACAGTTTTGGTCCTGATTCGTAACACGGTAGAGGAGAAGCAGCCACCTGTTCTTCATTCGCTTGATTTTCAAGGCAGCTGATGGAAGCAGGGCAGGAATGGCGGTAGGAATCCGGGAGCAAGGGCCCATGTGGAATACAGAAGGCAGAAGCAAAGTTCTGCAGAGAGGTAGTGTGGCGTTTGCCTGCTAGGATGGGCCATAAGGAAAGGGTTAAAATAGGTGTGATGTGATTGGCCAGTGAGAATGCAAGGGGGGAATAAAAGTTAGAGTGGGAGGTTTTGAAAGTCAGTTGAGAGTTGAGGTTTGGGAGTTGAGGTTTGGGAGTTGAAGAAGGAAGAGGGAGCTTTAGGTGTGGGTTGGTAGAGTTGTATTGTGAGAGAGTAAGAGGAATTGTTAGGTGGAGTCAGATAGTTGGGAATAATCAGTTTGAAGTTGTTAGGAACTAAGAATAAGAAACTGACAAGAGAAAAATTAACTGAAACCGTAAGCTTGTCCCTGCATTTAAAAATAAACTTGATTATTTGTTTATGTTAACAACTGACTGGACTCCGTGTGTCCCCTTGAGATAAGGGGTGGTGGCAACAGAAAAAGCAATCGCAGTGGCGGCACAGGGTCAATAGAACGTCAAACGTCCGGGGGCCCTGTGTGTGATCGCCACAAAATTGGTGGCGCAGCGGTGGGATCATCAAACAAAGGTAGTAATTTATTTGCTTGCTTGATACGGCTGGCCTGTAAAAACGCGAGTTCTCCTGGTGGCTTGCAAATAAAACGCAACCATTTTAGACGCCATGTGAAACGATAACAACCAAAATGTAGTTAAAACGCAGCTGTTTTTGACTTATTGACAAGAGGAAGAAGAAGAAGAGGAGTTTGGATTTGATATCCCGCTTTATCACTACCCTAAGGAGTCTCAAAGCGGCTAACTATCTCCTTTCCCTTCCTCCTGAAGGGCTAGAGTGAAAAGAAAAGTCTTCTCTTGGAGCCAGAAAGACCACGAAGATGGTTGCAAGGTGAAGCAGTGGCCCAAATTTGAACCCGGGACCATTTGCATGCAAAGCAGACGCCCTGCCACTGAGTTGGGCACCTTCCCCTTCTGATTAGGCCAGGCACCCCCAAACTCAGCCCTCCAGCTGTTTTGGGACTACAACTCCCATCATCCCTAGCTAACAGGACCAGTGGTCAGGGGTGATGGGAATTGTAGTCCCAAAACATCTGGAGGGCCGAGTTTGGGGGTGCCTGGATTAGGCATTGGAACATGCACCCATTGATAAATCTGCCCTATGTGAATTTGCTTTAATAGCCATCTATAACAAGGCTGCCAATGTCCTTGGCCTTAGCCAACTGCATATCAAAATCCCCTTGTGCCAAGAACCAGTTTGCCGTTAATAGTTTTTGCTTAAAGGTTCCTCACCCGCTGTAGGCCGAAGGGCTTTTTGCGTTGTGCTTTGAGGATCTTGTGACTTTGCTTTTGCCGTTGGCATCCGCGTGTCTCGGGAGACAATTTAGGAGGGCGCTTTTGGGGTTGAAGTCAAACCTTTGGAAGGTTTTGTAGCCCCATGTTTTTTTAAAAAAGACGCAAAGGAAAGCAGAGTTATTTTCCTAGTATTTTTTCCCCACCTAGCTATATCTACTTGCCTCTGTGATTCCTAAGAAATATCAGCAATATTTGACAGGCATCAGCCAGAATTTCCAGGTGAATAAAAACAGTATCTGACTTGGTTATCTATTGTGGGAGACTTCAAAGGAAAAAGACACCACTTTTAATTAAAGGAAGTTTTTTTAAAAATGGATGATTTTATACGCCCCACACCATATATTGAAACGAACACCGTTTTGGCTTCTCCTCTGCCCCACAGTGTGTGTAGGTGTGCATGTTCAAAGGGAAAACCTCCAAACCAAAGATGCAGAAAAGGAAATTGGTGTACCCAGTTATGGAAATGGGGAACACTGCTTCATGCAAGAAACACAACTTGAAACCTTGCAGAGCGTTACTGGGATCTTTGGCACGGCTGTCGCGGCCTATTTTTGTCTCCCTGGTATGCATATTGTGAGGCGTGCGCAAGCACACACACATATACAGAGGGACTTGCACTCAGGCAGTGCTGCTGTTTTGCTTGGCTGTCGGCTCTGGAATGTGTTCTGAATCCCAGCCGCGGGTCTGTGTGCAGCAACAACAGCAAAAGAGAAAGAAAGCACAAAAACCCAGTTGCTATTGGGGCTGTAGGCGTAGGCTTTATAAAGGGGGGATTAGCTTAGGTTGCAAAAGGTCTCCCCGGCGGTCACATGACCTGGGGCTTCTTGCCCGCCCCACCGCCCCTGGCCTCATGCAGAATTATTTCCATATATGAAATACCCCTGCTCGTTCCCTGAACTCTCTGCATTTCTGAGAGATTTGGCTGGTACCAAGCGGTCCTTGCGTTGCTTGCTCGGAGACGATAATTTCATTACTCATCATTGCTTTCTTTAGAAAGAAAGAAAAGTTATTGGCCAGAGGGCTTTGAAGGTAACCCTGAGATGCCTGGCTGCGCATCGTATAGGAAGCTGATTTGCTACGGTCTCTGAATACGCCACATCTCTAAACAGATAACACCTGGTTTCTAGAAGGCAGGATGTGTTAAGAGAGGTCTGATCTGCCGATGTAGAAGGAAGTGAAGTTGTCGGACTAAACTATTAATGCAAGGAGCCAGCTCTTACTTTTCCCAGCTCTGGCACCTGCATGCTTCCAGTCTTGGTTGCCAGTGTGCTGTAGTGGTTAAGAGTGGTTAAGTCTCGTAATCTGGGGAACCGGGTTCGATTCCCCGCTCCTCCACATGCAGCTGATGGGTGACCTTGGGCCAGTCACACTTCTCTGAAGTCTCTCAGCCCCACTCACCTCACAGAGTGTTTGCTGTGGGGGAGGAAGGGAAAGGAGAATGTTAGCTGCTTTGAGACTCCTTAAAGGGAGTGAAAGGCGGGATATCAAATGCAAACTCTTATTCTTCAGTATCGGCCACTGATGCTGCTGTTCTGGGGCTGGGGAAATGTTCCTACATGTACAGGTAAAAAAGGTAAAGGACCCCTGAACGGTTAAATCCAATCAAAGGCGACTACAGTAGTACCTCAGGTTACAGACGCTTCAGGTTACAGACTCCGCTAACCCAGAAATAGTACCTCAGGTTAAGAACTTTGCTTCAGGATGAGAACAGAAATCGTGCGGCGGCAGCGGGAGGCCCCATTAGCTAAAGTGGTACCTCAGGTTAAGAACAGTTTCAGGTTAAGAAGAGACCTCCAGAACGAATTAAGTTCTTAACACGAGGTACCACTGCATGGGTTTGGGGCGCTCATCTCACTTTCCGGCCAAGGGAGCTGGCGTTTGTTCACAGACAGCTTTCCGGGTCATGTGGCCAGCATGACTAAGCTGCTTCTGGTGCAATGGGACGCTGTGATGGAAACCAGAGCGCACAGAAACGCTGTTTACCTTCCCGCCACAGTGGTACCTATTTATCTACTTGCACTGGCGTGCTTTCGAACTGCTAGGTTGGCAGGAGCAGGGACAGAGCAATGGGAGCTCACCCCATCACGGGGATTCGAACCGCCGACCTTCCAAACGGCAAGTCCAAGCGACGCAGTGATTTAAGCCACAGCGCCACCCGCGTCCCTTTTGAGATGCAAATTAATTAAGAGTTTTGAGATGCAAATTAATTGTCGTCATTTTGCTTGGGGAGCTAGAGTTACCTTTGTATGGTAGTCAAAGGTCTCAGAGTGCTGCTCTGTGGCCAAATGGAGTCCATTGCAATGCAGAGATCAGGGATTTTTGAGACAGTCTGGCATGGATGCAGCAGGATGCAGCAGTTCTCCACTTTAGGGACCGTTAATGGCTGAGACGAGATTGACTCATCCCTGTGTCTGAGGCGACGTTGCCTGCTCTTCCCAGCCTCATCTCTCTGGAGGACCTAACTCAAGAGAAGCTTGTAAAATGAATGACGGGGTACGTAAAAGCTCCTTTGCTGCTTCAAGGTTCTGCCAGTAAGATCCAATTCCCGTATACCAGATGGGGTTTTTCCTCCCTTGAGGAGGGCTTGACTCTTACAAAGGTTTGTCTAGGCTGGACAGGCACATGTTGCAGAAGCACTTCTAGGTTTGCCTACTCTCAACCTCTAGGGCAGTGGTTCTCAACCTGTGGATCCCCAGATGTTGTTGGACTACAACTCCCATCATCCCTGAGCTCTGGCCTTGCTAGCTAGGGGCGATGGGAGTTGTACAGTGGTACCTCGGGTTACAGACGCTTCAGGTTACAGACTCCGCTAACCCAGAAATAGTACCTCAGGTTAAGAACTTTGCTTCAGGATGAGAACAGAAATTGTGTGCCGGGGACAGCAGGAGGCCCCATTAGCTAAAGTGGTGCTTCAGGTTAAGAACGGACCTCCGGAACGAATTAAGTTCTTAACCTGAGGTACCACTGTAGTCCAACAACATCTGGGGACCCACAGGTTGAGAACCGCTCCTCTAGGGGATTGAGCTTGGCGAACCTTGAGAGAAGTCCAAAGGCCCATTTAGTCCAGCGCTCGGCTCTCACGGAGGCAAGGCAGATGCCAGGGAGAAGACCACCTGCAAGGCCTGGACGCAACAACGCTCTCCCCATCTGCAGTTCTTAGCAACTTGTATCGATCATTTTGTTCACCCTTTTCTGTATTGGACAAACTGTTGATCAAGTCTGGTACCACCAACGGTAGCTGGCAGTATTTCTGAAAGACCTTTGATAGAAATCTTTCCTATCATCTCAAGTCCTTTCTACTGGAGATGGCAGAGGTTAAATTTAAGTCCTCCTGTACGCAGAGCGGGCACTCTTCTCCTGAAGCATGGAATTGTAGAGTTGGACGGGGCTTAACCCTTGGGGCTACAGCTTGGGGAGAAAGGTCTATGGTCTCCGAGCGGCGTTGTGGGAAAGAGTTCAAGGACTAAGTAGAACCATACCTATAATGACGCGGGTGGCGCTGTGGGTTAAACCACAGAGCCTAGGACTTGCCGATCAGAAGGTCGGTGGTTTGAATCCCCGCAACGGGGTGAGCTCCCGTTGCTCAGTCCCTGCTCCTGCCAACCTAGCAGTTCGAAAGCATGTCAGAGTGCAAGTAGATAAATAGGTACCGCTCTGGCGGGAAGGTAAACGGCGTTTCCGTGCGCTGCTCTGGTTTGCCAGAAGCGGCTTAGTCATGCTGGCCACATGACCCGGAAGCTGTACGCCGGCTCCCTCTGCCAATAAAGCGAGATGAGCGCTGCAAACCCAGAGTCGATCACGACTGGACCTAACGGTCAGGGGTCCCTTTACCCTCACCTTACCTATAATGAGGGACTGCGTTGCAGTTGAACCAGTTTGCAGCACTAAGCATTTTGCCAGCTGGATTTGGAAAGACATCAGCCACCCCAGTCTGTTTTTCCCCTCCCTCCCTCTCCATTTTCTTTTGCTCAGTCAGCTAGATGACACTGTCAAGAGCCGTCGCTTTCATCTCATTACTTTTACTGGCAAAATGCTGATATTAGCTGAGGCAAACACTATCACTTGGGGCCAAAACAGACGTCACACTGGAGATCCATGATCAATCCTTCCCTACTCTTATTTTGTTTTGTTTTTTAACTTAAAAGCAGTGAAAGGCTCTGATTTTTTTTTTTAATCAAAGCCACCATATGGGGGAGGGGAACTTAACCGTCCCCCCCACCGACCCAACACACACATTTTCCCTTATTTTTGTCATCTTTCCTCCCAGGAGCAGCTCTTAACTGCACAGGGGGAAAAGGCAGGTGTGTGTATTATGTTTGTTCTCCCAAGCAGGTCTAATAGTAGGTTTGGAAGGGGTTAAACCCATGGGCATTGACAGAGGGCAGGCTAAGAGGGCAGGTGCCCCCTCCATGAACCATAATCCCCATACAGTGGTACCTCAGGTTACATACACTTCAGGTTACAGACTCCGCTAACCCAGAAATAGTGCTTCAGGTTAAGAACTTTGCTTCAGGATGAAAACAGAAATCGTGTTCCGGCGGCGCGGCAGCAGCAGGAGGCCCCATTAGCTAAAGTGGTGCTTCAGGTTAAGAACAGTTTCAGGTTAAGAACGGACCTCCAGAACAAATTAACCTGAAGTACCACTGTATAGTCATACCTCGTAAGTCAAACGGAATCCGTTCTGGAAGTCCATTCAACTTCCAAAATGTTTGGAAACCAAAGCGTGGCTTCTGATTGGCTGCAGGAAGGTCCTGCAGCCAATTCTAAGCCCTGTCAGACCTTCGGGTTCCAAAGAACGTTTGAAAACCGAAACACTTCTGGGTTTGCGGCGTTTGGGAGCCAAAACGTCCGAGTACCAAGGCGTTTGGGATCCAAGGTATGACTGTATTCCTTTTTTGAAAAAAAGAGTAAATTTATTGTAGCTAAATTTATTGAGATATGAAGCAAAATCTACAGGCACTATATTTTCCCCCTTTTTGTGAGATACTAGCCTGATCCAACTCTTCCATTGTTTTACTTTGAACCCAGACCACCCTGGAAAAATTCTTATCGACGCCATGGCCCCAACTTCCACCCTTCTCTATGGCACGGCTCCAATCAAAATTGAAGCTCATTACCTCTCATCATTTTTCATTTAAAAAATGAAAATAAAAATTAAATTAACAAATAATAATACTGGAAGAACAGGTCTGGAAATTCCCATCACTTTCTTTATATGAATTTTTTTTGCTTAGCAAAAGCAAATGCAAACACAGCCTGCTCGATGTGAGCAAATTCGTGCAATAGTGCTAAAATACAAACAAGCACCTATAAAATACGCAGAGGCATTACACAGCAAAGGCAGTGTTTTCAGTGTAAAAGATACCTCCAGCTCCATCAGTTTTCTGCCAACTAATACCAAAAGGACCCCATATCACAGGGGTCAGCAAACATTTTCAGCGGGGGGGGGGGCGGTCCACTGTCCCTCAGACCTTGTGGGGGGCCAGACTATTTTTTTGGGGGGGGATGAATGAATTCCTATGCTCCACAAATAACCCAGAGATGCATTTTGAATAAAAGGACACATTTTACTCATGTAAAAACACGCTGATTCCCGGACCGTCCATGGGCCGGATTTAGAAGGCGATTGGGCCGGATCCGGCCCCCAGGCTGTAGTTTGCCTAGCCATGCCATATCACTTAAAAACAATATTTTAAAGAAACTGTTCTCTACATTAAAATAACAACAACACACCTTGCCAGTCTCTTTAGTTTGGTGACATGCCATATTTTAATTAACCATTCCATCTTAGAATGTGTGTGTGTGTGTGTGTGTGTGTTTCTTTCTGCTAATAGTCTGTTGTTATCATACGTATCATATTCATGAATTCATTCAGATTGCCTAATAAAGTTCCTCCTAGTTTTGTCCTGTGTTGCATCTGTTTTGGCAGCCAGCATTTTGGATATATGAACAGGTATACTAGGGTGACATGATAATATGAATATCAGTATTACACTGGTGTGTAGGGTGCTTTGCAGAGAGATATAAAAAAGAGTGGACTTTGGGTGAAGGGAAGCCATGGGTCGGGAGGAGGGAGGGAGGGATAGGTCAATACTTGGAAAATTGGTAAGGATGCCTAAGTGTTTTAAGAGGCTAAGAACAAGGAGTTAAAAGAAGACTAACATTAAAGAATAGAAAAACAAGGGAATTTGAGAAGAATTTGGTACAAATGAAAATATGTGAGCCATGTTTTTGCTTGTATTCTGGTTTATTTTGGATGTAAAGTCTTCTGTTGAAAGGACTACATAAAATAAAATAAAATTTAAAAAGAGCAGACTTTGCTTCAAAGATGCTTAGAATCTGAATTCTGATAAGGGGATAGAGAAAAGTATTTCAGCAAATCATGTATATCCCCCCATCCCCACTTTCATTGGCCGTATTTTGCCATGACCCTACAGATTTTCTAAATTCCCATATGTTGTCCTCTCCCCTTCTCCTAATAGGGATTATCTCATGGTCTCGGCCAGCCCTTAACCTCTTGTGCCCTTCACATTCTCGGTTTTTCTTTATCTTCCTTACTTTTCCTGCCTCCTCCTGGTTGGGGTACATGTCAAAATAGCTCCCCTGCCTGATGGAGATAGACGCCATTTTCCAAAATGGCCGACATTTTGGCCATTCACTTTCCATTCACTTTCCGAGTCCCACACACACAAACCTCAGGGCCTGCCTGAGAGCCAGCCCAGGTCTTGTGCTGCTTCTGTGCTTCTGGAATACTAGCAAAATCATCTTCTTCTTCTGTGATCACTCGTAGCCGAGTAAGATTGTCTTCCATAAACACGGTTTTAACAATGAGTCCATAAGTGACTGTGTAGGTCAATTCTGGATCCACACGTCCTTCCACAGTGGGGACATTGGTTTCTGGGCCGGAGTTGATCACGGTGTGGATTTGCCAAGCGTGCCTTCCTCTTAGCACGTTTCTCCCCTGCGTTCTGAGTTCGAGTGTCTTCAAAGCCCATGACACCTTTGGTAAAGGCTGTTCTCCAGTTGGAGCACTCGCAGTTCAGTGTTTCCCAATTGTTGGTGTTTATACTACATTTTTAAAAATTTGCCTTAAGACAGTCTTTAAACCTCTTTTGTTGACCACCAGCATTACGCTTTCCATTTTCAAAAAACACCAACCTTCATTCCAACATTCAGCCATGCTGTCGGTCACTTCCACTGGGAAATCTCCTTCTGATCGCTTTGCAACATGAGAGAAGCATGGTTCATGTTGCATGCTGCCACTCTTTGCTTTGGGTTCCTCCCTTTTCTTGCCAAAATATTGTACCTCGTTAAAACGGTGTCCACACACTTATTTACTCGGGGATTTGTAGGATGTCAGTTGTCCAGACAAGTGAGAACAGATGTGGGGAACCTGGAGTTCTCCTGTTGTCGGTGAGCTACAACTCCCTGCCCCCTGGGGCTGATGGGAGTTGTAGTTCAGCAACACCTGACACACCAAAAGCTTTCCACATCTGGGCTAGAAGGACGTAGTTCTGAAATTGTGGTTTATTTACTTTTCTTGTTGCCTTGATGCAAATCGACTAGTTTATTGTTTTAATTGGAGTTTATTGTACCCTGTCCTGCAATTGACTATGGCAATGGGCAGATTAGAAATGTTAAATTAAATGAAAGAGCCACTGGCCTTTTGGTGATTGATTGGTGCTATAAAACCGTTAATGCCTCTCTTCTTGGCATTGCTGTCTGAGCGTATGAAGAATCTGCTTTTTACAGCAGGGGTGGTGAACATTTTTGGCTCTGCGAATAGTCAGCCCCCCGACATCACGATGACATCAGGTGCAAGGTGCTGTGAACATGGTTAGAAATTTAGATATATAAGCTAATCACCAAATGGCACCTTAAACCTAGGTTACGGTCGCCACAAGGGAATGTATCTCTGCCTTTTTTCTTTTCCTTTTGCAATGAAGTCTATTATCATTATTCATTTCATTTCTACACCGTTTTAAAATTTAAAGAAAAAATCTCAAAGCGGTTTGCAACACATTAAAACATCAAATAAAACAATGCAGAACAAAACGGAAGTCAAGCTTCAAGGAAAATGCTTTCAGATCCTTCTCTCCTTTTTGCTTTCCCCATATTTATTTACTGACCTAATTTATAGAGCTGCCCCATAGGAAGAAGAACTCTCGGAAGCCAGGGTGGTGTAGTGGTTAGAGTGCCGGACCAGGACCTGGAAGATCAGGGTTCAAATCCCCACTCAGTCATGGAGCTCACTGACCTTGGAGTCAGTCACAGCCCCCTGAACCTACCTCACAGGATCATCATAGGGATTAACTGAGGAGCGGGGTGAACCATGCACTCCCTGGAGAAAAAGGTGGGATAGAAATGCAATAAACCCAGCCAGGTGGGCAGGGTATAAATAAATAAAAAATATAATTAATATAGTGGTACCTCTGGTTGCGACCGGGATCCGTTCCAGAGGCCCGTTCGCAACCTGAAAAGAACGCAACCCATGTCTGCGCACATGCGGGTCGCAATTCACCACTTCTGTGCATGCGCATGATGTCATTTTGTGCATCTGTGCATATGTGAGCGGCGAATCCCGGAAGTAACCCTTTCCAGTACTTCCGGGTCACCGTGGGACGCAACCTGAAACTGCGCAAACGTAACATGAGGTATGACTGTAATAATAAACAAGCTTACCTGCTAAAGGCCAGCCAAGCGGAGATGTCTGAGGCCAACTTGGTGTCCAGAGATCTCTGTGTGGCTGAAGTTGCACCTGGCTAATTTTGAACACTGCTTCAAAACGCCTTGCCAAGGTACTTTTAAACACTGGCCCAGTATTTAATAATCTTGGTTGGCATCTTTGCTTAGAAGACTCTCAGCAGCAGAGACCAGGAGAATCGCAGCCCAAGCCTGAAACTGGAACTCTCCTGCATGCAAAGCACATTCTCAGATCCCCAAGCTACCACCTCTTCTCAGACCTTCCTCCTTCATGATCAAAGCCTTTCAAAAATGTCTGGTGATGATGATGATGATGATGATTGTTATTATTATTATTATTTTAAGGCTAAGCTTCGCCTCCATATTCCCATCCCCATTCAGCTTGGCAGCGTGTTACTTTCCACCGGCTCATTTCCTTCTAATCATCATCATTAATTCAGCTTAGGCATCGCCTACCAAACATGTTCTCTGGGCGACATACAGAGCAGAGTAGTCAAATTTAAAACATAACCCATAAGATGACACTGAGAGCACTTTTTGGTGCCACCACCATCTGATGTAAGAGTTGGGGGAAGAGTTTCAGGCAGAGGCAACGATTGCTTTTCAGCTCAAAATTATTTGACGAAAATTTAATAGAGAAATTTAAAAAATATCCCTGCCTTCTCCTCTCCCAGCGTGGTGCGTTTGAGTTTGTAGCCCAGTTTTCAAAAGCTGAATCTGGGTGCAGGATAAACTGCAAATCACATTTGTTCATTGCATAATTGGAAAACTTTCCTGGTTGTAGAATTCAGCTTTCTTCTTGACACAGAGCTTGGTGTTCTTAATTTCTTTCTTTTGGCACCGAACATGTACAAACTCTGATTATATCTTGGCATTCCGCTTTCTTAAGCGTATCTGACACCTCACAGCAAGCCCAGGTGTTCAAAGGCCAAATCCCATCACATTACCTTGGCAGGAGAGCTTACAGCCTAACGATACAAGCCAGGAGCCGGAGGCTAAAGCATAGCAAGGCGGCTGCTGGGGATATTGCTGGAAGTTCTTCTCGTGGACTGAAGTGTGGTAGGAGAGCTTAAGGGGGAAGTGACTCCAGAGGTATTGCTGTGGAGCAACAAGGGCAATGCTTCTCACATGGACCCCTGAATGTGAAAGATAACTTCTTGGCTTGCATGCCCCCCACCATAGCCCCTGCCTCCAAACTTCTAGAGCAGGTGTGGAGAACCTCCAGATGTTGATGATCACCCACCATTCCTGGCCATGCTTGCTGGAGCTGATGGGAGCTGTAGTTCAGGAACATCTGGAGGGCCAAAGGTCCCCTACGCCTGTTCTAGGGAGTTCCAGAATGAAGGACAAGACTGTAGCTCGTGGGTACAGCACTCGCTTTGTTTGCAGAACGTTGCATAGGAAGGTGCCATAAAGAAGGCTGATTGGTGAAGAATTGATGCTTTTGAATTATGGTGTTGGAGGAGACTCTTGAGAGTCCCATGGACTTCAAGAAGATCAAACCTCTCCATTCTGAAGGAAATCAGCCCTGAGTGCTCATTGGAAGGACAGATCCTGAAGCTGAGGCTCCAATATTTTGGCCACCTCGTGAGAAGAGAAGACTCCCTGGAAAAGACTGATGTTGGGAAAGATGGAGGGCCCAAGGAGAAGGGGACGACAGAGGACGAGATGGTTGGACAGTGTTCTCGAAGCTACCAGCATGAGTTTGACCAAACTGCGGGAGGCAGTGGAAGACAGGAGTGCCCGGTGTGCTCTGGTCCATAGTCACGAAGAGTCGGACACGACTAAACAGCAACGACAACAATTACCTCGACTCCCAACTCCATCCCAGCCAGCATGGCCAATGATACAGCAGTGTTAGAAACTAGGATAGAAAATCTATTGGCCACATGGCTCCCGGAATCTAGCTTATGGGTGCAAAGTCTTGCAATTTTATTCTTTTACTGTATTCTCTCAGTTGCCACACACAGCGACAAGACTTCTCGAAGAGCTTGCATTCTGACAGTCCCCAGTTGCAAAATGCGCCTAGCGCCTGGCTAATTTCGAAGGCTGGTCCATAGGTTCCCCATCCCAGGATTATCAGATGCCGGGGACAAAGCACAGTGGTTCTGTTGCCATTTATTCTCTGCTTGCGGACTCCAGATTGGTCCCGACTCAGAGTGCTGGCTGGGCTAGGAGGGCCATTTTGCCTTGTACAATGATTTTGACCGCCTTTATGTTCAGAACATAAGGGACGCAGGTGGCGCTCTGGATTAAACCACAGAGCCTAGGACTTGCCGATCAGAAGGTTGGCGGTTCGAATCCCCACAACGGGGTGAGCTCCCGTTCCTCGGTCCCTGCTCCTGCCAACCTAGCAGTTCGAAAGCACGGTCAAAGTGCAAGTAGATAAATAGGTACCACTCTGGCGGGAAGGTAAACAGCGTTTCGTGTGCTGCTCTGGTTCGCCAGAAGCGGCTTAGTTATGCTGGCCTCATGACCTGGAAGCTGTACGCCGGCTCCCTTGGCCAATAAAGTGAGATGAGCAACCCCAGAGTTGGCCACGAGTGGACCTAATGGTCAGGGGTACCTTTACCTTTACCTTTACGTTCAGAACATTCATTTACAGTGGTACCTTGGGTTACAGACGCTTCAGGTTACAGACTGCGCTAACCCAGAAATAGTACCTCGGGTTAAGAACTTTGCTTCAGGATGAGAACAGAAATGGTGCGGCAGCGGGAGGTCCCATTCGCTAAAGTGGTACCTCAGGTTAAGTACTTAATTCGTTCCGGAGGTCCGTACTTAACCTGAAACTGTTCTGAACCTGAAGCACCACTTTAGCTAATGGGGCCTCCTGCCGCTGCCGTGCCGCCGGAGCACGATTTCTGTTCTCATCCTGAAGCAAAGTTCTTAACCTGAAGCAATATTTCTGGGTTAGCGGCGTCTGTAACCTGAAGCGTATGTAACCTGAGGTACCACTGTACTTACATTTAGCATGATTTGAACGCCACTTCATCATTTTAAAAAAAACAGCGCTTTTCATGAAATGGTGCAAAATGCTTAAAGTAGCCATTAGAAGTGTCAGACCTAATAAACAGATAACAAACTAGCAGATTAAAAACAACCCCTCAGAATGGTACATAATAAATTTACATGTCTGGGTAGGCTTGTCTTGAGGGGAAAGTTTTAGCGGGCATTGAAAGCAGTACAATGAAGGCACCTGCCTAATCGTCAATAGGCGGTGAGTTCCAGAGAATTGATGCTGTCTCACCGAGAGATGGATAGCTTGCATGTAATTGCAGCAGGTATGCGGAGTTATCCCCCAGTTATTAGCATTTTAAATATTTTTTTAAGGGGGCCAATGAACCAAAACCTGAATCCGGACCATTTGCAGTCCCGACTCCGGAGTCAGCAGTTCATTCTGTCCCGCTATCCTCTAAGAACCAGTTAATTATTTACTCTTCCGTCACCCCCTGTGCCGTGTTTATTCATGTTCCCATATGTCACGCCTGGCTTGGCATTGTCCATCTGTCAGTTCTGCAATAAGAGCCCTGGTGAGTGGCGGCCTTTAACGGCTTCTCTCCATTGTCGTGTTGCAGGAGGGACTACAATGGGCTGAGCTTTCATGTGGAGGTTGAAGCAAAACCTTTTGTGGCAGCTTCGCTTCTTTCGGGGGTCCGCCTGCGACGCTGCAGAGCGGAGCTCGGAAGAATAGAGAAGAGCTAAATGTGACCCCCGCCGTCGCCTCTTTTCTCTGCCTCGCCCGGTGCTGAGCCTTTTGATTCCCCATTCTTAGCTGACCTTGGTAATTGGGTCTCTTGTTTGGCCATCTTTGGCTTGCCACAGGGCTCAAAGCACATGCTCGCACAGATTGGAAGGAGCTAATAATGGCTTGCTTCTTGGAACGCCCCCCCCCAAGGGTGGTGAAGGTGTGCGAAAGAGGAACTCCCGTGCTATTTTAATTCTTTCATGCGTGTCTGGCGCAGGGCTGGGCGATGTTAGATTTTCAGCATCGCAGCGCATCACCAGCCAGACATCATGGTTTGAAGAATATACCGCGATATACCGTTTCCGAGCACAGTTCAAATTGTTGGTGCTGACCTTTAAAGCCCTAAACGGCCTTGGCCCTGTATACCTGAAGGAGCGTCTCCACCCCCATCGTTCTGCCTGGACACTGAGATCCAGCTCCGAGGGTCTTCTGGCAGTTCCCTCCCTGCAAGAAGTGAGGTTGCAGGGAACCAGGCAGAGGGCCTTCTTGGTAGTGGCACCCGCCCTGTGGAATTCCCTCCCTTCAGAAGTAAAGGAAATAAACAACTATCTGACTTTTAGAATACATCTGAAGTTTAGGGAAGTTTTTAATGTTTGACATTTTATTGTGCTTTTTATTTTCCATTGGGAGCTGCCCAGAGTGGCTGGGGAAAACCCAGCCAGATGGGTGGGGTATAAATAAATAAATATTATTAATATTATTACAGTGGTACCTCTGGATGTGAATGGGATCCGTTCCCCACAAGATTTATGTTCCTGGTTGCCGCTGAAAATCCCTCCCTCCATGTCCCAATCTAAGCCTAAGGGGCACATCTGCACCACAGACTTAAACTAGTTTATCCATCAGTCCTTCTTCCCAGAGGACGCTGGGAATCGTAGTTATGTGCAGCTCCTTAAACCGCCATTTTACAGTCGCCAAAACGGAATGCCTCGTTGCCATTTTGGGGTCGGGCGGCTCGAATGTCGTATTTTTTCAATATGGGTTTTTTCGTTCCTGAAATTCGTTCTGCTTCTGCAAATGTACTATCACAGGTAAAATTCTAAAGGATACATTTTTAAATGTTACCTTTTCTAAACTTTGTGTTGTATTTGCTTATTTGTGTTGTGGGCTCCTTTGGGGTGGAGGAAGGTTGGATAAAAGTCTAATAAGTGCCCTGTGATATTCGTAGGCTGACGCAGAGGAGCGGGGAGCTCCTTTTAAATTCTGACAGGCTTTGAGGAGTGCAAGTGAGCAGTTCCTCAGACTTCTCTCTTTTTAAATGCGAATATTGGCACTTAGGTAAAAACCATGTCTTCTCTCTCCTTCTCCCACCCCTCCTGCCCTTAGGCCCCTTCCGCTCTTGGCTCCCTATCCAGAGTGATGGAAAATTCTTCTGCGGCTTCTGCCTCGTCTGAGGCAGGGAGCAACCGTTCGCAGGAAATCGAAGAGCTGGAGCGTTTCATCGACAGCTACGTTTTGGAGTATCAGGTCCAAGGCTTGCTAACAGACAAGACGGAAGGGGACGGGGAGAGCGAGAAAACGCAGTCTAATGTCTCGCAGGTGCGTACAGGTGGGCAACTTGGACAAGGGGCTGTAAGGTGCAGTGGGGAGAGTACAACGAATCGGGTGCCATTTGTGATGATGATGATGATGATGATGATGAATGGCATTTATATCCTCTCCCCACACGTACTGACCCAGACCCTGTGATCGTCGTCTGAGGCCCCTTTTTGTGTGCTTCCTCAGCCAGAGCTCCGGAGCGGCAGCAATACGAGGACGGGGCCTTTTCTGTGGTGGCTCCCCATTTGTGGAATGCTCTCCCCGGGGAGGTTTGCCTGGCACCTTCATTATACACCTTTAGGTGCCAGGCAAAAACGTTCCTCTTTAAATGCCTTTTATAAATTTATTTGTACGAAGAAGGTCATTGGCTTGTTTTGGGTTTTCTTTTCGTTTGTATTTGTATTTTATGTTGTTTTGTGAACGGCCCTGTTATCTCCACATGAAGGATGGTATACACATTTAATAAAGAACAACAGCAACAATAATATCCCACCTTTTTCTCAAGGTGGCTTACAGCTCGCTCCCTCGCTCCCCCCTTCTCTCTCTCTGTGAAGCTCCTCTTCCAGCTGTATTATTTACCGTATTTTTCGCTCTATAGGACGCACCGGACCATAGGACGCGCCTTGTTTTAGAGGGGGAGAACAAGGGAAAAAAATTTCCCCCTCTCTGCTCAGCGCCCCTTCAGCGAAGCGGCAGGAGAAATGGAGCCCCTTCCATTTCTCCTCCCGCTTGGCTGAAGGGGCGCTGCGCAGCTCTCCCTCTCTGCTGAAGCCAGGAGAGTCTTGCTGTCCTGACTTCAGCAAAAGGAACCCGAAGTGCACCAACCCCTCTCACTCTCCAGGCTTCAGCGAAAGCAACGCAAAGCCTCCGGAGCGCGGAGGGAGCACTCCCTCTGCGCTTCAGAGGGTTCGCGTTGCTATCGCTGAAGCCAAGGAGCCTGCATTCGCTCCATAGGACGCACACACATTTCACCTTAATTTTTGGAGGGGAAAAAGTGCGTCCTATAGAGTGAAAAATACGGTATTTCATTTATATCCCAACTTTTTCTCCCAAGGAGCTCAAGGTAGTGAACATGGTTCTCCCCCTCAGGATTTAACCCCCAAAACGACAACCCTGTGAGGTAGGTTAGGCTGGGAGGCAGTGACTGGCCCAAGGTCACCCAGTGACCTTCACGGCCGAGTGGGGATTTGAACCCTGGTCCTGGTCCAACACGAACCACTGCTGCCTCTAGAGCAGGGAAACCAGCTTTTTGGTGGAGGGGGCTCCAATCCACCCCCTTGTTTAATTTTATCCATTCCTTGCAGCTCCATCAATTTTAGGCTGTCGATATTCCACAAGTGGCTGACCTGTGGGCAGGCAGGCTAAAAAATAATTCTGTGGGGCCATAACTTTCTGCATAGACTCGCAGCAGGGCTGGTTTAAAATGATTCCCCTTCAGTCTCCAGTTTCAAGCTCAAACGAAGTTCTTTGTGAAGTTGTTCTCCTCCCAGTTTTACAGCAGTGAGTTTCCAGAGCTTTCCTCAAAGCAGTTGTTTCACATGGCGCCTTTCTGTCTCTTTCTCTTTTGTTTCAGTGGACAGCTGACTGCAATGAACAGGTAGAAGGCAACCGTTCCTCCTCGCGAGGCAAGAACGTAGCACCTCATAATCAAAACCAGGTAAGGGAAACAGGAGCCTCCGCGAGAAATGTGTGTCTGTCTGTCTGTCTGTGTGTTTTGTGGCTTTCTTCCTTGCCTCAAGGTTTCACTTCCAAGACTTGAGATGTCTTGACAGCATAAAATAATGTTCCCCAGAAGGGTTTTGAAGCATGACTTTGGGTTCTTGCTGATAACTGCTCACAAATCTTCCCTCTTAAATGCATCTGAGTTTTCAGTTGCAATTGTAAAACTTTGGGAAATTTTATTTCTGGGAGATCCTTCTGAAAAAGAAAGAAGATAGCTTCTGAAGAAGTCTCGTTTTCAACTACCCTGCTCTGCTATTTGAACTGGGTGGGAGGCAGGATTTTTCCTCCCAGCCACAACTCACCAGAACTCAGTTCCGGCACCTTTCAGGTGGGCACCATAGCCATTATAAGAGAATCATTCCTGGTGAGTTCTGGCACCTCTTTTTCTAGAAAAAATAGTACTGGTGGGAGCCAGTTTTGAAAGCTGCTTGTTCCTCTGTGTTGTGATCTTCCAGCATTGCCTATGTTATCCTTAGTTTGCTTTCGAAGCTGTTTGCTAGATCATGAGAAGTTGTTGGACTCTGATACCTGTACTTACTATGCTACAGAAGCCAAGCTAGCTAAAACAAAGCAAAAGACCTTGCAGCGGTGCGAAACAGCCTTTTCTTAACATTATTTCATAAACCTTAGCTTGTTTGCAAGCTAACTCTCTGTAAGCTGCTTTCAGGGTTTTTGCAATCAAGGTATATAAATCTTATCAACAAAATCAGGCACCCCCAAACTCGGCCCTCCAGATGTTTTGGGACTACAATTCCCATCACCCCTGACCACTGGTCCTGTTAGCTAGGATGATGGGAGTTGTAGTCCAAAAACATCTGGAGGGCCAGGTTTGGGGGTGCCTGAACTAAATGAACAAACTTGAGCTACTTAGTTTTGCTGAGGTTTAGCTAAGTTCTCCAATTTCATTAGCTCTTTTGCCAAGCACCCTAACCAGAGGTGTTTCCAGATGTGGAAGATTTAGCAGTGCCCAAATCACTGCTGTTCTGCTTTAAGCTGGAAGTGAAAAGCAACTCTTTCCAGGCTTCTGAAAACCTGCATCCGAATCATCACTCCTCCTTTCTCCAGCCCCAGCTATTGGGAGCAAGGCAATTTGCACTGGGACCACTGTCCGTGGGGAAAGGGTTAAGCGCTACCACTCCTCCCCTGCTGTAATTTGGGAAAGAGGGGGAGAAAAAGCTGGATATAAAGGCAGATATAAATTTGAGAAGGGCAGAGCTACAGTAATAGATATGATTACTTCAGGGGAGAAACAGATCATAGGAAAAGACGCAATCTAGGGACCCTTTTAAAGCGATATCATGCCACTTTAAACAGTCACAGCTTCCCAGAAAAGAATTGCAGCAAGTACAGTTTGTTATGGGTGCTGTTAGGAGTCCCCTGTTCTCTGCACAATTCCCAGAGTTTCCTGGGAAGTGGGTTTGACTGTTAAACCACACGGAGAATTGTAGCTCCACATGGAGAATAGGCAGTACATGGAGGTACCGTTTGTTGAGGGACTCAGACTCACTTTGGCCGCAGTCACACAATCAATCAGTAGCTGAACTGGGTTCCACACAGTCACAGAAACAAATTAACCGAAAATGCCTCAAAAACAAATACGCAAAATAAATAGCAAAAACAAAAGGGCCAAACTTAATCCATTCCAGAAGTCCGTTTGACTTCTGAAATGTTCGAAAACCAAGGCGAAGCTTCTGATTGGTGCAGGCACCCCGGAAACAAAAGCTGACAGACGGGTTCTCAGCGTTTGGGAACCAAGGCGTTTGAGAACCAAGGTACCACTGTATTTTGTTTTGTCGGTCCTGAATCTCCTGCCAGCCATTTTCATTGGGTGACCTAAGTTCTAGTATTCTAGCAGAGAGAGAGACAGAGAACCTTCTGTAATCCTCTTGACTTTTTTCATACCATGCCTAACTTCTAAAACCAGCAACATGCTCCACCTGAGTCACATTTCCCCCCCAAACCAAGGATTGGGCAGCCAGTAACCCTCCCGACGTCATTTAACTACATATCCCATCATTGCAGTTCATGAGACATTCTGGCTGGGGCCAATGGAAACGGGAGTCCAATAACAACATTGTTGTTGTTTAGTGTCTGACTCTTCGTGACCCCATGGCCAGAGCATGCCAGGCACTTCTGTCTTCCACTGCCTCCCGCAGTTTGGTCTTCTCTTCTCATGAGGTGGCCAAAGTATTGGAGCCTCAGCTTCAGGATCTGTCCTTCCAGGGAGCACTCAGGGCTGATTTCCTTCAGAATGGATAGGTTTGATCTTCTTGCAGTCCATGGGACTCTCAAGAGTCTCCTCCAGCATCCATTCTTCGGCAATCAGCCTTCTTTATGGTCCAGCTCTCACTTCCATACATCACTACTGGGAAAACCATAGCTTTAACTATACGGACCTTTGTCAGCAAGGTGATATCTCTGCATTTTAAGATGCTGACTAAGTTTGTCATTGCTTTTCTCCCAAGAAGCAGGCGTATTTTAATTTCGTGACTGCTGTCACCATCTGCAGTGACCATGAAACCCAAGAAAGTAAAATCTCTCACTGCCTCCATTTCTTCCCTTTCTATTTGCCAGGAGCTGATGGGCCCAGTGGCCATGATCTTAGTTTTTTTGATGTTGAGCTTCAGACCATATTTTGCGCTCTCCTCTTTCACCCTCATTAAAAAGTTCTTTAATTCCTCCTCACTTTCTGCCATCAAGGTTGGGTCATCTGCATATCTGAGGTTGTTTATATTTCTTCCAGAAATCTTAATTCCGGTTTGGGATTCATCCATTCCAGCCTTTCATATGAATTCTGCATATAAGTTAAATAAAAGCAGGGAGACAATATACAGCCTTGCCGTACTCCTTTCCCAATTTTGAACCAATTAGTTGTTCGATATCCAGTAGTAATAGCAGCTTCTTGTCCCACATAGAGATTTCTCAGGAGACAGATGAGGTGACCAGGCACTCCCATTTCTTTAAGAACTTGCTATAGTTTGCTGTGGTCGACACAGTCAAATGCTTTTGCATAGTCAATGAAGCAGAAGTAGATGTTTTTCTGGAACTCTCTAGCTTTCTCCATAATCCATCCCATGTTTGCAATTTAGTCTCTGGTTCCTCTGCCCCTTTGAAATCCAGCTTGCACTTCTGGGAGTTCTCGGTCCACATACTGCTTAAGCCTGCCTTGTAGAATTTTAAGCATAACCTTGCTAGCGTGTGAAACGAGTGCAATTGTGCAGTAGTTGGAGCATTCTTTGGCACTGCCCTTCTTTGGGATTGGGATGCAGACTGATCTTCTCCAATCCTCTGGCCACTGCTGAGTTTTCCTAACTTGCTGCCATATTGAGTATAGCACCTTAACAGCACCATCTTTTTAAAATTTTAATAGTTCAGCTGGAATATTATCACTTCCACTCGCCTTGTTATTAGCAGTGCTTTCTAAGGTCCATTTGACTTCACCCTCTGTCTGGCTCAAGGTCAGCAACCACACTACTTTGTTATTGACAAAGACAATAACAACATGCATGTCCTAAACTCAAATGTCTCCATGTTTTAGAAATGTCTCATTTCTAACTCGAAAACGTATCTGCTGAGTACTGTCTGTACACCAGAGTTCTGCCATGTCTTTATAGTTTTAAATGGTCTCAGCTTCATGAATGCAAAGGTCTTGTTTAAAGGCATACTGTGTTATCATTTTGCCTATCGGAACAAGCAGAGCTTTGAAAAGTGGAATAATTTTTACTGGTGTTATAGATTAATGTGTGTTGGGAGGACTTGCAGTATTTGCAATTCTGCTCGTGGGCAGGATTCCTGCTTGATGTGTGTTTCCCCGTGGCATCGAGGCTGTTTTTATGGAACCTTCAGGGATGTTCACACATGAAAGGGTTTATAATCTCTTCAAAGCAGCGTTTGCCAACCTGGTGCCCTCCAGGTATTTGGGGCTGCAACGTCCGGCATTCTCAGCCAGCACAGCTGTGGGCACCAGGTTGGCAAAAGCTACTGCACAGGCAGAGAACCAGTGGACTCCCATCAGTCCTGACCAGCATAGCAGGGATCATGGGATTTGTAGTCCACCAACAGGTCCCCCATCCTTGGGACCTACTCTAAATTTATTAGTGTAAATTTAGAATTTCATACATCACAGAAATCACTTAGAAGGGTACCTGCGCCTTTTACTTCATAATTCCATTTTTTTTAGGAGACTTAACTCTTTTTTTAATGGAAGCTCAAGAGGACACCTCTTGGCAGTCCTTCTGGATAGCTTTAAGTGTGGGAGACCCTTCCAGCTAAGTGTGCGCATGTGTCTGTCTCTGTGTGCTTCTCCTGAGTGTGCATTGCATTTAAGCGCTGTTGAACCCTGCTTATCCTGTTCCTTCCGAAGCTGGGCTCACCCGAGATCAGTTTTGTTTTAACTTGCAAAGAATTTTAGCATCCCTGATGGAAAAGGAACAGTGTTCTTTGCTCTCTCAAGATAGCATCACCTCAATCTGTTGTTTGGCCAGACAAGATCTGAAATATATACCATATTTTTCGCTCTATAGGACGCACTTTTTCCCCTCCCAAAATGAAGGGGAAATGTGTGTGCATCCTATGGAGCGAATGCAGGCTTTCGCTGAAGCCTGGAGAGCGAGAGGGGTCGGTGCGCACCGACCCCTCTCGCTCTCCAGGCTTCAGGAAGCTATCCGCAAGCCTTCGGAGCACGGCGGGAGTGCCCGCCGGGCTCCGAAGGCTTACGGATAGCAGCCTGCAGCCCAAAGCCCGGGGAGCACAGTGCTGCGCACCCTGGGCTTCAGGCAGCTATCCGCAGCGCTTGCCGCTGCTCCCAGACCTGTTCTGGGGGCTGGGGTCGGGGGAAGCTCGGGCTTCCCCCACCCCAGCCCTGCGGCTAAAAACAAAGCCGCGCGCAGCCTCTCCCGGCTGGAGAGGTTGTGCCCGGCTAAAGAGGAAGCCAAGACAGCCAGCGGCTTCTTTCCTCTTTGGGGCTGGGGGGGGGCGGAAATAAATTTTTTCTTTATTTCCCCCCCAAAAAACTAGGTGTGCCCTATGGTCCGGTGCGCCCTGTAGAGCGAAAAATACGGTATATATTTAATGAAATCAGATCAGTTGCTTTTCCACCAGAGTAGTGCTAACTCCGACTGACAGTGACTGCCTATAGATCTTTTTCTCAGCAGTGAGAATCCTTTTTAGCTGGAGCGGCCAGGCATTGAACTTGGCACGTTATGCGTGCAAACCATGTTCTATGACACTGAGCTACAAGAATATAGGAAGCTGCCTGGTGCACAGTTGAAGCATTGCTGCATCTGGGTCAGTGTTGTCCACACTGACCGGCAGCAGCTGTCCAGGGTTTCATCTCTCTGGCCACATGGGGAAATACCATCGCTCTGTGGTCTACCACTTTGCTTTGCACAGCACCCCAGATTCAATCCCTGGTGTCACCAGGTAGGACTGGGGAAAGCTGCTGCCTTAAACCCGGAGAGGTACTGCCAGTTGGTGCAGGCAGTATTGGGTTAGATGGACTAATGGTCTGACTTGGTATAAAATCCTACATTCCTAGGCCGAGCTTTGTCAAGGCACCTTTTGACTTGTCACTGCAAAACTTGGGAAGCTGCTTTCTACAAAACCAAGCCCTTGGACCATCCAGTTCAGTATCGCTTACACTGGCTGGCAGCAGCTGATCAGGGTTTCAGGCAGACGTCTCTCCTGGGGATGCTGGGGGTTGAACGTTGGGCCTTCTGCATACCAAACAGGTGTCCTACCACAGAGCTGTGGCCCTTCCCAGAACCCTTCTCTACTCAGAGATTGGAATTATAGTGTTGGAAGGGTACCCTAAGGATCATCTAGTCCAACCCCCTTCGACTGCTTTTTCAAAGCAGTTAATGCATGCAGGCAAGCAAGAGAGAAACTGTACAATGGTACCTCGGGTTAAGTACTTAATTCGTTCTGGAGGTCCGTTCTTAACCTGAAACTGTTCTTAACCTGAAGCACCACTTTAGCTAATGGGGCCTCCCGCTGCCGCCGCGCCGCCAGAGCACAATTTCTGTTCTCATCCTGAAGCAAAGTTCTTAACCTGAAGCACTATTTCTGGGTTAGCGAAGTCTGTAACCTGAAGCGTATGTAACCTGAAGCGTATGTAACCCGAGGTACCACTGTATAAAGAATTGGTTGCAGACCAGAGACTCCTGCAACACTTCCAGGGGTGCTTTTGAGATACGTGAGCCAGGGAGAATGATGTAAAATTGGGGTTTGGCTTTGCTGCCCAACTCCCTTAAGTCCATGATCTGTCGGAGAAGAACGGATCCAGCCGAAAGCAAGGCAGATCTTCATTTTTCTGTTGCAACAGCGTTCCCTCCTTCCAAGGAGGGAGAGGCCCTGAACAAAAGTGTGCAGGAACCTTTAAAGACTTTTGACATTGCCCAACTCCCTTAGCCAAAGACCACCCCAAAATCATCATACGTACATCCTAGGAGGCGGTTTACAGCAGAAATCCTGTCTGCCGGGAAACCTAATAATGGTCGCTGATTGCATTACCTGGGCAGTCTGGCCTTTCTTTTGTGGTGGTTAATACAGTCGTACCTCGGAAGTCAAACGGATTCTCTTCCAGAAGTCTGTTCGACTTCCTAAACATTCAGAAACCAAGGTGCGGCTTCCGATTGGCTGCAGGAAGCTCCTGCAGCCAATCTGAAGCCGCGCTGGACGTTCGGGTTCCAGAGAACATTCGCAAACCAGAATACTCGCTTCCGGGTTTGGGAGCCAAAAGGTTCAACACTCAAGGCGTTCAGGATCCAAGGTACAACTGTACCTTGGTTCCTGAATCCAGGTCACAGGCTCACCCTATTCATACACAAATATGCCCTTAGGATAGGATTTGTAAGCGAAAAGAGAATGGGAAGGCTTTCCCTATTTGTTTTGCTTACTGCAGAGGAATATTTGATAGTCAAAATGGCTTCCTGTACCATTTCAGACACACGGTTTATATATTTAGATATGTGTGCATTTATGAATATTCTATATTTGAGACCTTAGAATTCTCAGGACAGAATGCGGTGCAAAATAGTCAGGATTCCTAGTTCAGGATAACAGACGGGTTTCAGATATTGAAGGCGAGCGGTTGTCTCTAGGCACCCCAGACTTAACTCTCCCCCACCTGTTTCCTGCCCTACAAAAAAAGGCGTTTATTAGCTATGATAAGTTGCCCTTAACTAAAGTGAGTTGTTGTTTTTGATGTTTCCAGGAAGAGTGGGATCACAGCAGCAGTGGCAGCTCAGGATCCCAGCCTAGTTCAGGCTCCAGGCATGGGTCTGTGTCAAAGTCTGGCGGCCGAGGGAGAAGCAGCCAGTTCAGTCATTCAACCAAGGTATCCTGTAGTGGTTTTGCTGGTGGTGGAAGACAAGACTAGGAAAGCTGGAAGAGATGTCTGGTGGTGGCTGTTCACTGGAGGCCTCATCCTGTAAGGACGAGAGTCTTCAGTGTGTGTGTGTGTGGCCACATCCACACATTCGAAGCACCGCCGCACCGCTTTATAAAAATTTCCCCCCGGAGAATCCTGGGAACTGTAGTTTAAGGGTGCTGAGCGTTGCTAGGAGACCCTCCACCCGTTCCACTCGCAGAACTACAGTTCCCAGAGCGATACAACAAATCGTCTATTCCCAGGAAACTCTGGGAACTGTAGTTCTGTGAGGAGAGAATAAGAGTCTCCCAGCGACACTCTAGCGCAAAATATGGTCTGAAGCTCAACATCAAAAAAACTAAGATCATGGCCACTGGTCCCATCACCTCCTGGCAAATAGAAGGGGAAGAAATGGAGGCAGTAAGAGATTTTACTTTCTTGGGCTCCATGATCACTGCAGATGGTGACAGCAGTCACGAAATTAAAATATGCCTGCTTCTTGGGAGAAAAGCAATGACAAACCTAGACAGCATCTTAAAAAGTAGAGACATCACCTTGCCAACAAAGGTCCGTATAGTTAAAGCTATGGTTTTCCCAGTAGTGATGTATGGAAGTGAGAGCTGGACCATAAAGAAGGCTGATCGCCGAAGAATTGATGCTTTTGAATTCTGGTTCTGGAGGAGACTCTTGAGAGTCCCATGGACTGCAAGAAGATCAAACGTATCCATTCTTAAGGAAATCAGCCCTGAGTGCTCACTGGAAGGACAGATCGTGAAGCTGAGGCTCCAATACTTTGGCCACCTCATGAGAAGAGAAGACTCCCTGGAAAAGACCCTGATGTTGGGGAAGATGGAGGGCACAAGGAGAAGGGGACGACAGAGGATGAGATGGTTGGATGGTGTTCTTGAAGCTACCAGCATGAGTTTGATCAAACTGCGGGAGGCAGTGGAGGACAGAAGTGCCTGGCGTGCTCTGGTCCATGGGGTCACGAAGAGTCGGACACGACTAAACGACTAAACAACAACAAAGCGACACTCTTAACAAACTACAGCTCCCAGGATTCTTTTGGGGGGAAGCAATGACTGTTTAAAGTGGTATGATAGTGCTTTAAATGTGTGGTGTGGATGTAATCTGTGTGGCATAGAGTCTGTGGTTGAATGAGCTAGGCCTCACTCCTCAAAAAGGGCCCACGTCCTGTGACCATAACACCCCACGTTCCTACAACTTGATAGTAATTTACACAACTGCACACATTTATACGAAAAGCTATAATTTGTTGGGTTGGCCCAAAATTTAGCTCCCTTTTCCTTTTTTCCTTAAAAAAAAAAAGAATTAGAGTTTTGCATCATGCAAACAAGAGAAGGAACTTATTGATTTTAGGGGTGCTGACTGATGGATGGCAGTTATGAGAGGAAAAGGGCAGCTCCGTAATGCCTGAAAAATGAAACTCCAACTGAACCGTCTTTCTTTTCAGCAGAAAAACAAAATTAGTCCTACAATTCCAGGCTGTCTCTGTCTCTCTCTCTTTTACTGATTTTGTTTTTTAAAAAATGGACATGAAAAGAAGACATACGGCATCACATGGCGTAAGTTGCAAAGTAAAGTGTATCCGTGCAGAAGAAAAAGAACTCGCCCAACAAAAATGAATGCGTTTCTTCTCAATAAAATTAACAGAGATCTGGAATGGTTGCTAGCCAGTGACCCCCAACGCTTTTGAGTGGATAGCAAAAGTTTACAGATTTGGATCTTTAAAAAATATATATATCCATAAGTCTACTTTTACATTAAGTCCAGTTTCAAAATTTCCAAACCATTAGCAAGCCAAGCGATAATGAAGGGTGCACTTCTTGAACCCAGTATTTTGCTATATGGGGATTTTGCTCTTGCAAATAGGTGGCGTCCCATGGTTTGAGACTCTCCTGGGCATCACGAGATAGTCAAACGACTATGTCCACATGCGCTCAGCATCCTGAGGGAATGTGGCTGCCACAACTGCAATGCTGACAGCTCCTGTGACCAAAATGTAGGGGAAAGTGGGTATCATTTGAGTAACACTTGAGTACAGCATTTGCACAGCCCAAAGTCACTCCCATGTCATGAAGCCTGTCAGCACCTGATAAATCACACACACAAGAGGAGTTGGCCCTCATTAGCCGTTGTGCTTTGCCTGTGGACTGTGTTTAGTTTGTTGAGGGTCACAAGTTGTTGTGCGGTCCAGCTTTTAGTGTTTTGACAAGCTAGATGTTGTGTTAGCCTCCAAACTGTGAGCCCATCAAAAGGATGATTGTCTGAATGAGAAACTTCCAGCTACAACTGTTGTTTCAGCCAGAACTTATTGCTGATTATCTGTTTTAAGCGTCGCCTGCCGGAGAATAACAGGCCTTCAGTTATATGGTTTGGGAGGGGGGGAATGAGGGAAATATCCCTGATCTTACTAGGGTGATCTGCTGTTTTAACTCTCTTCATCTTCCAACTCACTCCATGAACGACAAGGGCTGATTAAATCTGTGCTGAGCCATGTTGTCTATGTACTCTGGGGTAGGTTTTGGTTACAACCCATTTATCAGTTTTATTCCTGATTCACTGTCCAAACTCATCTCAGTTGCATTGGCTCACACTGTTCTCTGGAACTGAGATTTGGCAATGGCAGAATTGCCTCCAGACCATCCATATTTTACAAAAGGGATTCAAGTTTGCACAGCTAAACTGGACCAATGCGCCCTGGCGCTTTAGCCCAGCAAAGGAAAGGAATAAGACTATTTTTATTTTATTTTTTGCAATTTGGAAAGTGATGGGGGCGAAGAGAAGAGTGGGGCAAAGAAATGACTAGCGTGAAGACGTGTAGAACATCTCACAAGAAGACCAGGGTGAATGCTCAGCAATAAAGATTATTATTTTCATGTATTAGATTTGTATATAAGCAAACTTGGTGCAAGCAAATATTGCTGAATGCTCAGTAAATGGGTAATCTGAAAACGCTCTCCGTTATTTAAGGCAAAGTTGCATGGTAGACGGGTCGTTCTGCTTGAAAGTAATGAAGATTTTACACCTTCTTTTTAGAACGGCAACAAAGACAATTCCCTTGACATGCTGGGAACAGATATCTGGGCAGCCAATACTCTGGAGTCCTTCAGGTCAGTTCACCTCTTAAAATGTCACCATACCACCCCGCATTTCCATTCGGTTACCTGCTAATTTTTTCTGCTTGCTTCTAAACCTCTTAATCTCACTGCTGTACAGTGTTCTACCCATTACAGTTGCAATATCTATTCTGGTTTATGATGATTGCTGGGAGGAAGCAAATGTAAAATTCTCAGCTCCAGGCAATCTGCCTTGACGAGCTTTCTAATGCTGTTTAGTTCTGCAAGCTGGATTTTTGCCTTTGTATAACATTTCAGCTGATTATTAAAATCAGTCAGATTGCCTCAAAAGCTTTTTTTTTTTCCCCTGCAGAGAGGCAGGCACCAAAATAAGATGCCCTAATAAAATTAGGCAAGATACCTTTTTGGAAAATCTTCACTATTTTTGTTCATATAAATTATTCTAAGATGCCACCTGGTGGTTTTTAGAAGAAGCAATCTCCACTTCTCTCACCAAAGCAAATGCTACTTGTAAGGTGGTAAAGGTAAAGGGACCCCTGACCATTAGGTCCAGTCGTGGCCGACTCTGGGGTTGCGGTGCTCATCTCGCTTTATTGGCTGAGGGAGCCGGCGTACAGCTTCCGGGTCATGTGACCAGCATGACTAAGCCGCTTCTGGCGAACCAGAGCAGCACACGGAAACGCCATTTACCTTCCTGCTGGAGAGGTACCTATTTATCTACTTGCACTGGCGTTCTTTCGAACTGCTAGGTGGGCAGGAGTAGGGACCGAGCAACGGGAGCTCACCCCGTCGCAGGGATTTGAACCGCCAACCTTCTGATCAGCAAGTCCTAGGCTCTGTGGTTTAACCCACAGCGCCACCTGCGTCCCTGTAAGGTGGTACCTACTGCAAAATAAATAGGCACCAAGGAACGAGTGCCTATGCTCATCTAGTCCTCATTCGCCCACAGCAGTCTAATAAAAGCACACAAGGTTGGTGGTTCATTCAACCCCTAAGTGCCCTGTTCAGTAGATCCGTGCACAGTTTTAAAAATCATTTTGTGGTGTGTGCGATTCAACTGCTCTGTCTCATCCCCTCTTTCGCTCTCTCTCTCTCCTTCCTAGCGGTGCCACCTGGGACTTGCAACCTGAAAAACTTGACTTCACACAATTCCACAGAAAGCTCCGCAACACCCCCAAGCATCCCCTCCCACACATAGACAGAGAAGGGTGAGTAGGTCGCCAGACTTTGTTTACTTTCTGGTTGGGAGGCAGGAAACCCAAAGACCATTGGAAGAGAAGCCCTGCTGGGTCGTCCCAAAGGCCCATCTCGTCCAGCGTCACACAGTGACGAACCAGGTGCCCCCAAATGAGAAGGACATAAAAATAGCCTGCTAGATCAGGGCCAATGGCTCACCTCGCCCAGCATTGTGTTCTGACCGTGACCAACCACACACCTATAGGGTTGCAAGGAGAACATGTGTGCAATGACAGCTTCCCCTCCTATGGTTTCCAGCAATTCAGAAGCATTTCTGCCTCCAGCTACCGTATTTTTCGCTCCATAAGACGCACTTTTTTCCTCCTAAAAAGTATTGGAAATGTGAGAGCGTCTTATGAAGCGAATGGTGCTGCGCAGAGAGGTAGAGCTGCGCAGCGCCCCTTCAGCGAAGCGGGAGGAGAACGGAGCCCCTTCTGTTCCTCCTCCTGCTTCGCTGAAGGGGCGCTGCGCAGCTCTCCCTCTCTGCCCAGCGCCTCTCCTGTGAAGGAGAGGCGCTGCACAGAATGAGAGAACTGCGCAGCACCCCTTCAGCGACGCGCCTGTCATGCAAAGCCGGAGGAGGAACAGAAGGGACTTGACATCTTTCTGCAGGGCCTGCAAGACAGAGGTGTTCCGCCTGGCCTTTGGTTTGGACTCAGTCTGACCCTTATGTTTCCTTCCCCTTGTGGTCTTGATCTATGGGCTACTTTTAAAATGAGGCTGCATTTTAAATTGCATTTTAACCTGTACTGTATTTTAAATTGGTTTTTTCCCTCCCTATTATGTTTTTACTGTAATTTTACTGGTGTTAGCAGCCCTGAGCCAGGGAGGGTGGGCGGGGTATAAATAAAATTTATTACTATTACTATTATTATTATTGATGGAGGGTGGTTTCTGGAGATGCAGAAAGGGAAGAAGTATCATTTTTTACTTTCCACTGCTCCTGAAACCTTTTTATCATGGGCAGAGAAGGGCTCAAGGCACACATGTCTCTGACCCTAATCCTGCTCGCATGAGACTGTGCATTGTTTGGGGTTCAAACGATACAACCTCCCCTCTATTTTCCTACCCCGCCCCCACTGACATCCACAACATTCCACAGGTGCTAGAAACTTGTTTTGCGTAGATCCTCGTCAGGCCATTTGATTTTTAATTTTTCCCCCCACCGAAACTGGTAGTAGGGTGCCAGACCACCTGAGTTCAGTATTAGGGGGTGATGATAACATTAAAGGTAAAGGTAAAGGGACCCCTGACCATTAGGTCCAGTCGTGACCGACTCTGGGGTTGTGGCGCTCATCTCGCTTTATTGGCCGAGGGTGCCGGCGTACAGCTTCCGGGTCATGTGGCCAGCAGGACTAAGCCGCTTCTGGCGAACCAGAGCAGCGCACGGAAACGCCATTTACCTTCCCGCCAGTGTGGTACCTATTTATCTACTTGCACTTTGACGTGCTTTCGAACTGCTAGGTTGGCAGGAGCAGGGACTGAGCTACGGGAACTCACCCCATTGCGGGGATTTGAACCGCCGACCTTCTGATCGGCAAGCCCTAGGCTCTGTGGTTTAACCCACAGCGCCACCCGCGTCCCTGATGATAACATTAGCAGAGTGTAAATTATTACGTACCTTTTGTTTTAAGAAAAAAGAAGCAGCATGAAAGACATTTGGTCAAGACAAATACCACATCCCACTTCATAGAGGGAAAAGCGAGGAGTGGACAATGTTGAGCTGCCCAAGGCTGCCCTGTGCAATTTGTTCCAACACATTTCCAGGCAGCTAGGAAGCTAGAGACCTGTTTAGAAAATCCTATTGAAATGGAAGGTGTGAGCTTTTCAAGCACCTAAATTCCGCACCCAGTACAACAACCTTGTGCTTTGTCGTGTCCTTCTGCAGAATTGTGGTATTCACGCAGCCTTTCGTATAGAATATAGAATCCTTTTGTGCTACTGAAACTTTAAGGTACAACAGCTTAAGCAGGCGGTTGCTTCAAAGTCTCCTCCTGGGGTGGGTTTTTAGAATCCTTTCACATCAAAGACATTGGGTCAACAAGTGTTAATCCAGAGAGGAAACGCCATTGAATCCAGTTTCTGCTTTTGTTCTGAAGGAAACGGAAGCATGCAACCCGGGGAAAAGGTTTAGGTTTTTCTGGTTTGTGTTATATCATCGCCATGAGTTCCATAGAAATCCACATTGCCCGTTGTTTAATGATGAATAACAGTAGAGCTTACTTTTCTGCAAATATGCGGTCCATGTGGCATTGAAACTCCTAGCAGTCGTATTTTTGTTGCACTCTTGCTGTTTAAAGAGATTGCAGTAAGCCTTCCTGACCTTTTGTACAGGCTACAAATAGGTACACATGTTTCCATGGGCATCTCTACATTCCAGATTTAAAGGGACTTGCTAAAAAGTCTCTCCCCTCCCCAGTTCCACAATGAACCCTGGGAAATGTAGTTTGGTTGGGAAGGAAGTATCTTTAATAGAGAAACTGCATCACCTGGCCAAATAGTTTCCAGGATAATTTCAGGGGAAGTTGTGTAAGCTTGCAGTGTAGATCTTGTTTATTTGCTTGCTTACAAGGCCCCAGAGTGATGTACAGTGATACCTTGGTTTACGAACTTAATCCGTTATAGAAGTCCGTTCTTAAACCGAAACTGTTCTTAAACCGAGGTGTGCTTTCCCTAATGAGGCTTCCTGCCGCTAGTGCCCTTCCACCATTCGGCTTCCGTTCTTAGACTGAGGTAAAGTCTGCAAACTGGGACACTACTTCCGGTTCTGTGGAGTTCGTAAACTGAATACAGTGGTACCTCGGGTTACATATGCTTCAGGTTACAGACTCCACTAACCCAAAAATAGTACCTCAGGTTAAGAACTGTGCTTCAGGATGAGAGCAGAAATGGCGCGGCGGCGGCAGCAGCAGGAGGCCTCATTAGCTAAAGTGGTGCTTCAGGTTAAGAACAGTTTCAGGTTAAGAACGGGCCTTGGAATGAATTAAGTTCTTAACCTGAGGTACCACTGTAGTTCCTAAACAGGGCTGTTCTTAAACTGAGGTGCCACTGTACATCAATGCAAATAGTAAAGCAAGGTTGAATACAATCCTGTAACTCTTTAAGTTACAATAGGAGAAAGGCAACATTAAGTTATTAGTCACTTCCATACAAAATCCAACTGCAGGAGTTCATTTAACTTTTAACTTCTCCTCCCAAAACTTGCTGAGATTTTTTCTTATTTAAAAAAAATGTAATGAAGTGGTCAGATGAACCTTTAAATGTGCCCAAAGTGTACACGCTTCTCAATGCTGGTACTTCTGCACTTCACCTGGAATTTTTTTGTCACTGCTGTTTACAGGGAAAGTAGCCAAAAAGGCCCTTCTCTGCGTACCTTTGCTGGGCTCTGTGCGTTGAATGGAGGCACAGACAGGTGTCCCTCTGCGTGCCATAAGCTCCCCTTCCTGCTATGTTATTTATTTCACTCATACCCCAACCTTTTTCGCCCAGGAGCTCAGGAATCGTATAAATGGTTCCTCCTCTCCTACCTCTGTGAGATATTCTATACAAGATCTCAAAGTAGCTGTTTTACTACAAAGGAATTTCAGAAATAGACTGGAAAGAGAAGCTGCTGAATTGCAACTCATTACCAAACTTAAAACCATGGAGAGACCTGGTCTGAACAAAGACATTGGATTCTTATCTCATTATACATGACAAAGCCATTTTTCACCTTCTCACCCCTTGCTTTTTCCTGTAAGACCTATTGCAGTCGTTAAGAGTCGTCAACAGGCTCATCACAGCTATCTGCCAATCACCCATTCCCACCACCCTTCTGAATAATACCCCTCCCCACCTTCTCACTATATAGAAGGATCTGGCAACTTCTGTTTCAGTGTATCTGAAGAAGTGTGCATGCACACGAAAGCTCATACCAAGAACTAACTTAGTTGGTCTTTAAGGTGCTACTGGAAGGGGAAAAAAAATTTTGTTTTGACTATGGCAGACCAATACGGCTACCTATCTGTATCTGTGAGATATGTAAGGCTGAGAGGCAGTAAACCAGCCCAAGGTCACCCCAGTCAGCTTGGTGGCTGCCTTGGGGATTTGAACCGCTGTCTCCCGGGTCCTAGTCCAGCACTCTTAACTCAAACTGCAACTGCCTCTGTGTTCGACCACAGACCTGCAATGAGCTTATTACTATTCTCTTCAGCTGCTATGATTTCTTTTGGGAATGTGTTATCGTGTCACAATGCGACATTGGTACGCACCTCAGCCACTGAAAGCAAAGTTTGTTTATTTATTTAATTTATTAAATCTGTATAATGCCCTTTGTCCATAGATCTCAGGGGGGTGGTTCGCATCATAGAAACAGTGCTGGGATTATGTAAAAGCTATACAAGCTATAGCTTAGGGCCCCGCCCTCTTGGGGCCCCCAAAAAAATTTAAAGGAAAAAAACCTGGATGTACATTTCCAAAATATAAGATAAAAACTAATAAAATAAAACCTACATACAGCAACAGTGTTTTGTGTTGTGTAGGTTCTTATGATGTAAGTATTGGGTCCCGCCTGCTACCTAAAATAATCACTGGTTTGCTCATTTCTATATATAGGGTGCCTACATTCTGCATGTGCAAATGGCTTAAGATATCTATTAGGTCCATAAATTATCATCTAGCATATATTCAACACAAAAAAACAGCGACAATTTGTTGTTGACAAAGGTCAGCTGGACATATAAAGGGCCCCATTACCTTCAGTAGTTTAGGGCCTCATCAAACCTAAATCTGGCCCTTCATAGAAAGACAATATAAAAATCACAGAACGCATAATAAAACTAAGAACACAAATGAACAATCCCCCACCTCACATTTAAAAGGGTATTGGATCAGCCACAGGCCTGGTGGAAGAGGAGAGTTTTCATGTAAGGTGGATCGTAAAGAAATGGAAATGAAAATTGGAACCGGGGAGGGGCGTGGAGGAGAAGAAAGATCTTTCGGCATTTGCCATGTGGGGAGAAACACCTGCCGGAGTTTTGTTTTGTGTTGTTTGTCACTCCTTTGTAAGCCATGAGCCGCCAGCCTGTGCGTGAACACATTTTCGCGCATGGTGTTCATTCTCACCTTTGTCTGTCCCTGACTCAGGATCGGAAAAGGGAAGAGCGAGGACGGAGATGGAATCAACCTCAACGACATAGGGAAGGTTCTCCCAGCCTGGCAGGTGAGTCTTTTCCCAGATCTCCTTTGTACAACTTGTTCTGTCTGCTTGTTGACACCCAAATAGGAGAGCCGTTCAGCCCCAAGTTCCCAACTGTGTCTCAAATATGCTCAGTCTCTGGCCATTCAGGCCAAGAACCATTCCTTGCTGTCGTTGGAGCATTATGCTCTATAAAGGGCTTCCCCCCCCCCATTGTCTAAATTGCATTTATGGATTTTTGAGTTTGATGTAAGAATACACATCACATTTGGTATTTGCAGAATGAAGCCCATGTACATCAGTGTAAAGAGTTGCATCAAACACATCACTGGGCTAACGTTTTAGGCCAGGGATGAAATCAGTTATAAAGGGTATAAATATTCTTACTACCCTTGAGTTGTGGACTCAGAGGAGCACAGGGTCATTTTTCACACAGAAGTGAGGACTGAGAGTCATTGGTGAGTGTAAATAAAATTATAAGGAGGTAATTGCTTTTTAGTAAAAATTGTGGTTTTTTTTAAAAAGTGATTTGTATAAATATATCCTGTCTATTTTCCACAGGGGTGTGGGCATGATATATTATTAAAAGCAGCGCTTTTTTCTTTAAAAAAATGTTTAGAGGTACTCTCGTTTTCCTACTCATATTGAAATACTGCCCCTCAATGAGGCCAAACTTAGATTCACAAAATGCTTAGGGGTATGCGTACCCCTGCATCCCCCCGGAAAAAAGCACTGATTAAAAGTATTCTTATTTACATATATTTTTAAGAATTTGCCCTCTGAGCCCATGTACAAGGAGATTCCCCTTTCCTGTTACGTGACTGAAAGGCTCCTGGCATGTTTTCTTAAGCGCATCTGTTAGGAACAGTCTCCACAATATCGAGGTTTTGGGGCAACTGTTATCTTTGTACTTCTTTGCTGTGGTGCAGTCAGAACTTGGCAGGTACAGCCGGCCAGCACAGCTGGATATTCTGAATACATGGATGTCAGATTATGTACAGTATCTGCTTCTCGGCGCTGTGGTGTCGGTTGTCAATGAATCGTGTCGAGGCCGCAGTTTCTTCGCAGAGTTTTCAGTATTTTTTTGTTTTTTCTTTTCTTTTTTTAATTTTTCTTTTATTAAAATAATTCAACATTAAATATTACGAATATACAGACAAACATGCATTTCACACAATCCTTAAAAATATTCAAAATATTCATATATATACCCACACTCAATCCCACACATATCTCCTTTTCCCACCACCACCCCTCACCCCTCACCCCACCCTTGTGTTAGACTTCCAATCTACTCAATTGCAATTTCTTTCCACTTCTATTATTTTCTTTCACACACTTTTAAACCAACTTTCTACTTCTTTTTCTCTTTCACATTGTTATCCATCTTATTTAGTATTTCAGTACTTATAACGGAACTTATTTATTCTAATAGGAGTTCTGATTTTTGTATTTTCATTATAAGTACAAATCGCGTAAAGTGGGGAGCACTCTTTAAACGCACCCCCTCTGCCGCTTTCTCTTCAATCCATGCCAAAACTACCGTGCCCAAAAATATCCACAACAAGAATTGAAGCACTGGGGCTGGCAGGAGACTGGAGGACGTGTGGGAAAACTGTGGCTGCTGCTGTGCTGCCCCACAAATTGGCTGCTACTTGGGGAGGCTGAGCAGTGTAAACACAGCCCCCCGTGCCTATGGTCTCTTTGGGGGCTTCCTCTGCCCTCACTGACTTCTTCAGGCTCCAGGAAGAATCCCCTTGCAGCCACAAGGACTTTCCAGCTCCTTCCCGCCATTTCCAGGTACAAATTGAATTGCTTGATTACTGTATTTTTCGCTCCATAGGGCGCACCGGACCATAGGGCGCACCTAGTTTTTAGGGGGGGAAATAAAGGGGGGAATTATTTCCCCAACCCCAGCCCCCAGAACAAGCCCAGGAGTGGCGGCAAGATTGCGCACAACCTCGTCGCCGCTCCCAGAGCTTGCGGGGCTGGGGACGGGGGAAGCCTGAGCTTCCCCCGACCCCAGCTCCCAGAACAGGCTGCTATCCGCAAGCCTTCGGAGGCTTGCGGATAGCTGCCTGAATCCTGAAGCCCGGGGAGCGCAGCAGGAGTTGGCGCTGCGCTCCCTGGGCTTCAGGCTGCATCCTGCTATCCGCAAGCCTTCGGAGCCCGGTGGGAACTCCCGCTGCGCTCAGAAGGCTTGCGGATAGCTGCCTGAAGCCTGGAGAGCGAGAGGGGTCAGTGCGCACCGACCCCTCTTGGTCTCCAGGCTTCAGCGAAAGCCTGCATTTGCTCCATAGGACGCACACACATTTCCCCTTCATTTTTGGAGGGGGAAGTGCGTCCTATAGAGCGAAAAATACGGTATTTCCCGCGCATCTACACAGTCGCGGGTGAGGTAGAATGTGCGTCAGTGGGGGCGATGTTCATTTAGTGCCTTGAATTCATTCCTTGGTATCCATCGCCCCGCAGAGATCAGAAGCTTTGAATAGGATGGGTAAATGGGGGGCAAGCACTCCTTCGAAAGAAAGCACAATGCCTGCAGCTCCACTTGCGCCCTGGGAAACATCTGGTGCCAAAAACAGCCCACCTCTAAAAAATATTGACATTCAGAAAAAAAGTATTCAGTTGCAGAGAATAGGCCAGATTGTGGTGTGGGCTGGATTGGAGGGTGTGTGTAGTGCCAAGTACAGTTTTTTCTCCCAGTTTGCAAATGCTCACAGCACCCCAGAAATGTTGGCAACCCCTGTTGTCATGGGACGAAGGTGGCACTGTGGTCTAAACCACTGAGCCTCTTGGGCTTGCCAATCAGAAGGTTGGCGGTTCGAATCCCCGCAACGGGGTGAGCTCCCGTTGCTCTGTCCCAGCTCCTGCCAACCTAGCAGTTTGAAAGCATACCAGTGCAAGTAGATAAATAGGTACTGCTGCAGTGGGAAGGTAAACAGTGCTTCCATGCACTCTGGTTTCCGTCACGGTGTTCCATTGCGCCAGAAGCGGTTTAGCCATGCGGCCACATGACCCGGAAAGCTGTCTGTGGGCAAATGCTGGCTCCCTTGGCCTGAAAAGCAAGATCAACGCCGCAACCCCATAGTCGCCTTTGACTGGACTTAACCGTCCAGGGGCCCTTTACCTTTACATACATACATACATACATACATATGTATATATATATATATATGTATGTATATATGTATATATATATGTACATCTATATATTTATACACACACACACACTCCAAGATCATATTTACGCTGCAGCCTTAACCTTGCCTTTATGCCAGTTTTCCTGCCGCAACGCCCCTCAAAGGATCCTGGGAATTGTAGTTGGGAACCGCTGTGACTTCTTGGTACAGAGACCTCTGCACTCTCTGACGGAAGTACAGTTTTCAAAGTTCCCTGAGGAGCAGGAATGACTGCTGAACATACTTGAGGCCTATACTCAGAACGTATTTTGCACTGCCGTTCTCTTAAGTTGAACGGTCAGTTTTGGAGCGGATGTTGTGCCATCTGGCGGCCATTGGTGGAAGGACACCCTCCTGTAGCAGAGTCATCTGACTGAAAACCTGAAGTGCTGAAGTGCCAGACTCCCTTTTGTTTCATTGCATTTTATTATTATTTATTCAACTTATATCCCTCCTTCCTTCCAAAGGAGCTAGTGAAAGACACCATAGACTTTTCAGCTGGTTAGCTCAATTGGTTAGAGCATGGTGCCGATGACACCAAGGTTGGGACAGGGGCATATTCCTGCATTGCAGGGGGGTTGGACTAGATCAGGGGTCAGCAAACTTTTTCAGCAGGGGACTGGTCCACTGTCCCTCAGACCATGTGGTGGGCCGGACTATATTGGGGTGGGGGGGTGAACGAGTTCCTATGTCCCACAAATAACCCAGAGATGCATTTTAAATAAAAGCACACATTCTACTCATGTAAAAACACACTGATTCCCAGACCGTCCGCAGGCCAGATTGAGAAGGCGATTGGGCTGGATCCGGCCCCTGGGCCTTAGTTTGCCTACCCATGATCTAGACCAGCGGTTCTCAACCTGTGGGTCCCCAGACGTTGTTGGACTACAACTCCCATCATCCCTGAGCTCTGGCCTTGCTAGCTAGGGGTGATGGGAGTTGTAGTCCAACAACATCTGGGGACCCACAGGTTGAGAAAGGCTGATCTAGATGATTTTCAGGGTTCCTCCAAACTCTATTCTTCTATGACTTGGTTGCCTGTGGAGAGGTTAAGTCATACCTCCTTTCTCATCCTACAAGGGAAATGACGTGGTTTGACACCAAAAGTGTGATCTTAATAGTGTTGGCATCTTGCTCAGTTTTGTCTCCACGTGCCTTTTCCAACTTGCTGTTCCTCCAGATGTTGTTGGGCTACCCTGTATATATCCCACTCTCTGATAAATTTTTCACTGTAATGCTCCTTAGCCTTGCTGATAATCTCGCCAGTTCAGCGTACTCTCTTATTTTATTTTGTCAGTCTGACTTAGATGGGATATCCTCTCCCTTCCAGCCTTTTGCAATTATCAGAGAGTGGGATATATACAGAGTCTATGTAAAAGACTATGTATGAGACGCGGGTGGTGCTGTGAGTTAAACCACAGAGTCTAGGACTTGCCGATCAGAAGGTTGGCGGTTTGAATCCCCGCGACAGGGTGAGCTCCCGTTGCTCAGTCCCTGCTCCTGCCAACCTAGCAGTTCGAAAGCATGTCAAAGTGCAAGTAGATAAATAGGTACCGCTCCGGCGGGAAGGTAAACGGCGTTTCCATATGCTGCTCTGGTTCGCCAGAAGCGGCTTAGTCATGCTGGTCACAGGACCCGGAAGCTGTACGCCGGCTCCCTCGGCCAATAAAGGGAGATGAGCGCTGCAATCCCAAAGTCGGCCATGACTGGACCTAATGGTCAGGGGTCCCTTTACCTTTACTTTTACCTTTATGTAAAAGAATATTTTCAAAAAAATCAATCCATTGGCAGGTATTGATTAAGCTTTGGCGTGTAAATAGGATCATTTTATAAAATAAAATTTATAGTAAGTTAAATAACATGGAGAAAGTAAAGTTTAAGCGCATATTTAAGGAATTTAAACCGGGAATGCAAGGGGAGGATCGGAGGTCTTGTCAGATTTAATCACAAATGGATGTACAAAGCAAGTATTAGTTAAAGAATGAATAATTGTTTGTTGTTTATTTCTTATTTTGCCTATAACATCTATTGTACATTTATGTTACAAAGTTTTCAACCAAAAAAGCATTCAAAAGAATGGGGGGGGGAGATGTTGTTGGACTACAACTCCCATCATCCTTTGCAATGCTGCCCGGGGAGCTGGAGGTCGACTGGTTGGAAAAGGCTGTTCTGCGCAGTGTGGCATCTAAACGCACTTCATTCAGTGGCACTGTGGTTTAAACCACTGAGCCTCTTGGGCTTGACGATCAAAAGGTCAGCGGTTCGAATCCCCGCGACGGGGTGAGCTCCCATTTCTCTGTCCCAGCTCCTGCCTACCTAACAATTCGAAAGCACACCAGTGCAAGTAGATAAATAGGTACCGCTGTGGTGGGAAGGTAAATGGCGTTTCTGTGTGCTGCTCTGGTTTCGGTGTTCTGTTGCTCCAGAAGCGGCTTAGTCATGCAGGCCACATGACCCGGAAAAACTGTCTGCAGACAAACGCCAGCTCCCTCGGCCTGTAAAGCGAGATGCGTGCTGCAACCCCAGAGTCGTTCACGACTGGACTTAACCGTCAGGGGTCCTTTACCTTTTTTACTCCATTCAAAGCGTGTGCGCTTAGCTGCAGCTCTTGCCGCCATTATTCTGAGGTTCAGTGCAAATTTCCAGATCATAGGGGGTATCTTTCAAGGGAAGAGGTTACACCAGATGGGTTAAGCGTATGTCCTCTAGTCCCTCTTTGTTTCAGGCACCCCTGCAGTTATTTTGATAAATACGCAGTTCCATCCAAGACTGTTAGAGTAAGGCAGCATTTCCCAAAACGGTCAAATGTTGACTCACTGGGGTCAGTAGAAGTGGGGGGGGGGGTTAAAAGGAGGTTCAAAATGGCCTGTAGAGGAAATGAAGTTTAGGAGGTACAAAATATGTATTTAGGAACTCTGAGCCTCAGAAATAAAGGGCAGTGTATTTTATAAAACGATTCCACAACACAATATTCTCAGACAGACAGACTGCAAAATTCTTTTCTTGCCTTTTATGGCGTCTAATAACAGCGATTGAGTAATCCGTGTTGATTTTATATTGATATTTCTTGAATTTGCTTTCTTTACATTCCTACGAACCTGAGCTGGGGTTGATAATAATTTTATAAGCCTGTCAAAGGAGTCAATGAATGCCCAGAATTTGTGAAACCCTGAGCTGGCTGCATTTCTTATTGGGAACCAGGAGGCGGCAGCAGATACACACCCTCTGACTTTTCCTGCCACTGTAATGTCCTGGGTGCATTCCGTTCTACAGAATGTGCGGTATGACAAAAAATATGAGTGTGCTTGGAATTGTATGCAAAGATTACAAGAATGCATTTATTTCTTTTTTTCAAATGGGGAGGGTGCAACAGGTCGTCTCTTCAGAATCCTTTCAAGCAAATAATAAATGCAGTTTTTAGGTTGCGCCATTTGCAGAATACTTCATTAAGCAGCGCTTTCAACATGGACTTCAAAGCAGCATCACTTCATGGGCCTTTTTTTAAAAAAATGGTGTTTAAAGGATAATGTGTGGAATGGCACTGATGAGTGTGTGTGTGTGTGTGTGTGTGTGTGTGTGAGAGAGAGAGAGAGAGAGAGAGAGAGAGAGAGAGAGAGAGAGAGAAACAAACCCTAGTGAACTGATTTGACAGGGCTTGGTCAAGTTTCAGTGTGTTTCCAATTATTATTATTATTATTATTATTATTATTATTATTATTATTATTATTATTACCCACCTATCTGACTGAGTTATTATTCCCAGGGCCAGATTTAGGTCTGATGAGGCCCTAAGCTACTGAAGGTAATGGGGCCCTTTATATGTCCAGCTGTCCTTTGTCAACAACAAATTGTCGCTGGTTTTTTTGAATATATGCTAGATGGTAATTTATGGACCCAATAGGTAGCTAAAGCCATTTGAACGTAACAAAATATGTATTTTATCAAAGTAATTGTTGAACTGAAATACAATTAAGAAGAAGTATATTAATAGTGAAATTTGGGGGGGGGGGTGTCCCAAGAGAGTGGGGCCCTAAGCTATAGCTTGTTTAGCTTATACGTAAAGCCCTATGCGGCCTAGGAGCCATGTACCTACAGGACCGCCTCTCCTGGTATGCCCTGCGGAGGACCTTAAGGTCCACAAATGACAACATTTTGGAGGTCCCAGGTCGCGAGGTGGTTAGATTGGTCTCAAATAGGGCCAGGGCCTTTTCAGTACTGGCCCCGACTTGGTGGAACGCTCTGTCACAAGAGACTAGGGCCCTGCAGGACTTGACATCTTTCTGCAGGGCCTGCAAGACAGAGCTGTTCCGCCTGGCCTTTGGTTTGGACTCAGTCTGACCCTTATGTTTCCTTGCCCTTATGGTTTTGTTTAATGGGCTACTTTTAAAATGAGGCTGTATTTTAAATTGGGGTTTTTCCCCCTATTATGTTTTTACTGTAATTTTACTGGTGTTAGCCGCCCTGAGCCCGGCACTGGCTGGGGAGGGCGGGGTATAAATAAAAATTATTTATTATTATTATCATTATTATTATTAAATCAGGCGCTGATTATTCCCTTCCCACAAAAGCATAAATTCACCTTGCAATGTACCCTCCGAGAAAGTTATTTTTTTTTTTGAAGGGTGCACCTCCCAGATGCTGCAGCAGAGGGTGATGTGGTTTTTCCAATGGAAGGTGAGCTGGCAGCTGGACGCTGGCAGAGAAGTTCTCCCCCCGCAAAGCTAAACAGAGCTCTCTGGAGAGGAAGTTGCTGGTGTCGCTTTTCCCAAATAGTGAAATATAGCATGTGTTAGTAGCAGCCTTTCTATACAACATCCTGAACAAGGGTCAGGCCGCACGCTCTTCCCGCCAAAGTCGTCGTGGCTGACCTCAGGCTTACCCAAGCGAAAGGAGCCTTGCTCTGCGGAGGCAGGACCCAGCCTGGCACGAGTGCCCTGCTGTGATCCTGGCTCTCGGGAAAGGGAAAGGGGTTTCCCTGCATGCATTCACACCGTTTGTCATCCTTGTGTATGTGTGAGAGGGAGAGAGCTTTGCAGCTGGCTGCTCCTCCTCCCGTTGCCTGTCCTGCCTTCTGGCAAGCTTTCTAGAGAAATGTAGAGAAATGGCTGGCCACTGTGCTTGGACCATATTGCTTCCAGCTAGGACTGGGTGAATTGCTTATACAGTGAACGCTTGGGTTGCGAACGTGATCCGTGCGGGAGGCACATTCGCAACGCGCAGCACCGCGTCTGTGCACGCGTGGGTTGCGATTTGGCGCTTCTGCACATGCACAAAGCGCGATTTAGCGCTTCTGTGCATGCACGAGCACTGAAACCCGGAAGTAACCCGTTCCTGAAGCATCTGTAACCCGAGGTGTGACTGTATCAGGAAAGTTAGATTCCAGAGAGAGACAGACAGACTGACTGACTGACTGACTCTAGGCTGCAGAGACAGTGAATCTTTAGGGCTGCAGGGCTGTGATCTGATCTGATATTATTCCATCACTCACAAACATCACCTAGCATAGCCAGTGGTCAAGAACGATGAACATTGCAATTCAGCAATAACTGGAGGGCTACAAATTGTTGTTGTTGTTGTTGTTGTTGTTATTTAACAGCAACAACAACATAATTATTTATACCCTGCACATCTAGCTGGGTTTTCCCAGCCACTCTGGGCGGCTCCCAACAGAATATATAAAAAAGCAACAAAACATCAAATATTAAAAATTTCCCTAAACACGGCTGCCTTCAGATGTCTTCTGAAAGTCAGATAGTTGTTTATTTCCTTGACATCTGATGGGAGGGCGTTCCACAGGGCAGGTGCCACTACCGAGAAGGCCCTCTGCCTGGTTCCCTGTAACCTCACTTCTTGCAGTGAGGGAACTGCCAGAAGGCCCTCGGCTCTGGACCTTTGCTTGCACCACTCCAAATTTCTTATTGAATAGAAATATGCTGGAAAACAAAAAAGAAACAACTCCTAGTGGTGCTTGATTAATTGTTCCACTTTATTGTATGATCACAGGGCATCCAGAAAGTATACAACAATCCAGCTACATGAGAACATGAATCATTCCCAAAATAAAATTATAAACGAACCTCTTACATATGTAGTTTAAGTACACATTCAATGAGAGGGGTGAGCTTGCTTTTGCCAGATAATCTCATTTATATTGGATCTGAGAACAAAAAACAAAGAAACCCTCTTATCTCATCAACACAAATAAGCCTTTTTCTTCTTCTCTGATCTTGCATATTTGTCAAAGTTGAAAATCCACGATGATAAGTTGTGGAGAACTGTAGAAGAACGGCCAATGCTCTTGAAGACAGGTGTGAATACTCTTTCTGGTTGTGTACTGAAATGTTTAAATGTTTCTTTGATTGGCTTGAATCTTCCTGCCTCTCCTGCCACACGCTTTGAGAACCACTGACTTAGCTGCTCTCTGCACACAAACACAGAAAGTTTTTCTCTCCCTTAACACTAGAACTTGGGAACATCTAATAAAGCCGAATGTTGAAAGATTCAGGACAGGCGGGTGGGTGGGTGGGGGAGGACTTCGTTTACCTCATTAAGAGTGTGGAATTTCCTCACTGAAGAGATAGTGATGGTCGCCAACATGGATGGTCTTAAAATGGCTTTGTCCTGTCTTAGGCTCTTAACATTGGTTTGCATCCAATTTGAGGTGCCTCAAACAAATATTCTGACAGAGTTTGGCTCTCCGTACAGTGGACACTCGGGTTGCGAACGTGATCCGTGCGGGATGCACGTTCGCAACCCAACTGCACGTCTGCGCACGTGCGGGTTGCGATTCGGCGCTTATACGCAAAGCACGATTTGGTCTTCTGCGCATATGTGACCGCCGAAACCCGGAAGTAACCCATTCCAGTGCTTCTGGGTTTTGGCGGTGTGTAACCCGAAAAAAACGCAACCTGAAGCGTCTGTAGCCTGAGGTATGACTGTACTTGGGTTCATAAACCATTTGCCTCATGTGAATGTAGCTTAGGCAGGGGCGAAACTAGGCTTTATTTCACCTGGGTCAAAGACCCAGTTTGGCACGCTCGCGCGCACACACACACACACATACAAACCATATGCATTTGTGTACAGTATACACACACACACACAGGCTGGAAACCTCAATGGCCCCCCTCTGGAGACTTCACCCCGGGGTAAAAGAAAACCTGGCTAGCCCCACCCCCCAGCTCTGACTTAGGAAAGGGATTTAAATTAACCTGGATTGATTTCGCAACCAAAAACACTGTAATAAAGGTAGTAAGTACATGCATAAATGCACACATATTTTCGTGTCCCCTGTTCTGCCACCAGCACAAAATTGAAATTATATCAAAATTATTTTTAACTTCCTTACATTTCGACACAGTCGTTATGCCTGATCAGGACCCTCTAAATTTGCTTTAGATCTGCCTTTAGTAGAAAAAGTTTGGGGAAACTTTTTTTTGTTTTTTAAAGCTACGATCAAAGTCGTTCTCCCTCTTTGGCGGTGCCTAATATTAGCGTATTAAACTTCGGACTGCTTGCTAAGTCTACGCTAATGTTTCATCCTTTGTTTGGTACTTAACCAGTTAATGTTTCCTGTTGAGACTAAAAATGGGTTCGTAACTCACTGAATCCTCTCTGTTGTTTTTTTCCACACACGCGCCCCCCCTTCCCATCCCCCCTTTAAGCATTTCCTCTGATGTTATGAAAATAGCAACCAATACAATATAGGAGACCAGAAGTTCTTAAAATGCTGGCTTCCTGTCTGCAGCAGGCAGGTAATCACTTAGGAGCCATTGTCAAACGCTCCCTTCCAGTCTGGGATCTTGTGTTCTCTCTCAAGTGTGTTGAACTAAGGCCCAATTTTAACAAACGCCAGACATCTAAGAAAAAACGTGGCGTGTGGGGCTCCACGTGCCTTGTTCAAACCAGGAGACGCAAGATGTTTGTTGGTAGTGAGCCAGAGATATGGGGCAGGGCCCATGTAAACGTGCTAATTCTGTATTCTTGCAAGTAAGCTGGTTTGAGCAAGTTGCTCTCCTGTGTGTGTTGTTTCACATGGCCTGCATTTTAAAATGGGCTTAATTCACTGCAGTTGGGGGCAAGGAGCTTTTTGCTGTCTAATTATTATTATTATTATTGTATTATTATTATTATTATTATTATTATTATTATTTATACCCCACCCATCTGGCTGGGTTTCCCCAGCCACTCTGGGCGGCTACCAACAGAATATTAAAATACAACAACCTATTAAACATTAAAAGCTTCCCTAAACAGGGCTGCCTTCAGATGTCTTCTAAAAGTCTGGTAGTTGTTTTTCTCTTTGACGTCTGATGGGAGGGCGTTCCACAGGGCGGGTGCCACTACCAAGAAGGCCCTCTGCCTGGTTCCCTGTAACTTGGCTTCTTGCAATGAGGGAACCGCCAGAAGGCCCTCGGAGCTGGACCTCAGTGTCCAGGCAGAACGATGGGGGTGGAGACGCTCCTTCAGGTATACTGGACTGAGGCCGTTTAGGGCTTTAAAGGTCAGCACCAACACTTTGAACTGTGCTCGGAAATGTATAAGAAAGGACCACTTCAGACACTTCCTTGGTTGCTAAGGTCACCTCCAGATTGACAGCATTTTTCAGGCGTGTCAAGGGCATATGAGGAATTTAGGTTTGTGCCATTGGGAAGGATGAAACCTAATGGTGCAGGAGACAGAATTTGGATTCATAATGACCTTAACAGATTGGAAAATTGGGCCCAAACTAACAAAATGAATTTCAGTAGGTAAAGGTAAAGGACCCCTGGATGGTTAAGTCCAGTCAAAGGCAACTATGGGGTGCGGCGTTCATCTCGCTTCAGGCCAGAGAGAGCAAATGTCAGGTTCTGCACTTAGTCAGGAAGAACCAGCTGCACAAATATAAGATGGGGCCGGCACCTGGATTGCCAGTAATGCGTGTGAAAAGGATCTAGAGGTCTTAGCGGACCACAAGCTTAACTTGAGTCAGCAATGTGATGCAGCAGCAAAAAAAGTGAATGTTATTCTAGGCTGCACCAGCAGAAGTATACTGTCCAGATCAAGGGAAATAGTCACGCATCCGGGTGCAATTGTCATATAACACTTAAATGGTGCATTTGCTTCAATGATTATGCATGCCCTAAGCCTTATGACTAGGGAGGAGATTAGATGCTAAAACTTGGGGCCATTTAATGATGGAAGGGTACACAAAAACTTTGTGGCCAGTGGGGGCGGCAGAATATAAATTCTGCAGCATAAATTTGTTAAATACAAAAAAATCACAAACTCTTACGGTATGGCAGAATCTTCCTGCCAAACATAAATGGGAAAATTCAGCTGAAATGCAATGCGTGGTTGAACTATGAAAATTGTTCCTGCAGGACATAGTGCTGGTCACCAACACGGGTGTCAACTTGAATAAAATATTAGGTGTGGGCAGATAAGCCCCTCTCCGCATAATTGATCGCAATATGCAGTGTACTTCTTCCTTGGTGATCACTCATAGACGAGTAAGATTGTCTTCCATAAACACAGTTTTAACAATGAGTCCTTAAGTGACCGTGGAGGCCAATTCTGGATCCATACATCCTTCCACAGTGGGGTCATTGGTTTCCGGACGGGTGTTGATCACGGTGTGGATTTGCCAAGCGTGCCTTCCTCTTAGCACGTTTCTCCCTTGCGTCCTGAGTTCGAGTGTCAGAGTTTCTGAAGTGTGCATGCACACAAAAGCTTATACCCAGAACAAACTTAGTTGGTCTCTAAGGTGCTACTGGACAATTTTTTAATTTTATTTTGCCCATGACACCTTTGGTAAAGGCTGCTCTCCAACTGGAGCGCTCGCAGGCAAGTGTTTCCCAATTTTAGGTGTTTATACTAAAAAAAAATAGATTTGCCTTGAGAGAGTCTTTAAACCTCTTTTGTTGACCACCAGAATTACACTTACCATTTTTAAGTTCGGAATAGAGTAGTTGCTTTGGAATACGATAATCAGGCACCCGCACAACATGGCAATGCATATCGGCTTGGAGGGGAGGGTGGCCCCCTCAAATATTTTAGGGGGGGGAGCAAAGCACCCTTGGTCCCTAACAGCTGCTTCCTATGGTCACTAACTTGAATGGCTTTGAAAGAAGATTAAACAAATTACTGTATTTTTCACTCTACAAGACGCACTTTTCCCCCTCCAAAAATTAAGGGGAAATTTGTGTGCGTCTTATGGAGCGAATGCAGGCTCCTTGGCTTCAGCGATAGCAACGCGAAGCCTCTGAAGCGCAGTGGGTGCACACCGATCCTTCTTGCTCTCCTGGCTTTGCTTCGCTGGAGAGGCTCCATTTCTCCTGCCGCTTCGCTGAAGGGGCGCTGCGCAGAGAGGGGGAGATTTTTTTTTCTTGTTCTCCCCCTCTAAAACAAAGTGCATCTTATGGTCGGGTGCGTCCTGTAGAGCAAAAAATACGGTAATGGAAGATCAGGCTATCAATAGTTACAAGCCACAGTGACTGCTTGGCACCTCCTAGGTATCCTTCTGAATACTATTCGCTGGGAACCGTGAGTGAGGATTGTGCTGTTGAGCTCAAGTCCTGCTTCCTGGCTTCCCATCTGCCTGACCACTATGAGAACAGAGAGCTGGATTAGATGGCGCCTTTGGCCGAATCTAGCAGGACTTTCCGGGGGTTTGTATCTAGGCTGATGGGCAGAGAGTTCGCTGCCTTTCCTTGGGCTGGCTGGTGAGTAGATGGTGGAGGCAAGTTTTGGATTTGGGGGCACCCTGCGGGTGGCGCTGTGCATTAAACCACAGAGCCTAGGACTTGCCGATCAGAAGGTCGGCGGTTCAAATCCCCGCAACGGGGTGAGCTCCTGTTGCTCGGTCCCTGCTCCTGCCAACCTAGCAGTTCGAAAGCACATCAAAGTGCAAGTAGATAAATAGGTACCACTCCGGCGGGAAGGTAAACCAGAAGTGGCTTAGTCATTCCGGCCACATGACTAAGCTGTACACTGGCTGTACACTGGCTCCCTCGGCCAATAAAGCAAGATGAGCGCTGCAACCCCAGAGTTGGTCACGACTGGACCTAATGGTCAGAGGTCCCTTTACCTTTACCTTTACCTTTCTGCTAACTCTACACCAGCTACTATTAATGTTATGGCTCTCCATATTATTAAGTTGCAGCAGCTGTCTCCCATATGTCCAGCTAGAAGGCAAGGGGGGGTCAGAACTAACCTCAGTCGAGTCTAGACTAAATAGATCGCTGACCAAGTCGAACGTGCGCCCAAGGGCCTCTTAGCTGGAAAGAATAAACGAGCGCAAAAATAAGCCCATCAGTGTGTGAAGAACAGCCTTCCTTGCAATCACATTATCGTTTTTCTGTGCTGGTTTTTTTTTTTTTTTTAATGCTTGGTTTAGCAATTAAAAGGCGACACGGCACTTTGGGTTTTTCCAGTCGGCCGCTCAAGGCGACCCTCGTGACACTCGGTTTAAAAACATCGTTATACAATTCTGCCCTGTGTTTTTTGGAAAAATACCTCTCGCTATTCCTTTACCAGCAAATACGAAACTTATTTGATTTCATTTTCATGTTTGGTGGGGTTTTTTTTCTTTCCCCAGACCTGTGTCTCCTTCTGCACACTCGTTCCTTCCCCCCCCCCCCAGATTCAAACCTTGACGCGCCAGTCTGGGAGTCCGCTGCTTCCGCCCCCCACAATTTCTCTCCACCAACCCATTCAAAACTTCTTTTCGTTTGCTTAGATATCTGCTCCTTTCCTGGCTCTGTCTGCCTGCGTGTGTTTGGGGCTGCGGGCGGGAAAGTATGTGATATCTGGCAGGTATTTGTGAATGGGCCTCAACCCTGTGACTCCCCGTGGCTCGGCCAAACCGGGCTGGGAGGCGACGGCGAGGGGAGGAATCAGAAAGTGACTCTGTGCGGCTCGACTTGGCTGGAAAATATTCTCAGTGTGGCAGTTCAGAAGCCAGGAGGAAGCTATCTTCTGGCCTAAAAACAATAAAGGGGTCAACGGCTTGATCCTTTCTCCTACACCCTTTTCCTTCCATTGTGAGATTTATCCATGCTGCCTTAGAGACCTAAGAGAATAGCGCAAAGGCACATGACATAGCGGGGGGTGGATGTCTGGACTGGCCCAGTGCGATTTTTAAAAATTATTATTCTTGGTTACACCAAACAAAGCAGTCGGTCTCTTGGGCCTCCTGCATTCTCCTCTACGTATGGTGTTGGTAGCAGAGATATTAGAAGCTGCAGGAGCTTCTAGTCTCCCAAGGCCTCCAGTTTTAAGCATTGGGAAGCTGAAATAACCTACAGCCATCAAAGGTTGTGGAAGTCCAGCATCCCAAGGCAATCAAGGCAAGGACTATCTCGCCAGAGTGGTGCATGCTCTGGTTATCTCCCACTTGGACCACTGCAATGCGCTCTACGTGGGGCTACCTTTGAAGGTGACCCAGAAACTACAATTAATCCAGAATGCGGCGGCTAGACGGGTGACTGGGAGTGGCCGCCAAGACCATATAACACTGGTCCTGGAAGGCCTACATTGGGTCCCAGTATGTTTCCAAGCACAATCTAAAGTGTTGGCGCATACCATTAAAGCCCTAGACAGCCTCGGTCCTGTATACCTGAAGGAGCGTCTCCACCCCCATTATTCAGCCCGGACACTGAGGTCCAGCGCCGAGGGCCTTCTGGCGGTTCCATCCCTGAGAGGTTACAGGAAACCAGACAGAGGGCCTTCTCGTAGTGGCGCCCGCCCATCAGATGTCAAGGAAATAAACAACTGTCTGACTTTTAGAAGACATCTGAAGGCGGCCCTGTTTAGGGAAGTTTTTAATGTTTGACATTTTATTGTGCTTTTAATATTCCGTTGGGAGCCGCCCAGATGGCTGGGAAACCCAGCCAGATGGGCAGGGGTAATAATAATAATAATAATAATAATAATAATAATAATATGTGGCCAAGATGCTTGGATCAGTCAGGGCAACCACTTGCTCTCTGGTCCCTAATTCTTCTCTGCTTATAATAACTAGCAGAGAGGCTCCACCCACCTGTCAAAATTTTGTGGCATGCGTGGAGAATACAAAGATCTGATCTGCCATACAGATCCAGTTCCTCGCTCCTGCTTGTGTGGCCTCAGACTGCAAATAAGGCTCATATAAATACTCATCGCAAAGTATTGGAAGACGCAAGATCTACCCACTCTGGAAGAATGGCAGATGAAACTGATTGACTGTATGGGATTGGCAGAAATGACGAGCAGAATGCGTGACCAGGGAGAAGAGTCGGCAGAAGAAGATTGGAAAAAATTTAAGGACTATTTACAGAAATATTGTAAAATTAAGGAATGCTGAATGATGCTGGATTGAAATTGAGTGGTTCCTAGCTGTAATGATATAAAGGAATATGGATGAAAAAAAGGGTTTGGATAGAAAATAAGGTGATATTATAAGCTGTAATGCTTTAAGTTAAGGATTTGCTGAACAAATAATCTGAAATGGAATACAAGAAGGGGAGGTATGAGGAGGTCAGAGAAATTTGTTATTGAAAAGTATGTTTTATGAACTATATGTTTTTTTTTAATCTCTTTGTTTTTTGTTTGTATAAAAAATTGGAAACTTTAATAAATATCTTTAAAAAAAATGTCGTCATCATGAACAAAACTGACTACATTCAGGAGGCTCACAGACAACTTTCCAATACCGCCTTTTACATAAAATTGGACTCAGACCCCACACAAGAATACAAAAAAGAACTGAACAAGATTGTTAAGGAGCTACCGCCACACATCCAAGAACAGATCCTCACCAACACACCAACAGAACCTCGACCAGGAACTTTCTATCTTCTACCTAAAATACACAAACCAGGAAATCCAGGACGCCCCATCATTTCAGGTATTGGCACTATTACAGTGGGTGTCTCCGGTTATATGGACTCTGTTCTGAAACCATATGCCATCAGTGCTCCCAGCTATGTACGTGACACCACAGATTTTCTGAGGAAAATACAATCTTTAAATAATCTTCCCAACAATACTATACTAGCTACTATGGATGTGGAATCTCTGTATACCAACATCCCACACAACGATGGTTTACAAGCTGTAAGGAACACCATTTCAGATAAAACCACAGCAGACTTTGCCACCAAACTCTGCCAATTTGTCCTTACCCACAACAACTTCAAATTCGGTGATGACCTGTTCCTTCAGATCAGCGGCACAGCAATGGGCACCCGCATGGCCCCACAGTATGCCAACATCTTCATGGCAGATTTAGAACAACGTTTCCTAAACTCCTACCCACTCAAACCTCTCTTGTACCTGCGATACATTGACGATATTTTTATCATCTGGACACATGGTCAACAGACCCTAGACACCTTCCACCAGAAATTCAATGATTTTCACCCCACAATCAACCTAACAATGAATCAATCTATGCAAGAAATACATTTTCTGGACACTACTATAAAAATACAGGATGGGCGCATAGACACCACCTTATACCGTAAACCAACTGACCGACAAACATATCTACATGCCTCTAGCTACCATCCCAAACATACCAAACAGTCCATTGTATATAGCCAGGCACTACGTTACAGCCGTATCTGTTCCAATTCTACAGAGACTCTCACCTAAGAGATCTACAGCAAACCTTTTTAGAACTAAAATACCCAGCAGATGAAGTTAGACAACAGATCAACAGAGCCAGACAGATACCCAGAGAGAACTTGCTGCAAGACAGACCCAAAAAAGAAAATAACAGAACACCTCTAGTCATCACATACAGCTCCCAAGTTAAAACAGTACAACGCATCATCAGAGATCTACAACCTCTCCTGGACAATGATAGTTCTCTTTCTCAAGCTCTGGGAGGAAGACCTTTCATTGCCTACAGACAGCCACCCAATCTTAAACAACTCCTAACCCACAATAATACTACAACCAGACGTAACACGGACACTGGCACCAGAGCCTGCAATAAACCCAGATGCCAACTTTGCTGCCACATACACCCGGACAACACCATTACTGGCCCCAACAACATCACACATACCATCTCGGGACTATTTAATTGCTCATCGTCTAACATTGTATATGCCATCAAATGCCAACAGTGTCCTTCAGCTCTCTATATTGGACAAACAGGCCAAACCTTACGCCAAAGAATAAACGGACATAAATCGGACATCAAGAATCACAAGACAGAGAAACCAGTAGGAGAACACTTCAATCTCCCAGGACATTCTATACAAGATCTCAAAGTAGCTGTTTTACTACAAAGGAATTTCAGAAATAGACTGGAAAGAGAAGCTGCTGAATTGCAACTCATTACCAAACTTAAAACCATGGAGAGACCTGGTCTGAACAAAGACATTGGATTCTTATCTCATTATACATGACAAAGCCATTTTTCACCTTCTCACCCCTTGCTTTTTCCTGTAAGACCTATTGCAGTCGTTAAGAGTCGTCAACAGGCTCATCACAGCTATCTGCCAATCACCCATTCCCACCACCCTTCTGAGTAACACCCCTCCCCACCTTCTCACTATATAGAGGGATCTGGCAACTTCTGTTTCAAGTGTATCTGAAGAAGTGTGCATGCACACGAAAGCTCATACCAAGAACTAACTTAGTTGGTCTTTAAGGTGCTACTGGAAGGAAAAAAATTTTTTTGTTTTGACTATGGCAGACCAACACGGCTACCTTTCTGTAACTTAAAAAAAAAAAAAGACTGCAAATAAGGCATGGTACGTTTTGGCTGCTATCCTAGCAGGAGAGGGGTATACAAAGTCGTGTCCCTGTCAGCTTGGCCAGTTGTTAGGCATGGTGAAGTCCAATAGTCCAATACCATTACCACATGGGCTCCACATGCTGAAGGAGACCGGAGAATCCCATTGCACTTAGAAAGCTAGCAGCTCAGGGAGAAGGCTAGCCTCTCCTTGAGAAGCTAGCTCTCTGTTCATTTATCGAGTGGAGCATTCAAAACACAAGTCTCCCCTGAGTCGTGGAAAAGGTTGTGTGTCCTTTCACCCATTTGGGCACCACAGTTTAAGAAGGATGTTGACAATCTGGAACGTGTGCAGAGGAGGACAACCAAGATGATCCGTGGTCTAGAAACGAAGCCTTGTGAGGAACTGGGTATGTTTAGCCAGGAAAAGAGGAGACTGAGAGGAGAGATGATAGCCATCTTCAAATATCTCAAGGGCTGTCCCATGGAAGATGGAGTGAGCTTGTTTTCTCCTGCTCTGGAGGGTAGGATTCGAACCAATGGCTTCAAGTTGCAAGAAAGGAGATTCCGACTAAACATCAGGAGGAACTTTCTGACAGTAAGAGCTGTTCAGCAGAAGAACAGACTCCTTCAGGAGGTGGTGGACTCTCCTTCCTTGGAGGTTTTTAAGCAGAAGTTCAATGGCCATCTGTCATGGATGCTTTAGCTGAGATTCCTGCATTGCACGGGGTTGGACTAGATGACCCTTGGTGTCCCTTATTCTACAATCTATACATTGACCCGGCCAAAGACATCGCTCTACCTATTTCGTACGGCAAGCGTCCCTCCATAAAACAGAAGGGTTTTTATTCCACCCCCCTTCTCCACGTCGTGCTTTGCACGTAAACCCATCCCCGTAAACGGGTTTACTTGAACTGACAAAAAGGTGGCCCTGAGCCAACGTCAACCTTTGGGAAGTGTATCCATGTAAATGGACACCATAACACGTTGCTGCAACATTTTAGGTTGCTGGAGCCAAGGATTTCCTCAGAGGTTGAGTGGCTTTCCTGGAGACAGGCTTTCTCGCAGGAGAGGAAGTTGCCGCGAAAAGGGCAAGTTCCCTCTTTTCACAGAGCTAGACGGCCAGGCCTTAAGTACGTGCTGCCTGACACAATCTGTAGGGAACCAGAGGTTGGGGGTGTGTGCGAGGGAAATGCCACCCCTCCCTCTGCTCTCCTCTGTGGGGAGTGTGTGGGGGCCTCTGGGAAATCCTGTAAATGCAGAAAAGGGGGGGCGCGTCTATTGTATATCGCAGGATATGCAAGGTAAACTCCACCTTGGACTGCTGCACACATCCCTTGAAACGCACACTCACCACACAAGTTCCCTCCGACCTGCGTTTAATGAGTAACCTGGGAGCGCTTCGCCTCACACCCTAGTGCAAACATAGGAGGTGCCAATCCGCCACGACAGGGTTTTTTGCTCTGCGGCCAGGCAAGAAAAAAGATTTTACGTTCCCGAGTTTGGCTGAGCCATTTTGCGCTCGCATCACGGCCGCCCGCTTTTGTGTCAAGTTCTGGGCTCTGAATCGCCTTCCGCACCCTGAGGAGTTTCCCCTGCCTACCCAAGTGAAAACCATGCATGTTGTTGTTGTTGTTATTATTATTATTATTATTATTATTATTATTATTATTTATACCCCACCCTCCCCAGCCAAGACCAGACTCAGGGCGGCTAACACCAGGTATAAAAACAATTGATTAAAATACAACATAAAAACAAGATTAAAATACCACATTAAAATGCAGCCTCATATCAGTAGAAATTCAAATCAAAAACCTTTTTGGGATGAAAACGTCAAATCTCCTCCAAGGCCAACTATCCAGACTGGTCCTACGTGGGCCAGAAAAAAACCAGGGAAGTCCCCAAATAGGAGTTCCATCACAGAAAGAGAAAGGAAAAAAGAAAGAGGGGAAGGGGATCAAGTTCATTCCAAGCCAGAGGCCAGGCGGAACAACTCTGTCTTACAGGCCCTGCGGAAAGAAATCAGATCCTGCAGGGCCCTTGTCTTGTGAGACAGAGCGTTCCACCAGGCCGGGGCCAGTGTTGAAAAGGCCCTGGCTCTGGTTGAGGCTAATCTAACTTCCTTAGGATGATTATCTCTCTCTGGGCAAAAAGATTCCTGGGTTGCAGGGGGTTGAACTGGATGGTGACCCTCGCAGCCCCTTCCAACTCTACAATTCTGTGATTTTGTGTAGTTGGAAGTGAGAAAACTGGAAGTAGTTTTATGGACTCCACACACACACACAGCCCAAAAAAGGGGGAGAGTCTGCTCCAGACCCCTCCTGGGTGAGAGATGGTAGAGGAGTATCAGGTGGTCCTGTAAAAGAAGCCCATCAGTGCTTCAGAGATGGGGAGCGATTCTTTGTGAGCGGGTTGTAAGGAGTAGGAGAGGTTTTGTGTTGGAGGGATTGGTTAATAGAGACAACGTGTGAGGAAGTGGACGGGTAGAATGGATGGCAAGAGTGAGATGGGGTTGTAGCAACAAGACTCTTTTTGTTGGTTGGGGTTTTGCATTATTCTTCCTTGTAAAGGTAAACAGGTAAAGGACCCCTGGACGGTTAAGTCCAGTCAAAGGCGCTCCTCTCACTTTCATGGCAAGGGAGCTGGCGTTTGTCCACAGACAGCTTTCCGAGCTCATCTGGCCAGCATGACTAAACTGCTTCTGGCGCAACAGGACACCGTGACGGAAACGTTGTTTACCTTCCTGCCACAGCAGTACCTATTTATCTACTTGTGCTGGCGTGCTTTTGAACTACTAGGTTGGCAGGAGCTGCGACAGAGCAATTGGAATTCACCCCGTTGCAGAGATTCGAACTGCTGACCTGATCGGCAAGCCCAAGAGGCTCAGTGGTTTAGACCACTGTGTCTTCCTTGTAACGCTCTCTGGCAGTGCTATTATTCTAGAAGAAGAGGTGCCAGAACTCACCATGAATGCCCTCACTCTTTCTCTTGGAATGGCAATGGCACCCGCTAGAGAGGTGCCGGAACTGAGTTCTGGGGAGTTCCCCCTTTTCAGAAATGTGAAGGCTCTTATTCTAAAACGAAGAATAAAACCACTAGCGTTTTTACAAAGCTAAGCAGGGTCCGGTATGGTTTCACGTTGGAGGGGCACTGGGTGTTGAAATTCCTGCATTGCAAGGGGTTGGGCTTGATGATATTGGGGTCCCATCCAACTCTACAATTCTACAACTTGTAAAAGCTGCCACACACTTGCTTCCTGACATCATAAGGGCGCCTGCTATATTCAGGTTCCGATAATAATGTCTATTTATTTCAACTAAATTATCGTTTTTGATTACCGTTGTTAATTTTTCTTAGTGATAGTTTTCTTGTTTTATCTTTTTTGTAAACGGCTTTCAGGGTGTGTGTTTGTGTGTGTTTTTTTAAAAAAACAACAACTATCAAGCAGTCTTTAAATTGGGTGAAATAAATATAAAACACCTTGGTCGCATCGTGTTAGCCTAGGAGCAACACTCCTGGGGCTGAGTGTGCCGTGCTTCCGAGTAAATGATAGGACAACTCAGATAAATGTGTGTACTATCACGTAATTCCGAATGGTGTTATGTTGTTTTGTTGCTATGGCCTTCATCTCCAGCCGCTGAGTAACTTCTCCATTCGAGGTGAATATTGAGGACGTTTCCATCTTAGGAAATTAGGTGTTTCTACGAGAACTCCTTTCCTTAATCACCACAGACAGGAGACCATGTTCGGTAATAGGAGAGAGAGCTTGGAGTCATTTGCCTAGCGCAATATTGTTCTTTTGAAAAGCGTGTTAGAATCGTTTTTCCTCTAGGAAGCCTCAGGCGTTTCCTTCGCTTCCTCTCTTCAGGGTTTGTTTGGGTGGGGATTTCAGGAAGGCTTGTTCACTCGCGCAGGGCCGGCCGAGCAGCAAAAGCCATCTAAGCTCCCGCTTGGGGGCGCCAGTGTGTTCGGAGGTGCCAGCAAAGCAGTGTGTGATTTGAGAGGGTTAGATTACTGCAATGCACTCTGTGTGGGGCTGCCGTTGAAGACTGTTCGGAAACAGCCGCTGAGGCAAGGAATTCAGAGGGTGTAACACCAATCCTGGCCCGATTGCACTGGCTGTCCGTTAGGTTCTGGGCCCAATTCATAGTGTAGGTTTTGGCCTGTACAGTCATACCTTGGGTTACAGACGCTTTGGGCTGTGCGATTTTGGGTTGCGCACCGCGTCAAACCTGGAAGTACCAGAATGGGTTACTTTCAGGTTTCGGCGCATGCGCAGAAGCGCTAAATCGCACTTTGCGCATGCGCTGAATCACGACGTGTGCATGTGCAGATGCAGCACTGCTTGTTGTGAACGTGCTTCCCGCACGGATCATGTTCGCAACCTGAGCGTCCGCTGTAAAGCCATATTCGGCTCAGGATCCCAGTACCACAAGGGCCACCTCTCCCCACATGAACCAACACAAAACCTCTTCTTCTGTGGCCCTTCTCTATGTCCAAGGGAGGTGCAGAGAATGGAGCCATGACAACGGGCCTTTTCGGTGGTGGCTCCCTGTTGATGCAATGCTCTCCCCATCATTTTTGTAGGTGCCAGACAAAAACGTTCTTATTCACCTCAGGCCTTTGGATCTTATTTTTCTGCATATCTCTTAGTGAGATGGGGTCGAGTTGGACCTGTTTTTCATTTAGATACTGCTTGTGCAATTTAGGTGGTTTTCTCTTCCTTTTCTATCCTTCTTTGTATGGTTAATAATAATAATAATAATAATAATAATAATAATTTATTACTTGTACTCTGCCCATCTGACTGGGTTGCCCCAGCCACTCTGGGCAGCTTCCAACAGAATAAAAAAACACACGCAATCCCTCAGACAAAAGGAAGGCAGAAGGCTGATTGCAAATGCTGTATGTTTGTGTGTGTGTGTTCTTATCCATCATTTCTTCCCCCCTGCCTTTTGCCTCAACGCTTTTCTTTTTTGTGACATCTTCTCTTCTATTTCTGGTTTCTGCATCTGGGTGCATACGTGGTGGTTTTTTTATCTCTTCCCCACCCCCACCCACCCAAACCCCTCTACTTCTCCCAGCAAGAGCAAGATTAAAGTTATTTGTTCCGGCATTGTGTAAATGAAAATGAAAAGCAAAGCACGAAGAACGAACTACTCTCTGGGAAGAGCCACTTCAAGTGGTTAAGGAAACGTGCATCTGGAACAAATATAACCCTCGCCGAACTTCCTCAATAACTCAGCCCCACGAAACTCGCTGCTGCCAGACAAAGAGAATGTGGTTTGCTGTCGAGTCTTTGACTCCGTTTCCCCCGCCAAGCCCACGGAATTTATATTAACCTCCAGCCTTCTTTTGCTAGTGGGAGATCTCCCTTTGCTTTATCAGTTGGTGGTGATGCACGGACCCATCACAGCCCAGCTTCAGCTGGGGAACAATGCGAGGATCAAGGTTTGTCCCCAACCTTGCGGACAACTAATATAGTTCACGCACCGGTGAGCAAAAATCAGTAACGTCACTCTTCTGGGGCATGGGAGAAGCGTTGATGTCGCCACTGAAGCAAACCAACACATTTGTTTTAAATGTTCATTTTTATTTTATTTTAAGTGTTTTCCTACTTGCCCACAAAGCAGAGTTCTTCATTCAAGCCAGGGCAGTTAAGCTGTCAAGTCGGAGAAGCGTGTAGTCTAGAGAGAAGAGAACAAGTTCATAGGAACCCAGACATGCTTTGGAGGGGAGGCAAAGAGAAAATGGAAAATCCCAAAACACCAGAGTTGCAAATATAGAAGGCCTCTTAGTAGAGTGGGAGTCTGCTGCTATGATTATAATTTATTGTTTTATGTGGTTATAGGATGTCTTTCAAGGCAGCTCCTCGCAACAGCTTAGAAGCAGTAAATAACATTCTTCCCTATATTACTGGATTTCCTTCAGTCCCAGCAAGACGTTGTGAGGAGGGCACCAGGTTGGGGAATGTTGATCTATAACGTTACAGATCATAAAATAAATTTTGAAAGCTGCCTAAAATGCAGCAGCCTGTCTAAAATTCGTAGATCGTCTTTGATTTTTTTATTTATTGGATTTATATAGCGGTCTTCATCAAAAGATCTCAGGGTGGTTCAAATAATGATGATAATGATGATGATGATGATGATGATGATGATGATGATGATAATAATAATGATAATAATAATAATAATAATAATAATAATAATAATAATAATAATTTATTTCTACCCCACCCATCTGGGCGGCTTTCAACAGGGCTGCCTTCAGAAAAAGTGCCTTCTAAAAGTTGGATAGTTGTTTATTTCCTTGATATCTGGTGGGAGCGTGTTCCACAGGTTGGGCGCCACTACCGAGAAGGCCCTCTGCCTGGTTCCTTGCAACCTCACTTCTCGCAGGGAGGGAACCAGCAGAATACCCTTGGAGCTGGACCTCAGTGTCCGGGCTGAACAATGGGGGTGGAGACGCTCCTTGAGGTATACAGGACCAAGGCCGTTTAGGGCTTTAAAGGTCAGCACCAACATTTTGAATAAAAATGATTCCAGCTGACAAAATACTAACAGACGGCAACAGATATCAGCACTTGACCGGCATTGTAATGAGCAACGCAGTGTGAAATCCAGAATTCACCCTGCCTTGGGCTCACGATAAACTGGCATTTAATGCACTTCTGAGCCCTGCAGTTTTCACATCTGCATGTATATAGTTGCGCATTCGCAGTCGGCACTGTGGTGGCCCTGTGTGACCCGCACACAGTTCAGTGTCGATTGTCTGCTGAAAACCAAGTGCAACTGGTTCCCATCGCCTGGCCTTGGATGTCTCCAGGACACTTGGGTTTTTTCCTTGGTAGAGGAGAAAGTCTTCGTGATGCAATTGACCGTGAGCTGAAAACGCTTCACATTGACAGCGCAGGCTTTGCAGCGAGGAACTCCCCGAGGATTCAGAATGCTTGCGTTCCCTCTGCCTCTCAACCACCTCTGGTCTGGTTAGCATCTTGAGCGTCTACGCTCCCACTGTGTGTTCTGACATACAAATCAAGAAGCAGTTTTTCAAGGAACTAGACCAGGCTGTCTTGAGGTTCCCAGACTTCAAAAACACCTATTCCTGCTGGGAGATTTCAACGCCAGAGTTGAGAACGATCATCGCACGTGAGACAACCGCATTTGGTCCTGGCAGCATGGACGAGAACAGACAAAGGCAACTTGAGCTGTGCTCTCATCACAGTGCAGCAGCACAACCGGACGCCTTCTTCTGCCCCGGCTGCAACAAAACATGTCTCTCCAGTATCGGTCTCTGCAGCCGCAGCAGCTGCTGCAGCCTTCCAACAGTTTGACGTCTCCCGCAAAGGTGCACGTCTCCCAAGGCAGACGGGTGTCAACCAACCCAACTCGCTCACACTCTTGTTTCCTCCAGAACTCCCCAAGTTTCACAAAGCATTGCCCAAACTCTCTTTCTGTTTATCTTTGTAGTCCTGAGGACTGGAAACTTGCTTTTTAAGAAGCTATCAAGAGACATCACCTTGCCAACAAAGGTCCGTATAGTTAAAGCCATGGTTTTCCCAGTAGTGATGTATGGAAGTGCGAGCTGGACCATAAAGAAGGCTGATCGCCGAAGAATGGATGCTTTTGAATTATGGTGCTGGAGGAGACTCTTGAGAGTCCCATGGACTGCAAGAAGATCAAACCTATCCATTCTGAAGGAAATCAGCCCTGAGTGCTCACTGGAAGGACAGATCCTGAAGCTGAGGCTCCAAGACTTTGGCCACCTCATGAGAAGAGAAGACTCCCTGGAAAAGACCCTGATGCTGGGAAAGATGGAGGGCACAAGGAGAAGGGGACGACAGAGGACGAGATGGTTGGACAGTGTTCTCAAAGCTACAAACATGAGTCTGACCAAACTGCAGGAGGCAGTGGAAGACAGAAGTGCCTGGCGTGCTCTGGTCCATGGGGTCACGAAGAGTCGGACACGACTAAACGACTATACAACAAAATCAAGAGTCTACACATGCTGAATTCTGTACCCCTTGCCAGTTTTTTTATGCAACTTGACCTGTACGAGTCTGACCGTTTTCAGATCTGCAAGAGCCTGCTGACTTTGCTTGGGAATAAATCTCATTGGGCTTCCTTTGCAGTAGAGGGTTTGTTCTCTTTAAGAGCCTTCCTGTGCACTTCTAAAGTTTCTGTTGCGGACTCAGTAAAGATTATCTGCCGCAAGGACGTGCTTTTACGCTTTTTGTAATGCTCTTTCCTAAAATTTTGCCTTTTGTTGGTTTTCCCAGTCATTTGACTTACGGGCTCCACGTTATTTTGATTTACCCAATATTTCGCCAACCGTGATTTCTTTCCTGTTTTGTGGACAGTGCGCAGGTACCCTGATACTAGAGTCTGTTTTTAAATGTGACCCCTGGTACAGGAAATGCATACAAATAAGCAATAAACCCAAACAAAACTAAAATAACATCAGTTAAAACAATTACAGTCACATCCACTCACAAGGTATTGTTCCATTCCTAGCCGTAACATGGGAAAAGAACTCTGGATTTCCTAGATCAGATTGTAACTGATTTTTTTGTATTGACTGGCTGATTCTTCTAACAAAAGGGATTTTCTTTTGTGAGTTATTTTTATACTCCTTCCTAAAGTAGGTTATGCAACCTTTGCCGTTTTGAGTACACCAAAGCAAGCAATGGTGACCTAGAGAGGCTGAAGGCTTGAATCCAGGCTCCTGTATTTGGTATGAAAAAACGGTGATTTCATTCACTTTCTAGCTAGTATCTAAAGGCCACATGCCTTGAGAACCTTTGTTCCCAGGGCACTAGCTGAAGGTGCTAAAAACTGCAATGTGACTGCAATTGGGTAGCCATGTATGTCTGGGAACACAAATAATTTTATGTGACTGAGGAATATCCAGAGAAATGGAAACAGACTGGCTTTCTGTTTAAAACGAAAACAGAGAGGTTTCGAGTCCTCATGATGAAGGTGATAAACCAAAAACATACATCAAGTTATCAAGGGCTATGCTTGTTTTCACAGACCGCAAAGCAGAATGCATACCATTGTGTAAAAGCAACAAAGAGGCTTGTGGCAAAATAAATGTTAACAAATGTATTACAACGTAAGCTGTCATGGACTCCTACAGACTTCATCAGATTCTTGGAATTGTTGTTGTTTAGTTGTGTCCGACTCTTTGTGACCCATTGGACCAGAGCACGCCAGGCACTTCTGTCTTCCACTGCCTCCCGCAGTTTTGTCAAACTCATATTAGTAGCTTTGAGAACACTGTCCAACCATCTCGTCCTCTGTCGTCCCCTTCTTCTTGTGCCCTCAATCTTTCCCAACATCAGGGTCTTTTCCAGGGAGTCTTCTCATGAGGTGGCCAAAGTATTGGAGCCTCAGCTTCAGGATCTGTCCTTCCAGTGAGCACTCAGGGCTGATTTCCTTCAGAATGGATTGGTTTGATCTTCTTGCAGTCCATGGGACTCTCAAGAGTCTCCTCCAGCACCATAATTCAAAAGCATCAATTCTTCGGCGATCAGCCTTCTTTATGGTCCAGCTCTCACTTCCATACATCACTACTGGGAAAACCATAGCTTTAACTATACGGACCTTTGTTGGCAAGGTGATGTCTCTGCTTTTGAAGATGCTGTCTAGGTTTGTCATTGCATTTCTCCCAAGAAGCAGGCGTCTTTTAATTTTGTGACTGCTGTCACCATCTGCAGTGATCATGGAGCCCAAGAAAGTAAAATCTATCACTGCCTCCATTTCTTCCCCTTCTATTTTCCAGGAGGTGATGGGACCAGTGGCCATGATTTTCATTTTTTTGATGTTGAGCTTCAGACCATATTTTGAAATCTTAGTTGATGGCTATACAGTGGAACCTCGGTTTTTGAACATAATCCATTCCGGAAGACCGTGAGACAACCAAGGATCAATGGGCAGTCGCCAAAATCCATTGGAAACGTGCCTCAGAAGCCATTTGACTTCAGAGGCGCATTCAAAAACGGAAGCAATTACTTCTGGGTTTTCGGCATTCGGGTTCCGAATCATTTGGCTTCTGAGAGGCTCCAAAACCGAGGTTCCACTGTATAAGGGAGAAAATTGTGGGTCTTGAATACGAAATTAATGGACTATGCAGAATTGGACAAAATGACAGGAAGGATTCGAAACCTGCGGGACCAGAGATTTACAGAAGATTGGAAGAAGTATATGAATTATTTGAAGAGCAACTGTAATCAACAAATTACGCTAGTAGGACTACAAGTTTTGAAAGGAGAAATATACGAAGTGTTACAAAGTAGAAAAATATAGAGATATTGATTATGAGATTGAAATATAATAGGGAAAATAAGAAATGAATACTAAGAGATTAGATTAAATTTTCAGACAGGACTGATGGAAGTCAAAAAAATTGAATAAGATGTAAAAGTATGTTTAATTACTGTTGAAAATGATATGTTAAAAAACTAATAAAAATTATATATATAATGTGGGACTTGAATAAAAATCACAGCTGGTGATCATTAGAGCTTAAAATGTCGTTGAGATTCCTGCATTGCATTGGGTTGGACTAGATGACTCTCGGGGTCCCAACTCTTATGATTCTATCGCAGCTGCATTCTCATGCAAGAATGGTAGCAAAAAATAGCTTTGTTCCCGGCTCCTGCAGCCCACTTCACTGTGTTTCTCTCAGCCTAGTATCCAGGGAAACCTGGGTGCTGAGGTGCCCTTTAGATATTTTCTCCCACGCAACCAGCACCCGCCCGTGTGTGGGTAAGGCAAGTCATTTAAATGCTTCTGCTCACGTACAAAGCAGCTCCCTCATACCTGAGATAATCTTTGAAAGGGCAGCAGAGTTCAGGGTGCCGGTGAGTCTGACAGTGGGGAAGGTTGCAGCTTCCTGCAAGCAACACCGGGTTCCTGAAAGTTTCTCATTTGTTGTAGCCACTGGCGTATTACCCCCCCCTTCTCTCCTGCAAAAGCAAAGTCCTGGAGTATTCTAAATCCGTAAGATATTTCAGCATCCCAGCGTGTTAAGTGCTTTTACGCAGAGCTGTTTGGGATGGTTGAAATAGCCTGTTATTATGATGGGAGAAGAAGAAAAGTTTGGATTTGATATCGCGCTTTATCACTACCCGAAGGAGTCTCAAAGCGGCTAACATTCTCCTTTCCCTTCTTCCCCCACAATAAACACTCTGTGAGGTGAGTGAGGCTGAGAGACTTCAGGGAAGTGTGACTGGCCCAAGGTCACCCAGCAGCTGCATGTGGAGGAGCGGGGAAGTGAACCCGGTTCACCAGATTATGAGTCCACCAGTCTGAACCACTACACCACACTGGCTCATGGAGCAATGGAGCGAAAGGTTGGCATATTGCAAGGACCCTCTCAGGAGTCCATTGCGTCTGACTCTGTTCACTACTGTTAGGGGCACAGGAGGCTGCCATATAGCAGGTTGAACCATTGGTCTACCCACAGGGGTCAGCTACCTAAGGCCCATGGGCCACAAGCGGCCCATGGGGGGTCATTTAACTGGCCCACAAACCGTCCCACCTACTTGGTGAGTCCCTGCGCACTGCGCTAAAGTGGCACGGTGTGGGGACTCGCTTCCATGGTGCCGGAAACCGCACATACGCAGATGCCAGAAATTGCGCCTGTGCAGATGCAGACGCCGGAAATCGTGCATGCATGTGCAGTCTGGCCCATGAAGGACCTCTGCTGGAGTGAACCAGCCCAAGTGAGGTAAACCTTGCCCACCCCTGGTCTACTGAGCTCAGTACAGATACTTTGGGATAAATATGCTTCAGGATAAGTATTTTCTGGTTGCGCTCCGCGGCAACCCGGAAATAATAAGAGTGCGTTACTTCCGGGTTTCGCTGCTCGCGCATGCGCAGTCAAAATGACGTCACGGTCAAAATGACGTCACATGCATGCATGGAAGTGGCGACACGCACAGACGCACAGTCGCGTTCAGTATGCGAACGGGGCTCCGGAACGGATCCCGTTTGCATCCCGAGGTACCACTGTACAGTCGTACCTTACCCAGAAGTGAGTGTTCCAGTTTTCTGTTTTTCGGAAGCCAAGCATCCGGTGCGGCTTCCGATTGGGTGCAGGAGCTTCCTGCAGCCAATCAGAAGCCGCGCTTTGGTTTCTGAATTTTTTGGAAGTCAAACGGACTTCTGGAACGGATTCCATTCAACTTCCGAGTTATGACTGTATTCTCTAGGCCAGTGGCTCCCTGCTCTAAGAGGCAGGGAGCTTTGGAGGTGTAAATCACAGACTGTGAAATGCTAGCAGCAAGTTCAGCCTTTTCTGTGGTGGCTCCCCGTTTGCAGAATGCTCTCCCCGGGGAGACTCACCTGGCACCTTCATTACATAACTTTTAGGTGCAAGGTGAAAACATTTCTCTTCAACTAGGCATCTGGCTGATGAACCAGGCATTTGGCTGGTATTGTTTTGCCTTGCTTTTGTTTCATTGTGTGTTTTGTGTTGTCGTTTTGTATTTCTGTGCTGTGAACCGCCTCATGATCTTCGGATACAGGGCAGTATACAAATAAATAACCAGTTTTAATGCACTAATCAGACTAGTTTTAATTGGGTTTTGAACGAACACGCAGTCATTTGTTACTGCTCCAAATTTAATTTTGTTATTGTCTTCCTTAGTGGATTGCGCAGAACTCTGTTCTGAAGAATAATGTTTTAGAAGGTAGGTTAGGGGGTACTGGGGATGAGTTTATGCAACCAAGGGGACGGTGGCCCGAAAACATTTGGAAGCGACTGTTCTGCACTGAGTGGCAGCAGTTAGCAGGGTTCCAGACAGTCTGTCAGTCATTCCCAGCCCAACTTAGAGATGTTTGGGGTTGAGTCTGGGACATTGTGCATGGAAAGCAGATGCGCTCCCACAAAAGCCATGGCTTTTCCCCAACAAACAATAGTGATGCCTTGCACCACAGAGACCAGAGTGCATTTTATTCAGCTGAGTGCTTAGAGGGCAGAAAAGGAATGCCAGCCCACAACTCTGGCTTTATGCTCTGAAGCTCTGATGATCACTGCCTGTAATTTTTGTACCTCATTGCCATTAATCTTCCACCTGACAACTCCCTCCCTCTGTATACAGTGGTACCTCAGGTTAAGTACTTAATTCGTTCCGGAGGTCCATTCTTAACCTGAAACTGTTCTTAACCTGAAGCACCACTTTAGCTAATGGGGCCTCCTGCTGCTGCCGCGCTGCCGGAGCACGATTTCTGTTCTCATCCTGAAGCAAAGTTCTTAAACTGAAGCACTATTTCTGGGTTAGCGGAGTCTGTAACCTGAAGCATATGTAACCTGAAGCGTATGTAACCTGAGGTACCACTGTACCTGCCAAATAAGATTTCGCTTCGTGCATCTGACCGGCTGGGCTTGAGCCCATGGAAACTGCGTGCCGTAATAAATTTGTTAGTCTTCGAAGCTCCACGAGGCTCTTGGTTGCTTTTGGTGAAGGAGATGAACATGCTCCCCCTCTAGAAATTTTTGCAGGAGGAGTGACTGAAACTCTCTGTTTTGCATATAAGGACACTGTTCAGCATAGGCAACCCAAATGATTGGGAGGTTTAGAGGCTCCCCTATAAAGAAAGTTTGCAGTGTGATGTTGGGAAAGATGGAGGGCACAAGGAGAAGGGGATGACGGAGGACGAGATGGTTGGACAGTGTTCTCAAAGCTACCAGCATGAGTTTGACCAAAGTGTGTGAGGCAGTGGAAGACAGGAGTGCCTGGCGTGCTCTGGTCCATGGGGTCACGAAGAGTCGGACACGACTAAACGACTAAACAACAACAACAGTCCCACCACATATGATAATAGATGGGCCATTGACCCTGATTCAGCAGGCCCTTCTTTCATTATGAGGTCATATTCTCTTCCTCGCAGATCAGACCCATAAACAGAGTGGGCCAAGAGGACAGGACAGCTCTCTTACCACACAGTTCTTTCCTCAGACTTGATGGCAGCTCACAGGAGAAGGGGGCTTGATGGAGTTCCCACCTTGTACTCTCTTTCCTTTCGCCCTTTAGGCTCATGGGCCCCTTTCTCTCCTCGCTTCTGTGGTCCGTGATCACCATGGTTTGCTGTGACGTCTGAGTCGGGCAAACTATGGTTGGCAGTAGGCAGGAACTGCCCCCAAACCAGGATGTTTCAAGCCTGTTTCAAATCATGGTTTGGAGTGGAGCGTAATACTCTCCCTCCTCAGTGGCTTTGTGTCAGAGGAGGCTCCCGAAGGAATCCTGGTAATGGATCATTATGGGTATCTGAATAGTGGCTTTTACAAAGCTTCTTTTACAGCCGCTCTGCAAAGCACCGCGTTTCATAAGTAAGAGGACGTTTAATGCCTATAGTGGTTGCGACAGCTTTGTAGTTCTGAGAAAATAAATAATACTTTGCAATTTTTAGAGAGCAGCATCTTCTCTTCCAAGAACCACAGAGCTCTTTACACAAACTAATGAGGCCCCAAAACATCTACAAGACCGGGCCAGACATACCATAACACTTGTTCCCTGAGGCTCAGACAGAGTCATACACACACACTCAGAGAGAAATTCCAGCACAGACTACAGGGCAACGTGCAAACTGAATCCATATTCAAGGGGTCTGGCAATCCAACTAAACCCTCTAAATTCTGTGACTGGAATAAATGTCTGCCTGTTCAGCAGATTAGCATATATTTCATTTGAATGCTTTATATATGTGTATTTAAGGGGGGCGTGTAGAATGTCACTTCTGGGCAGAAAGATGGGTGTAGAAAGTCGAAACTCAACAGCAGGTTATACAGGAGAGGTGCGAAGGTCTGGAAACCATAAGGAGGGGCTTAGACACTTGGAGATGCAGAGAACCCTCCCATAAAATTGCAAAGCACACAGCATCTTAAAAAGCAGAGACATCACCTTGCCAACAAAGGCCCTTATAGTCAAAGTTATGGTTTTCCCAGTAGTAGTGTATGGAAGAGAGAGCTGGACCATAAAGAAGGCCGATCGCCGAAGAATGGATGCTTTTGAATTAGGGTGTTGGAGGAGACTCTTGAGAGTCCCATGGACTGCAAGAAGATCAAACCTCTCCATTCTGAAGGAAATCAGCCCTGAGTGCTCACTGGAAGGACAGATCGTGAAGCTGAGGCTCCAATACTTTGGCCACCTCATGAGAAGAGAAGACTCCCTGGAAAAGACCCTGATGTTGGGAAAGATGGAGGGCACAAGGAGAAGGGGACGACAGAGGACAAGATGGTTGGCCAGTGTTCTCGAAGCTACCAGCATGAGTATGACCAAACTGCGGGAGTTCCTGGCGTGCTCTGGTCCATGGGGTCACGAACAGTTGGACACGATTAAACAACAACAACACACACCAGTGCCGAACCTTTGCAGCGCACAGACAGTGTTGATTCACTCCAAATGGAGGAAAATTCACTCCTGCCTGCTTGCTTTTTCACGTTTGCCGTCTGGCGTTTTTCTTGAAGCTTGCAGGCGATGGTTTGTGAGTTCATGGGCTCCCAACTGCAGCCTGCAGACCATAGCTCAGTTGCTGGGTCAGGCCAGTCACCCAGTCAGTCCAGCATCCTGTTCTCCCAGTAGCCAACCAGTTGTCTGTTGGGAAAACCGGTGAGCAGGACACGAACACAGGATCCCTCTCTCCTCCTGTAGTTTCCAGGAACTGGCATTCAGAAGCAGTGCTGCCCTTTTGGCTAGCAGCCACCGATAGCCCCTTCCTCCATGAATTTGTCTAATCTTTTAAAGCCATCCAAGTTGGCGGCCATTGCCGGCCTCCTGTGGCAGCGAGTTCCGCAGTTTAACTAAGTGGCTTAAACAAGCACCGCAGGCAATACTGGGCAGGAGGGAACAATAGTCTTGACATTTGGTAAGGGAGCTTCCTATGATCTTAAGCACCCTATTGGATTAGGGGTGCAGGAAGCTTGTGCTCTGTTGTCTTTTGCAGCAGGACCAATACCAACTTTTACCAACTGCACTGGCTCCTGGTGGAGTACAGGGTCAGGTTTAAGGTGCTGGTTTTGACCTTTAAAGCCCTATGCAGCCTAGGACCCACATACCTACGGGACCGCCTCTCCCGGTATGCCCCGCGGAGGACCTTAAGGTCCACAAATGACAACACTTTGGAGGTCCCAGGTCACAAGGTGGTTAGATTGGTCTCAACTAGGGCTAGGGCCTTTTCAGTAGTGGCTCCAACTTGGTGGAACGCTCTGTCACAAGAGACTAGGGCCCTGCAGGACTTGACATCTTTCCGCAGGGCCTGTAAGACAGAGCTGTTCCGCCTGGCCTTTGGTTTGGACTCTGGCCTTTGTTCTGACCCTTATGTTTCCCTCCCCTTACGGTTTTGATCTATGGGATACTATTAAAATGAGGATGCATTTTAAATTGTATTTTAACCCATATTTTAAATTGGTTTTTTCTTCTTCTTCTTTTTCCCTGTTACGTTTTTATTGTAATTTTACTGGTGTTCGCTGCCCTGAGCCCAGCTCTGGCCGGGGAGGGCGGGGTATAGATAAAATGTATTATTATTATTATTATTATTATTATTATTATTATTACCTTCTGCCTCTCCCCCCTCTTTTTTATTTTAAAAAATGACTTCGCTTACAGCGGGAAGGGTGCGTGTTGTCACTTCAGACGCACAGGCCAAATGCCCAGGCTTCTGTACCCGGTCCTCAGAGCTCTCTGCAAGCTGTGTCCTTCTCCTGCCTTACCCTCTGCCTTCCTTGAGTGCTTTTGACTATATAGAATGTGTCCTTGAACTGTGATAGTCCCTCCTTCTTGGCTGGGCAGGGGGTAATGATGCGTGCGAAACCTCTGTTGTTGTTTTTTGCATGGCTGCAAATGCAGCCCATTGTACAAAGGCCATACCCAATGCTCTGCCTGCTTCTGCGTGTCTGGGCACACCTGCTGCTGCCTTGTGGCCCTCAGAAAGTTGTAAATGAAAGAAAGTGGCCCTCAGTCGCAGCCCTGTAGAGCGCATTGCTGGTTCCTTTAGCCTCCCCAGCATCTGAAACAGCCTATTGGTGAACTTAACTGGGTGACCGTGAATCTTACTGGGTGTCTGTGAGGCACTCCCTCACAGCCTTGTCTGCCTTTTGGGGTTGTGGTGAAGAGGATGAAATGGGCGCAGGGGGAAACCCATGACCACGGATAATTGTGTCTGCGATTGCAGGCGTTGGGGCAGAGTATCCAATCCACACACACTGTACTGTGACCAGAAAATCCTTTGTGTTTCTTTACAACACATACACACACACTTGTCAAACTAAACATGAAAGTAATAGTACAGAATCAAAACAAAAACAAACAACAAAACACGCACACACAAATACAAATAAGACATGATAACTTACACAAAACAAATAATCAGTAATATATATGTACCATATTTCAGTTCTTTTCTTCTAATTGACTTCTTTCATCCTCAACACGGTTCTTTTTTTCCCCGTTTTTGGTAAACTGTCTCCTTTTTAGTTCATTATTACCCCTTTTTCTTTCTGTTTTTAACGTAAGTACCATAAATTATCCTGCGGAAGTTAATCGAAACAGGTCCAAGTATTAATTTGAGGGCACCACTTTTTAAGATGTTCTCTATATTTTACCCATTATTATTTTTTTTGAAATTTTTGCTTGGTTTGACCCCTAATTGCCTCTGTCGATCTGGCCAATTCAATATTGTGACCAGAAAATCCTATTGGGATGTACATGGCTAGAAGTAAGCCCCAGCATCAGGAACGAGAGTCCGCCCCCGCCCCCCCAAAAATTGGCCTAAATTTGCATCTGCGCCTTTTTGCATCTGGAAATCTGTTCCGTGCCCCAAGTCTTTTAACACCCTGGATAAACTTGTAGTGCCAGTCTCTGCATTTTGGGATTGCCATGAAGTACGTTGTGGTTTGTTTATGTAGTATTTTTTGGCCCAAAGGCCAAGGCAGTGAGCAGCTTTTTAATGCAGCAAAACACATCATAGAACTTGCAGTGGTTTGTGTTCTTCTTTCCCAACTCAGTCCAAAGTGCTGGTTTTGATGTATATAAAACCCTGTACATCTTGTGACCTGGGATAGCTAAAATACTGTCTCACCCTGTATAAACCCATATTATATTAATGAGTTGAATACACCGAAAGATTTACAAGTCATGGAGGCGTGAAGAGTAGGTGTATGAACACCTAGTTTTTGTTTTGGTTGCTATTTTGTTAAGGTTGATACTGTTTTATATATTATAAAAGCTGTATTGATTTCTTAATAATATAATCTGACCTTTGCTTTAATTGTTTCCCCCCAGTTGCTCCTTTGTTAACAGTTTCTTTATAGATCGTAATTGTTTCACTGATGGCGTGTTAATTATCCCGTATGACCTATGCTGTATTTGTGATGTTTGTGTCATGTTGTTGTTGTTTATCATTTGCAAGCCGCTTTGGGATTCATTTGAATGAAAAGCGGCAGAGAAGTATAATAAATCAAATTCAACTAATCCCTGTGCTGTTCAGGAGTGGGGCTCTGGCAGATACAGCCTTAACTTTCAACAAGCCTTTAAAAGTCGATATCCTTCCCAATCTACCGTATTTTTCGCTCTATAGGGCGCACCGGACCATAGGGCGCACCTAGTTTTTAGGGGGGGGAAATAAAGGGGAAAAAATTATTCCCCCCCCCCCAGCCCCAAAGAGCAAAGAAGCCAAGACAGCAAGCAGGATCCATCCAGCTGGCTGTATTGGCTTCCTCTTTAGCCACGCACAACCTCTTCAGCCGGGAGAGGCTGCACGCGGCTTCGTTTTTAAGTCCAGGACAGGTCCAGGAGCGGTGGCAAGATTGCGCGCAACCTCGCCGCCGCTCCCGGAGCTTGCGGGGCTGGGGGCGGGGGAAGCCCGAGCTTCCCCCGTGCCCAGCCCCCAGAACAGGCAGCTATCCACAAGCCTTCTGAGCGCAGCAGGAACTCCTGCCGTGCTCAGAAGGTTTGCGGATAGCTGCCTGAAGCCCGGGGAGCGCAGCGGCAGTTGGCGCTGCACTCCCTGGGCTTCAGGCTGCAGGCTGCTTTCCGCAAGCCTTCGGAGCCCGGCGGGAACTCCTGCCGCGCTCAGAAGGCTTGCAGATAGCTGCCTGAAGCCCGGGGAGCGCAGCAGGAGTTGGCACTGCACTCCCCAGGCTTCGGGCTGCAGGCTGCTATCCACAAGCCTTCGGAGCGCTCCGAAGGCTTGCGGATAGGTGCCTGAAGCCTGGAGAGCGAGAGGGGTCGCTGCGCACCAACGCCTCTCGCTCTCCAGGCTTCAGCAAAAGCCTGCATTCACTCCATAGGATGCACACACATTTCCCCTTCATTTTTGGAGGGGGAAAAGTGCGTCCTATAAAGCGAAAAATACGGTACATCTGTATTGGAACTGAGGGGTTCCTTCTTAGATGTTTTGATATGTTTTATTGCTTGCATGTTTGCCGCCCATTGGGAAGAAGGATGGGATCACAGAATCATAGTTTGTAGAGTTGGGAGGGACTACAGGGGTCATTTAGTTCAATTCTCTGCAATGTGGGAATCTTTTGCCCAACATGGTGCTTGAACCCACAACTCTGAGATTATGAGTCTCATGCTCTAGTGCAGGCATAGGCAAACTTGGCCCTCCAGATGTTTTTGGGACTACAACTCCCATGATCCCTAGCTAACAGGACCAGTGGTCAGAGATGATGGGAATTGTAGTCCCAAAACATCTGGAGGGCCGAGTTTGCCTATGCCAGCTCTAGTGACTGAGCTATTTATAAATTTAATAAATGATCAACTAAAGGTCACATGACAGTGAACATTTGACTGATGGAGCATCTAAAATTATTAGTTTGCTAAGGCTGCATTTTCCTCTTTCTTGGTGCTGAAACTCTAGCACAGAGGTCCAGTTCTCCCCATTCGGTGACCTGGGTCATTCAGAGGACTAGCTGAAAGATCCAAAAGGCATGGTCCTCTTTGGTTTTAGCGAAGTACCATGATGGTGCTGTGATAATAATATTCTTGGGTGAATTCCAAAAGAGTAGCCTTTTTGGATGCATAGAAGGCGATGATATTAAACCTTTTTGGTGCAATGCCTTTTTCATGTGTGGATAGTTGCATGACAACGAGGCTGATTGTGTCGAGCAGTGTGAGATTCCTCCCCAAGTCACAGTAAGTTTATTTTGTTCCAGCAGCTCAAAGGAAGTTGAAATGGATGATTCATTCAAGCCAGCGTTTGAGTCTGTTACAAGGACATCGTAAGAGCCTGGGAGCGCCAGCATCCTGCCTCTTATGAGCTTTGAGTGTCACTGGCTCCTCTTTTTGAATTAATGACTGTCTTATTTCTCCCCTTCCTTTTTCTGCCAGGGTTATCACCCGTTGCCACACGAAGCTGAAATCGCACACACCAAAAAATTGTTCAGGAGGAGGAGGAATGACCGCAGGTAGGGAGAATGCTTTTTGAATGAGCGATGCTTTTTGTGTGTTTATTATCTACCTAAAGAACGAAAATCCTGCACACATTAAAATCACAGGTGTTCGCTGAGACTTCAATCTGCAGGGAGCAACCCAAAGATGGAAGTCCTGGAGGGTTGTGAGTGGCATGTATTCAACATGTTTTCTTGTGCCCAAGGGAAAGATGAGATATTGGCCTGGTTTTCACACCGTGAAACACACTGTTTTGGGGGGACAGGGGGTGGGCTGGTGTGGAGGACTCCCTGGTCCTGAATGGGGTAACTGTGCCCCTGAAGGACCGGGTGCGCAGCCTGGGAGTCATTTTGGACTCACAGCTGTCCATGGAGGCGCAGGTCAATTCTGTATCCAAGGCAGCTGTTTACCAGCTCCATCTGGTACGCAGGCTGAGACCCTACCTGCCCGCAGACTGTCTTGCCAGAGTGGTGCATGCTCTAGTTATCTCCTGCTTGGACTACTGCAATGCGCTCTACATGGGGCTACCTTTGAAGGTGACCTGGAAACTACAACTAATCCAGAATGCGGCAGCTAGACTGGTGACTGGGGGCGGCCTCTGAGACCATATAACACCAGTCTTGAAAGACCTACATTGGCTCCCAGTACGTTTCCGAGTACAATTCAAAGTTTTTGGTGTTGACCTTTAAAGCCCTAAACGGCCTCGGCCCAGTATACCTGAAGGAGCGTCTCCATCCCCATCATTCTGCCCGGACACTGAGGTCCAGTGACGAGGGCCTTCTGGCGGTTCCCTCATTGCGAGAAGCAAAGTTACAGGGAACCAGGCAGAGGGCCTTCTCGGTAGTGGCGCCCGCCCTTTGGAACACCCTCCCATTAGAGATAAACAACTACCTGACAGTCAGAAGGCAGCCCTGTTCAGGGAAGTTTTTAATGTGTGATATTTTAGTGTATTTTTGGTCTTTGTGGAAGCCGCCCAGAGTAGCTAGGGAAACCCAGCCAGATGGGTGGGGTACAAATAAATAATTATTATTATTATTATTATTATTATTATTATTATTATTATTATTATTATTGTGATAAGCCAGACCATGGCTTTGGTACAAATGCATGAGCAGCTTGTGATTTGCCTGGAGCAGGACAAACTGTGAGCCTGGGTTCAAATGGCATAGAAGAATTGTAGAGTTGGAAAGGGCGACAAGGGTCATCCAGTCCAACCCCCCTTTCTGCCCAGCGTGAGACTCAAACCCACGACCCTGAGATTAAGAGTCTCATGTTCCACCAACTGAGCTTTTCCAGGTGTTCATTCCAAGGCATGGTTTAGCAAAGTGCAGCAAAACAAGTGGAGTTGGGCAGAGTATTATTATTATTAATAATAATAATTTCATTTCTATACCGCTTTATATTTTTAAGAAGAAATTCAAAGTGGTTTACAGAATATTAAAACATCAATAAACCAATCTGAAGAAAGTCAAATATAGAGTATACAGTCAAAGCAACATAATTAACAGAAAACTAAAATACTATCTTAAAGGTTTCAAAATAAAACATTACAAAGGAGGTCAACTACAGAACACATATTTAACATAAAGTTAACAAAGAAAATCTTAAAACATTTCAGAAGAAAACGTTGCTAAGTGAAGTCAAATATAAAATGCACATTTAAAACAGCATAATTAGCACGAGAATAAAATATCATAAGCATGACATGGCTGTTTGGCAGGCACAAAAAGATGGGGCAAAAGAATCCAATAATTAGGATTTGTTGTCAGGCATAGTAGCCACACTCTCCTCTTCCCAGAGCTCTGCGTGTTCATGGTTTGGCTTAGCATGACTTGTGAAGCAAGCCATTAAGTAGGACAGGACTGGATAAAGGAGTAAGGTAAAAGGTAAAGGGACCATTAGGTCCAGTCATGACCGACTCTGGGGTTGCGGCGCTCATCTTGCTTTACTGGCCAAGTGAGTACAGCTCCCGGGTCATGTGGCCAGCATGACTAAGCCGCTTCTGGCGAACCAGAGCAGCGCACGGAAACGCCGTTTACCTTCCCGCCGGAGCGGTACCTATTTATCTACTTGCACTTTGACATGCTTTCGAACTGCTAGGTTTGCAGGAGCAGGGACCGAGCAACGGGAGCTCACCCCGTCGTGGGGATTTGAACCGCCGACCTTCTGATCGGCAAGTCCTAGGCTCTGTGGTTTAACCCACAGCGCCACCCACGTCCCATTGGATAAAGGAGAGCGAGAGCCAAAGGATGAAGAGGAAAGCTGAAGGAGGGAAGTTCTGGCTTGAGGGCCAAAGGCGGTGAACAGATTGTCTGGAACAGCATTGGTATAAGCCCCCCGAACAATATCAGGGTTGAAAGACCAGGCAACAGTAAAGAAAATTTGATAAGTTCAACTCCTTGTGTCTTTTCTGGGCCAGTAGACCTGCAAGGAGTGTTGGAGACCATGTAGGAAAAGGAGAGGAGCATTTTGTCTTAATTGGGGAACCTTTGACCCTCCCGTTTTTGCTGGAGTCCCATCATCCTTGACCATTGGCCATGCGGGCTCATGAGAATCTCAGGTGACCCAATTATCAACAGAGGAAATGAACCAAGCGAGTCACCAGCAGCTTACAAAACGCTTCTGTTTAAAAAACAGCAGCAGCAGCAAAACAACACAAAAGCACACACTTTTGCTACTCCAAGGATTTCAGTGGAAAGTAGGGCGCCATTTTCTCAGAATGTGAAGTTAATTAAACATCTTTAAAAACCAAACCAAAATCACACTAGCTCCACTTGACCATTTAAGTGTAAAGCCAAACTAACAGTAGGAAGCCCACCTGACCAAGACTGTAACTGGAAAGTTAGGGACATGTTTGTAATCCTGTTATTTAACAAAGGAACGTCGCTCAGGGCTGTTTTGAACTCAGTAAGATCCGCGATGGGGAACCTGTGGCCCTCCAGATGTTGTTTTTCTCCCATTTTTGTTCTGTTTTGTTTCTAAAGTTTGGAGGGCTTGTTTTCTAATTCATTGATTTAAGCTGCAAAGTGTACACACTTACTTAGGCATAACTCCATGGGGATTCTGAGGAAACATGCGCAGGATTGCACCACACAGAACTCAAGGTTCAGAAGCTCCAGCTGGTGCAGATTAGACTGCTCATGGGGTCAGAATGCTGGCAGCATGCGACACTTCGCCTGTAACTTTTGTGCCGGTTGCCTATATGCTACTAGTGGGTCAGGCTCAAGGTTCTTGTGTTGATATGCAAAGCCCTGGACAAACACTTGAACACAACCAGTTCAGGACATTTCATCTTCCTGCTCTTAGTAAGCAAATGGGACAGGATAGTGGCCCAGTATCACCTCAAATCACACAAGCATCAAACTAAAGTTTATACAGGCTGCTCCAAAGCCTTTTGTAGCTGCGATACATTTGACTGCATTTTTTAATGCCTTTGGTACTCCTTTAGCTAGTGATCTATCACAAGGATGAAAACCAGATATCACCCAGTCTTAATAGTGACTTTAAGAGACACAACACAAAAGGATAAAAGGAATAGGGTGAGAAGGAGGAAAATAAGCTGGAGTTTCTGGGACAGCTTCAAGGGCAACCCTGCGTAGAGCGAATTACAGTAGTCAAGCCTGGAGATGACCGTCGCATGGATCACTGTGGCCAGCTCGGGGCGGGAAAGGTAAGGGACCAACTGCTTGATGTACTGGGAGCCAATGTAGGTCTTTCAGGACCAGTGTTATATGGTTCCAGCAGCCACTTCTAGTCACCAGTCTAGCTGCCGCATTCTGGATTAGTTGTAGTTTCCGGGTCACTTTCAAAGGTAGCCCCACGTAGAGTGCATCACAGCAGTCTGAGCGGGAGATAACCAGACCATGTACCACTCTGGAGAGACAGTGCACAGGCAAATAGGGTCTCAGCTGACACACCAGATGGAACTGGTAGACAGCCACCCTGTACACAGAATTAACCTGCACCGCCACGGACAGTTGTGAATCCAAATTGAAAACTGCTGTAAGCCCCTCCTCTCACTCACTGGCTGAGCTGCTGTGATGTCATAGAATGTTCATGAGTATTCTAACAGCAGAGGTGGGTCAGTCATAAAATACTGCGAATCATTAGTCCAATGGTTGTAAGGAAAGCAGAAGGCAGATTGTCTGAAGGGAAATTTTCAAAAGGCAAGTGAAGAAATGTGCTCTCCTGGGGAAAGGGGCAATGAAAGATGGATTTGACTGTGACTTGTAGCAACTAGACGAATCTTCAGCTGCACATCTCTTGCGATGGATCCACGTGGGGGAACGAGTTACGATGATCTCACACTGGAAGGGCTTGGTGCATGCTTCTGAGCTTGACGTGCATTTTTGCAAAAACCGCAAGTCGGAAGTAACCAAATGCCATGGAAAATTGGGATTAGTTCATCCTTCCTGAGAGCCCCTGAAGGAGCTTACTGTGGCTGATGCTGGAACAGCCATTGTTTGTTGACTGCAAGTCCCACTGCAAAATATTTTATGGGGAATAAAGAGACTACAGAGGAATGGCTCATTGCCCTGGGTCAAAGATTTGTGGAGATGTAAATAAAAACAGCTGTAACAAAAAAGGAGGAGGGGCAGGGAAATAGTTTAAATGCGTAGACTATTTAGAACTGTGAAGGGTGAAAGGGGACGAGGTTGTGACTCTGTGGGGCTCCAGCTGGGATTATGTGAGCAAGTGGGAGGCAGGGGCATGTGGGAGGAGTGGAATAATTTTAAAGTAAACTTAGCCAGTGCCTGGTCATTTGATCTCGGAAGAAGTTGACAGGTCTCTTTGTGAACTCGTCAGGAGTGCAATAACTTTTAGCCGCCCAATGACACAGAATAATAATGTAAAAATTCTGTACGGAACGGACGTCAATGGAGCAAGGAAGTGACGAAACAAATTATTCTATGCTTATCTAGTCTCCAGTTTTCTAATATGCTATTTTGCCCCGTGTTTTACACAATTTCAAAGCAAATTTCACATGCATGAGCTGTTGTGGACTATGTTGAAAATAAAGTAAAAAAAAGTTGCTGTTTTTTAAAAAAGAAATATAGTCCTGCTTGTAAGATTGCAGCCTTAAATTAGGCTCCCACAACGGTACTCTCAGAAGCCACATCGCATAGGAACAGTAGCCCGTGGGTGCTAAGCCATAGGCAATGCCATCATCTCCGATGTGCATTTTAAAGTATTGCTGGCCATAGTTGCCATAGTGATGCTGTGAGTGGAGGGAGGATTTCAGAGATGTGTTCTGCGTGTGTTTGTTTGTTTTTAAATCGATACCAAAAATGTATACATTAAATACAATAAACAACTGGCGCAAAAAACCCCAACACTCTGTAAACACAAGGACAGAAATGATAATACAGTGGATGTTTGGGTTGCGAACATGATCCATGCGGGATGCACGTTCGCAACCCGCAGTGGCATGTCTGCGCATGCGCGGTTGTGATTCGGCGCATGCGTAAAGCGCGATTTAGCACTTCTGCGCATGCACAACCGCAGAAACTCAGAAGTAACCCATTTCAATACTTCCGGGGTTTGGCAGTCCGTAACCTGAAGCATCTGTAACCTGAGGTATGACTGTACCATTAAAATTAGTCACCTTCTGTTAATTAACAATGATGCGGTAGTGATGTTCTGATCTACGAGCTCAGACATGTTGCTCCTGCAAATGCAGACTTGAGGATGGTACCTGCACTCATTCTGCTCCAATGTAACACGGAGACACTCCTGCTAGGCTGTCAGAGAGGAATACTCCCTCACCTGATTTTCCAACCAGTTTTCTGGTAAAAGACGGTCCAGTGTCTCATAAACTCAGCCAACCATTTTTTAAAAAAACCTTAAGCACAAATTCCTTCCATTACCACAGAAAACAGGTCAGCTCTTCCTCCGTTTAGCCAAACACAAGGGCTCAGTCTTGACAGTTAAGAGCCAGTTGGCCACAGACAGGAGGTCTGGCCTCCTACGGGAGCCAAGGAATACAATTTTGATGGACAAGGTTGGTTTGGCAAACAAGCCCGGGGGACAGTTTTAGCCACTGACCAGCGAAGGCTAATGGCCACTTCCTCCAGCGAAGCACATTTTAAGCAGGTCAGCGCAAATTTGTTTCTTTGCAAAGTGAAACAAATCTCTGTGCCTTTTTTAAAAAATAATGTTTAAAATAACACACATTATTTCTCCAGAGGGGAATTATTCCTGAGATCGTCGGGTGGGGATCGTCGAAGCAGAGCTTCAGAAAGATGATTGCTTGTTCTTACGGCTGGTATAAGTTAAATATTTCGCTGAACTAAGATTTGTGAATCACAGTAGTATTCACAAATTGCCTGCTCCTGTGCTGACGTGATTGTTTTATTTGTTTGCACGGCACTTTACAGAGACTGAGAAGACACATCCTAACCCCCAGTGGCTAAATATCTAAAAATAAAGAGTTTTTGGTTTTTTAAGTGGAGGGAAATGGAGACAGGGATAAACAGAAGAACACAGGAAGCTGCTGTATTCACCTCGGGTTAAGTACTTAATTCATTCCAGAGGTCCTTTCTTAACCTGAAACTGTTCTTAACCTGAAGCACCACTTTAGATAATGGAGCCTCCCGCTGCCGTCGCGCCACTGGAGCACGATTTCTGTTCTCATCCTGAAGCAAAGTTCTTGACCTGAGGTATTATTTCTGGGTTAGCCGAGTCTGTAACCTGAAGCATCTGTAATCCAAGGTACGACTGTACTGAGTCAAACCACTGGCCTACCTAGCTAGTATTCTCTGCACTGACTGGCAGTAGTTCCCCATAGTTTCAGGTAGGGAGGCATTCCTGACCCTATCTGCAGATGCCAGGAATTGAACCTGCAATCTTCTGCATGCAAAGCAGATGTTCTGTTTCTGAGTTCTGGCCCTTCCCCTATCATTGCTCCTGCTTCCAGTTACAGATCTTCTTGTTGAGGTATGGCCTTGAGGCACGGCTTAATGAACTTCTGGTTTTGCTGCCTGCTTGACAAGAAACATCTTCATAATGCCTGCTGCTGCTGTTGTTGTGCAAACAGAGAGATTCTCCGGCCTCCGTACGCAGATGATGGGTTGAGTCTGGCCTGGTGTGTAACAAGTGCTATAGGCCTGCACTATGTCCATTAATGATAATTATTACAGAGAATGTTCTGTGCTCATAAGCCTGCCTGCCTTCTCCTCCTGCTGTTCTCCATGGTGAGAGAGGCACTGGCAAGAATTTCAGGGAGAGACAGCAGTTGACTCCCTGCGTTTAGTCTATTTGTGACCCCCCGCTGGTGACAAAGCCTCCCAAACGGGTCCACACATTTTTGGCTGTGTTTGGCAGACAAATATTGTTTCCAGTGGTCAGTGAGGTTCAGCTTTCTTGCCCCCTGCCCCACAGAGACAACGCACCGTATTTTTCGCTCTATAAGACGCACCTAGTTTTTAGAGGAGGAAAACAAGAAACAAAACCGCAAAGCCTCTTGAGTGAAGAGGCAGGATCGCTCCCGCTGCCCTCAAGAGGCTTTGCGTGGCTATCCCTGAAGCCAGAAGAGCAAGAGGGATCACTGCGCACCGATCCCTCTTGCTGTTCTGGCTTCAGTGATAGCTGCGCAGCCTGCATTCGCTCCATAAGACGCACACACATTTCCCCTTACTTTTTAGGAGGGGAAAAGTGTGTCTTATATATCGAAAAATACGGTAAGTATTTCTCATAGTACATGCAGTATAGTTCAAGAGTGTGCAGTATAGTTCAAGAGTGTGCCTTTGTGAAGTCAAACTGTTGGACTTAGCACCTGCTATGACATGTTTGTTGCATCTGGAGCACATGAGGACGTCCAATTGTGCTACTGCAGATGCACCATGGCGTTATTTCTCTCTGCGCTCCTCCCAGAGGTCATTTCTCTCCTGGTCACTGCTACAGATGCATTATCTAACTGCCCATCTCCAGGCACTGCGGTTGTCAGCAATGGATTCAACTCACAACAGGGTTAATGTGGCCAGCCTTCATGTCATGTTTGAAAACATCTTTGTAACCCAGAGTTGGTCTGCCAGCTGATCTGGTGCCGGAAACCAGCTCCTGTAGAGCACACCCTTGGGGATCCTGCCATCTTCCAATCTGCGGACATAGAATCATAGAGTTGGAAGAGACCACAAGGGCCATCGAGTCCAACCCCCTGCCAAGCAGGAAACACCATCAGAGCACTCCTGACATATGGTTGTCAAGCCTCTGCTTAAAGACCTCCAAAGAAGGAGACTCCACCACACTCCTTGGCAGCAAATTCCACTGTCGAACAGCTCTTACTGTCAAGAAGTTCTTCCTAATGTTTAGGTGGAATCTTCTTTCTTGTAGTTTGGATCCATTGCTCCGTGTCCGCTTCTCTGGAGCAGCAGAAAACAACCTTTCTCCCTCCTCTATGTGACATCCTTTTATATATTTGAACATGGCTATCATATCACCCCTTAACCTCCTCTTCTCCAGGCTAAACATGCCCAGCTCCCTTAGCCGTTCCTCATAAGGCATCGTTTCCAGGCCTTTGACCATTTTGGTTGCCCTCCTCTGGACACGTTCCAGTTTGTCAGTGTCCTTCTTGAACTGTGGTGCCCAGAACTGGACACAGTACTCCAGGTGAGGTCTGACCAGAGCAGAATACAGTGGCACTATTACTTCCCTTGATCTAGATGCTATACTCCTATTGATGCAGCCCAGAATTGCATTGGCTTTTTTAGCTGCCGCGTCACACTGTTGGCTCATGTCAAGTTTGTGGTCAACCAAGACTCCTAGATCCTTTTCACATGTAGTGCTCTCAAGCCAGGTGTCACCCATCTTGTATTTGTGCCTCTCATTTTTTTTGCCCAAGTGCAATACTTTACATTTCTCCCTGTTAAAATTCATCTTGTTTGTTTTGGCCCAGTTCTCTAATCTGTCAAGGTCGTTTTGAAGTGTGATCCTGTCCTCTGGGGTGTTAGCCACCCCTCCCAGTTTGGTGTCATCTGCAAATTTGATCAGGATGCCCTTGAGTCCATCATCCAAGTCGTTGATAAAGATGTTGAATAAGACCGGGCCCAAGACAGAACCCTGTGGCACCCCACTAGTCACTCTTCTCCAGGATGAAGAGGAACCATTGATGAGCACCCTTTGGGTTCGGTCAGTCAGCCAGTTACAAATCCACTGAGTGGTAGCATAGTCAAGACCGCATTTTACCAGCTTCTTTACAAGAATATCATGGGGCACCTTGTCAAATGCCTTGCTGAAATCAAGGTAGGCTACATCCACTGCGTTCCCTTCATCTACCAGGCTTGTAATTCTGTCAAAAAACGAGATCAGGTTAGTCTGACATGACTTATTTTTCAGAAATCCATGCTGACTATTGGTGATCACAGCATTCCTTTCTAGGTGCTCACAGACTGTTTGCTTAATGATCTGCTCCAGAATCTTCCCTGGTATTGATGTCAGACTGACTGGGCGGTAATTATTTGGGTCCTCTCTTTTCCCCTTTTTGAAAATAGGGACAACATTTGCCCTCCTCCAGTCTGCCGGGACTTCGCCTGTTCTCCAGGAATTCTCAAAGATGACTGCCAGTGGTTCTGAAATCACATCTGCCAGTTCTTTTAATACTCTTGGATGCAGTTCATCTGGCCCTGGAGACTTGAATACATCTAAACTAGCCAAGTATTCTTGTACTATCTCCTTAGTTATTCTGGGCTGTGTTTCCTCTGCTGAATCATTTGCTCCAAATTCTTCAGGTCGGGCATTGTTTTCTTTATGACCAAGCCAGCATAGACATCTAAACAACTGAGCCTCTTGGGCTTGCTGATCGGAAGGTCGGCGGTTCGAATCCCCACGACGGGGCGAGTTCCCATTGCTCTGTCCCAGCTCCTGCTAACCTAGCAGTTCAAAAGCACGCCAGCGCAAGTAGATAAATAGGTACCGCTGTGGCGGGAAGGTAAACAGTGTTTCCGTGTGCTTTGGCTTCCATCACGGTGTCCCATTGCACCAGAAGTGGTTTAGTCCTGCTAGCCACATGACCTGGTAAGCCCTCTGTGGACAAACAGGGGCTCCCTCGGCCTGAAAGCAAGATGAGCGCCGCAACCCCATAGTCGCCTTTGACTGGACTTAACCATCCAGGAACCATTTCTGAAGGAAATCAGCCCTGAGTGCTCCCTGGAAGGACAGATCATGAAGTTGAGGCTCCAATACTTTGGCCACCTCATGAGAAGAGAAGACTCCCTGGAAAAGACCCTGATGCTGGGAAAGATGGAGGGCACAAGGAGAAGGGGACGACAGAGGACGAGATGGTTGGACAGTGTTCTCGAAGCTACAGACATGAGTTTGACCAAACTGCGGGAGGCAGTGGAAGACAGGAGTGCCTGGCGTGCTCTGGTCCAGGGGGTCATGAAGAGTCGGACACGACTAAACGACTAAACAACAACAACAACCATCCAGGAGTCCTTTACCTTTACCTTTTAGACATCGCTGAGACAGCAGTGTGAACTTGTTGGGAATGTGGGCTTGGGAGAGCCCATCTTTGTTTGAAACTCTTGGAACTTATTTATGTATACAACCACAGCGGCCTGGATGGTTTATGCCCAGAAATGGAAGGAAGATGCAGCCCCTACGAGGGAGACTGGCAGACTAAATTAATGGAATATGCCAAGATGGCTAACTAAACAGAGTATGAGATCAGGAGGAATTTTTTAAGAAAGAATGGGGGGAAATTGTGGATTCTTTGAAAGTTTATTGCAAACAACTAAAAACGTTAGCAGGATTAGAATAATTGCAGGAGGAAATGGTAAATGAGTTATAAATTGGTTAAGATTAAATAAGGAGTAACTAGAATATGCAGTAGTAAAATAAACAACAGTGAACCATGGAAGGGGAGGGGAGGGAAGTCGAAGTTATGATTATGGTTTGGTTGTATTCTTCTGTGAATTTGTTGTAAAATTGAAAACAAGAAAGATTTTGTTTAAAATGAAACTCTGTTTAGAACAAAAGAATGGACTCCCTCACCCAGTGCTTTTTTCTGGGGAGTACAAAGGGGTACACATACTTAGATTCACATTTTGTGAATCTAAGTTTAGCCTCATTGAGGGGCAGTATTTAAATATGATTAGGAAAATGAGAGTACCCCTAAACATATTTTTTCAAAAAAAAGCACTGTGGGCCTCACCCCTTACCTGAGGCTATGTCAGTTTCTGGAGATTGTCTGACTCTACCTTGGCAATGAACAACCTGTCAGGGAGAATTACTGCCACCTCTGCCACCAAGCCAGATTCTGGAGCACATCAGGTGTTCCTGATCAGGAGGTCTGGCTGCTAATTCCAAACACAGCTCCTTCCTCAGGCAGCTGGCTTGATAGACAGAAAAGCAAACCTATGCCTTCTAAAAGACGAATAAATAAACCCAAACATTAATTTTGCTCTGTAAAAATGAATGGCAGCTAGGTGCCACTAGGGGACGCGGGTGGCGCTGTGGGTAAAAGCCTCAGCGCTTAGGGCTTGCCGATCGAAAGGTCGGCGGTTCGAATCCCCGCGGCGGGGTGCGCTCCCGTTGCTCGGTCCCAGTGCCTGCCAACCTAGCAGTTCGAAAGCACCCCCAGGTGCAAGTAGATAAATAGGGACCGCTTACTGGCGGGAAGGTAAACGGCGTTTCCGTGTGCTGCGCTGGCTTGCCAGATGCAGCTTTGTCACGCTGGCCACGTGACCCGGAAGTGTCTCCGGACAGCGCTGGCCACTGGCCTCTTAAGTGAGATGGGCGCACAACCCGAGAGTCTGTCAAGACTGGCCCGTACGGGCAGGGGTACCTTTACCTAGGTGCCACTAGAGGTCACTGTTGCCGCAGGGGCAAAACCTCCCTTCTAGGAACATGGGGAGCTGCCTTATATTGAGTCAAGCCATTGATGCATCCAGCTCAGTATTACTTATATCAACCTTCCTGCATGCCAAGCGCTGAACTATCACCCTTCCCCAGTGTGTAACCTGCCTCCTAGTGATATTCCTGTGCATCTTCTCAGCCCCTTTGAAATATGCAAGTGCTCCTTACCCACAAATTTTGCATTTCACGGCAATGGGTGCTTGGCTAGTCAACACAGAGAGAGGAGTCCCCTGGTTTTACAAGGACCTGAAGAAATTAGAACCTCTCTTGCTGGCCTGCAACTCCATTTCCTGTTGACATTTCCTTCGGAAATTTCTTCATCGTGGTAATCGTTCAGGCCTTGGGAATCATTGGCTTTCAAGAGTCTGGAGAGTTAAATGACAAATGAGATCAGCAAGCCCTACTATATACAGTAGTCTGTGGTTAAAATTCCTATTCCTGTACATGGAATTCCAGCGAAAGAGTCCAAAACACAATCAGCTCATGTTGTGATCAGCTCATTAGCTGCAGGTGAAAAATGTTTAATTGGATTTTAATTGGGATTTCCCCTTGCAAAACGGCGTGAGCGCTTAAGAAAGCACTGGAGCTTTGAAATACTATTTTAATTAGAGCTGAGCTGAAATTTCACAGGAGACTTTTCCCCCCCTCAGAACTACTGAGAATTTCCTTTTTTCTCCCCTGGAAAAAGGAGGTCATGATGCATGAAATTGTCAGCAATGTGATGGGCATCACCTCTCTCTGCATCTTACTTATATCCAGTCTTGGAGGTGGCATGGGTTGTCAGCTTCCTCCTCCCTGGTTTTGCCTTTGTAGAATTCAGCAGGGAGGAAAATGGGGACAAAACCAGAGTTAGTTGCCTCTACCTATCATTGCCTCTAGCGCCACCTACTGTTGGCCTCCCAGCTTTCCACCCTACCCGTTCCAATGGGCAACAACCTCCACCATTATAGGGGGGGGGGAGGAAATAAGTTGTGCTATTCCCAAGAAACTTTTTTAAAAAAAATCTTCCTGAAGAAGTTTGTTGAAAAGGGCTTCCTGGTTTCTCTGTTTGCAAATAGGATAGAGACTTTTGAGAAGCCATTTGCTCACAGCTCTAATCTAATGCAATTTGAAACAGATGACATATCATGGAAGCTCTGGAAAAGAAGACAGTTCAAAGATGCACCAAATCCTGGATCCTCTGTAACTTAAATGGCCTTCAATTTCTTTAATTTTTTATTATTATTTTAAATCTTCTGAGTTATAACCAACAATAATGTGCCCTTTTTGGATATCTGTGATGTCTCAAGATCAGTGAGAGGATGCAAGACACCCTTTTGGGCTGCATTTGCAGGCAGAAATCCACCCCCCTTTTGCAAGGGACAAGAGAAAAATGGCCTTCACTTTTCAGATCTCTGTGATGCAAAATGAGTAGTATTATGGTGTAATTTGGGTAGGGAGTGCTCCACATCAAACTCATTTGCTGTTCTCCAGAATCTATGCACATGCATCGTGGCACGTAACCATCCTCTGAGTGATGCAGAAACAGCAAAAGTAAGAGCAGATCAGCCTAGCGGTTGGAGCAGAGGGCTGGAAACCAAATAAAGGTAAAGGGACCCCTGACTGTTAGGTCCAGTCATGTCCTATTCTGGGGTTGCGGCGCTCATCTCGCTTTATTGGCTGAGGGAGCCGGCGTACAGCTTCTGGGTCATGTGGCCAGCATGACTAAGCCGCTTCTGGCGAACCAGAGCAGTGCACGGAAACGCCGTTTACCTTCCCGCTGGAGAAGTACCTATTTATCTACTTGGACTTTGATGTGCTTTCGAACTGCTAGGTTGGTAGGAGCAGGGACCCGAGCAACGGGAGCTCACCCCGTCGCGGGGATTCGAATCGCCAACCTTCTGATCGGCAAGTCCTAGGCTCTGTGGTTTAACCCACAGCGCCACCCATGTCCTGGAAACCAAATAGACCCCCCCCAAAAAAAACCCAATTCTAATGAATAGGAAGTCTGCCTTCAGCAATTCAACTAACCTCTCAGAATCATGCATTTCTCACCTGTGTGTGCAGAAGGTTCAAGTTTCAATCCCAGCAACTTCAATTGAGATGCTTAGGCAAGAGGAAATGGAGAAGACCTCTGCCTAAGACCCCAGACGGTCACTGTCCGTGGGAACAGACAAGACTGAGCTAGATGTCGCAGTTCTCTGACCTCTGATAGGACAGCTTCCTGTGTGCGTTGTGAAACCATGCATCAGCAACAAATTCTATATCGTATTGTGCGTGGGGATTTGTTGCTGTTTGCTGAGGACAATTCAGGCTCTGTAATTTATTGGCCAAGCTGTTTTCATGTCACATAGGCCAGAGCTACATCTTACCTGCCTCTGGCTGGTCTTGAGATGGTGCTTTGATCTTAAGAGAGCAGGACAGGACGGTGATCTTCCTTGGGAACGAGGAAAGCAAAGCCCCAACAGAGTAGGAAGACAAAAGAGGGGAAGACTCAAGGAAAGAAGCTTTGGGGAATTGATGACCCTCCAAATGTTGTGGACTCTGCAGCACCCTTCCATCCCTGCCTGCCCGGCCAATAGACAAGGAAGATAAGTGTTTTCAGCCTAGCTGCGTCTGCACACACCGCAACCTTCCTCAGATGAAAATAGGGACATCTATTCTACAGCAGTGTGTTGTCCCCTGTGCCCCCTATATACATGCACTGCCAGTGGAATATGGGGAAAAGGTGGGGCTGGCTAAGCTGCCCCAATGGCTGTTACCAAGAGGAGTACAGTGGTACCTCGGGTTACAGACGCTTCAGGTTACAGACTCCACTAACCCAGAAATAGTACCTCAGGTTAAGAACTTTGCTTCAGGATGAGAACAGAAATCACGCAGCGGCAGCGGGAGTCCCCATTAGCTAAAGTGGTATCTCAGGTTAAGAACAGTTTCAGGTTAAGAACAGACCTCCAGAACGAATTAAGTTCTTAACCTGAGGTACCACTGTATGTAACGGTATCATACTGGCAAATGTCTTGGTTATATGCAGGAGCCTTTGGTAAAATAGTGAGGCTTCCATCATCATCATCATCATCATCATCATATAATAATAATTTATTATTTATACCCCGCCCATCTGGCTGGGTTTCGCCATCCACTCTGAGCGGCTCCCAACAGAATATTTAAAACACGATCAAACATCAAAAACTTCCCTAAACAGGGCTTCCATCAGATGTCTTCTAAAAGTCAGATAGTTATTTATTTCCTTGACATCTGATGGGAGGGCATTCCACAGAGCGGGTGCCACTACCGAGAAGGCCCTCTGTCTGGTTCCCTGTAACTTGGCTTCTCGCAGTGAGGGAACCGCCAGAAGGCCCTCTGCGCTGGACCTCAGTGTCCGGGCTGAGCGATGGAGGTAGAGACCCTCCTTCAGGTATACTGGGCCGAGCACCATGGGTGTCAGAGAAGGCATCCATGCTGGATTTTTACAAGGCGGTACTTCTGCTCCACCAACATAGTCTCTGTGGTCAGTGGGCTATGACCATAAATGGGCTCCTGTTTGCCTACACAAGCCGGGGCCCCTTAGGCTGCTTCTAGTAAGGGGAATTAAGGCAGGGGTTGTGATATGAGACAGCCAAAAGGGAAGAGTTAGATGGAGAGGCAGGGAAACTTGGAGCACAGGCAAGAGATATGGGGTGCACATGCAGAAGCGATGAGAGGATGAATTTTTGCAAACCCGTTTGAAATGGCCACGTGGTCCTTGAACGTTCTCAGGCCTCGAATAAATGTGTACTGCAAGAGAGCAAGAGCTCCACATCTTTGCAAATGCACAGGTGCAGGTAAAGGTAAAGGTACCCCTGCCCGTACAGGCCAGTCGTGTCCAACTCTAAGGTTGTGCGCCCATCTCACTTAAGAGGCCGGGGGCTAGCGCTGTCCGGAGACACTTCCGGGTCACGTGGCCAGCGTGACGAAGCTGCTCTGGCGAGCCAGCACCAGCGCAGCACACGGAAACGCCGTTTACCTTCCCGCTAGAAAGCGGTACCTATTTATCTACTTGCACTTAGGGGTGCTTTCGAACTGCTAGGTGGGCAGGAGCTGGGACCGAAAGACGGGAGCTCACCCCGCCGCAGGGATTCGAACCGCCGACCATGCGATCGGCAAGTCCTAGGCACTGAGGTTTTACCCACAGCGCCACCCGCAGGTACTTAGTCTAATTTACTGTATCATCAATCAGCCTCTTCCTCTAACCAAAATATCTTAGACAGATTTTACCGGAAGCCCCTTCCGCTGACATCAGTGGCACTTGCTTCTGAGTAAGCAGGCTTGGATCACAGCCCTAAAGCCAACGATCAATTTAGGGTTATAACTTGCTTGTAGGTTTCCCCCAGATTTAAATAAATATAAGAGATGCAATCTTTGTTGTGAGGGGTATGTCATTACAGTGGCCTAACCCCAGGGCTGTTCTGGTTGTAAAAGGAAGTGTAGTGCTTGGAGGCAGTTACTGTGTTATGACAACACGGGACAGATATCTGCCTCGTTCACAGGGTTTGGCAAAACTGGATCGTTGACTTCTGTACTTGATTTTATCTAGGAGACAACAAAAGGCTCTAGGGGTGGGCTGCAACTTCAAGCTTTTGCAGGAAGGGAAGGGCTGTAGCTGTCTAGTTGAGGGTGCATGCTTTGCATGCCAAGGGTCCCGGATTTAAATCCCCAGCGTCTCCAGATAGGGCTGAGTAAAGGTAAAGGGACCCCTGACTGTTAGGTTCAGTCGTGGTCGACTCTGGGGCTGCGGCGCTCATCTCGCTTTATTGGCCGAGGGAACCGGCATACAGCTTCCGGGTCATGTGGCCAGCATGACTAAGCCGCTTCTGGCGAACCAGAGCAGTGCACAGAAATGCCGTTTACCTTCCCGCTAGAGCGGTACCTATTTATCTACTTGCACTTTGACGTGCTTTCGAACTGCTAGGTTGGCAGGAGCAGGGACCGAGCAACGGGAGCTCACCCCGTCGTGGGGATTCGAACTGCCGACCTTCTGATCAGCAAGTCCTAGGCTCTGTGGTTTAACCCACGGCGCCACCCGCATCCCTAGGGCTGAGTAGAACTGGGCAATATATTGATAAATGGTCTGAAACCAATATGGCGTTCAGATCGCAATACCGGTTTCGGACATTTTAAGCTCTGGTAATACATTGCTCTGGTTCAAAGTGCCTGCAGGCAGGCAAAGCCCGAGAAGGTTTCGGGTGAGCACACCAGACTGGTGTCTGTGGGTATTTGGAGTCGTAGAAATGACTCCAAGTGTCCGCTTTTGACAATGCAGAGTTAACTATCTGCCGTGTGTGTTTCTTTGGCTAGGGGGCCCCTGTGGCATCTGGGCGCTCTCCTTGCCAAGGAGGCAGGAGGGCTGCCGATACAGCTCCTTGCCCAGGGTGCTCCTGATAAGGAGTATAAGGAGACTCCCTGTACAAGTAGCCGCTGCATATATCACCCCATATCAGACAGGCTCTGTCTCTGTTATCCTCTTGGTGTCTACGAAAGCCTTTCCTTTTTCCAACAAGCCACTTGAGTGGAGAGTTTTGTCCCAGGCTGTGGACACGCCATACATTTAAAGCACATCCTCCTCTACTACCCCACACACCAAAAGAGAGAGAGAGAGTCCTTGGAACAGGATACGATCCATATATGTGTTGAGCTCAAAATCGTTTTTAGGTACGTTTTATTGTTAAATCACTTCAGGATTTTTTGGCGGAAACGATTCACAAATGAAACAAATGATACCTGGCAGAGTGGGGCTGTTGCCGCCACATTAAGACCTGTTGCTGCAATATCTTATTTTCTGGGGTGCCAGTTTGCTTGTTCGTCTTTTTGTTTGCCCTTCGGGTGTTTTTTTCTGCCCCATCCTTCCTCTGATCCGGAGTTAACAAAATTAATTGTTTTTAAAACAACAAGGACGGCAACGACACCTAACAGCATAGGCACAACAAACAGATCTCTATAGGGGTACGGTGTTACCAAGGATAGAATAAATCACAGGCCGGATGCCCAAATGAACAAGAACGTTTTCAGTTGACGTTTTGAGATTACATTTGGGGGGACAGTGCTCCATAGACTAGGCTGCACCACCGAAAACTGCCCTACCACCCTCCTAGCTTCTGTGCCTTCCAGCCTCCTATGTCAGTGTTTCTCAAATTTGGGTCCCCAGCTGTTATTGGACTACAACACACACCCTAGCTACAGGACCAGTGGTCAGAGAAGATGGGAGTTGTAGTCCAATAACAGCTGAAGACCGAAGTTTGAGAAACACTGTCCTGAGTATTATTATTATTATTATTATTATTATTATTATTATTATTATTAATGAAATTGCAATAGATTAGTATTTTTTAAAAAATAAATGAGTAAAGCCCATACACTGCCTGTCGGTATAATGTCAGATACTGTTGGTGAGTTCTGTCATTAATGTCTGGGAGGCAGAAGATCCTCTAAAGCCCTTGGGTGTTCCCAAATGCAGGTGCAGGTACAAAAAGGACCAAAAGAAAACAGATGACATGCATATCTTCCGGAATTATCATCCATTGGAAATATTCTGGAAATCCATTCAGGTTGATATCGCTGATATATTAGGATACCATATCCCCTTGGAACCTAAAATATTTCTGCTTGGTTATCTAAAAGATGATATTATGGGAAATGATCACAAAATAATGGTTCACCATTATTATATTAGCTAAAAATTGATACGGGGGAAGAATATATATTCCTACTATATCTGAATGAATCGAGAAGATTTGGTCCATCGAACTATGATTAAGCTAGCTTATTATAAAGGAGTACATATGAACAGGTTTATGAGGAAACGGGTGTTTTTTATAGTGCTCGGTTTTAATGTCTAAGCTTGTGCTGCTTTCAACCTGCTGTAATAGTTATTTCTTTACGCTCTTTATCTTCAGTTTATAGAATCATAAAATCGGAGGATTGGGAGGGACCACAGATTCCATCTAGCCCAGGCATAGGCAAACTCGGCCCTCCAGATGTTTTGGGACTACAACTCCCATCACCCCTAGCTTAACAGGACCAGTGGTCAGGGATAATGGGAGTTGTAGTCCCAAAACATCTGGAGGGCCGAGTTTGCCTATGCCTGATCTATTCCAACCCCCTGCAATGCAGAAATCTCAACATGTGCTTCCCCCATCCCATTTTAAACCATACCGGACCCTGCTTAGCTTTACAACTGTTCTGGGAGTTTTATTGTTGCTCCAGGGGGGAAAAAATGTCCGTTTGATATTTTTTAAGGTATCTATACTGAGGTTTTGGTAATGTGAAAATTTATTTATGTAATTACAAATGGAAAAAAATGTGCTAACGGATTCAGTATTTTTATTTATTTTTTAAATGGAGAGGACCAAGTCAATAACCCCTCTGCTTGTCTTTGCAGGAGGCCAAGGGCTCCCGGGGCAAACAAGTCTCAGCAACACACGGAGCACCAACAGGGCACAGCCAAACACAACAGGGAACACCAGAAGCCCTCGCAAGGAGGCCAAGCGCCGCACTCCGCAGGCCGGCCCGGCCACCACGGCTACAGCCAAAACCGGCGGTGGCACCACAACCAGAAACACTCGCCCAACGACAAGGAGGCACACAGAAATGCCAAAGAGAC